>NC_067169.1:19800079-20400486 GCF_903995435.1 Acomys russatus | reverse complement strand
TGAATCAACCATTAAAGAAAATGCCAAATCTGGGAAAACTCCTGACACCAAAAACATCCAAGAAATTAAGGACACCATGAAAAGAAGAAATTTGCGGATAATATGCATTGAAGAAAGAGAAGACATCAGACTCCAGGGCCCAGAAACTATTCTCAACAAAATCATAGAAGAAAATTTCCCCAATCTAAAGAAAGAGATGCCTATAAACATACAAGAGGCCTAGCAGAACACCAAATAGAATTGACCAGAAAAGAAAAACTGCCCGCCACATAATAATCAAAACACAAAACATTGCAGAACAAAGAAAAAATATTAAAAAGCTGCAAGGGAAAAGGGCCAAATAACATTTAATGGTAAACCTATCAGAATTACACCTGAACTTCTCAGCAGAGACCATAAAAGCCAGAAGGGCCTGGACAGAGATCCTGCAAACCCTAAGAGACCACAGATGCCAGGCCAGACTACTTTACCCAGCAAAATATCAATAACCATTGATGGAGAAAACAAAATATTCCATGACAAAAACAAATTCAAACAGTACCTATCCCACAAACCCCAGCTTTACAGAAGGTACAGAAGGAAAACTCCATCCCAAAGGGTCAAGCTACAACCAAAACTACCCAGGAAATAGATAACTATCCCATGGCAAAAAACCAACTACACAAACGCTCGACTGGAAAACAACATCAAAATTAGACTCTTAACAGTCACTGGTCATTAATATCTCTCAACATCAATGGCCTCAATTCTCCAATAAAAAGACACAGACTAACCGAATGGGTACATAAACAAGACCCAACATTCTTCTGCATCCAAGAAACACATCTCACCATATGAAAAGGCATTACCATCAGGGGTAAAAGGGTGGAAAAAAATATCCAAGCAAATGGTCCCACAAGAAGCAATCAGGTGTAGCAATTTATAGTATCGAACAAAATAGGACTTTCACAAATCCAAAATTAATCAAAAGGGATGATTAAGGACACTCATACCTCATCAAAGGTAAGTCAAACCAGATGACATCACATTCTGAACATCTATGCTCCCAATACAAGGCACCCCACATTTGTAAAAGATCTCCTAAAAAAAGCGTTAAACCACACAATTCGATCCCCACACAATAATAGTGGGAGACTTCAACACCCCATCTCTCACTGAAGGGAAGTCATTGAAGACAGAAACTAAGCCGAGAACTAACATCAGTAACCAGTGCCATGGGTCAAATGGATCTAACAGATATCTATGAACCTTTCCACCCAAACAAGAAAGAATACACCTTCTTCTCTGCACCCATGGAACCTTCTCCAAAATTGATCACATCGTAGGTCACAAAGTAAGCCTCAACAGATACAAGAGGATTGAATAATACCTTGTATCCTATCAGATCAACCATGCTCTTAGGCTGCAATTCAACAACAACAGAAATAACAAAAAGCCTACACTGTTGTGGAAACTAAACAACTCTCTGCTAATGACACCTGGGTCAGGGAAGAATAAAGAAAGAAATCAGGAGTTTCTGAATTCAATGAAAATGAAGAAACAACATACCCAATTGTGTGGATAACATTGAAAGCAGTGCTAAGAGGAAAATTCATAGCACTAAGTGCCTTTAAAAAGAAATTGGAAACATCGCACATACATAAGCATCTTAACAACACAACTGAAGCCCTAGAAAAAAAAGAAGCAGAGACACACCCAAGAGGAGTAGACGCCTGGAAATTATCAAACTCAGGGCTGAAATTAAACAAATTAGAAACTAAGAAACAGTCCAAAGAATCAACAAAACCAAAAGCTGTTCTTTTGAGAAAATCAACAAGATAGACAGACCATTAGCCAAACTAACTAAAAGGCAGAGAGACAGTATTGAAATGAACAAAATCAGAAATGAAAAGGGAGACATAACAACAGACACTGAAGAAATTCCAAAGAATCATAAGATCCTACTTTGAAGGCAATATACGCCACCAAAATTTGAAAATCTAAGGGAAATGACGATTTTCTTGATCAAGTTCACTTGCCAAAGTTGAGTGAAGAACAGATAAACAAGTTAAATAGTCCCATTTCCCCTACAGAAATAGAAGCAATCATCGATGGTCTCCCACAAAAAAAGCCCAGGGCCAGATGGTTTCAGTGCAGAATTTCTACCAGACCTTTAAGGGCGAGCTAATACCGATACTCTTCAAGCTACTCCAAAAGAAGAAATGGATGGAAAATTACCAATTCATTCTATGAGGCCATAGTCTCATTGATACCTAAACCTCACAAAGACTCAACAAAGAAAGAGAATTTCAGACCAATTTCTCTTATGAACATAGATGCAAAAATACTAAATAAAATACTTGCAAAACGAATAAAGGAGCACATCCAAAGATATCATTCATCATGACCAAGTAGGCTTCATTCCAGGCATGCAGGATGGTTTAATATACGGAAATCCATCAATGTAATCCATCATATAAACAAACTGAAAATAAAAACCACATGATTATCTCCTTGGATGCAGAGAAAGCATTTGATAAAATTCAACACCCATTCAATGTTTAAAGTTTTAGAGAGATCGGGGATACAAGGCACTTCCTCAACATAATAAAGGCTATATACAGCAAGCCAATAGCCAAATCAAAGTAAATGGTGAGATACTCAAGGAAATTCCTCTCAAATCGGGAACAAGGCAAGGCTGCCCACTCTCTCCATATCTCTTCAATATAGTACTCGAAGTTCTAGCCAGAGCAATAAGACAACAAAAGGAGATCAAGGGTATCCAAATGGGAAAGGAGGAAGTCAAATTATCCCTCTTTGCAGATGATATGATAGTGTACATAAGTGACCCTCAAAACTCCACCAGAGAACTCCTAAAGCTGATAAACACCTTCAGCAAATTGGCTGGATACAAAATTAACTCAAAAAAGTCTGTAGCCTTCCTATACACAAATGACAAGCTTACAGAGGAAGAAATTAGGAAAACCACACCCTTCACATTAGCCACAAGCAATATAAAATATCTAGGAGTTACCCTAACTAAGCAAGTGAAGGACTTGTATGAAAAAAATTTCAAAACTCTGAAGAAAGAGATTGAAGATGACCTGAGAAGATGGCGTGATCTTCCTTGCTCATGGATCGGGAGACTTAACATAGTAAAAATGGCCATCCTACCAAAGCAATCTACAGATTCATGCAATCCCTATCAAAATAACTACACAATTTTTTAAAGACATTGAAAGTTCAATTCTGACTTCATATGGAAAAAACAAAAAACCCAGAATAGCTAAAACAATCTTGTACAATAAAAGATGCTCCGGAGGAATCTCCATACCTGATCTCAAACTGTACTATAAAGGCAATAGTACTTAAAACAGCATGTACTGGCACAGCAACAGGCTGGTTGATCATGGAATCGAATCGGAAGACCCAGATATGAATCCACACACATAATTCACTTGATTTTTGACAAAAGAAGCCAAATCCATTCAATGGAAAGAAGGATAGCAATCTTCACAAATGGTGCTGGTCTAACGGGAGGTCGATGTGTAAAAAAATGAAACTGGACCCATATTTGTCACCTTGCACAAAACTCAAAGCCAAGTGGATTAAAGACCTCAACATAAAACCAGAGACACTAACTCACTTAGAAGAAAAAGTGGGAAAGAGCCTGGAACATATTGGCACAGGAGACAACTTCCTGAACAGAACACCAACGGCCCAGGCCTTAATGTCAACCATTAATAAATGGGACCTCATGAGGCTGAGAAGCTTCTGTAAGGCAGGAGACACTGTCAAGAGAAAAAAGCGACAGCATACAGACTGGGAAAAAATCTTCACCACCCTACATCTGACAAAGGTCTAATATCCAAAATATATAAAGAACTCAAGAATTAAACACCACCAAACCGAATAACCCAATTGAGAAATGGGGCTTGGAACTAAACAGAGAATTCTCAACAGAGGAGTATCAAATGGCTGAGAAACACTTAAAGAAATGCTCAACCCTCCTTAGTCATCAGGGAAATGCAAATCAAAACAACTCTGAGATTCCATCTTACACCCATCAAATGACTAAGATCAAAAATTCAAGCGACAAACCACATGCTGGCGAGGATGTGGGGAGAGAGGAACACTCCTTCATTGCTGGTGGGAATGCAAACTAGTACAGCCACTTTGGAAATCTATCTGGTGCTATCTCAGAAAAATGGGAATAGGGCTTCCTCAAGACCCAGCTATTTCACTCCTTGGAATATACCCAGAAGATGCTCCAGCACACAACAAGAAAATTTGCTCAACCATGTTCATAGCAGCCTATTCATAATAGCCAGAACATGGAAACAGCCTAAGTGTCCATCAGTAGAAGAATGGATAAAGAAACTGTGGTACATATACACTGTGGAATACTACTCAGCTATTAAAAACAAGGAATTCCCGAAATTTGTGGATAAATGGATTGAGCTAGAAATGATCATAATGAGTGAGTTAACCCAGAAGCAGAAAGAATCAAATGGTATATACTCACTTATATCTGCATACTAGCCCAAGGGGCATGTCCCACGAAAGCCTTCACTTACCAGGAAACTGGGACAGAGGGGAAGGCATCCTATTGGGACTCTAAATGAGAGACGCATGGGAGAACAGCAAAATAAAAGGATCCAGAGGGTCCTAGAAATCTACAAGTAGAACAATAGATAGGCAATTTGGGCCCAGAGGGTTCCCGCTCAAAACTAAGGCACCAGCCAAGGACCATACGGAGGTAAACTTTAAACCCCTTCCCAAATCTAGCCAATGGTCAAGAATATTCTCCACAGTGTGAGTGGAGAGTGGTGATAGACTACTTTCTCACATACTCTGGTGCCTCACATTGCCATGTCCCCTGGAGGGTGAGACCTGGGGGCACTCAGGAGGAGGACAGCAAGTAGCCAAGAAGAGACTTGATGATCCCTATGAGAATATATAGAGGGGGACGTAATCCCCCTCAGGAACAGTCATAGGGGAGGGGGAATAATGGGAAATGGGGGGGGGGGGAGGAATGGGAGGATACAAGGGATGGGATAAACATTGAGATGTAACAAGAATAAATTAAAAAAAAAATGCTTTTTTATTTCTTTCCACATTTTTTTTCTACTATGGTCACTCATCTCCTAAGCCTGAAATGATTTTTCTATGTTTCATTTGCGAAAACTTATACAGCTACTAAGGAACTCTGTGGAGTGGTTCCTCGGGAAAATGGGAATAGATCTATCCCCAAATCCAGTTGTACCACTCTTGTAATTTAGAGGCTGGAGAGATGGCCCAGAGGTTAAGAGCATTGTCTGCTCATCCAATGGTCCTGAGTTCACTTCCCAGCAACTACATGGTGGCTCACAGCCATCTACTATGAGATCTGGTGTCGTCTTCTGGTGTGCAAGTGTACAGGCGGGCAGAACACCGTATACATAATAAATACATACATCTAAGAAAAGAATTGCAATTTATTTACAGTAAGTAGTCCCACAGAAACTGAATAAGTAAATTCAAATCATTAAAATAAAAACATAAACCATCAAACACATACACATTAACCAAACTAGATTTATAAGGAACCTCTAGAAAATATATTTTTAATCTATATATGAATGTGCAAAGCATACACAGGAAGTTTTGACATATGCCTACCTACAACTATATACATAAAATTAACATTTGTCTTTTATTGAAATAAAAAATGACTAATAAAATAAGCAATAACGATGTTTTCCATTGTTAAAAGTTGTTGGTCAATGATTATAGTCAATCCTACTAACAGTTGAGTCTCTATTATACTCTGGGGATGGGAGTTGTAATATATACAACCTTTAACTTTGATTGATATGGCTTTGGCTTGGTTGTCATCATAGAAAAGAAAATTCAGCTTACAAAGCTGAAGTAGTAGAGTTCTTTATTTGGATGACGGAAATCAGCTTAAGCAACAAGTGTGACCCATTAGGAAACAGTAGAGAAAGGGGAGGGGAGAGGAAAGGAGAAGAACATACATGGGGTGGCAGTCGGGGCAGGCACAAAGGAGGAGATAAGTTAGAAATAAGAGAAGGAAGGGAGAACAGGAGAGAAGAAAGGGAGAGAGAGGAGGGAGGTGGAGGGAGAGAGGGAGAGAAGGAGGGAGGGGCAGGGAGAGGGAGAGGGAGGGAGGAAATAAGCATACTAGGTTACACTGCATAGTTTACAAGGGGCCTGCTATCAGGGGGCGGGGCCACAGCTCAGGTCCGACGTAGACAATGGATAATGGCCTGCCTTCTCTGTGACACTGTCTCTGCCTTAGAGAAACCCAGTGAGTCTAGGCACTAGTGCCAGACTCCAGCCATGCCATGAGAAAGCAGCCTCTGCAAGGGTCTTTTAGAGGTTCCCGGAGGTTTCATCAATGGGGCTTTTAAACAGCCGGATCTTGGGAAGCCAGGATTCCAGTTTGGTAGATTTAGAGCCACCAGAAGCTACACCAGGACCCAGTTTCGCGTCAAGAAGCCGCAAGCGCAAACTGAGCAGTTGTGACTGTTTGGGACCAAGGGTTGACATCCGTGAATCTGAAAACCAGGGAGTGAATCTGCTTCAAGTGCTTGGCATTTTTTGCAGAAAAAGAGTCAAGATTGCATCGAGGCATGCCTACCAGACCTTATTTTTGAAAGGGGAGGATAGTGACATTAAAATCCGTGCTCTAGGAAAAATATGGCGTTTACACAAAGTATTTTTATGTCAGTCAGGCTACTTTGCTAATACCCTCAAAGGTACTTGGAAAGAATCGAACAACGACATTATTGAACTGGGAGTTAAGGACGAGAGTATAGATAGAAGATCTTTACACTTTGTGTTCGGTTCCTTGTACCTGGACGAAGACTTGCCATTAAAACCTCTTCAAGTTCCTCACGTGTTGGCAGCAGCCTGCCTGCTCCAGGTACAGCGCGTGATTCAGCTATGTAATGAGACCATGAAGAAAACCATCGGTATGAAAACTGTATGTTCGTATTACATAGCGGCAGAAACACACAGGTTGAAAGCTGTGAAAACAAGATGCTTTGAATGGCTTCTTCACAATTTCATGACACATGCAAGAGTTCAGCTTTACAAGGAACTGGATGTAAAGCTTGTGTACTTACTTGTATCGTCTTCCGATTTACTAGTGATGGGAAAGGAGATCGATGTGTACAGCAGAGTTAAAGAATGGATGTTCCTCTGTCTTCATCCAAGCTGGAAAGGTTCCGTGGATCAGCTTTTAGACTGTACCAACAGCTGGCTTTCCCAGCACATGGAACGTTTGGGTAGCATGACTTTTCTTGAAAGTGAGGAAGGACTGGTGTTCCAGCCAGTGTTTAAACAGCTGAGGCTTCAGCACATCATCTATGACCTGCCCCCCACACGCATTCTCGAGCGAGATCGTCTAATACCTTCAGAATGGCTGTCATCTGTGTATAAACAGCAGTGGCTGGCTTTGTTTCACGCACAACAAGACGAGGAAATTGGACCACAAACCATCAATGAAGAAGAACTTGAAAGGTGCAGTATGAGATGCGGTAAAAGGATCAGGAAAGACGGTAAATACTCTTGGAAGTGGTCAGCTTGCAAATTTAGCTTTCCTTTACTTGTCACCTTTACTAGTTACTGCATAATTTTCAAGCAAAGGCATCCGCGGTGTGACGGCTCTCCCTGTCTAAATCATAGAAGAAATGTAGTATTCAGAATAACTTTGGTGCATTTTGACTCCGATGGGAAAATCGCTTTTAGGAAGACAACTGGTTATAAAACGCTTACCCTTGGCGACGAGGAGCATGTTGTAATGAAGTTGGGTGACACAGCATTACCTTTCCCTTTATACATATTCTGTAATTTCCTCTTCATATTGCCAACTGCCGAAGACCTTGCCAAGTATTAGACCACATGAGGATTTGGAAATCATTTAAAAAACATTTAATTGGAAGGCCTCATGATGAATAGTTAAGATAACCAACAAAAGGAAAATTATGACTAGTCTAGTACCATCAAAAATGAATTTCTCCATCTTCAACTTATTTCCATGTATTTAAGAAGCAAACTTTGACCTCCAACAAAGTATCTGTCAAATCAAATCAAAAGAAGCTAGTCTTTTCATTTTCAAGTACCAGCAAGAGTCAAGCTTCCATTGGAAATAAGAGAATATCTTTGCAAGGAAAATCTTCTCTATGAACTTGTTAAGTAGATTTGACCCTAGCTAAGGTTGAAACAAAATAAAAACCTCTCCATTGCCAGAACTGTTGTGAGCCATGCCTTTATTACAATATTATGTAAGTCATTGGTTAAAAAAGAATAATTGAGATTAGTCACTGCTAATGTATGCTTTCAAATAATGTCAAGCTTTTCCAGGTCATGTAACATATGATTATTGGTGTTTTAGAATTGGTTTTCCAGAGAGTTCAGTTTTGTATGATTTCAATAATTTTTGCTGCTAATTATCTCTAACTATAGTTGCACACAAAAAGATATAAATATCTTATAATTAACTACCATGTCATATGCTATATAAGCAACAGAATTATATATGTAATATATGTACATAGAAGTATATATGTTTACATACATATATTCAAGTATTTATGTAACTATAAATACCAAAAATGCAGTTTTTGAAATGGATAAATAAGCTGAGAAATGAAAAATAGAACTTTTTGATGCCTATTACCTTTCTTTCTTTCTTTCTTTTCTTTTCTTGTTTTTTTGTTTTTTGTTTGTTTGTTTGTTTGTTTTGGTTTTTTTTTTTTTTTTGAGACAAGGTCTCGCTGTGTAGCCCTGGCTGTCCTAGACTTGCTTTGTAGACCAGGCTGGCCTCGAACTCAGGGATCAGCCTGCCTCTGCCTCCCTGAGTGCTGGGATTAGAGGCGTGCGCCACTGCACCCAACTGTTATAGCTGTTATCTAGCTATCAACATATAAATTATTTCATAGTATCCTGTTCACTTTCTCTGCCTTAGCTTCTTTACCTGTGCTATGAATTTAAAAAAGAGCTTATGAACACAGTTGCAGGGGAACCGTTTTTTTATCTCACACTTCACGGGCTCAGTGTGCATGGCAGGAGCTTGAAGCAGCTGGTCCCATCACATCTACAATAGAAAGAGATGAGCGCTGTGCAAGTGCTCAGCTAAGTTTCTCCAGCATAAGCTTCAGGCTCTGAGTCAAGGAATAGTGCCACCCACAGGAGAAGAGGCTTCCCACTTGAATTTGCTTAAGCAGGATAATCTCCCACAGGCCTGCCCAGAAGCCTGGACTCTCACTTAATTGTCCATGCAGCTCACTACCACTTTATGCTATAAAAGCAGCTAGTCCAACTTTAAAAGTCCCCTGGAATAGTTCCAACACTTTGGTTTGTTTGACTTGTCTTCCTTATTTTTATTTCACACATGAATGGATTTTGTTTTTCGCACATCCATCCTCCCTGCCTCTTTTCCCACCTTCTGGGTTCATCTTCCCACATGCCGCATGCCACATGTTTTTAGATGTAATCTACTGAGTCCAGTGTCTTGTCCGTATGCACATGAGTAGAGTGTAAGGCTGACCTTTCTACTGTGGACTTCCTTTTCCCTTGCAGTTCTCAACTGCTCATCAACCAGGCCCGAGGACTTCTCTTGCAACCGTGCTGAAACAGTGACTGGCATAGGCGTCTCTCAGAATTCTTGTCTTCCAAGCTTCGACCAGATTGGCCCCTTAAACTCTTCTTTCAGCATGTTAAAGCTTTTTTAGCCCAAAGTACCAAACTATAGCACATTTCAGCCCAAAACAGTTCCAGGGGGAGGCCAGCGAATCACTTAGCTTTATAACAGCACTGGCCCCCCTTCTCAGCACCAATTTTTGTCTTAGTGTCTTTTTCTGCTGCTGTGATAGAAATCTTCTCCTGAAGCAACTTGGAAGACAAATGGTTTGGGTCACAATTCAAGGATACAATCCACCATGTCATTTAAGTCATAGCTCAGCTTCATAGACTTCAAAACCAACAGAAACTTGAAGTAGCTGGTCACATTGCAGCCACTATCAGCACGTCTTAAGTGCTATGTTACTGCCCAGCTTGCTTTCTCTATTGTGTACAGTCTAGGACTCCCCAGTCATGAAAGGACACCACCTATAGCTGAAGGTCTTCCTACCTCAGTTAGCATAATTAGCATACCTCACTTTATTTTTAATTGGTGGATATTCATGACACATATTGTTAGGTTTCATAGACTGTCTCTAAGTATGCCACCAAACTAAACTGTTCACTCCTCAAACCTCTTCCAGCTTCTCCATTCTTCCTCCTGCTAGCCTCTTTCCCCCTTTCTTTTTTCTGATTTCATGTCATATAAAATGTTTTATATTTCTATATAACGTAAGTGTTTCATAAGTGAAAGAAAAGCTAATATTTTTTTTGGTTCTATCCCAGTTTACTTAATATGGTAATCACAGGCTGCACCCATTTTTCAACAAACAATATAATTGAATTCATTTAAAAGTTCATTTAATTTTAATAAAGTCTTTCCAACGACATTCTACAATCATATTCTTTCCCCTCTTCTGACTCCTCCCAGATCCTCCTCAATTCTCTTGTCATTTAAAGTCATGTTATCCTGACATGGACTCTCTTGCCAGCTTTTCCCCTGGTGGGACTGCCTTGCCAGGTCACAGGGGAAGAGGACACGCTCGCTCAGTCCTGAGACAACTTGATGAGTGGGATGGGTGGGTAGCAGGCACCCCCTTTTCTGAGGAATAGGGGAGAGGGGATGGAGGAGAGGGAGGGAGGGTGGGACTGGAAGGTGCAGATGGATGGGGCTACTATCAGGGTATAAAGCAAATAAATTTTAAATAAATAAATTCATGATCTCTCTCTTTTTCTCTTTTACCCTCTCTCTGTGTCTTTGTATCTCACACGTATAAAACCAAAACCAAAACACCTCATTTTCACTGGCCCTTGCTCTATGTCAGGCTGGCTTTGAACTTAGATCTGTTTGCCTCTGTCTCCTGGATTAAAGGTGTGTTTGTATTCCATCCAGATCACACAGATCTAGAAGATCTTGGGATATCATCTCTTGCCAGAACAGCCGTGCTCTGAATTGACATTCCTCTTAGTTCTGTAGATATATGTTAGGTCCATTTGATTGATGACATCTGTTAGTTTCATTGCTTTTTCATTTTGTTAGTCTGTGTCTTTTCATTGGGGAATTAAGTCCATTGATGTTGATAGATATAAATCAGCAATGCTTGCTAACTACTGTTATTTTGATGTTGATGGTTGTACTGTGTTTATGTGTTTCTCTTCTTTTGGTTTTGCTGCAGTGGTGTTATTATTTCCTTTGTTTTCTTGGGTGTAGTTTACTTCCTCTGTTTGGGGTTGTCCTTCTAGTATCTTCTGTAGGGCTGAGTTTTTTGCATAGATATTGTTTAAATTTGGTTTTGTCATGGAATATCTTGTTTTCTCCATCTGTGGTGATTGAAAGTTTTTCTGGGTGTAGTAGTATGGGTTGACATCTATTGTCTCTTATGGCTTGCAAGTCATCTGTCCAGGCCCTTCTGGCACTTAGAGTCTCTGTTGAGAAGTCATGTGTGATTCTGATAGGTCTGCCCTTATATGTTACTTAACCTTTTCCCCTTGCATCTTTTAATATTCTTTGCTTGTTCTGTACACTTAGTGTTTTCATTATTATGTGGCAGGAGGATTTTCTTTTCCGGTCTAATCTATTTTGTGTTCTGTAGGCCTCTTGTATGTTCATAGGTGTCACTTCTTTAGGTTGTCGAATTTTTCTTCTGTGATTTTGTTGAAAATATTTTCTGGGCCTTGGAGCTGGGAACCTTTTATTCCCATTATTCTTCAGTTTCTTCTTTTTC
The DNA here is from genome assembly GCF_903995435.1 of Acomys russatus. Lineage (NCBI taxonomy): Eukaryota > Metazoa > Chordata > Mammalia > Rodentia > Muridae > Acomys > Acomys russatus. Next base: position 20,388,655 of record NC_067169.1, on the reverse strand, counting down.
TCATATCCTTAATTTCTTGGATGATCTGTGTCAGGAGATTTTTAGATTTAACATTTTCTTTGACAGATGTATCAGTTTCTTTGATTGTATCTTCTACACCTGAGATTTTTGCTCCATTTCCTGTATTTTGCTGAGGATGCTTACCTCTGCAGTTCCTGCTTTCTTCCTTAAGTTTTCCATCTCCGGGATTTCCTCAACTTGTGTTTTCTTACATTTCCTTACAATTTCCTTCACCTGTTTGTTTGTATTTTCCTGAATTTGTTTAAGTGATTTATTCATTTCCTCTTTAAGGGCCTCTATCTGTTTGGTTGTGTTGTCATCTGTTTATTTAAGGAATTTATTCCTTTCCTCTTTAAAAGCCACTATCATCTTCATAAGCATATATTTGTTGTCATTAACTCGTGTTTCAGTTGCTTTAGAGTCTCCAGGTCTGCCTGTAGTGGGATAACTGGGTTCTGGTGGTGCCATATTGCATTGATTTTTGTTGATTGTATCCTTACACTGGCTCTTACCCATCTGGTTGTCTTTACCATTGGCTGGTTGTTACTGGTTCACGCTGGATTTCTTGAGGGTGTGGGAAGAGCCCTGGGTATGAGGCTGGATGTTCCTGGGGCAGCTCTCCTTGGAATGGTGGGTATCCTTTTGGATTCCTCAGGTGACTATGTCCCCATTAGCCCCACAGGCAATGGATTGGAGTGTGTGTGTGTTGGGGGGTGTCTAGCCTGTATGTTCTCAAGGACCAGCTAGTTCCCTCAGGAACCCAGGAGCCCTCTGATTGCTGGGGAAACTCCTGGAGTCAGCAGTCCCTCCACTCCCTCTGTCAGTGCTCTATGAGCTCAAGCTGCCAAGACAACATGTGCGCTGGGTACCACCATTTTGCAACAAGATCCTCTATGCTCTTGAGGTCTGTCAGGGAGAAAGGTAGAGCTGTGGACGGGAGGCTCAGACTGTTTCCCTGGATCCTGGGAGTCAGATGGCCAGAGTCTGGAACCCTGTGCCCCAGGAACCTGGGAGCTTTCCTCCTGGAGGTAGAAATATCCAGGTGGGCAGAGGGTGGAACCAAGTAACCTCAGAACCTGGGAGCTTTCCCCAGAACAGCAAGAATAGCCAGGTAACCAGAGGCTGGAACTGCTCATTCCAGTACCATTGAACACAGATGCTGCTGTTTTGGAGTCCGCAACATGGCCTCTTGCTCACTCCACAGTCGCTTCAGTTCTGCCACTCAGAAACCATGCACACTGGACACCACCATCTTGGATCACTTCCAGACTATCCTTTTGTGCTTTTTGTTTTTTGTTGTTGTTGCTCTTTTCGATATAGGGTTTCTCTGTGTCGCCTTGGCTGTCCTGAACTCACTCTGTAGAACAGGCTGGCGTCAAACTCACAGAGATCCTCCTGCTTCTACCCCCACCCCTGAGTGCTGGGATTACAGACATACACAATTGCACCTGACTTGTATTACTCTCTATACAAAGACTACCTACATATTTTATTGATTGTAGCAATAAATGTGTGCTTTGAGATGATGCTGACTTTAATGGTTATTTTCATTGAAGTATAATTTCAAATCCATACATTTTACACATAGTTCCTCTGACTGCATGTAAACCACACTACCCCATACTCAAGAAAGAACAGCTCTTCTGAAGGAAGCCCCGCCTCCTTAAGGACCCTCATTAAGGCCAAAGTCTGGGGGAATGTAGAAGCTGTCCTACCCAGTTCTCCCTTAAGGACGCCCACTAAGGCCAAAGTCTGTAAATCTCCTCTGCTTGGAGAGTTCAGCTTGTCCCAAGGACAGCTAGCAGCTGGTTTGTGTTTAAAGATAATAAACAGTCCAGATTGACCCAAAGACAACCAGCTTGTGTTGCAGCTTGTGTTTAAAAATTTCCCCTCCCCCTTCCCAACTAGAAAAGTCCCAAGGCTAGTCGATTAACCAATCAAGTTTCTCTGATAAGTTCTGCTTCTGTAAAGGGTTTAAAAAGCCCATGCCTCTGCTTCTCAGAGTCTCCAACTCAAACAAGTTTTTGGCAGACCACATCGTGTTGGCTCAATAAATTCCTATGGTTTTGCATTGACAATGGACTCTGAGAATAGACTAGGGATCTTTCTGGAGGTCTCAGTCTTATACTTCCAACCCTCAAATTACTCTGTAGGAAAAGCACCCCTTTAGTGGCAGACACTGGCTCATCACCAGCTGCTTGCCAAGTATCCCTGCCCTTCTTTTGGTCTCTGGATCCATGTCCTTCACCGACCTAGGAATCTCCTTAGGAAGTCACAGAAAAAAAAAAAAACCGAAGGATTCAGTGCTTTTTCCAACTTTGCTCCTGATCCACATCCTGCTCCAAATTTCCCTTTCTGTCTTGTGCCTAAGATTTAAACACTTCCTAAAACAATCTTCCAGCCAGTCTCCGAAGCCACAAATGTTAGCACACTGTATGCCTGCCCTTCTGTCTTCTGTGTGGTTCTTAATCTTTGGTACATGCCTCAACCCAAACGCATCTCTGCTCTCTTTATATTATGGTTTCCTCAGAAATTGAAACATTCCATTCTACAGGGAAGCTCCTTAAACCAGAAGGTAAACAATCCAAAATAGATTCAGCAAGTTCCTGAAACTGATCAGATTGACTAGGCCCCTTGTTGCCAAGATTGAACGATAAAGACAGCATGAGTCACTCTCAGACAAGCCTGCCAGCAAAGAAGACTCTTGAGACCAGACCAGCACCTGGAAGATGCTTAGAACAACTGAGTCACTTGGAAAAGATACTTCCTAAGCCTCTGAGCTACATACAGGCTTTGTAGTGTGCTCCAGTTTCCCCCATTTTGTGAGCAGTCAGTCACCCATGCTCCAGTGGGCTTTCTAGTTGCAGCTGTGTCTCTGAGTTGTTTTTGTTCATTTTAGTAGCCCCTTACCCATATTCCTGTAAGTAACCTCAATAAATCCCATTGGTTCACCAAGTACTTTTGTCTGTTGTGGGCTTCCTATTTGGGGTGAGTACAGGTGTGTGTTGTGTCTCTCAGGAAGTCTTGTCACACAACAGCTCTCCCTTCACACATACCTACCTCATCTTCAGCTCACCATACTTTACATATTGATGTTTTGCTTTTCACTCTGTTTTATGCATTTTTTGCAGTGGCCTTAACCAGTGTCCTCCCTTTCAGTAACCTCCACTTCCTCCTGCAAGCCCCACTGGAAAAGCTTACCCAGAATGTAGAGTGTGCCTTTCCTCTGCTGCACCATCACCACTGACTTCTCAACCCCTGACCAAAGGAGGAACAGCAAGTGTTTCCCTGCAGTCTGTTAGGAGGGGCTGTGATCCAGTCCCAGCACTGGGTTCCTAAAGTGCCAAAGGCATAGCTAGTGCCCCAGAACCTGAGATCTCCCTGGGGTCCACCACTCATATGTATACAGCAGTGCTTACAGTCTATTGCACATCTCACTGGTCTGTGCACCTCAGTCACTGACAGCCTATTAGTGAGAACACAATGTCCAGACGCTAAAGGCAAATCTTGACTGCCAAAGTTCCTGTATGAAGCATGATGTCCCCACTGACATCTACAGAATGCACTGCTCATACATGAATCACTGTTCTCCTAATAGAAAATAATCTCCTGGTAGCCATGGTGACAGCTCTGCCGTTGCCAGCACTCTAGCTATTGAACAATAGGATGCATGATTTCCTGAACACTCTCTAGTCTGTCAGGGATCAGCAGGAAGCCCACCTCAATAAGAATGGCAGAGCCTGTGAAGCTGGAATGAGCTTGGGATGCATGTGTTCACTACCACTGTATCTGAAAGGACATCCGCCTCCCAGCACTTGCTTTTCACTCACAGCAGTGGCTAGTCACATGGTGTTCCCTCTACCTGTCATCCTCAAGCAGCTTCTTGGTTTCCAGTGCTCCTTGGTATTGCCTACCTTCTTCGGGTGTCTGTCTCTCATTGGTCACCATCCCTCCCACCACAAGGAGAGGCATTGAGGATAAACAAAAAATCAATACCAGGCTCCTGATAACAACGAGCTCCTTCAAGCACTGGTATATCAGAGCCACAAAGCGATGCTTTCCCCAGATTCCAGATGCAAGTTGCTGAGACAGTTCTGTTCCACGTGAAGGAGACGTATTACAGACAGAGTATTTGTGATCTCTCAAAATCCAGTATTGATGCCCAAATCACTGAGGAGATGGTATTAGAAGGTAGAGCCAAGGGGTGTGGTGTCCCTTTCCCTAATACCTGGACTCCTTAGTGGATCTTTGTGAATTCAAGGCAGCCAGCCTTGTCTGCATAGTGAGCTCCCAGCAAGAAAGGCTCCATAGTGAGACCCTGTCTAAAGAAACGAACTAACCAATAAATGGTAGACCCTTCAGAATTAATTACAATTCTATGGACTGATAAGAAGGTTCATAAATAGCATGTGTACTTACGAAGGTCACAAGAAAGAGAGCCCACCTTCCTCTCTGCATTCTGCCATGTGGTGATACACTAAGCTAGCAGAGGAGAACCATCAGAGAACCTTCACCAGAACACAGCTACGCTTTACCCTGATCCTGGACTTACAGTTTCCAGGTCAATGTAGAGCAAACTTTTTTTTTTGTACAAGTCATCCTTCTTGTGAATATGTTTATAGTAGCTCAAGGGAAGATGTGTGGGTCCCAAGTAAAGGGGAGCTACCTGCCTTCTTATTTTCATTCTTTCAACCTTCAGTTCTGCCACTATGAAGCAGCCATCACACTCCAAAGAAATTCACATTGACACACCCTGCAGGGCTCAGAGACTGACATACCCAGGGCAATGAAGTAACGAAGACTGACAGACACATAGTCACGTACAAAAAGCCGAGAGCAGTTGCCTGTGCTTGCTCTGAAGGAGAACACCCACTGCAACAGCAGTGTGAAAACGCAGCACATTTATTCTATAGATCTGAATTCAGGAGGTGAGGTGGGTTTATGTTACACAGTTGAACAAGGAGGCAGGTTTGGCCAATCTCTGTAGGAGGTCTCTGTAAGGGACCTCAGGCGGCAGTCATCCAAGAGGAAGAAACTGAGATAGGCAGTCTCTGCTCACATTGTCAACATTCACAGTTAGACCTTTTAAGAAGGTTCTGCCATCTCTCTGAGCCGGACCCAAGGGAGGTTTCACCAATTCTCATTGGTCTGAGGCATTGGGGCTCTTGATATGGCTGTACTCGTGTCAACAACACACATTCACCTGGGGCTTCCTGCACTCCCCACACACCTTATGGAAAGTTCAGGCTAGTCTGCAGGCAAACACACTATTCAAAGACAACCCATGGGAAGGAAGAGCTCAGTTCTCTTCAAAACATTTCTCCAAGAGGCTACATCTGACTTGTGGTCAAAAGACTAGTTCATAGAAAGGACATGGGTTTTAATATACCCTGAGCCAAACGATTTCCTTATTTCCCAGGGGAAAGGAGGACCCCACCCTAAAGATGACTTTTCCTGTATAGGGGATTTCAGAGCTTGCCAATCATGCATAAGGCCCAGGTAAAGTCCCTACCACTACCAAAACAAGGGAAAAAAATATCCTGAAAATGTGTTACTTCTGCCTATGGCTTCTATCTGTCATTTCAACGGCATGGCCACCGGGTGGCAGCACAGACATAGGCATTGTGTCTCCTGGAGGCTGCAGCCCTTTGTCTGCACCTTTTTTCTTTTTCTTTTTTTTTTTTTTTTTAGCTCTTTTTTTTTAAATTTATTCAGATTACATCTCAATTGTTATCCCCTTGCTTGTCTCTTCCCATTCCTTCCTTCCTCCCACTTTCACCCTATTCCCCTCCCCTAGGTCTATGACCGAGAAGGACTTCCTCCCCCACTATATGGTCATAGGCTATCAAGTCTCATCTTGGTAGCCTACTTATTCTTCCTCTGAGTGCGACCAGGCCTCCCCACCAAGGGGAAGTGGTCAAATATGGGGCACCAGAGTTTGTGTCAGAGTCAGTCCCTACTCTCCACACAACTGTGGAGAATGTCCTGTGTCTGCACCTTTCTTAAACCTCTGAGTAGTACGCAGGGACCAGAATAGTTTCTAGAGGATTCACACAGGATGTAGCTGCAGCTATGTCATGTCTTTGCAGGAATGTGGTGGGGATAAAATGTTTGACACCTACTCTAGGTCCGCATGCTGGGAGTCCCCAGGGAATTCACATGGCTCCAGCAGAAGGCTGCAGTGAGGTAGGAGCTCAGCTGGGCCTGTCAGTGAGATTCCTCTGGGAATTTGAGGCGGTGAGTGACCATGGAGGAGAGAGCTCCCACGACTGCCCTGCTTCCGGGACATTCACTACACTTGGGCTTCTGCGGCTGGCAGAAGAGGCTGAAATCCAAAGTACCCTGGAGCCTTAGACTCCTTTACCCACTAAGCTATCTCACCACACATGCAGGAACCGTTTATAAACAGCACTTTAAATGGATGTGCCAGTAGAATGGTGAGTACCAAGAATAAATGATTTTCCTGGCATGCTTCCTCTCTCTGCCTTAAGCTATGGCTTCCACACTCTGTTCTTGGCACTGTCTCTTACTAGGAAATGGGAGCTCTCTAATGTCTGAACAAAGCCAGTGTCTTCAGGACAGATGGTGGGCTTTCCCTTCTGCTTCATGAAGAGCCCTGTTTTACTTGGCCTTTTAAGCTAGGATATCAGGGACTCACCAGTATATATGCGTAACTGTTCCGCAGATTTCCCTAATTCCTGACTCCCTGGAGTTTAGAGTACACTGTTTCTGGGTGTCATCTGCTACCTTCCTCAGTCCTTGATTCATGTGTTCCTCAGGTAGAGCCGACCTAGCCCTCCTCACTTGAAGTTGAGTAACACTGTGATTCTTTTGGACCTACACTGAGCCTGTACCTCTTCCGGAGAATTGTATAAAACTCACAGATGCTCTCATTTATTTGTTGAAGAAGTATTTATCCTATGCTCCCTATGCGCTGGGCACTCTCACTGGTGCTGGAACTACAAAGAGGAATCAATGATAATAAATCTACTCCCTTGTCTCCACAGATCATACTCTGGTGGGCAGGCCAGGCAAGCTACTCACAGCTACAGGCCTATGGGGTCAGAGCTGCAGGATTATAATGTGGCTGTTTACCTTTACCTTCTTGTAGTCATTCCACCAAGGTAGGCATCTATCCCTCCAGGGTGGGCAGCCTATGTCTTCAACTCATTGTGTGGAATTTGATTCGTTATAGGGAGTGAGACACAGTCTGTCTACATGCAGCACAAAACCTCAGAGGAATTCCTTTTGGCAAAAGTCCCAAAGGAGGGAGACCTACCTTCTTCTGCGGGCTGTCCTCATCACTGTTGACACTGGAATGGCTCTGTGGATCTCTGGGATACACAGAAATATCACAGGAAGAAACTTCACTTCTCTTGGAGCAGGAAGGGCTTTGAGACCTGGGTCAGGTATGCACAAGAAAAATACACAAAGATGGCTCTCTCCAGACACAGCTGCAGACGTCCCCAGCACAGAGATGTCGCCAACATCCACTGGCGTTCACAGTGCAACTTGAAGGGAAGACGGATATGGAAGCACAGAGAGTGTAAGCTGAGAGAAGATTGTGTTATTTGCTTCCTTGAGTGTGAAGTGATAAAACCGGTACTCATGGACAGATCTGTCTCTCATTAATGCCAGACATTTCTACACTTGCCAGGATACCATACTTACACTCTGCTTGCTGACATATGCCTTCTATTCAGCTTACATCTAGGACAAAAAAACAAACAAAAAACCCCAAAAAACCAAAAACCAAAAAACACCTACCTCAGCTGTAAGCAGGAGATTGTTCCTGTAAAGTGCTACATAAAATCTCAAAATTGCTTCTCTAACCCAGAAGCAGAAAGAGTCAAATGGCATATACTCACTTACATGTGGACACTAGGCCAAGGGGCACGACCCATGAAAGTCTTCACTTACTAGGAAAGTGGGGCAGAGGGGAGGGCATCCTATTGGGACTCTAGGTTGGAGAAGCATGGGAGAATAGCAAAGTAGAAGGATCCAGAGGGTCCTAGAAACCTACAAGAAGAACATTATGATGGGTGGACCTGGGTCCAGGGGTCCTGAGCAAACTATGGTGCCAGCCAAGGACAATACATGCAGTAAACTTCGAACCCCTAACCAGATCTACCCAATGGACAGGACATTCTACACAGATGAGTGGAGAGTGGGGTATGACTTTCACACGTACTCTGGTGTCTCATATTTGTGCACGTCCCCTGAATGGGGAGGCCTGGTGGCACTCAGAGGAAGGACAGCAGGCTACCAAGAGGAGACTTGATACCCTATGAGCATATACAGGGGGAGGAGGTCCCCCTCAGTCACAGTCATAGGGGAGGGGAGTAAGGGGAAAATGGGAGGGAGGGAGGAATGGGAGGACACAAGGGATGGGGTAACAATTGAGATGTAATATGAATAAATTAATAAAATATATTTAAAAATTGCTTCTCTAAGCTGGCATGGGACATGTGCTTCACTTTCTCCCTATTTACAATGCCTGTATTTATATCCATGGCAGTGGTGGTGTGAAAATAATTGGTATCTTCCAGATGGACAAGAAATACTTTGGAGCTTTGCGTTGATTCTCCTTTAAGTCCAAGTGGAACAGTTGAACTTAGGAAATGTTTATCTTATGGTGGATCGCTCAGTAAAGGATAATTCCACCATGAATTCAACTTTCCCTTCACTTAGAGGGCAGCTGCAGCCTTCACCCTAACACCCTGTGTTTAGGATGCTCCAGAACCCCCATACTTGAGTTGATTTGTTTCATGATGAATCTAGATCAACTTGTTACTCTCTTATCTAGCCTCAGGGAGGCATCGATTGGGTTATTTACTTAAAGCTTCCCAAAGTCTGTGTGATACATAATGAACCTTTAATAACAAATCCTTTTTTTGAGGAAGAAACTACTGAATCAGCATGCCAATTATATTTTTTATGTGAGAGTTTACATTCTCAGATTTTTTTTGACAGACTTTGCCAGGGATTGATGAAGCTGTGAGCATCAGTGAATGCCTTTATGCCCACAAAGAATTGTATCTTTTCTGTTGTACTGTAATGCCCTGGCCAGACAAGAGCAGGGCTCCTTGCCTTCACAAGATGACAGTCCTGGGTTTCCCCTCCTCCTCTTTATCCACTCCTTTTCAATCTATCATTGAAATTAATTCTGTCCTTCTTAGTGCTCATCTTCCTATTATGATAGTCAGACTTCCTTCTGACTCATTGTTTAAAGTCACATTTTTGTGTTTATGTGTTGAAATAATTGATCTTTTACACTGACAGAACAAAAAAACCCTCTTTTCCAATGTGGAATTAGTATAATAGACATCATGACTAAGCCTACTGTGTATTATATGACATTTCTGATTGGACGATAAGGTATTGGGAATTTGAACTCATTTTTAGTACCATTTCTCAGTATAGGAAGCACAACAAATGAAATGCAGGTTCATATTTGTTGAAACTCAGTCAATGTTTTGCTCCTACATGTAATTGTGGCACTCAGGATGCTGACACAGGAGGATTTCTGAGAGTTTGAGTCCTTACTGAGCTACATAGATTCAAGCTAGCATAGGCTACAGTGTGAGACTCTGTCTCAAAAACAAACAAAAACCCATTTTCAACTCTTGATACCACTGTGATATATTTTCCTTAAATTTGGATGATATTAAAGTCTAAAAATCATTTTAAATAATCTAAGTCACAACGAAAATGGAAAATCATGACAATAAAGATGATTACAAAGTATGATGATATTCAAAATATGTTATTTTTACTAAAAATTTACTTAAATTGAATATATTAATTTGTTCATTTGATTTTCTTGATTGGCATGATTAAGAAAAACAAAAGAATACCACACCACTACATATTTCATATGCATTCTCTCTTTTTTTAAGCTTTTTTAAAATTTATTTAATGTATATGAGTGCTCTATCTGCATGTACACTTGCACGCCAGAAGAGGGCATCAGATCATATTGTAGATGGCTGTGAGCCACTAAGAGTCTGCTGGGAATTGAACTCAGGACCTCTATAAGATTGGACAGTACTCTTAACCACTGAGCCATCTCTCCAGCCCCCCATATACATTCTTTTATCCAATGCTCAAAACTGCTTGGGTCTCAGAATTCAATTCCCATGCATCAAGATGAAAAAAAATGATATCCAGCTCATTAGGAAGGATACAGAGAGTAGTAGCTGCTATGGCACAAATCTGGGATTGAAAGCAGCAGTGATATGATGGCAAGGCCACCAAAGCTAGCTGAGTAGGCATTCCTTAGGTGAATAACACACCAACATGTTTTCTGGAGTTTCCCCTCTTTCAGCACCATCAACATTACCAGTTAATCACTCATCCTTGGGACCTTGCTTGGATCCCATGGCAAAATGCTCAGGGAACCAAACAAGATTAAGCATGAATTCTTTCTTCTGAAAATACAGCTATCCCATCTAACAGCGAAAGACAAGAACATGTTGAGCTTTTCAAAAAGAGAAAGTATATTTAAATCAATTTGTTATTATCAGAGTATGCTCTAAGAAGTACCATTGATTGTAGAAATTATTCTTTAAAAAATACCATGGCACAAGGGAAAGGTAGTTGGTGACATTTTATGTTCAGCAGATAGGAACACACAGAAGACCCGTGCTGGCCAATTGACACAGCAGGTAAAGGTCTTTGCCACGAAGCTTGTCAACCTGATTTCAATCCCATGGTCCCACAAGTGTCCTTCTCACACACAAATAAATATATTTCCTCTCTTTTATTAAGAAAGGAAAATAAATGAAACCAGAAGGAATGCATGGCATGAACCACTTCTTACAGCTCCATCTCTCAAAGCTTCAGCAACCATCTAAAGCTGGGGACCATGTGTTCAAACATGTAAACTCATGGGAAATGCTTCAAATTCAAAGCACAACTCATTTACACTTCTAGAAAAAACTAGGGAACTTGGATGTGACAAAGGAAACATACTCTTCTGGCATTAATTCTTTAATAGTTTGTCCACACAAGACTAAAATATTTGGGGTAACAGCATTAGTCTTTAGCCAACTGTCTGAATTAATGAGGGGTATATACCAGGGATTTGCAATTGCATCGCTTGATCTGTAGACCAGCTTTTCAGAGCACGATTGTACGGAGATGTAAAAGCTCATCACTTCTCCCTCAGTCTATCCTTATCACTAGCTACCCAAGCTTGACACCTTGTAGTCCACCTTTCTATTATCTGCCCATTCTGGGTCCCAAATCTAAGTGACACAAGAAACTCCTTTCCTACCTAACTTCCTAACCGAGACTATTGTCTCAGTACTTTTGTTGGGACAAAAGGCAGGAATCACCTATGTCAAGTTAGAGTTGTAGTTCTCTGGCCCCATATCTGACCTGTTCTTGGGCAAATATGTTTGCAGGGCAAGAATCTCCTGACTTTTTCTTTGCTGCTCAAGTTCAAGCCAGACCAATGTTGTCTGCTGAAACACCAATGCACAACTTAGCAACTCAACTAGCATTAGCTAAATTGGTAGTTAGGGGGACTGTAGCACAGATGCCTCTTTTTAGAAGTTAGAGTACCACATGATAGGATGAGTTGTTAAAGGACTAGGGGAAGAAAAAGAAGTCAGAAGTCACAGGCCTTTTAAATTTCTTCACTAAGTTTAGGAAAGATGGGCAAGCCATTATTTTTCTTTCTGGAAAAGCACTACTTAGATGGCATTCTGGTTTCTCAGATACCATCTGAATATCAGGCAACATCATAGGCTCATAGTTTTATATACTTTGGTATATACGCTCCTATCATTTTTCCGTCGAGATTCATTAAGATTGGCCAGGTCGGGGGCTGGAGAGGTGGCTCAGAGGTTAAGAGCACTGTCTGCTCTTCCAAAGGTCCTGAGTTCAATTCCCAGCAACCACATGGTGGCTCACAACCATCTACAATGGGATCTGGTGCCCTCTTCTGGCCTACAGGAGTATATGCAGGCAGAACACTGTATACTAAATAAATAAATAAATCTTAAAAAAAAAAAAAGATTGGCCAGCTCTTTTCTTTCCCATGCTTCTCATTGGATATGAGACAATGCAAGATAATGTTTGTATGTTTATAGAATTAAAAGTTTTGAGATGATGATAATTCTGCTTATGAAGGAGGGGCGCCTAGAGAAATGTCTTGGTAAGGGTTTCTACTGCTGTGAAGAGACACCATGAACAAGGTAACTTTTTGGTTATGTTTTTCGAGACAGGGTTTCTCTCTGTACCCTGGGCTGTCTGGACTCGCTTTGTAGACCAGGTTGGCCTCAAGCTCAGCCTGCCTCTGCCTCCTGAGTGCTGGGATTAAAGGTGTGTGCAATTGCTGCCTGGCTCCACTCCCTCTCTTATAAAAAGAAAGCACGTAATTGGGGATGGCTTACAGTTTCCGAGGGTTAGTCCATTATCATCATAGCAGGAATCATGGCAACATGCAGGCAGACATGGTGCTGGAGAAGGAGCCGAGAGATCTACATCTTGATCTGCAGGCAGCAGGAGGAGATTGTGAGCCACACCAGGCATAGCTGGAGCATAGGAGACCTAAAAGCCTGCATCCACAGTGGCACACTTCCTCCAACAAGGCAATACCTACTCCAACAAGGCCACACTACTAGTACTTCTCCCTTGGACCAAGCTTTCAAACACATAAGTCTATGGGGGCTATTCTTATTCAAACCACCACAAGAAACACATATTTAAAAACATTTCAAGACCTGCTATGTAATATCTAGACATATAGTACAATACCTTTAAATCCTGGATAGTCTCTAATAGGTCTCTTTGCTCACATAATAATGCTAATTCAAGCCAAATTAAAAGTATAAAAGCCAGTTTATTCGGGAACAGTTCCCAAGGGGACCAGGCCAGGGAGGTCACTTTGCAGGCAGGGATATAGATATAGATATAGATACAGATATAGATATAGATATAGATAGATGGAAGGATGGAGGGAGAAGGGGAGAAGAGAGGAGAGGGAAGAGGAGAAGAGAAGAGAAGAGAAGAGAAGAGAAGAGAAGAGAAGAGAAGAGAAGAGAAGAGAAGAGAGAGTAGGTAACCAAAATGTCTGGATTATTTAAGGAAGAGACTCTGGGAGAAGGGCAACCCAGTTTCTGAACTGGAAAGTTCAGGGTACAGGTAGCAGGCAGGGTTTGCCAGCCATACTGTAACAAGTAGGGACTGGGGGATGCTGGAAGAACCTGGAAGCCGGGTGCACTATGATATGTTAAATAAGGAACCTCAGCCACTCGTCCTGGGTTTGAAACTTAGCAGTTTCTTATTACCATCATGAGGGCTACTGATCCTGATTCTAAATCTTTGCCAGACAGTGTCTAAGGGAATACAGATAGTCAGGTAGGGGTAAGATACTTGAAAGAAATAGTACCAATCCTCATTTTCTTGTCAAAATTCTGTTTCTAACAGCCTGAAAATGAAGGGAGAAAAATAAAGGTAACATATGTAGTATGTAGCAGTGGTACTGTAGTAATACTTGTTATGTTGTCAAAAACCAGGAGCTAACACTGAGATGTTGCAAGGTAATACATTTTATTTACAGCAGAAGCCATACTTGTAGTCTCCTTAGTAGAATGAAACAGCCCAGACCCAAAGCAGGGAAACCTCTTTATAACAAAGTAGCAAGTTATTACAAAAGTGGACTTTTTCAGTTATTTTTATGACATTGGAAAAGTTACATGTTGTGGGTTTATGGGCAGATAGTTCCCGTAGCATACCATGAAACAATGGAAACAAATTATGACATGTGAATCACAGATTATATAGGAAGGGTTAAAAAAAAAAAAGCAAAACCGAATTGACCTTTAGCTGAGGACGTGATTAGAGAGGAGAAAAATATCATAAGGAACAATATGGAAATAATTGAAATTCTAACATGTTTAATTAAGAATAGAAAAAATAAAGTCAACTGTTCTTTAATAATATGTCATCAGACTTAAGGTCACAGTATGCTCTCCAACAATCCAGATTTGGCCATCTATCTTTTATCAACCAATTAAAAAAATCAAAATTAATAGTAAAAATCAGAGAAATAGAATTTATTCAATGTGGGCACACTGGAAAGATTGACAAAGAGATTCAGTGACCTGCTCCTGCCTCAGTCCACCTTCAGGGTCCTGACATGGGATTTCTGTTGAAATACAGAACCAGAGTTATAAACAGCTAAGGAGTCAAACTGCGGTCCTGCCCATTATTGACCCATCATTGTAGTCTCCATCCTCCTGCAAGGTCTTCTGACAAACTGCAAATCTCTTTCCCCTACGAAAACTTCCCCAATGGTTTCCCCAGGCCTTAGGCTTTCCTTTCTTCACGGCAGAAGATTTCTGGGGGTGTTCAAGTTCCCTGTGGTATATTGTTTCAATAGTCAAAATAGCCCAAGTGAGGGACTTGTACCTTCTATAAGAGTGTAGAGGTGTCTTTGGGTATGATAAAAACCTTTCTTTGCTCTTTGTGCTTAGCTTAAGAGCCTAAGGTCGTGGAGAGTTAGTGACCACAAAGCCACCCCAAGTCAGATGTTTTTAAGTTCTTGTCGTCTTTATTCAAAGATTAAGATAACAGACCAGGCCGAATTAGTCTGAGAAAGAAATATTTATTACAGATAGCTTCTGTATTGCAGGAGGGATCCCCAGGTGTGGGATAACACTGAGATTCTCTACCTTGGGATTAATAAGCCTTTAGTGAATGTTGGGAGGGCAAGATGTACTTCAGAATATTTGATCTCACTCTGAACCCAAAGATTGTGTTATTTACTGGAAAAACCTGTTTCTTATTGAGGTGTGGTTCAACCCTAGTACACACCTTAAATCCTAGACTTTCCTGCTTGAATATAGATTTTTATTTTTCTTTTTTGCATATACATTTATACTATTACACATATATACAATAAACTACCTATAGCAAGAAGAACCATGAAACAATCAGAAATTATATAAATGTTATATTCATAGTTTTGGCTATTTGTATTTGACAGCCTTGAAGAAAACATCTTTCCTATCTTGGTGAGTCTAAAATTCTGAATGTAAATCAGTATCTATCATATCTCGTCATTATCAACTTAAAACATCTATCTAGACCTAAAAAACACCTAACCTCTAAACAACTAAGCTTAATTGTAAAACTAAACTATCGGGTCTTCAATCTCATCAGAGACTTGAGATGGAATAAAATCATTTACCTGAGTATACAGGAAGTGCAAGTTAGCAGCTTCCAAAATGAGAAGATGGCAGAGATAGTTTGCTGCCTGAACAGTCACCCAAAATTCTCTCTACCATTGTAGCATCATCCTCAGCCTTCTGGCCCAATATATCTGACAAACATATTTGTGAGGCAGGAACTGTTAAGGACTTGCTTACCCTGTCTTGGCAGAGTTTAGCCGTTGACTCTGCTTGTATCCAAGCTTGCCCACTTTTAGGCAGAATTCTGTAAATGGCCGAAATGAGTACATTTTGCCCAGTGGCTTGTTTGCCACATTTGAAGCCATCACCATAAGGAAGTTCTTTGATGCTCATCATCTTCTTTGAGGTAGGCTGGGTGTTGCCAGGAATTAACCTGTCTCATTGTCATTGAATCTTTAAAATAATAAAAACATCTGTAAGTCTTGCTTTTATATTGTAAACATGGTTAAATAAAGCCAAAAGGTGGAGCAAGCAACCACTTGAAAGGTAGTGAACATAGGAAAAAAAAACTAAGAGGAAGAGGAAGAAAGGAGAACTTATAGAGAGGTACACATGAAGTAGAAAGGAAGGACATTTAGTTTGATGGGTTTTGTTTTGTTGAGATGGCATGGGGAGGGAACATTTCTTTTGGGATGTTGGCTTAAGGGCAGGTCATTGGGGTGCTTTCTCTGCCTCTCAGAGATAGCAGGTTTTCACCTCACCATCTGGCTCTTGAGTCTTTATTGGTAAAATTGAACAACTGAGATTTTGCTAAAAACAATATTTGGCACTCCGACATGTAGCACAACCACATGGATGGAGAAATCACACCTGCTATGAACAAACTGAGAAGCCATCAGATTTGTTAAGTAACTTGGGACATCCTCAGGGAAAGAGTTAAGGATGGAAAATACCATAATACAAGGTGTTAGGACCCTGTAGTATAGTGCTATTTAGAAGGCTTGAAAATAGAAACATAAAATGAAAGAATAAATGACTTAACTGAGGTTGACATAATACCGATTATAATTACGATTTATCTGGTAATTCATATTTTATCCTAATAGTCATAGTTCTTTTTTTGTGTTTTATGTGCCACATAAAAAATGGATTGATAAGATACAAGCCTCAGGGCTTCTCTGTGTAGCTCTGGCTGTCCTGGACTAGCTTTGTGGACCAGGCTGGCCTGGAACTCACAGACATCTGCTTGCCTCTGCCCCCTGAAAGACATTTTTTAAAAAAGATTTATTTATTTTTATTACATATACAGTATTCTCCCTGCATGTGTCCCTGCCCACCAGAAGAAGGCACCAGAGCTCATCACAGATGGCTGTGAGCCACCTTGAGGTTACTGGGAATTGAACTCAGGACCTTTGGAAGAGCAGACAGTGAGCCACCTTGAGTAAATGTAGCAGTCCCTCACAGCAGCCCCTCCTTCACCACAGGCAGCCACTTGCAGCCTTCCATCTTATAGTACTGCTGCTTTTTGGTGTTACAGAAAAGTCTTAAAACTCCTTTCTTTTCTCATTTTCTTCTGGATGCTGGCATTCCGGGCTTTTTTTCCTAGTTTTTTGTTTCGTTTTGTTTTGTTTTTTGAGATAGGGTTTCTCTGTGTAGCCTTGGCTGTCCTGGACTCACTTTGTAGACCAGGCTGGCTTTGAATTTACAGAGATCCACCTGTTTCTGCCTTTGGGGGGCTTTTCTCTGAAGTTCCCCATCCCATCTAGTCATGTGACTGCTTGCTGATCTTCATTGCAAAAGGCTTATCTTTCTTCCACTTTGCCATTTTCACCCTCTGAGTAGCTGCCAAGATTTACAGTTTGCCTGCCCTAATAGCTTGTTGTGTGTGTGTGTGTGTGTGTGTGTGTGTGTGTGTGTGTGTGTGTGTGTTTCCAACACTAATGAAATTGCCTTCCGTCTTCTTTCTGATTCCATTTTAAAATTTTTATTGGAAAGGCAAACACTTCATAGCTGAGTCACAATCTCAGCCCTTCAATATTTATATGTGTGACAATTCAAGGCCAGTCTAAAACTAGTGTCAGGGGTTACTGAAAAAATGTAGACACTTCACACAGCCCAGCTCTGTTGTTTCCAATAAAATCTCAATCATTCAAGTTTACCAATAAAGTCTCTGGAGCTTGATGCTGGGGTGAAAGCCTGCTAGCTCCGAGAGGCAGAGAAAGTACGCAGCTGACATTCCTCCTCAGCCAATGTCCCATAAAGAAAAAAACCTTCTTCATGCTGTGTCAAAAACCCTCAAACTGAATGTTCCTTCTATTTCCTGTGGGTCTCTAGCTGTCCTCTTTACTTCCTCTTACTCTTTTTTTTTCTGTGTTCAGTCCCTGTCAACTGGCTGCTAGCTCCACCTCTTGACCTAGGGTTAACTTTATTTAGTCCTCTTTATAATACCCATGGATTAAAGGTGTGTGCTAGGCCATCCTGTAACTAGAAACAGATTTTTTTCAGTAAACAATATAATCTTGAGGTTCACAGGGTGAGTACCCTGCAACATAGCACTCTTGAAAGTAATACTTTACCAAAGCTAAGAGCATCTCCCTGAATCAAAAAAGATGGGGTCCCACTTTCCAAATGCCTATTGAGAATGAAGCATACTTCACAACAATAGAAGGACACTGAGGAGGGAGGGGAGGGAGAGAATGAGATCTTGGAGTGTCTCACACAAAGGTGCAACAAATTAACATATGAAAGAAATCAATGGGTAGAGAAGAAGGTTGGAACCCTCTCATGTCTCTTCATCCCAATAATGTAACCAGAGCAAGTGGTAGAAAGACCACACTATGCAAATAAGTCAAAAATTCTGCATTATGTGACATAAAAATCCCAAACTCTTTGCACAGCTAGGGTTGTTTGATCTGCTAAGTGTTTTCCTTCCTCTGGTCTGCTTCCTGCTTTTGAAGTGTATCTTTCTTCGAATAGAGTCCCTAATTATGTTGCTCTTCCTGTGTCTCTGTCCAGATATTTGTTATGGGACATGAGAACATGAAACACTTTCAGAGGTGCTCCCTGAATTACAATATTCACCAATGTCAGCCATGGGCGAGTGGTAACCTTACAGAGTTTAGAGGACTCAAAAAATGGAGGTGCTAATTTGTCTTGCCTATCTATCATGAGAGAGAGAGAGAGAGAGAGAGAGAGAGAGAGAGAGAGAGAGAGAGAGAGAGAGAGAGAGAGAGAGAGAGCCTTCCCTGAAAGAGCCTGGTAGCACTCAACTAGAGAAATGTGATCCTGACTTAGAGGGAATTAAAGATTCCAAAGGAGCCCTATTATTTGAGGAAGATGACTGGCAGAAGGGGCCTCAGAAAATATGAAAACTGAGGCTTTAGATAGAGCTTGGTAATTGAATCTTCTGACTTGTTCTTGTTTTTTTTTTTTTTTTTTTTTTTTTTTTTTTTTTTGCTTTCCAAGACAAGGTTTCTCTGTAACAACAGCCCTGGCTGTCCTGGACTCACTTTGTAGACCAGGCTGGCCTCAAACTCAAAGTGATCCACCTGCTTTTGCCTCCCTGAGTGCTGGGTTTACAGGCATGAACCACACTCCTGGCTTAGGTAACCTTTATATATGTACATATTTTAGAAAGTTTTCATATGCCCCCTCAAATGTCCCTTAATTTCAGTTGTTTCTTCCATATTCACTCCCACACCCCTCTTAACTCAATACTCCCCTTCCACACCCATCCATTCATCCATAAACATCTATTCTAATTCCCTTTTCTAATGAGATCTATCTGTTCCCTCCAGTACCTTACCCTATACCTACCCTTTGTGGTTCTAGTGATTGTAGCTTGGTTATCATTGACTTCATAGCATATATCCACACATAAATAAATATATACTATCATTGTCTTTCTGGGTCTGCAATACCCCACTCAAGATGATTTTTTTCTAGTTTCATCCATTTATGTGCACATTTCATAATGTCATGTTTTTTTGGAGGTGGCAAAAAGAATGGATTCAATTTTCTCATCTAATCTGTCAGTCTGTTGTCTTTTTATTGGTTAATTTAGACCATTGATATTGAGAGTTATTACTGAACAATATTTATTAAATCTGTTTATTTTGTTGTGGTTGTATTGTTTTCTTATACTTCTTTTGAGTAACCATTCCTGATATGCTCTTATGTGTGTTTAATCTTGTCTTCAGACTGAATTGTGCTTCCTGGTATCCTCTACAGAGCTGACTAAATGGAGGTGTAGTCCTTAAATCTGTCTTTATCATAGTAATGTTTGCTTTATCTGGTGATTACAACTGATGCTTTTCTGCGTTTAGTAGTATGGGCTGGCATCTGTGGTCTTCTGTACTTGTAGAACACAAGTCAAGGTACCCTTTACTTTCAAAATCTTCATCAAAACATCAGGTGTTATTCTGATGCATCTCCCTTTACACATGAATTGTTCTCTCTCTTTATGCTTTCATTATCTTTTCCTTGTCTAGTACATTTAATGTTTGGGCTATTATGTGAATGGGGGTTTCCTTCCTGTTTCTGTCAATTTGGTGTTCTGTATGCCTTTTGGACATTAATAGGAATCTTATTCCTTATATTTGACCAATTTTATTCTGATTTTCTTGAAGGTATTCCAACAAATAGTTTTGACTTGGGTTTCTTCTCTTTATAGTGTGAGATTTTAATAATGTTCAAAGTTCCTGCATTTTTTTATTCCTGGGTTTTCCAGATTTAACACTTTCTTTGTCTGGGTAATCCAATTCTTCTACCTTGTCATCAAGATCTGGTAGTCTCTCTTTCATTTGACCCAATCGTTCAGCAAGGCTTTCCGCTAAGTTTTTGACTTCTTGAGTTTTTCATTTTGAGTTTTCCTTCAGTTTAGATTTTCTTCAGTGATTCTACCTCTTGATCAAGTTCCATGTCCATATTTTGAATTGTCTCTCCTATTTCATTCAACTGTTTATGTCTGCAAGGTCTTCATTCAAGCATTGATTAGTATCTTCATTGAGTTTCTTGAAAATATGCATAATTGCTTTTTCAAATCATTTTGTTATTTTTTACATATACATTTATATTATTACACACACACACACACGCACACACACACACACACACACACACACACTAAGCTATATACAGCAAGAAGAACCACAAAACAATCAGGAACTATATAAATGTTACATTCATATTGTTTTGGCTTTTTGTATTTGGCAATATTTACATTCAGAATTTTAGACTCAGCAAGATAGGAAAGATATTTTCATCAAATCATTTTCTTGTGCATTAGATAAGTTGCTTTTCTCAGGAAATATTACAATGGGGTACTAATTTCTAGACAGAACATATTGTCTTGGTTATTTGTGTTGTTTGATTTTTTGTAACGGGACTTACACATCTGGAGTTAGGTCACTTTTAGTGTCTCTTGCTATGGCTATCCACTCTTACCTCTGTTGCAAAGGTCATAAAAATGCAGTTTGCAAATTCAGTGGTGAAACATTTGGTAGGCAGATAACAGTAAACAGGGACAACTCTGATGTACATCTCAGATGCTGACAGTGTTCTCAGCTCTTTGATTACTTGGAAACCAGTGAGTCTGTTTATACATCCCAAATGATTTAGCAAATAGTCATATAGTGTTAGGTCAGGTAGAGAGAAAGACAATATATGTCTCTAAAGTGGGCTAAAAATGATTGAAGATAATTTGACTGTGGACTTTGCAACCTTCCAACCTCTTTGTATCTTTGAAATTCCAAGCTTCTTTTGAAAATTCTCATTCACAAGTTTCATTATTTAATCCAGGCTATCCTTAAAATTCCCCGTTATCCTACTTTTAGCATGGCAAATTTGAGTAAATATTTAATTAATGGTAATATATAAATATCCAATGAGTATATAATAGAAGTTCATTTTTATTCATTATGGAAATATGAATCTAAACTGCTTTCTAGTCTCTAGGGTGACTGCTATCAAAATGAGAACTATGAACTATTTTTGTGGACATGGAGATGCTAGAACCCTTGTGTGTTGTTGGGAGGAATGATACAGGCCCATTGAAAAATAGTTTGGCAACTTCTTAAAGGAGTAAACATAAGGGCTGGAGAAATGGCTTAGCCATTAAAGGCTAGGTTCACAACCAAAAATATAAGGAGTAAACATAAACTTAAAATATGTTCACTTCCTAGGAATTACTCAAGATCGATGAAACTTTATATGTCCAGAAATGCATGTTTAGTATAAGTATTACCATTATTTTTAATAGCTTCACACGGAAAAAAAACCTATGTATTTATGAGTATGTGAATATGTTTTTAAAGAACAATCTCCATATAAAATGACATCAGTACTATATATATAAAAAAGAAAACAGTTAATGGCTGATGCATGTGGCAGCATGGATAAAACTCATTATGTTAATGAAAAAGTCAGATACAAAAGACTACATAGTATAGTATTCCAATTTTTGCGAAAATGCCTCAAAAGGCAAATCTATTGAGATCGAAAGAAGGCTCATAATTATTTAGAGCTCCAGGGTAGAAAAGAAGTTTGGGTTGATTCTTTTACATTGTTGATAATGGAACCCAGTGTCTGTACATGTGAGGCAAGTGATGGACTAATAAGTAAAACCCCAAGGTCAGGAATGGACATGAACTGCACTTACTATGGGAAACATCATCATTGTACATTTATTTAAAAGCATTGTTTGCACATCTCATAAATTATAAATTACTTTTCAGAGCTGGTTTTTAAAAAGAAAGGAAAAAACGCTAAAGAAGGCAGGGAGATAGTAAAAGCAAAATTCATTAGAATTGATAATACCAAAATTATAATTAATAGCATCCAAACAATAAGAAAAGGAACCTACATTAAAAGCTGGTTCTCTGATAAACAAAATTAACAAACCTTTGGCTGACTGCCTAAGAACAAAAGTGAGAAGGCAGAAAATAGTAACTTCGGGGGTGGAAAGGATAAATAAGTAAATGGTCCCAAATCAAAACTGGAATCCCAAGCCGGGCGTGATGGAGCACGCCTTTAATCCCAGCACTCGGGAGGCAGAGGCAGGCGGATCGCTGTGAGTTCGAGGCCAGCCTGGTCTACAAAGTGAGTCCAGGATGGCCAAGGCTACACAGAGAAACCCTGTCTCAAAAAACAAAAACAAAAACAAAACAAAACAAAACAAAAAAAGACTGGAATCCCAGAATGTTTTTCTTTCTAAGTGTGTATGAAGCTTGCATAGCCAGCCTCCATCCTGACCATATGGCAATAGTTAGCACTTCCTCTTTATTATTACTCAAAGGATGCCATTCAATCAAATTAGCACAGTATCCTCTCACATAGTTGCCATTATATTTTTGGTGGTGAGAACGTTTGATATCTACTCTCTGAACACAATTCAAGTCTGTAATAAATTACAAAAATGGAAGGTCCCATGCTGAACATCTTCAGTATATGATTACCTTCTAAGCAAACATCTGCAATCTTTGAACGGTGATTTCCCCCACCTCCATGCCTCTGGGGAATCATCATTAGCTCTCTTATGGTGCATTTGACATTTTATAGATTAAACATATGAGTAAGCTCATTCAGCATTTGTCTCCTGCTCCTGGCTTATTTTACATGGCATATCATAAGCAGTGACCGGTCACATAGACAAACCTCAGGAATTCAATCTTTAAGCTGCATTTTATTCACAGAGTCATCAGTCTGAGAAGACAGTGGATTAGTATCCCAAATATCTGTCTTCCAGCTCATCATTAGCCAACAGATTACATAGGAAGGAGAAACAAAGAAAGTAAGTCATTGGAAAATTTAGCTCTGGTCAGGTGGTCAGTCTTATCTGTGAGATTTATGGTGATGGTGTTCTCATCCTTACGGTCTCCTCTGTGTGGCACCGTGTACATGTAGACTCCTTTGGACAGAATGAAGTACAAAGATGTTTCATATTATAGAACACTAGAGAATATGGCCAGCAAGACAGCTCAGCAGGGTAAAGGTATTTGCTGTGGAAGCCTGGTGACTCGAGTTTAGTTCCTGGAACATATATAAAGGTGAAAATAGTTAACTCCACAAAGTCGCCTGCTCCTTCCCAACACACATGCTGTGGTACACACAGGTGTGCATGAACATGGACACACAAAACCATAGTACATTTAAAAAGTTTCAGTGTTATACAGTATGGATTGCCTCTTTCATTGTGGTCCATCAATGTTATCCTCCTCAAAGTGAACGACATTTGCTTCATTTGAAAGTACAAAATGTAGAAAAATGGGTCTATGCAAAGGCATATAGCTATAAATATATACGTGCATCTTCAATATGTAGTTGTAAAACTTCAGTAATGGGAATTTCCTGGTGGCATTAACATTTCTTCAAAAACAATGCATTAATATCTTTGAGATATTGAGAATGTTTCAAATTCTAAAATTAAATGATGTTTTAAGATCTATCTCTGAGTATATAGCATTAGTACAATATAAGCATGTCTTTGTAATTAATATGAAGAGGAACTGGAGAGTCAGGTGAGTTTAGCAATATTATTGCTATGTGCAATGTCAGGTACCTATCAAGCCAGACACTGTGAATGTATGCAGCCATCCTATAAGATAAGAGAAAGAGACTAGTTGCTTACAGAAGCTAACATTGGAATTAAGCATGAAAAGGTAGTTATTTCCAAAAGTGCAAATAGCTACAGTTTTCTGTTTTGTTTTTTATGAACATAAGTGAAATCTATCTTCATTAAAAAATGTTTTGACATGAAATATGAAGAGAGTAAAATTGGTTTTTAACACTCCTTCTAGAAGTCATCTCAGTGTCAGGTGTGTGGTACACTTTCTCATGTGTTGTTGGCCAGGGAGACTCTTCCCTATATAATCCAGACATTTAGCTACCCACCATTTTTTCTACCTTTGGCCTGCTCGCTGTTGCACCTGGTCCCCCATCCATTCTCCCTTTCCTTCTTTCTCTACTTACATGGTTCAGGGTCTTGGCCGCTCTGGAGTCTCCCAGATGTGTCTGCTTCTGGCTATGCTCTCCCAAATATCTATAAAAAACTTTCTCTTCCACCATACCTAGGAGAAGTCATGAACTTTCCTGTATTTTTGGTTGTCAGCCTAGCCTTTAATGGCTGAGCCATCTCTCTAGCCAGTGTCCTTTCCTTTCCTTTCTTTTTTTCATTTACATTGTGAAAGGGAGGAAAGTATTAATTCTACGTAAAATTATTTTCAGAGGGAGCCTCAAAGAAAGAGCAGCCTAGGTTGTACAACCCTTTGACTTTTATGCTCTTTATATTCCTCAACTAGGAAAATTTCGTTATAGTCACTGCATAGGCATGGGGCTTACCCTAGGTGGATGGATTTCACTTTACCCCTGGTTCAAAGATTTGAATTCACATTAACATATATAAACACACCTTTGCTCAGCAGATAGTAGCATTTATAACCAGAAAGGAGAGGATAAAAGGTCTCTAAGGCTCCCAGTTAGGATAGTCTACCTCAATCTGGGAAACTTCTTTCTACAAATTGAAAACAGAACTTGTTTTTTTTTTTTGTTTTGTTTTTTTTTTTAAGGAGTAACTAAATAGGGGCTGGAGAGATGGCTCAGGGGTTAAGAGCACTGTCTGCTCTTCCAGAGGTCCTGAGTTCAGTTCTCAGCAAGCACAGCCATCTATACTGTGATCTAATGCCCCCTTCTGGCATGCAAATGCGCATGCATATAGTGCACTCATATACATAAAATAAATAAGTCTTAAAAAAAAAAAAGAAGTAACTAACCAGGTTCCCTAGGCATTGGGAATTAAATACCAATTCTGCTGTTACTGGAGGCCTTGGTACTTGGAGAAAAGAAGAAAGGATAAAGCAAATCGTTAAGTGACACTCAGGGACTGTAGTCATAGTACAGTCACAGTAAAGCTTGTGAGGTCAATAACAGTGTCATGGCCAGAAGATATCATTTTTTTTTTTTTTTGCTATACATCTCCTCGTTTTCTGGCTTGGACACTCTTTCTGACACTCTCTGAGCCTTGAAAGGGATGACATAGCTCTCCCATTTCTGTCCCAGAACTCTACTATCACTCTTTCTCTATACTTTGAGCAGCTATGGATTTAACCATTGTGAATTAACCACCACTTGCTGCACTAAGAAGCTTCTTGGATGAAGGTTGGGTAAAACACTGATCTATATATAAACATGAGGATTCAGAAAGTAGCTTGATAAAAATGTCCATTTAGCCAAATAGTAGTAGTAGGTTCTCACCTACGGCTAATAACCTCTTCCACCATGGGCTCTTAACTAGGTTTACAGAACCTGGCAAGGGTTCTTCCCTCGTGCACTAGGCTTGAAAACCAATAAGAAAATAACTGGCTTTGCCCAGCCATGTCACTATAGCATCCAAGTGCATATCTTGTGAAGCTGATTATTATTAAAGTTCATGAAATTCACAGCTAGGCAAGCTACTGATGACTTCTCTCCAGCAGCCCACATAGCACTTTCTGGCACTATGAAGTCTAGCTGGTATGGAGGATTCTTCCAGCTCAGTTCTACCTTGGCTTATCTATTTCCCAAGACCAAAGTATGCCATGTCTTTAGCAATGGAGTGCAGCCTAAGGGCTGGAGAGTTGAGGGTGGAGGGTGGGGTATGCCAGCCGTACCCTGTAACATGTAGGGATGTTAGGAGAACCTGGAGGCCAGGTCAGCTTTGATATATTAAGTAGGTGCCTCAGCCTTTTGTCAGGGTTTGAAGTTTAACACATAGCAATTGCTGCTAACAGCCTTACATACAACCTTCAGTCACAGAGTCCAGGAAATGAGGATGATGTCTCCTGTATACCTTAATAGAACTGCAGGCAGAAGTCCAATCAGACTGTAAGTATGGGGTTCATGTGGATAGACAGTGGGAGGGCAAAATGAGAAGCAAGCCATTTTGCTGCCTGTTTTATGGCCTTGTTGGTAGCTTGGTTTCCTTTCCTTATTTCATCCTGGGCCTTTTAAAGGCCCTGTAATGAACCACAACTACCTGAGTAGGAACTTGACTGCCTACAATCAATATAAGAGGTGAGGAGTATGTAAAAATCAGGTTATTTTAAACTATAAATGAGCCACATAGTTTATTTATACTCATAATTGTATCCTATATATGTTTTAAAACTAAATTTATAATATCCCATATATTTTTTATTTCATGTTTTATTCCTTAACACTTTCTGATATTTAACATAACATTCAGACACACTTTATACATGGTGATGGTTTCTCTCATCATCCTCAAGGAGGATCCATAAATTATATAGAGCCATATTTGGAAAACAAAGTACCAGGTAAGGATTTCTCAAAGTTTCTTGCTATTGCTGGAGCAGAGGGTGTGGTGAAGTGGGCCAAGGGGTCCAGGAGAAGGTCGCTTGCTGCCCCTTGAGGTCTCCAGGAAGATGAAGCCTCATAGCAAGGCAAGAACTGCCTCACCTGATGAATTAGTATTCTCCCTGGTACTACAGGCCCCCAGTCATGTTTTGAAGAAGCATCTTGTGAAGTTCAAGAAGAAATTAGTGTTTGGGAAGAAGAAGGAAGACCACACTTTACCTTATCTGTCGTCCTTTCTTTAACACGTCATCAGGGGTTGCTTGCTCAGGAGCCACACACTTCCACTGGTTTAGCATACATAGAAGGAATTTTCAGAGAAATCCATGAAGCCATACTGTTAATGCCCGGCTGGTGCTCTGGAGAGGGTCCAGGGTAGTTTCTGTGGTATTGGATGTGGATGCCCTTCTAGTTTACTTTATCTCTTGGGTGACTAGAGATGATGGCTCAGGCAACTGATCAGAATTGAAAGAAGAAAAAGGAAGGAAAGGGGAAAAAGAGCCCAAGGTTTCTTCTCTAGGGACTGGCTGTACTACGGCTGAGGAGAACTTAAACTGGCCACCTTTTTTCCTATGGCTGAGGCTGTTAAAGCGGCTTCTGGCTAGAAACTGTCCGGGGGTAGTAAAAGGAGGCTCTTTGATCTGTAGATAGGCCTCTTTGCGGAGATCTCCAATAAGTTGGTGTAAACTTAGGCTTATTAGCTGTAGAAGGCTGATGCCTCTGAGTCTGCTAACTTATTTGCTAATCTATAGAGAAATAAGAAGTAAAAGAGAGAGATAGAAAATCAACCACTCACACACATACATTCAAGAGAAGAGGACCAGGAGAAAAGGTGGATGAAGTCAGGCGTCTTAAACTCAACTGAAGTTAAGCTGCTCAATCTTTTCTCCTCTGTTCTCCTTCATTTTCTCCTTTGTTCTCCTTCATTTTCTCCTTTGTTCTCCTTCATTTTCTCCTCTGTTCTCCTTCCTTTTCTCCTTTGTTCTCCTTTCTTTTTCTCCTTTGTTCTCCTCCTCCAGAGATCCCTCATGCCTCCTGGACTTTCCCAAATCAATGGCTCCTGACAGCATGTCAGAGGCTGGAAGCAGTTTTGGGGTACATCGTGGTATAAGACCTTGTAAACACCAGAGCACCTCCTAGACAGCCCACATGCCTAGTGAGCTCCCTGAACAGGGCGGTTCTTGGCACCATACCAGCATTAGGATTGCAGACAGATCTCTCCAAGTCTGAGCCCCTTTAAAAGGGACAACTTGGTTTCTGAGGACAGTAGTGTTCAGCATGAAGCTGAGCCTATCTGAGAAAAAGCCTCCGGGTTCTTTGGGCAAGATCTGAGAGGATGACTCCAGCTTCTACAGGCTAGGGGAAGGGCTACTTATCCTGTTGTTTCCACATAAGAGCTCTGAGGCAGAGCAGTCATCTAGCTTCAGCAGGAGTCTAGGTTGGTTTCCCTGTGGAGGAACAGATGTACGTACTTTTGAGGAAAGAGTTGATGGGAAATCTGAGCCTGTTGATGCCAGGAAACCAGGAGGCCCTTCAAGCTGCTTTCTATGGCCAAGGCATTAAGAATCATTGGTAGTTGAGTAGTATTCCATTGTGTAAATGGACCACAGTTTCTTTATCCATTCTTCAGTGGAGGAACATCTGGGTTGCTTCCAGATTCTGGCTATTACAAACAAGGCTGCTAGGAACATAGTCAAGCAAATGTCCTTGTTGTGTGGTGAAGCATTGTCTTGTTGTTTTTCTTCCTGTATGTAGTTTACTCGTGTGTAATAATATAAATGTATATGCTACGAATGAAACATAATAATAATAATAAAAGAAACATTGGTAGCAACTTCAGCTTCTGCTGCCATATTTACAATCTTCCCAGAACGGTAACTTTTGTGTGTGTGTGTTTGCTGAGGGGGAGGCAGAAAGCACTGGAATATGGAAGGGGATTCCTTTGCATGAGAAGTGGAGGCCACCAACTGAGGGATATTTAAACAGATGAAAGTTTCTGTAAATACCGTTTGGTTCACCCTTTCATTTTTGTACTATAAGATTCAGGCGAAAGACACAGTCCCATTCTTCCCATCTCTTCCCATGTGGAGTGCTGGAACAGAATTGCTCAGTACCAGCAATGAGAGGGGATTCCACACCCATGCCTGAGGTTACAGACAGGTATTTACAGCGGTGGCAGCACTGGGAAGGTCCTCATCAACTGATTTTGATTTTTAAAGCTCTAATACAGAAGCAAGACTCCTTGATGTGTTTTTAATCCCTGATTCCAGGTGTCCCGATTAGCCAGCAAGTCAAATACCAGGAACTGGGGTGGCATATTACCAGTCCAGAGATTCTGTTGTAGATGCAAACGAGAACCCTGTATTAGGCAACTGAATGAAAATAAGAGGACGTGTTTGCTCCAAGATATGGTTGAAGAGAAGGTTTGTTGCAGATATGAGGAAGAATACAGCTAGAGACATCTGAAAGGGTCCAGACTAAACATGGCCAGCAGACTGAACTGGGCCATGAGGGGGTGGGGGAGTAAGAGAGGAAAAGAAGGGAAAGAGAGCAAAGAGAAGACATGGAAACAAAGAGCAACAAGAGACCAAGAGGATATGTAGCCAAAATGGCTTAGTTATAAAGAGAAGAGGATCTGGGGGAAGAAAGTGAAGCTCAGGGGCTGAAGAGGTTTAGGGTTGGATGACTCTGTAACAGGTTCTTGTGAGCAGGGAGTGAGGGGGCCTAGAGGCTAGCATAGACCTTGATATGCTAACAGGCACCACAGGCATAGGTTAATGGAAAAGCCATATGTCACTTTTTGTCAGAGACAGGAAGAATGGTTCCTTTTTTTTGTAAGAAACAACTCCAAAATTCTAGCTTTTGTGCAAATGCCAGGCTTCAGGAAAATGAATTTCATGAGACCTAACAGCAGTTAGGAACAAGAACATGATCAGCAGGGTTATAAGCAGGAAAAGATGTGAGCAGAACTGCTCATCTACCTAGAAGGTATCTCAGGGATAGTTGGAGGAAGCTGTCCATCATTTATGTTAAATGCTGTGGCCAATATCCCGAATAGAAATTCTCCAATTCTGAAAGACATCTGGTAACCACTATCTCCAAATGCAAAATTCAACCTCCCTCCCCAGTGCTCTATTTGCCATCTCTGGCCTCTGGCCTTGAGAACTAGGAGGGATTTTCTCTCTGGAGTCCTTCTGCCTCATACTGCCCCATGCTGCCCCTACCCTGCCTGATGTTGAGTTTTCAAACTCATCTCTGTTAGGTCTGGTCTCCAGTCATGGCTGTAGATTCAACCTACAGAAGATTCAACCTACAGAAGATGCAGCCACGTAGGCTGAGAATCGTTGCAGGATACTTGATCACACTGTGAACCCAGAGATTGTGTTGTTTGCTGGAAAAACCATAAAGTCAACCATAGGTCAAGAGGCAGAGCAAGCAACCAGTAGACAGGGAGTGAACAGAGAGAAAAACTATCCAGAATAAGAGAAAGTAGAAGGGAGGGACATTCAGTGTGAGGGTTATTTGAGAAGGCATGGGGAAGGGGCATCCTTTTGATGGACATTGGCTGAGGAAGGTCAGCTGTGTGCTTTCTCTGCCTCTCTGAGCTAGCAGGCTTTCACTCCAGCATCTGGCTCCCGAATCTTTACTGGTAAAATCGAATAACTGAGATTTTGTTAAAAAACATTTGGTTGTGTCCAGGCATATGTTACACTGAAAGGTGGCATCCTGACCTCTCACCAGCACCATTGCTGCCACTGGCTTCCCTGCAATGGAATCCTCAATGGATATAGAGGCTGAGAGCACCCTGCATCCTTGACTGCCAGTAAAGCTTTCAATGACGATTCTCAAGAAACCCACCAGAGTACCAGAATATCACCTTGACTTTAGCTGTCAATGTAAAAAAAAAAAAAAAATAGCTGGGGTCTAAAACTCTAGGCTTTATTTTCAACCCAAGGAGCTCCCCGCTGCATTTTTACAAGGCAGACTCAGAGCTTGGAGCTTTTGAGCACCTTTCACTACCACAGCAGCTAAGTGACTTCAGCAGGGACAAAGGCCAGCCTGCTGCTGATAGTACTAGTCCCTTGCTGACCTCAGCTCCAAGGATGCTGGAAACGGAACTCCAGGTCCCGTGAAAAAGCACAATAAGCAATCTCCCCTTTCCTGTTTTTATTGAAAAATAATTTTAAGAGTAGCTTGGTATGATGGAATATGCCCTTAAAACCAAAACTCTGGTCATTTAGGGAGTTGTTTAAATAAGCATACAACCAAGGATTTTTTTTAAAATTTCACATTTACTTGAGATTAATTAATTAGGATTGTGTTTTGGTTTATTACTTTTGAGACTCACTATGTAGGCCCAGCTGACCTGGAACTCACTGTTGTACCTTGAATATCTTGATTTTAAAGTTTTCAATCAGGTTCTTTCTTTGCTATTTATAGTAAAGAATTTGACCTAAATGGCATTTTGAGGGGTGAGAAATAAACTTTCTTCTTTTGAAGAAGAAAAGTGGGGGCCATTTATTTCACTTCTGATATCGCCAATACATGCTAGACACAGCAACTCCAGAGAAGTTTTATCATCAATAAGGATTCTTCCTTTGTTCTTAGTAGCTTCTATAGTCACTATTTAATTAAAAAATGCCTTCATAATTACTGTCCCCACATGGTTGAAAGTGATGTTTAAAATAGAATACTCTTCTAGAATTTCCTTTGGAAAAAGCGGCCTCTGATTAATCTCTCCAGCAACACCGTTAGAACTTCTTTAGAACTTCATGTTAACTCCAAGACTCTCAATAAAACTGTTCAATAAATCTTCAACCAGTACTATCTTCTTATCAGCTGTAATAACATCTCTGGGCACTTAGGCTTGTTATAGTTTGGGAGAAACTCTTTAAAGGCCTGTTCTTGCTGAGATTGATATAGAAGTATATGGAAGTTTAATTCAAAAGTAAAGGACTCCTTGAAATTATCTTTTTGGAAGTCTGGGAAAAGAGGATGAGCCAACTCTTGTGCTTGAATCACATGCTCTTTTGATAGTATTTTTTTTTTATAGTAGCTGTCTTTTCACATCTGTATGAACCTCTTATTTATAAAAAATATATCCATATTGCTCAGGCTTCCATTTTTCAACTTTCGTTTCATGTACAGCACATTTATGCTGAGTTTCTGGTTTGTATTATCCATCCACGGTTCACTGGCAGATGAACATTCCTTTGAACTTTCTAGAACACAAGTCTGCTCTGAGGAACATAGCTTCTCTTTTTGTCTAGCTTGAAACCTACTACTTTTTAATACAGAAAGCACATCTTTCCTTCTATAGCTTGAATTATTCAAACCTAAAGATGACACAGTAATAGCAGAGATGCTGTACTCTCTGTAAAAGTCACTAAGTGAAGGATCTACCCAATCTGTTTGTTATCTTTGTGGAAAATATCTTTGATTTAAGTAAATTTTTTTACATTATAAACTTTACCATTTTCCATTCATGGTATACAATCTGGAATACATTAACATCTAATTCGTCACCTTTAATAAGGAGGAAATTATCTCAGATGTTGTGAGGTTCTTGAGATATCAGCAATAGAAGAGATTATGCAGATATTCGTGGCAGTCCTACCATCACCCACACACTGCGCAAATGACATTAGACTTAGACATTCATTCACGGTGGTCGTGCAATCAGCAGTGATCTAGACTGAGATCACATGCCCTGGATCCAGGTCAGGGCTCTGCACCCATTTCCTTCTCAACTCAGATGGGTTAGAAGGAGTGAAAAAGAAACAGGAAGAAATATAAAGGCAGAGCTGGCCTCACATCTCTAAGACATTAATAAATATAGCTACAACCACTGCATCCTTACTTTCTAGTCATTGCATCCCCTAATGGGCAGAGAGAAGTGGAGAAAGTCAGGCTGTTCCCTAGACAGAAGCAGAAGACTTCAGCAATGAACATCTCCAAATAGACTCCTACAGATTTAAAAAAAAAAAAAAACGATATGTACACCATGTCTGCCTGCATGTACACCCACAGGCCAGAAGAGGGCACCAATCTCATTATGGATGGTTATGAGCCATCATGTTGTTGCTTGGCATTGAACTCAGGACCTCTGGAAGAGAAGCCAGTGCTCTTAACCTCCGAGCCATCTCTCTAGCCCTGCTGTAGATTTTCTAATAGGAAAGTCTGTTATCTTACAATATAGCGATCAGTTAAGTGGAAAGGACCATTCATTTACAAAAGAGTAGTGATCTGATGAAGCACATATATAAAATCTCATGTGTAATATGTGTAAGGGGTGGCCTAAAAAGACTTAAGAAAAAAATTAAACCACAACAAAGAAAACCTCTGTTACTAATCCTACTGCTGCTATGGCCCCAAGGCATTTTGGCTGGCCACAAGCAGATGGGTCAGTTTTCTCTGATAAATATCCAAGGTCTGGGTTATGGTACACAAAACCAAATGCCTTTCCTTTCAGAAATATATAAATTAAAGTTTTATTTAAGTCTCAAGGCCTGAGGCTTGAATAACACAAATTTTGGCTGCAGAATGCTATTATTTTCCTTCCCAAAATAAGGGCCAAGTATCTTTTAGTCCCTTATGGGCTTCATATATAGGCCCAGAAATGTTCTCATACTCCAGAATCCATACCCATTGGCATCTAGTAAGGCCTAAGAATATTCTTAATTGCATCTGAGCATCTGAGGGAAGAAGGGAAGCCGTTTCTGGAATGATTGTCTCCAAAGGGTTAGTTCAAGTCCTAAGTAAGTGGCATTTTATTTTATTAACTGAGTTATCTTTTGAAAAATTGATATACTTTGTTATTCAATAATTTTAAGATCTTATTAGCATGCTGCATAGCATACAAGGAGGTGATCTGCACGCTGTAGGAGTCTCCCTTTCTTCAGAGGTGCTTTCTTCAAGTCAGAAAATGCCCAAACATATGGGGACTATTCCGAAACCCTTTAGATCAAATTATCCAGTTCAATTGCTAGTTTTCTTTCCACTCAAAAGCAAAGTGGGACTGGAATTCAGCCCCAAAGTTCTGCACATATCTGCATTTCCTATTCTTATTTTTGACTGCCAATATTGGGGTATTACTTGGGAAATTACAAGGAACTAGGAGTCTATGAGTGAAAATTTTTGAATAAGTGGTCTTTGATCAACCCTAGTTCTTCCTTTGGGAAATACCATTTTTCTTTGTGAGGGAAACACTTGATCCTTGTGCTTTATTATACCAGAGGTGTCAGTTATTTCCCTTCAAGGGACACCTGGGTTCAAGACATGAAGACTGATGCCTGGCAGGTTATGAGGGGTTGAGATTCACCCTTGGGTCTCTTTGTTCTAGAAGTTAGATGATACATGCTTTTAGAAGCAGGCTAGAAAATTACTTGTGCTCCCATTTCAGTTAGGAGGGGTTTTCCCCCAAGGAACAGACAAGACAATGAGCATTCAGGTGAAAGAAATGAGAAAGTAGATATCTATCCAAGTGGAAACAACGGAGTAAAATGAAAGTTCATTTACATATTATTATTACTTTTTAAAGACTTATTATGTATACAGTGTTCTGCCTGCAGGCTAGAAGAGGGCATCAGTTCCCACCACAGATGGTTGTGAGCCAACACACCGCAGGAGGTTCCTGCACCTGTCAGTCACTTCTGTGATGACTTTATGCTCAGCCTCATACGTGTGTCAGTTGGGGGAGTGCCTGAGGCCTTGGACCACTTCATTCAAGAGCCATGACAAAAACAGATTTTTGTTGGTTCTTCTTTTAGCCCATGAGACAGGTAACCCCTCCCCCAAAGACCTGGCTTCCCACAAGTAAGGCATGCTGTTTTTGGAGACTTATTGGAGGTTAAGCACTCCTGTTTCTCAAGGCTAGGTTTTGTACACTGGCAACAGGCATGTAAAGCGTGTCCAACTTAAATATCTCATGGGGCCCTTGGGCTGTATTAGGCTGCCAGGAGTTGGCGCTGTCAGTCTTCCTTTTATGCTTTACATGTCGTAGAACTTTTCGAGCTTCCTCCTTATCTTTATCATTAAAAAAAACAAACAAAAACAAACAAACAACAACAACAACAAAACCAAACCACTTTTTGAACTTCCTCCTTATCTCTATCATTAACAAAACCAAACCAAACAAAACAAAACAAACAAACAAACAAAAAACAAGCTAACAAAAACAAAAATGAACCTGAGACAGCCACTTGGAGGAAGTTGTTAATGGAAAAACCTGCCTGCATTGTTTATTTTTATAACAATTTCCCAGTTGTATGATGAAATAGGAATAATTTTTCTCCTCAAATTATGGAGATCATAAAGGTCATAAAGGCATATTTAATTAAGGGCTATGTAGCCAGCTTGGTGTTGATGAGAGTTTTGATGCTATTAGCCCTAAGGCCCTCATATAGCTGGTTAGCTATATGATACCCACTTTCAACTCTGTCTCATCAAATATATATATTGGTTTTTCGAGACAGGGTCTCTCTGTGTAGCCCTGGCTGTCTTGGACTCCCTCTGTAGACCAGGCTGGCCTCGAACTCACAGCGATCTGCCTGCCTCTGCCTCCTGAGTGCTGGGATTAAAGGTGTGTACCACCATGCCCAATGGTCATCATTATATTTTAAGCTGGGGTCTGGAATGATCACATCAAGCACTCCATGCCAGACACTAATAGTCACTTATAACATGCACACAGTCTGAAAAATGATGGGCTGCCTCAGTCACACTATACCTGCTAGTTTCTGTTAAATTTTGCCCATTGTTATCGTGAGACCATCTCATGTCAGATCATAGGTGTTGTAGGGACTTGGTGTATCAGCCAGAGTCATCCACAAAGCTTCCTAAATTCTGTTCTATCTCTTTTAGGTTATCTATCATTGAAAAAATCATCTGATTCACAGTGTGGCAGTGTTTTGCATTTGTCACCTGTTGCAAGAGAAAAAGGTGGCACTGTTTGGGGTATTTAAAGGGTCCTGGGTCTGGAACAGCCATCTGTATAGAGGACAGAGACGTAACAGCTGACACAAGTCTACTTAGAACACATTTAAGCATTTTTTATATAAGAGAAAGCCTGTACATATAGCACTTCACGCCATGTCTTTTCACATCAGAAAAAAGGTATTATGGTAGAACATGTCAAGTTCTGGCTATTTTTTCCCCATTACTTATCTCATATTACAGAAAACCTGTCATATAGAAAAATATTAGCTTCTTTGTTACTAGGGTTTGCAGAACAAATATATTCCAATTCCTCAGGATGCGATCCAAAGGGCATTCTGCTGTCACTGACATATGATTCCCCATCTGAAACAGAAGATATGCCCTGAGAAACATGCATCTCTGAATTCATTCAAAGCTACCTAAAAGGAGGTTCTCCATAGGTGTCCCCTGTGGAAACCTTTCCTTTCCTTAGATGTTGGGGTGCTGCAATTATGCCCAAGGACTTCGTGCAGATGACCTTTCCATGCCCCTACCTGTGTGTGACATGTCACCTCCATTTCATAGGCCATGTAGTGGATTAGTATCCCATTTTTTAAAAAAAAAAATTGAAGGTCTAAAGTTGTCAAAATTAAATAGATGAAAGGCCACTGTGTTCAGAAAGGAGTTCAAAGGGCTTTCAGTGCCTTGGTGCTGGTCAGGAGAGTGGCGCGGGGCAGGGGCTGAGAATAATGATGCTCTCAGCAGAAAGGGAGTCCACTTTGTTTTATCTTGCTCCTGACGAATGTTCATCTGAGTCAGAGCACCAAGATATTATGATGAAATCTGGCTTCTCAGGGCTTGCATTATTCCAGGAAAGAGCTCAATCAATACATAAAACAAAACAAAACCAACCAACCAACCAAACAAACAAAAAACAAGCAAAAATGAAAAAGTCATGAAAGGAGGGACAATACACTCTTGTGTAAACCACTTGAATAAACATTCCTACTTGTCATACTGGCACAAGACAGGCCCTGTGCAGTTAAGCACACACCCGTATTTTAAATTTGATAAGGTCAGTCTGGAGAGATAGCTCAGTGCTTGAAAGTGTTTGCTATTCTCCCACAAGACTCAAGTTCTGTTCCCTGAACTTACATCAGGTGGCTTACAACCACGTATAACTCCAGCTCCAGGGGATCCAATTTCCTGTCCTGACATCTGAGGGCATCTGCACATTCATGGCATCTGTGACACACACACACACACACACACACACACACACACACACACACACACACACACAAACTAGAATTAAATGTGAGTTAAATAACAGGGCCACAGAATAGCTACAAAATATTAATCTCCAATAGACATCTTTACCTAAACAGCCATAGTATCACCAGACAGTTATAAAATGTTACATTCTCCTAGCGTTCTGAGTTTTAACCCCTTCTTGTCCTACTGCTTATGTCTGGCTATCCACACTATCAAGTTCACACTCAAAAAGCAGAAAGCTACATTTTTTTCATGTTATAGAGCTCTTCTTCTCTTCCTTTTCATTATAACCTGGAGTCAGTAGAGTAATCAATAGCCTGAATATTGTGCTCTCTGGAAATTTCCACCACTAATGATATTTATCTATTTCGGTTTTTCAAGACAGGGTTTCTCAGTGTAGCCTTGGCTGGCCTGGACTCACTCTGTAGACCAGGCTGGCCTCAAACTCACAGCAATCCATCTGCCTCTGCCTCCCGAGTGCTGGGATTAAAGGCGTGTGCCACTATGCCTGGCAATGATATTTGTTTCTTTTTAATTCACACTCACTTAAACTCTCAAGACATAGACAGAATGCAACTTTATTGCATTTACCAGAATAGATCATGAATGGCCTCTGACCTAGTTCCTGATTGAGCCATTGTTCCTTCCAAAACCTTGTGAGCCAAGCCTTTACTACCCTCACTTTCATTTTCAATGTAATCTTCTGGGTTTTTACCAGAATGGACTGTTAAGATCTGATTATGGTACTCTGGAGTCTCACTGGCCCAGAGGTCCACACTCTTGTAAATTCCCCTTCCAAACCCATTCTAAAAGCCTATGGGACATGTGAGGTAGCCACAGCCATGACCCTACCCCTGGGTACCAATTTTTCCTTATTTGTACTCATCTCATAGCTCTAATTAAATATGTAATCAGGAGACACTTAAGGGAGAATGGTTTGAAGATACAGTTCATCATGGCATGGAAAACATTTCAGCAAGTGACAGCAGAAATATATTGCAGGTTGCGTTCTTAGATCTGAATAAACAAGGAAACACAGAGGAAATCAGAAATGGTGGCTTGCTATAAACCACTTCTTCCAGCTGAGCCACACCTCCCAAAGGTCTGTAATGTCTCAAAACAATGACACAGGTCAGAGACTAAGTGTTCAAATACATGAATCTATATGGGACACAGCACATCCAAATCATAGATGAATGGATGGATGGATGGATGGATAGATAACTAGATAAATACACAGATAGACATATTCGCTATACAGTCCAAACCTGTGTCAAACTACATGACCCAGGTGGGCACTGAACTCACCATATCTCCCTGCCTTATCTCCCAGAGTGGATTAGTAATGATTTGTAAACATTTAATCTGTTACTAAATCAGAGATCATGATTACGGCCTAGAGAGATTTTAGAAAAACCCCAGACAGAAAAGTTAACTTGACAACTCACAAATGACCTGGACCCATGAAACCTCTCCATGTTCAATGAGTTGTGTAGGTGTTGTCTTCCGCAATGGGCTTTGCTGTCAGTTTGCAGACAGGAGCCTATAGTCCTGGCAAACCCTGGGTTTTTTAAGGGATTCCCAATCAGCCCCTTTAGCCAACAAAACAATTAGGTGTAACCTAAACCTGGTACTGGAAGCGTCATTTCATGACAATAGATGGCTAGTTGGGCCTTTGTCTCTCACATCATTGTTTGAGGATTTCATTTAGAGCTCCTTCATATATGTCTATGTTTTAGGGAGTTTCTACCCTATTAGGATTCTATACTACCCCTCAAATAGCTCTTAATTTTAGATGACTCTCCTTGCATTCCCTTCTACAACTCCCTCACAAATCCACCTTCCCATGTGAACTTCCCTTTCCAGAATCTACTCCACCCATAGCTATCTATTTCCCTTTCTTATTGATTTCTATCTGTTCCCTCTAGTTCCTTATCTTATACCTTCTGTAGTCCTATGCATTGTAGCTTGATTATCATTTGCTTCACAGCTAATATTCACACATAAGCAAATACATATCATATTTGTCTTTCTGAGAGTATGGTACATCACTCAGGAAAAATTTTCTAGCTCTATCTATTTGCCTGCAAATTTCATGATGTCATTTTTTTCCCAGTGGATGAGTAATACTCCACTGTATAAATGTGCTACATTTTCTTTATCCATTCATCTGTTGAGGAACATCTAAATTGTTGCCAGTTTCTGGCTGTTATAAAGAGAGAAGCAATGAACATGTTTGAGCAAGTGTCCTTGTGGTGGGATGAAGAAGAATCCTTTGGGTATATGCCCAAAAATGAGATAGCTGGATCTTGAGGTAGATCAATTCCCATCTTCCTGAGAAACTGCCCCGTTGATTAACATAGTGACTGTACAGGTTCCCACTCCCATCAGCAGTGTATGAGTGTTTCTCTTACTCCTCATATTCACCAGCATGAGCTGTCATGTTCTCATTTCCCTGTCTTAAACAATCTCATGGGTGAGATGAAATCTCAAAGTAGCTTTCATTTGCATTTCCCTGAGAGCTAAGGATGTTGAACATTTCTTCTTTTCTCAGCCACCTGAGTTGCCTCTATTGAGAATTCTGTTTGCATCTGTACCTCACTTTAGTTGGGCTATTTGTTTTCTTGATATCTAGTGTCTTGAGTTCTTTATATATTTTGAATATTAACCCCCTGTCAGACGTGTATTTGGTAAAAATCTTTTCCCGCAGGCTGCTGTTTAGTCTGAATGACAGTGTCATTTGCCATGAAGAATCTTCTCAGTTTCATTAGGTCTCATTTATTGTTGATTTTTAGTACCTGTGCTAATGGTGTTTTGTTCAGAAATTCTTTTCCTGTGCCAAGGAGTTAAAGGTTCTCTTCTATCAGGTTCTGTGCATCTGGTTTTATATTGAAGGCTTTGATCCTTTTGGAGTTGAGTTTTGTGCAGGATGATAAGTAGAGATCTATTTATATTTTTCTACAGGCAGCCATACAGATTAACCAGCACCATTTGTTGAAGATGTTTTCTTTCTTTTTTTCCACAGTGTGCAGTTCTGGCCTTTTTATAAAAAATCATATGTCCATAGGTCTGTAGATTTACATCTGGATCTTCAATTCAATTCCATTGATCAACATGTCTGGTTTTTGTTTTTTGGTTTTTGGTTTTTTTTTTTTGTTGTTGTTGTTGTTTGTTTGTTTTTGACAATATCATGCTGTTTTTCTTAAAAATATAATACTGTTTATTTAACTTTGAAAACATCTCAGCATTCTAACATGCAAAAAATAACAGAATGCTGCAAATGTCCTTTAGGTACAGAGAATTATTGAACTTTCATGGATGTAGCAGTTCTTTCTACAGTTTCTTTAAAAACACTTTAAAATCTACTGCATTTAACTAAAGACAAAAATCCAAACACTTCTCATGCCAGATGATCCCATCCCCTTTCCCACAACTAAGAATGCCAGGAGAATATAAAAACGAACAAACAAATAAGACAATCTGAACCTAAATGGATGCCCACCGCAGTGTCAACAGGTCCATCCTCACAGTGCATGTCCTGAGCTGCAGACCCCTCCAAAAAACTTCTTCCCCTCACAGTCTCCATGCCAAACAAGAAACATCAAGAATCTGTCTGGGTTGTTTTCTTCTCTTCACAAACTATAGATATGTACAGCCGACAACTCAGGACTTCTAGCCAATAGCCATATAGTTAACACTGCCTACAAGTTGAAAACAAAATGCCAGAAACATCTTCACACGGTTTGTCACACCAACAGCAAAGTGCACAGAGTGAGGATGACATGGGAGTACCTTATCATTTTAAAAATGTTTGGAGCTATACAAAACTTTGATACAGTTTCAGGGCGCTCTGGTCACCCGTAGCCACTTCATATTATCATGTTCAAAATTTATAATTAAACTTAACAAGGGCAATGGGTACAGATCAAATAAGAGATGTGTCAATCACAGCGCCTTCCTACTCTAAGGTATTCGAAAGGAGATGGAGGTTTTATTATTCCTCCTCCTCCTCCTCCTCTTCCTCCTCCTCCTCCCTGGTGCCATCAAACTTCCTTCTCATCCTTCTCATGCTTCTCCTTCAGCGTTGCTGCCTTTTCGCCATCACTTAAGGTATTCCATATTTTCCCCAGCTTTTTGGCCTCCTCTCCAATGGAGGCGCCAGGGTTTGTGGGTTTCATCTTGGGGCAGAAGTCAGAGCAGAGTAAGAAAAATCCAGATGGAAGCATTTGAGGGCATTAGTGTCCTTTTTCATCTTGCCTCTTTTAACTGGTCCATAATCTTTCATTTTCCAATGATAGCGAACTTTGTCTGCCTTTGTCATTTCATCAAACTTCGATTTCTTTTTGCTGGACATCATCTTCCACCTCTCAGAGAGCACTTCATGGAAAATTACAAAAAAAAAAAAATGACTGGGCCCCTTGGGTTTTTCTTCTTCTATTCTTCGCTGCATGTGTGCACAAAGAAGGCGTAAGCAGACATCCTTCCCTTTGGTTTCTTGGGGTCACCTTTAGCCATCCTGACTGTCTTGCTTGCTAGTCTCATCATGCTGTTTTTATTACTATAACATGGTAGTACAACTTGAAATCATGGATGATGAGACCACCAGCAGTTCTTCTCTTATTCAGGATTGTATATGTGTGTGTGTGTGTGTGTGTGTGTATACACATACATACACTGTTTTTTTTTTTCATATGAAGCTGAAAATTGTCCTTTCAAGATCTCTGAGGAATTCTGTCTGAATTTTGATGGGAATTGCATGGACTCTGTAGATTGCCCTTGGTAGGGTGGTCATTTTTACTATGTTAATCCTAATGATCAGTGATTATGGGAGATCTTTCTGTCTTCTGATATCTTCTTCAATTTCTTTAAGGACCTGAAGCTCTTGACATACAGATCTTTCATTTGCTTGAGTAGAGTTACCCCAAGATATTTTATATTATTAGAGGCTATTTGTGCAGGGTGTTGTTTCTCTGATTTCTTTCTCAGCCCATTTGTCCTTTGTACACAGGAGGGCTACTGATTTTTGTGAGTTATTTTTTTGTATCCAGACAATTCATTGAAAGTGTTCATTAGCTGTAGGAGTTTCCTAGGGGAATTTTTTGGGTCACTTATGTACATTATCATGTCACCTGTAAATAAGGATAATTTGACTTCTTTCTAATTTGTATCCCCTTGATCTCCTTTAGTTGACTTATTGCTCTAATTAGTACTCTATGTACTATATTGAAGAGATATGGAGAGAGTGAACAGCCTTGGCTTGTTCCTCATTTTAGTGAAATTTATTTGAGTTTTTCTACATTTAATTTGATTGTGACTACAGGCTTTCTGTAAACTGACTTTATTGTGTTAAGATATATTCCTCGTATTCCTAATCTCTGCAGGAATTTTATCATGAAGGTGTGCTAGATTTTGTTAAAGGCCTATTCTGAAGCTAATGAGATGATCATGTATTTTTTTTCTTTCAGTTGGTTTATATGGTAGATTACATTTATTGATTTATTTATGTTGAACCAACCAGCATCTCTGGGATAAAGCCTACCTGATTATGATGGATGATTCTTTTGACATGTTCTTGGGTTCAGTTTGTGAGTATTTAAGTATCAATGTTTATAAGGGAAAATTGTTTGTAATTCTCTTTCTTTGTTGGGTATTTATGTGGAAAGGATATTAGGGTAACTGAGGCTTCATAAGATGAATTGGACATTGTCCCTTCTGTTTCTCTGGAATAACTTTGGAAGTATTGAAATTAACTGTCCTTTAATCCCAGCACTCGGGAGACAGAGGCAGGCGGATTGCTATGAGTTTGAGGCCAGCCTGGTCTACAAAGTGAGTCCAGGACAGCCAAGGCTACACAGAGAAACCCTTTCTCAAAAAACAACAACAACAACAAAAAACTTCTTTGAAAGTTTGTAGAATTCTATGTTAAAACAATCTGAAAACAATATGGCATCCAGCCCTGGTCTGCCTTTTTTTTTTTTTTTGTAAAGACTTTTAATGACTGCTCCTATTTTACTAGGGGTTGGTTATAGGTCTGTTTAAATTGCTTATCTGATCTTGAGTTTACTTTAGTAGGTGCTATTTATCAAGAAAATTATCCATTTCTTTTAGAGTTTCTAAATCAAAACAACTCTGAGATTCCATCTTACACCCATCAGAATGACTAAGATAAAAAACTCAAGTGACACCACATGCTGGCAAGGATGTGAAGAAAGGGGAACACTCCTCCATTGCTGGTGGGAGTGCAAAATGGTACAACCACTTTGGAAATCAATCTGGCACTTTCCTGGAAAACTGGGAATAGGGCTTCTTCAAGATCCAGCTATTCCACTCTTTGGAATATACCCAAAAGATGCCCCACCACACAACAAGGACATTTGCTCAACCATGTTCATAGCAGCCTTATTCGTAATAGCCAGAATCTAGAAACAACCTAGATGTCCCTCAGTCAAAGAATGGATAAAGAAACTGTGGTATATTTACACCATGGAATACTATTCAGGTATTAAAAACAAAGAAATTAACAAAACAAAACAAAAACAAGGAAATCTTTAAATTTGCAGGCAAATGGATGGAACTAGAAATGAGCATCCTGAGTAAGGTAACCCAGAAAGACACGCATGGTATATACTCACTTATAAGTGAATATTAGACCAACATAGATGTCCTCTGAGAGACTCTACCCAGCGGGGGATGGGGACAGATGTTGGCTCTCAATGCTGAATTCTGGGTGCAGCATGGAGAGTGGTATGGAAGAATAAGGGGATGGAAGGACCCAGAGGGTTCAGGAGCCCCACAAGGACACCATCAAGGCTGATGGATCTGGACCCAGGGGACCAGCACAAACTGTAACACCAAACAAGTGTAATGCATGCAGTAAACTTAGACCTCCTGTTCATCTCTAGCCAATGGACAGCTCATTCTCCACAGTTGTGGGGAAAATGGAGACTGCCTTTAACATGAACTCTGGTGCCCCTTATTTGACCACTTCCCCTTGGTGTGGATGCCCGGTAGTACACAGAGGAAGCGGATGCAGGCGATCTAAATGAGTTCTGATAGGCTGTGGTCATATAGTGTTGGAGGAGGACACCTTCTGTCAGAGGTCTAAGGGAGGGGAATAGGGAGAAGAAGGGAGAGTGAGAACAGGAAGATACAAGCAAGGGGATAACAATTGGGATGCAATCTGAATAAATTATAATAAATTAAAATTTTTAAATACTCATGCTAATGTTTATTAAGATTTGTAACACTGTGTGTATTGGGTTGATATACATATTTGATTTCTTGGTCTTTCTAGTGAGTTAGACTAGCAAAGGCTGCACCAAGTAAGAATAAACCCATCTAATGGGATTGATTGCTATTACTACCATTTTGTCATAAAAGGAAGTAGAACTGTATGAAAGGCTGTCTTGTCTGAAGAACTAGAATATACACAATGTGAAGCAAAAGGGAAAATGGTGAAGGATTAGATTTTAACCTAAAATAAATAAATATCTATCATGACCTCACCCTATTGTTGGATGAATAAATAGAGAAGCAATGGCCCATCTTGTATGCAGCACAGTTTGGAGAAATTTAGGGCAGAGAAGTGGCTCCGCTGGTAAAAGTGCTAGCCACAAAAGCCTGATGACCCGACTTTGATCCCCAGAGCCCATATAAAAAAGCAAAATGGGGTAATGAGCATCTGCAATCCCAATTCTCCTGCCATAAGAAGGGGAGCAGAAACACAATAGTCAGAAAGGTCATGGGTCAGCTAGCCTGGAGTACACAGCCTGTCAACAGAAACAATAAGGGTGATCCTGCCTTGGAAAGAGGGTAAAAAAAAGAGCCCACTTCTAAAAGTGTGTACTGTGACTTCCACATTTATGCTGTGGTCCATATGTGCTTCTCCCCC
Source organism: Acomys russatus (assembly GCF_903995435.1). Taxonomy (NCBI): domain Eukaryota; kingdom Metazoa; phylum Chordata; class Mammalia; order Rodentia; family Muridae; genus Acomys; species Acomys russatus. The sequence continues at coordinate 20,344,084 of NC_067169.1, read as the reverse complement.
AATTAAAAAATAGTAATTTATGTACATACTCCCTCTTGAAGAACGAATTTGTAGCTATCTCCCACAGCAGTTATGTGTGACCCATTTCTTAAAGACTCCATTCTGAGTGTTACAGACTGGGCAGCAAAGAAGAGACTCTAAAGAAACACTTCAGCCTTCAGTCCATCACACTATTGAAACAATGAACCACAAACAAATGGGGATTTCCCCCAAGAATCTCATGCTGGGAGAAGAAAGGGGCTACAGCATGAAGGGGAACTTGTTCCCTAGAAAGAGATTGCACATAGTTTTAAAAGCTTGTTAGATGAATTCACAGGAGCTTAGCTAATGATGTGTCAGTGATGGGCAGTGCTCAGAAAGTTTTGCCGTGCATATCCTTGGGCCTCTATTTAAATTTTAATTTGACTTCCAGACCTGGAAGATGGACCTGAAGGCTTGGCCATATCTCTTTGTCTCTATGCCCAGTGTGATAACCGTAAATAAATCTCCAGTTTCTGCTTTCTGCTTTAATTTGGCTCTTGTAGTTAGCTTATTGAAGACAGCTGGCTGGACCTGACTGGAGGCACAAGTTGTGATTCCCTCCCTCTAGTATGATAACACAAGGAACATAGTATTTAAATGGACAAAGAAAGAAACTCTCCGTGGACAACCCTGACAAATGCTGCTTTAGTCCCGGAATCAAGGCCAACTTCAATAGTCAAAACTCTATGTTGAATTGGGGGGAGTTTGGGGAGCCCCTGAAGTAGATGAAGAGGAAGGATTGCAGGAGCCAGAGAGGTTGAGGACACCTCAGGGGTCACTGAGATTGAAGTGACAAACACAAACCTTGTATGGGTTGAGTTAGGCCCCCTGCATATATGTTATGGTTGTATAGCTTGGTATTTTTGTGGGACTTCTACCAGTGGGACTGAGGTGTCTCTGACTCTTTTGCCTGCTTTTAGGGTCTCTTTTCTCCTACTGGGTTGCCTCATTCAGCCTTGATATGGGGTTATGTGCCTAGTCTTATTATAACTACTTATGATATCCCAACAGAGGAGGAGTGGATCTGAGGGAGAGGGGAAGTGCTGGTGGTGGTGGCTGGGAGCAGTGAGGGAGGAGAAACTGCAGTTGGGATGTAATACACAAAATAATACATTTTTTAAAATCTATATCAATATTACATACTCTTTAAGAAAAATGGTTTTTGTATTTGTGTTTTTTCACTTATAGTCAAATCACTGAGATCAAAGAAAACACTTAAAAAGCAGTGACTAGTCTGTAGAGCCACTAACTTTCCATATATATATATCGTTTGTCATCTATCATCACAGAAGTGCCACCATATAAACCAAGCAGACAGGCCTGGAAAGATGCTCAGTGGTTAAACTGCTTTTGCAGAATACCTGAGTTTGGTTGCCAGGACCCACACTGTGGCCCATAACCATTTGTAAAAATGGAGGCCAGGATCATCATACCATACTTAAATAAGGCAAGTGGCTTCCTTAAAACATTAACTAGAAGCAGAGAATCTTAACATGATAACTAAAATATTGGCATACATGAAAGAAAAGGAAAATCACGGTTCAAATGAGATGAGACAATCAAATTGTCAAGAAAGATGTGAATTAGATTTTGCAATTATCTGACAAACACTTGAGAGTAACCATCACAAACATGCTTCATTTAGCACTTACAAGCAATCTAGAAGCAGGCAAAATATGAAGTCTCAGCAATACAATAGGTTTTATTTAAAAAGAAATTAATTAATGCAAAAATTTCAATAAAAAATTTGAAACATTGCAATTTAGGCCCAAGAGTAGAATTGAAATGACAGAGCACAGCTGAGGGCTGATCAATAGCATTTAAGCCCAGTGTGAGCAAGGGAAAAATAGAGATTGAATAATAGTGATGAAAAGTGTACATCAATGAACTGTGATAAGTCACTGATGTATATTGTAAATCCCAGAGCAACTGCTGAGAAACTTTACAAAATGAAACACTTATTATGAAGATGAAAAGTCAAAAAGGTTTCAAGTAAATCATAGAAAGACAAGAAAGGAAGAAACGATGGCTTTAACAAAGAAGAAACAAAGAACACTAATAAGTTTGTGGAATTAAATACTACCCAAGTAATAATTATAGCAATGTATATGAGCAAAATAATTCAAAAGGTCCCCCTGGCAATGGGCAAAGAAGCACCTTGTTAGTGGTGTTCTTTTATCAGTTAGGGGCAGTCCTTTGTTCGTCCTAGCTTGATGCCTGGCTTGGTGGCCTAAGCTGTCTTACCGGCTGTTAAGCCATGCCACACGGTGCAGAATGGGAAAGATGCCCACAGACCTGTTCTCTGCCTCATGGCAGGGGCTGAGGCAGGAGCAGACTACAGACACACAGAGCCCCGCCTACCAGCGCTGCTCAGGAGGAGAAAGACAAAGACCTGCAGACAGCCATGCCACCCACAGACCTGCCCTCTGGCCCATAGCCAGGTAGGCCATCTGCATTCGCTTGCTCATCCGAGGATGTCACCCAGAGGTCCGCCAGCTGCCCGCAGCAGGAGACATCACAATATGTGAGTACATGGGGGAGAAGGAGAAGTGGATAAGCTGGAACATTATCAAGAGAGATGGAACTGGAGACTTAAGGGTGGGGAGGAGTAGCCTGCTGGGATGGTCAGCCCTACTGAGGGCCATGTGTGGGTGTCGAAGTCTGTGGCTCTCTCTTATTACCGCTAGAGAGAACACGGGGATATCCGTAGTCCCGTGGATGTTCAGGGTCTGTGAAGAACTGGCCCTGCCCCTCACTGGTTGGAGCACTCAGGACGGCTGGAGAGTGGGCACTGCCTCCTTGTCTGGGTAGCACAGTAGAGCTGGCCCTGGTTGAAGGGGTGCGGGGGGGCTAGCCCCGAGGGTGAGAACTCAGGAGAACTGGCCCCTCCACACATCTACTCTGAGGTGGCGTGGGTGGGGAAGTGATGTCTTCTCCTCCCTTCCCCCCACACCAAGCGGCAGTCTCAGTAGTCTCAAGAGTGGCTTTGAGGGCATGAGAGTAGGAGAGCTACCCTATCCCTTCTCTGACTGTAGCATTCTGGAGGGTGGGCCCTGCGCCTTGCCTGGGCAATGCAGTGAAGCTGGCCCTGATGGCGTGAGACAGGGAGAGGTGGCCTAGCTTCTTGCAGGCTGCAGGACTTGGAAGACTGGGCCTTGGACCTTGAGTGGGCAGTACAGTGCAGCTGACTTTGGAGGTGTGGGTGCTGGTGAGTCAGCCAAGACAGCACAACAGCAAGAGAGTTGACTCTGCCTTTGCCAGTGGTGGCGTTGGGTGGCCTACCTGAAGCAGTGCTGGAAAGTTAGCCTTGATGGTGTTGATAAGGGAGAACAGGCATGCTGACCAGCTCAGGTACCAACCAGGCCCAGATCCAGGGTTCTGAGTTGGCCTACCCCCAAATCTATATTGTCTTCCAACTGTTGGGAAACTTAAAAGGGTCAGTTCAGCACATATCCAAAGCTGCAGGATCTCCACAACACAGGGCAACAACAGGATAACTGGGAAGAGTCCCAGTGAGGATCCAATATTGATGGTTTCACAGAAGCCAGAGACATCAAGCCAGAGCAAGGACTCATTGCAATGAACATTTGAAGGTGAAGATGCATAGACAGAAGGCTATACTGTGGCACACACCGTGGCATGCTGCAGCTTCCACAATGAGATGATTTTCTATGCTTTGGGTGTTTGCTATTGTTGGTGGGTTTTTGTTTGGTTGGTTGGGGTTTTTGTTTGTTTGTTTGTTTGTTTGTTTGCTTCTTGGGGGAAGGTTGTGGGAGTGAGGAGTGGATATGGGGGGGATGGGGAGATGGGTGAGACTGGGTGAATGATGTAAAACTGAAGGAGAGATAAACCTCTTTTTGTTATGATCCCAAGTGTGGGATGGGGAACAGTCTTGTGAGAGAACAGGTGAGGTTAATCCACTAGAAGACCAACCACCTCATGCGGGAGCTTGATTGTTGCTAGCTGAAAAGATCCATGAACAGACTCTGGGAGGAGATATATAAATGGGCCCCAAACTGGAGGTGGGGCCTTTGGAGACTTGGGATAGTTTTTTTTTTTTAAGATTTTATTTATTATTATGTATACAGTGTTCTGCCTGCGTGTACACTTGCAGGCCACAAGAAGGCACCAGATCTCATTACCATGTGGTTGCTGGGAATTGAACTCATGACCTTCAGAAGATTAGCCAGTGCTCTTACCTTCTGCGCCATCTCTCCAGCCCAACTTGGGATAGTTTTGAATGTTCATCACTCCACTTAGAGATGCTCTGGAGAGAATCACTCGAGGGAAAGCTTTGGGGCTCTAGGCTCCTGCAGAGGTTCCGGGTTCTGCAGGTTTCAGCAGAAGAAATCCTGCTGATTATGCCAGGAGAATCGTTCCTCGGAACTGATATCCTTATAGTTTTGTTATTGTGTTCTTTAATCTCCTCTTCCTATCCTTTAGGTTAGTCAGGTTATAAGTGATGTATGCTCGATTAATAAGTTCATAATAAAATATCTTTGTTAAGAAAATTGAGCCTACATGAAACTCACAGAGAATCAATAAAAAGTTAAAAAATAAATAAAAACAATTTTTAATAAGAAGTTAATTTATTTTTTCTAAGGCTACCTACTGTTCTAGTTTTTTAAAAAAAATTAATTCATTCATATTACATGTCAATTGTTATCCCATCCCTTGTATCCTCCCTTTCCTCCCTCCCTCCCATTCTCCCCTACTTCCGCCCCTCTGACTGTGACTGAGGGGGACCTCCTCCCCCTGTATATGCTCATAGGGTATCAAGCCTCTTCTTGGTAGCCAATAAAAACAATTTAAAAGGCGGATATTGGCAAGCCCATTACAAAACATATCCTAACTTTATAGAATGAAATAAAAACAATGGAAAAATCATATGAATATTAATTACATTTTTTATTACATGTTATGTTGTCATGGTGCTTCTATTACAGTTTATTTATTTTGTAGGGAGCTGTGGTTGTGGCTGCACATGTGTATGGAGATCAGAGGACAACTTTGGCCCTTCTTACATTTTTATTTACTTTACTTATTCCTTGTGAGTGTGCGTGTGCATGCGCACGCACGCGCACATGTGTGTGTGTGTGTGTGTGTGTGTGTGTGTGTTTGTCTGATGACACTATGTGCATCTGACAATCATAGAACAACTTGTAAGAATTAGTTCTCTCTTTCCATCATGTAGATCCTGGGCATCGAACTCAGGTTGCCAGACTTGGCAGCAGGATCCTTTATCCCCTGAGCCATTTGATGAGCCTATGAATATTAATTTTGAAATCATAGAAAGCACATTCATATTCAAATAGACTTAAATAGCTTTTTTTTGAGACAGGATTTCTCTGTGTAGCCTTGGCAATACTGGACTTGCTTTGTAGACCAGGCTGGCCTTGAACCCCAGCAATCTGCCTGCCTCTGCCTCCCTCCTGAGTTCTATGATTAAAAGCATGTGCCACCATGCCTGGCTCAACTGCACTTAATTAGAAGGAAAACTACTAGTGATATAACAAAAGTGTTACCAAAAATGTATTCATTTTGCAGAAAGTTACAGGAGTTTTTCCTGGCTTCTCCCATTCACTCCTTCCAACCCAGGTGCCCCCTTGGTTCCATGAGCCCTCAGGTCTTGCCCAAGTCACACTGGTTTGGCTATTGTATGTCAGTACAATTGGCTCTAGAAAAGGATGAGTTCTTTGGAGATACTAATAATTTTATATAGCCCCAGAGCCCAGGACATAACACAGTACATTCTTGAGCATGGCTGCCTTTGGGGAGCACAGACAACTTTGATAGGCTGTTTTGATAGTCAGTGTTAGGATCTCTACATCATTTAATAAGTAGCCAGTCATTCTCATACAGACCCGGAGCCTTCTCAGTAGCTGCAAAGGAAATCAACATTGGGAGTCACTACATTAGCAAACTTCAGGTGCCACGGACAGAGTAAGAACACAGACAGCATTGAGGCATGGGTCAAAGTGATTGGGAACCTTCCAATGGACTGTGTAATTATGGTGGTTCTGGGCCCACCTGGCCATGGTGCTATCTGTCCAAGTAGTAGAATTTGGAAGCCAGAGGACAGGGAAGGAGCACTCGGAGGCCAGAAAGTATGAGGAAATGACATGGCAGAGGCAATTGGTAGCTAGGGATACAGAATCTAAAGATCTGCTGCTGTCATTACCACTGAGGAACACTTGGTGTCACTGTCCAATCCCCATCTCCCATCAGTTAGACCTAGAGCTCAGCAAGCATGCTGTCAGGGGCATTCATTGCTCTTGTGGAGGAGCAGGGTCCAATTGCCATCACCCACGCAGTGATTTATAGCCACACGTGACTCCAATCCAAGGACATCTGACACCCTCTTCTAAATTCTATGGGCACTAGACATACACGTGGTACACACATGCATGCAAGTCAAAACACTCACACACATGAAGAAAATAAATCTTATTCTGAAAATGTTAGGGAAGGCTTCAAGAGGACACTTTTTGTTTTTTGTTTTTTTTTAATTTTTGTCTTCTCAGGATCAGGTTTACTCTAGTTCTTAAGGATGGATCATAAAGTGTAGTCAAGGCAACTAGAGGCGAATAGAGAATATTTTTTTGATGGTATTAAGCAGAAAGCCATCTACAAGGGTGTTAGGAATAGAGAGAGAAAGATATTTGTTTCCATTTCAAATCCTCAAGGAGATATGAGAGGTTGGAGCTCTCTATCCCAGGATCATAAACCAAGCAAAACACTGATTTCATTCCCCAATTCTTCATAGCTTACTCTCTCTCCAGCCAGTAATTGAACCTGTCACTATCACCGCCTCTCTCATGAGATTAAATTCCACAGTATTGCCATGCAAGTTTCCGCTAAGAGCATAGCTGAGAGTTTTGCTTGTTCTTCCGTGGAACAAGGCCCTTTGCTAAGAGGCTCTAAAGCAAGGTCCTTAGCTATTAGATTGCTAGGTTCAGAGGAGCAGTTTGCTTGTATAAATGACTTTCTTTTTTTGTTTTGTTTTGACCATCATTTAGGCAAAAGGTGCAAATGAGCGGGTATTTTTTTCTTTGGACTCCCATGCACAATTGAATGTCTTATTAAACCTGGGAAATTGAATCCATATCCCCAAGGAAAGGAATGCTGGCTGTAAATTAACAAGGAGGGCTTTAGAGTGGTAGGAGTATGACAAAGCAGGAGTGAGGAAGCATAGACATCGGAAAGTGGAGAGCAAAGAACTCCTGAGAGAAGGGGGAAACATGGCCCCAGCATAATAACTGTTTCTTGCTTCCCAGCAATGGGGCTGGCCATTAAGCTCATTTCCCATCCCACTAAGCAAATAGAAAGCATTCAGCTTGTTTCCCATCCTGTCAGTCTGTGTCACTGCTTGTGTCTCGAGCCCATTGAGATGGGCCCCGTACTTCCCCCTGCCAGATGTTAGCGCTGTACAACAAACATGAGCCCAGTGGTGCCTGTCAGGATTAGTATGCAAAAGCAATGGACACTCAGATACTATAGACGACAATCAGTCTTCAGCTCACATTCATCCTTCCATCTGGGGCACCGAGACAGAGATGATTCTATGATGAATTGCCCATGGTTACTGTCAAATCTATGGAGAGAATGTTCTGTTCTAGAAACCGCTCAGCCAGGAAGTCCAGAAAGGCTATTTCATTAGGACGCCCCAGGTCACTCCTGTTAGGTACTGTAAACATTCAATTTGATGTTTTGCTCTCTAGCTGCTGCTTTCTATTTGCTTTTTTTGCTTAGATGCCTCATGCAAGAGAAAGCACTCTGTCCACCTGAGACTCTCAATTGGGAACTCTGTTGGATATTGTCACCCAATTAGATAATGCTATCTGCTACTTGCTATTTGTTCTTTCACTTTTGCTTGTTACATGCTTAATGAACTTACTCTTTCAAAACCTAAAGTGCAACCACCATGGAGCAGTCTGCAGATCAGTGGTTCTCAACCTGTGTGTCGAGTCCCCTTCTACAAACCTCCATTTCCAAACACCATGTACGTTAAAACTCATAACAGTAGCAAAATTACAGCTACGAAGTAGCAACAAAAATCAGTTTATGGTTGGGATCACCACATAAAGGAACTCTATTAAAGGGTCGCAACATTAGTAATGCTGAAAAACACTGATGTAGACAGAATGGAATCCTAGCCTGTCTGTGGAAAGGTTTGGTTGTTGGATAAATTTGGCAACAGGGTCTTTGAAAAGGTAGTTATGTCTGCTTTTGTAGTGGGAACAAGGTCTCTAGGAATGATTTTATTGAGAATAAATGTAATGCCCTTTGATACCTACTATTTCTGATCATTATCTGGTTTTGGAGTTCTATGGATTTAACATTCCAAAAGGTCCTCCTCACCCTGAGGAGAAATACAAAGGACCTTGCTTATAGAAGTGGTGATTTTGAATAAGAAACATTCACAGAAGCCCAGCTGGTGGCGCTGTTTGGAGAGGTTATATAACTTCTGGGATGGAAAGCCCCACTGGAAGAGTTACACTACTGGGGGAAGACCCCAAAAGGGCGCAACCTTGGCTCACTTCCAGTTTGATGGGTCTGCTTCCTGTGTGTACAGCAGATATGTGATTTCTCAGTTCCCTGCTCCTGCTCACTGGAACCATAAGCTAAAATGATCTTAAATTGCCTTTGGTCATGGCATTCTATCACAGCAACAGAAAGGTAACTAACATAATATGTAGTGCGCGTGAGCACGCGTGTGTGTGTGTTGTGTAGTGTAGTATACATGCTAGAAATAAGCTAAAGGAAATCCATCAATGTAATTTAACCATCAATACCTGGTTGGGTTATATTATAGAAGGATATCTTGGTGACTAGAGTGGTGGTTAAGCCATATGTTCATATTCTTGTCTGAATAACAAACCTCCACAAACAGTACATACAAATGGCAAACATTTACTCTGAGCATGGAATTTCTAAGTCAGGAATTCAGCAAGGACCCAGCAGATGGGGTTTGTTCTTATCCCTTCTGTGACATCAGTTGGAAAAGCCTATTTCTCTGAGGGTTGGGTCCACAGAAGGGGCATTCACTAACATCCCTGCAGGCAATATTGAGAGGTCTGATATTTGGAGTTTCGTGGTACCTCTGGTAGGCTGCACAGAAGTCCGGCTCCACAGTTGATGACTCAGGCTCCGAGGAGGACTTTTTGTAAACAAGGTGGATGTCACGTCACTTTCTATGACCAACACACAGAACTCGTGTTGAGTCACTTCCGCCATACTTTATTGATTAGGAGTTGAGTCATAAGCCTTTCCGATTCAAATGGGTAATTAAACTGGATCTCTTGGCGTGGGAGGTGACACCTTGCATAACAGCATGAGACATGAAAGATAGTGTTATGGACAGTTTCAGAAAATGCAGTCTCGTACTGTGGTTTTCAGGTACCTGGTTATGTATCATTCAGTTTCATTATACAATAGCCACACAAGTGAGGACATTGACATTGTTAATAGTTAACAAATAGCTTATTGTGATTTCTGCACAATTGAAGTCATAATATAAAATATTTTCTTCCCATCTAATCTCTAGGAAACAGCAATAGCAGAGTAAATGCATGCTGAAGGTCCAGAGGACGTGTAATTTGCCAAAGGAATGCCTACATTCATACACACAGTCCAGAGTAGGAGTCTAGTTTGTGGACTTTAAGTATTTTTACTGCAGGGAATAGTATGTCCAGAATTCTTATGTTTATAGCAGCTTTCAGGCTTCAAATACAGGCACAACAATGCCAGAAAGAAAAAACAGAAACTGCCTTTCTCAAGTCCATCTTCCTGAGAGGCAGGAGATCTTTTTCTACAGTCTGCTATAAATCTGAGTTCCAATTTTCTTTTTTCAAGCTTTAATAAAAATGTTGCTAAATATAGAGAGCCAATATTCCATAGAAAAGGAATTCCAACTCTAAGAGATGGTATCTCTGAATTCAACAGAAGAAAAAGTTAGCATTTCACATTCTTTTTTAAAAAATGATTTATTTGATTATGTATACAGTGCTCTGCCTGCATGTATACCTGCAGGCCAGAAGAGGGCACCAGATCTCATTATAGATAGTTGTGAGCCACTATGTAGTTGCTGGTGAATTGAACTCAGAACCTTTGGAAGACCAGTCACAGTGCTCTTAATCTCCGAGCCATCTCTCCAGACCAGTATTTTACATTCTAATCAGATACAGCACATCATCAGTTTATATAAAACAATGATTCCTCAGATTGTGGACATAGTGATTCCTCAGATTGTGGACTTAAAACCAATGAAAATGAGTGTTTGTGAAATATAGAAAATAATTATGTTGATCATGATTGTTTCTGCTTTTTTCAGTGAGAGAAAGCTCAGTTAGAGCCTTGTGGTCTCCTTGGGTGATGAAGGACAAAGGTAAATTTTATAAAAGGGGATTTCTGTCACTCTGAAAATGAGGAAGAAACTGGACAATGTTTTGTTAAGTTAACTAAGTCAGGTACCTACAAACATAAATTGTGGTGGTTTGACTAGGAATTGGCCCCATAGACTCATAAGTGTGGATGCTTGGCCCATAGGGAGTGTCACTATTAGGAGGTGTGCTCTTGTTGGAGGAAGTGTGTCACTGTGAGGGTGGGCTCTGAAGTCTCTATGCTCAAGCTATGCTCAGTGTGTCACACAGTATCTCCCTGCTGCCTGCAGAACAAGATGTAGAACTCTAGGGTCCTCCAGCACCATGTCTGCCTGCACACTGTCATGCCGTTTGCCATGATGATAATGGACTTAACCTCCAAAACTGTAAGCCAGCCTCAACTAAGTAGTTTCCTTTATAAGAGTTGCCATGGTCATGGTGTCTCTTCACAGCAATAGAAACCCTAACTAAGACACAAATGCTTCACATTTTAACTAAAATGTGGAATCTAACACAGCAGACATCATGGAAACAATGGATAGATTGGTAGTTACTGGAGTATTGTGCCAAGGCTAAGAGGATGTTGGACATAAGATGGTAGTTACTAGAGTATTGTGTCAAGGCTTAGGGGATGTTGAACATAAGACAAAATTTAAGTTACATGGCAGAGATAAGTCCAAGAGATCTATTGTTATCACTACATTTAATAATACATTGTTTAATACTTTCAGAGAGAGAGAGGTTAGTTCTAGAGTAAATGGCAGGCTTTAAGACGACTCCATATATCATGGCCCATGTTGGGATAACAAAGGGTGGGATCTATTGCAGAGAGAAAAAGTGGAAATCACAAGGCAGGGGCTCTCAACGCATGACTCTTTTTTTTTCTCTTAAGTGGAGGAAGCAAAGACAGAATCCTCATCCATAAGGTAAGCCAGTGGCATGATTAAAGAAAAATGACAGGATTGTGTACAGGATTAGCCTATCATTATAGGACTCCAGAAATTCATTTGGGGTTTTTGATGAAATAGTGAATTCTCTGGTATAGGGCAGCAGTGGAGAGTAAATACATTTTGACATGCCCTATGTCTGGAGGACTATGGCCATGTGGCCATGTGACAATTTGAGAGGAACCTAAAAGAACCAAGAACCAAGAATAATTCCAAGTCCGAGATCCTAGACTCAAGTGATCACAGACTCTAAATGGGAAATAGTTACAAGAAGGCAGGAATAGATAGAGCTGGGATGGACTCAAAGAGAGGCAACCAGAGACTTAGACTGATGGTAAAGGGCTGCTTGGTTGGTGGCTCTGCCCTTGTTGTTAAGAAGCAGGTTAACCATAGCAAAGGCTGATGGCTCCACACTAGTGCATATTCTCCTCTCTGAGTGGTACCATAGTGTACTGCTCACTAAAAAGACTACAAAATAACACAAAAAGAGAGAGTCATCTCAACAGACATGCAAATCATAGCACAGAAACATGAAAACCAAAGCTAAACAACTCCTCCAAAAGAACATACATCTTTAACCATCAAATCGAAAGAGACAACATTTCTAAAATGACAGATGAGGAACTCAAAACTTTACTTGTAAACTTTATCAATGACTTCAAAGAAAACTCAAACAAGCACATGAAATATATAAATAAGTTCAACACACATTACGAAGCAACTGGATATACACATAGAAAACAACGTTAGATACCTTCTTCCTACTGCAACCAGAAATTAAATCAAAGTGAATCAAGTACACAGTAGGGGAAATGTGATAAATAATTTATATATATATAAAAAAAAAAAACGAAAACTTCTTTTGTGTCATTTACTTAGGCAAAACTTTTTTAGGCTTGATGCCAAAGCACAAAGAACAGAAGAAGAATATATCCAGACTACAAGGCAAGGCCCCTTTTCATAAAGAAAGTAATGGAGATTAGGTGTAGCTAGTGGTAGAGTGCTTCTCCAGCATTTACAAAAGTCTAATATCATCTGTTTCCATGAGTTTCTGAATGACGACTCTGATCATAATTGGGCTAGGCACCAATCTACAAGTATAGAAGAATATCATTAGAAATCATTTCATTGACTTCCCCCTCCCCCACTTTTTCTATCCTAAGTCTCTAGGCCATTCACTGTCTAGTATCTGGTTTCTGATCCTCCAGGCAGGGTCAGGGGTGGGCTCCCTCTTCTGGCATGGCTCTCAAACTGAACCAGTCACTGTGGTCCAGCCAGTCCGACAGCCAAACATTAGGTGGAGCTGGGGGAAATCCTGCAGAAGAGGGAGAGGAATGATTGCAGGAGCCAGTGGAGTCAAAGACACCACAAGAAAACCCACAGAATCAGCAAACCTGGACTCGTAGGGGCTCACTGACCCTGAATTGACAATCAGGGAGCCTGCATGGGTCTAATCAATGCACTCTACATGTATTTTATAGTTATGTAGCTTGGTGTTTTTGTGGGACCCTCTAACAGAGGGTGTGGATGCTGTCTCTAACTTTGCCTGCTTTTGAGACCATTGGCTTCTTAGTGGGTTGCCTGGTCCAGCCTTAATAAGAGGGGAGGTGCCTAATCTTATTTGAACTTGATATGCCATGTTTGGTTGATGTCCCTGGGAAGCCTGCCCTTTGCTGAAGGGAAAGGAGGAATAGATGGAGAGGGAGGAGGTGGGAAGGGAGGGACTGGGAAGAGACGAGGGAGGGGAAACTGTACTGGGGATGTAATATATGAAAGAATAAATTAGTAAAAACCATGTCTAAGACCAAACCTCAGGCCCACAAAATGACAAAAATATAAACAAGGAAACCAGAAAAATAAATAAATTCACAGGGCTTGTGAGATGGCTCAGCAACTAAAGATGAGCTCTGCCAACCTTGACAAAACAAGTTTGATCTCTGGAATCACATTCTTGAAGAAAAATGATTTCTACAAGTTGTTCTCTATGTTCACACTTGCACCATGGCAAACATGCATTCTCCCTACACATACAAAAAAACAAACAAATGTAATATAAATCAAAGTGATGCATTAAAAGCCTGTTAAAAAACATTGCTTACATGTATTTATAACATCAGAAAGACTGTGCTAGACTACACACACACACACACACAAATACATCCTTTTAAACATATAATAAATAGAAAATATATATATATATAATGTATATACATAATAAGTATATATTTCTATGTATATATGTCTTCATAGTTGGCTACATATATTCGCCACAATATTTGTTTTTTATGGTGAAGCTCTCATTTAAGATTTTGTCAGCTCTACCACCTCCCCTTGGAGGGGAGACCTGATGGCACTCAAAGAAAGAATAAGCAGGCTACCAAGATGAGACTTGATAGCCTGTAACCACATAGTCGGGGAGGAGATCCCCGTTGGTCTTAGACCTAGGGCAGGGGAATAAGGTGAAAGTAGGAGGGAGGGAGGAGCAGGAGGATACAAGTGATGGGATAATAATTTAGCTATAATCTGGATAAATTAATAAAACTAAAATTAAAAAAGAGAAAGTAATGTAAAAAAAAAAAGGATTTGGTCAGCTCTAAAAACTTTTGCTTGGAGGTAAAAAGAGATAATTTGATAAGCTTATTGGAAAGGTCTAGGATGAAATGTAGCTGATATATCAATAAGTCTTAATGACATAGTATTACTGATTTAAAATATTTATTAACTTTACATTCTGGACTTAGCTGCATCCTTCCTTACCTTTTAATCCCTCCATCCTTCCCTCTCCCTATTCCTCAGAAAAGGAGAGCCCCCTTCCTATCCCACTTGGCTCATGAGGCCTAAGTATACCCTTTCCCTGTGGCATGGCAAGGTAGTCCTGCCAGGGGGAGTAAATGAAAAGCTGGCAAGAGAGTCCATGTCAGAGACTGCCCCTGCTCCCCTTACTGGAGGACCCACATGAAGCCTGAGCTGCCCATCAGCTACATCTGTGTAGGGGGCCTAGGTCCAGTCTATGTGTGGTTCTTGGTTGGTGCTTCATTCTTTTCATCCTATTGGATTTTCCATCCTATAGAACAAACTATGTCACATAGATATGTACATTCATTGGGTACATACACTATGCCTCTGGTGGCTCACCTCAAGGGAATGACAAGTAATATGTTTAATAGTAATGTGATTTCAATCCAACACATATGAGTTATTTGCTGTAAGTAAGTCTCAGAAACACACTGTCAAATTGACTTTTTCTTCTATCAGATGCTGTGTATCAGGTTTTGAAGTTGCCACCCCCTTCAGCTCTAAGAGTTTTTGTGTTCTCTATTTTGTGGCTCTTGTTTTTGCTGTAAATATATTGGTAGCCTATATGATTTTTAAATCTATTCCTGGTTTTATAGAACAGTACATTTGTGCCTTTACTCTTTTCTTTGAAGAAAAACTCCAGTTTACCACAGGAACATCTTTTCCTCTATATTCCCACATCTACACCAAGAGTTTGTTTTTTAGCTGTTTTGTGTAATATGAATATGTTATTGTGGGGTGTGGGTAACTAAATTCAGTCCTCACATATCAGGTTATACATGATGGTACCAGCAGTAGCCTATCACCTTCCAGGAGATTATGTCAGCAACAGTACATTATTGGATGCTACCCTATAACGCTGGATAAATACAAAGGGGATAGGTGATGTTGTCTTTCTTAGAGTCTCAATTATAAGCTAGAAGACCAATGTCAAGCAGATAAAAAAGGCCTGTCATTTTCTATTTGTATTAAACTAGCAAGTCTTTTAGAAACTCAATGTTATCAGGTCCTATATCCAATTGGGATTTTTGTTTGTTCTGGTTGCTGGAGAGATGGTTTGGTAGTTAAGAGTACTGGATGTCCCGCAAAAGGACCTAGGTTCAGTTCCTAGCACCCACATGGAGGGTCATAACCATCTATAACACCACTTCTAGGGCACCAGACATATACATAGTACACAAACAAACATACATACATGAATGCATACAAAACACCAATACAAATAAATTTTATTTTACTTTTTAAATGTTTTTTTATTAATTTATTCTTGTTACATCTCAATGGTTATCCCATCCCTTGTATCCTCCCATTCTTCCCACCCTCCCATTTTCCCCTTATTCCCCTCCCCTATAACTGTTCCTGAGGGGGACTTCCTCCCCCTGTATATGCTCATAGGGTATCAAGTCTCTTCTTGGTAGCCTGCTATCGTTCCTCTGAGTGCCACCAGGTCTCCCCCTCCAGGGGACATGGTCAAATATGAGGCACCAGAGTATGTGAGAAAGTCATATCGCACTCTCCACTCAACTGTGGAGAATATTCTGACCATTGGCTAGATCTGGGTAGGGATTTAAAGTTTACTGCCTGTATTGTCCTTGGCTGGTGCCTTAGTTTGAGCAGGACCCCTGGGCCCAAATCTGCCTATCATAATGTTCTACTTGTAGGTTTCTAGGACCCTTTGGATCCTTCTACTTTGCTATTCTCCCATACTTCTCTCATCTAGAGTCCCAATAGGATGTCCTCCCCTCTGTCCCAGTTCTGAAATTTGTGGACAAATGGATTGAGCTAGAAATGATCATAATGAATGAGTTAACCCAGAAGCAGAAAGACTCAAATGGTATATACTCACTTATATCTGCATACTAGCCCAAGGGGCATGTCCCACGAAAGCCTTCACTTTATTTTACTTTTTTTTTAATTTTTTAAATTAATTTATTCTTTTTTTATTAATTTATTCTTGTTACATCTCAATGTTTATCCCATCCCTTGTATCCTCCCATTCCTCCCCCCCCATTTTCCCATTATTCCCCTCCCCTATGACTGTTCCTGAGGGGGATTACCTCCCCCTATATATTCTCATAGGGTATCAAGTCTCTTCTTGGCTACCTGCTGTCCTTCCACTGAGTGCCACCAGGTCTCCCCCTCCAGGGGACATGGTCAAATGTGAGGCACCATAGTACGTGAGAAAGTCATATCACACTCTCCACTCAACTGTGGAGAATATTCTGACCATTGGCTTTTTAAATTTCAAAAACATAAAAAAAGAAAGAAGGCCTGAGATCAAGGAGAGTGGATTGGAGGTTGGAAAGGAAAGGGGGGGATGTGTCTGTAATTATGTTAATTTATAAGAGAATTTTTAAAATTATGGCACAGAATGCCCTTCTATGTATATGTTCATTTGAATATGTTAAACAAATATTTAATTCCAAAATAGTAAGTTCCAAAGATTTCAGAAAAAAATTAAAATAACATAACATTTACAAAAGAAAGAATGAAGAGGAAGGAGAGTAATTCATATCTTTTATTATGGTGGTTCGCCCACTTTTGACAGTGAAGGAAATTATGTAGATGCATTATTTTTATTGTATTTTATTTTCCTATGAAGTAAACCCACAAGCTGTTGCACTTCCTTTCCTTATACCAGTAGACATACAGACACGGAAGTATTCTCTGCATCAAGAAATGAGAAAGCATTCATTTCTCAATGCTTATGAAATTAACTGTGTGTTGAGAGAAATAGGCAGAAGAACAAGAAATCCCAGCCAACCATGGAAGGCGCTCACAGAAAAGGAAGCATTGATGCTCTGCACACCCACATCATCATGGGGCCAACTTGTTGCAGTTTGCATTATTCAGTTGCTATGGAAATAATGACAAGGCGAGAATGTGTGAAGGAAATATGTTTATTTAGCTCACAGGATTGTAAGCAGAGAATCAAAGGTAGCTTCTATTGCTTTGGCTAAGGTGAGAACCTTGTGGTGGCCAGCACCACACTGGCAGAAGCAAGTGGCCGGAAGAGATCACAGTGCAAGACAGGCCAGAAGCTAGAATAAGCTCTCTTTTCTCTTTTCATGAGTCACTGTCAAAGGACTGCCTGGAGTTCTGTCAGCACTACATTAAGTCTCCTTGCAGAAGAGAGTCCCCCAGAGACCCAATAACCTTCAAAAGATTGGCAGCCATTTAATGTTCAGGTTGGCAGTCAGTCTTTCATATGTTAACTCTTAGGGGGAAAAAGCCAAACCCAAAGCATACAATCTTTCAGAGGGGACTTTCAGAAATAATAGAAATTAGACCAAAGCCTAGTTAGGATAGTTTAGAGAACAGAAATAACTCATAGTAAGCCTTAGGTGCTGCACAAAGTGTAATGGATATGATCAGCAGTGTAGAAACACTGTCCGCATTTACCTGCTGACTTCTGTGATAAAGTCTCGATTTTATTCTGAGTGCCAAATGCCCTACATAGTATCTAACAAGTTAATGTAAGATATTGAGAAAATGGGGAGTTCTAATTCCTTTTTTAGGGTGCTTTCTTATTGTGGTTAGGGATCATTATGAACACTAGTGTGAGAAAAGTTTTAAAAGAACTGAGTCCTTTTTTTTTTCAGCTTTACAAATTTTAGTGTTTCTGGATACTTATGTGTTGTATGTAGCTGCTCAGCAGTTGTTACAGTGAAATTGACTAACCTTCAAATTTTAAGCACATTTATGTGGCAAAGAAATAGAAAATCAGCATAACAAAAGACAAATGAAAAATAAGTACAATATAATGTTTTTAAAAGTCTCTTAGAATTTAATGTAAAAGGTTTAACTTATTCATCTCATTGTCTTTATTGAGATTACACTAAGATGACTAAGATATTTCTACTTTATATGTATTATTATCAAATCATGAAATAATCCAGAATACACTGTACCATCCCGTTGTTCAGGCTGGGTAAAATGAGGTCTGAGGCCCACGTTAATAGTAAGATACCTAGAGAACAGATTTGGGAGGTAAAACCACCGTCACATGATGTCCGAGTCCCCTAAGATGACTAAAGAGGAAGTATAGACAAACATCAAGAATCACCCATCAAAAGTCTCTTTGACTTGGCTTTGCGTATCTTGCTTCAGGATCACGGACACTAAGAACAGATACCTTGACTCACCCAGGTTCTGCAGTAAAATCCTGAGGACACCTAACACCTAACATCAAGGTTGCCTCCTTATATCCTAAATGCAGCTGTACTATCTGATTTTTGGTTTTTTGTTTGTTTGTTTGTTTGTTTTTTGTTTTTTGTTTTTTAGAACAAGACGATTTGTTTGGAGAGTTTCTGAAAATAGGTCTTCCAAGGCTTGTATCCTTGGAGAATGAATGTGTCTTTCATGGAATATACAGCTACTGATGGAAAGGATACAATTCAGAAGCTGAACTGCCCCCTGCAAAAAATGACTTACGGTGTGGAGTTAAGAACAGCTATCCTTCTAGGGAAAGTCGTAAGTGTTATCATCATAAGATTATCATCAGAGGGGCTGGAGAGACGGCTCAGCGCTTAAGAGCACTGACTGCTCTTCCAGAGGTCCTGAGTTCAATTCCCAGCAACCACATGGTGGCTCACAACCATCTATAATGTGATCTGATACTTTCCTCTGGCCTGTAGGTGTACACCCAGGCAGAACTCTTTACACATAATAATAAATAAATAAATCTTTAAAAGAAAAAAGATTATCATCAGAATTGCCAGAAAACTGACAAAGCAATTGCTAATAGAAGGGGAAACCTAAGCAGGGAGGAACATCTGAGATTTGCAAGACAGAAATGTTCATTTTCTATGAAGTCTTCAGTATCAACATTTTTCAATACTATCTTATAAAATCTTTAACCATAATAGCCTATATGTGGCCACGGCATGCTATATGTTTGCTGAGAAACAGAGCACATAGGAAAATAGAAATCCCTTCATTTGACATTCTGAAATCCAAAAATGCTCCAAAAGAAAAAAAATTACTCTCTGATCACCCATATAATCCCCCATGTGGCAAAATCCACAACTGACCTATTATGTACAATCAAAATGTGTAATGTCAACTTCAGGTCATGTGTACTAGGAGCATACATATTTCATGTGTAGACCTATGTCCCTTCACCAAGATATCTTGTTGTACATATGCAATATTACCAAAATAGGAGAACAGTCCCACCGGGTGTGGTGGCGCATGCCTTTAATCCCAGTACTCGGGAGGTAGAGGCAGGCAGATGGCTGTGAGTTTGAGAGTTTGAGGCCAGCCTGGGTCTACAAAGCAAGTCCAGGACAGTCAAGGCTATAACCCTGTCTCGAAAACCAAAAAAAAAAAAAAAAAAAAAAAAAAAAAAAAGAAAAAAAAAAGAAAAAAAAAAAAAAAAAAAGAAAAAGAAAAAAAGAAAAGAAAGAAAAAGAAAGAAAGAAAAACAGTTCCAATCTGGAAGTGCTTCTGGTCACTGGCATTTCAAGTAAGAGGCACCTGATTGTATTTCTAGGCAAGCACTTTACTATTGTGCTTTAGCCACGGTCTCTTCAACTTGTATTTCTAGTAAAACTTTAAAAGAAGTTAAAACCTTAATACTGCCAGACGTGGTGGTGCATGCCTGTAATCCCAGCACGTAGGAGGCAGAGGCATGTGGATCTCTGTGAGTTCCAGGCCTGTCTGTCCACAAAGTGAGTCCAGGACAGCCAAGGCTACACAGAGAAACCCTGTCTCAAAAGAACAAAAACAAAACAAAACAAAGCAAAAGCAAACAAAACAAAACCTCCCGACACAAAAAACAAGCCAACCTTAATATTAAAACTAAATTTACTCTAGGACTTCTCAGTTTTCCATATTTCACCCTTTCAGAAATTCTTGTTTCCACTAACAGAAAGGCTTTTGAAGTGAGCCAGACCTAAACTAGAAACATTTCATATCAAGAAGAGTAGACAAGGAGTAGTTAATTAATCAGCCATCTTGGCCACACTTCTATGCTCCGCAGTTCACAGCCTGGCTAGCCCTCAGTTCTGGGTTAAAGTGTCCTTTCCATTAGATCTTAGAGCACAACATGACATTCTTCCTGAGCCAGCCATCGTTCTGGCAATACCAACAAACCGTGGATTTCCCAGCTCTTCTGAGCTGCAAGGCTTGGAGCCTACCTTCCTAATGCTTCTCAAGGGCCAGAAGAGCAGACCCTTCAGAAAAAAAAAAAAAGCACTGGGAGTATATTCTCAGGTCATCCTATGCCTTACCCAATGGGTGGGCTTGGAAACTCCTTGCTTGGACTTTTCTCACTGTTCCCTCAATTCGGAAACTCAATTCTGAAAAACAGTAAGCTGTTCAGAATCTTGTATGGCCTAGAAATGGGGTGGCAAGGGTCTGCCTCAAACCCAAATACAACTCACGAGACGGTGGAGCTTTCCTTTCAGCGCTTCCTTTGGAGCTGACAGCAGGAAAATAGCGAATCCAAAAGCAATCTGCCATGAGTAACTGCCTCCTGATCATGGCACACACAGAACTGCACTGAGCTTAGCAAGTAAGGAACAAGTATACCAGGGGTTCTTGTGTTTCCTGGGGACACTGAGGTTTCCTTTTTGGATTCTTAGTCTGGTTAATACAAATTGTATTCTAACAGACTCAAAAGAAAGGTCAAGGGCAATTTTATTAGAGTCTAAGAGAAAAGCAAAAGGGTAGAAAAGTTGTAAATCTTGCCTGGTGCCTGGAGGAGGGAGACGGAGCTGAAAAAGAGAAAAATGCCACTTGCAATAGGGGTCAGCAATCAGCTGCATGGCAGAAGAATGCGGGGCGGCAATTCAGAGAAGCAGTGCCCAGGGAGGCAAGAAAAGCATACTTAGGCTTTTGCTTGGTATCTGAAAGAAAGAAAAAGATAAAGAAGAAAACCAAGGTCCCCTTCTCAGAGAAGAACAAGGCTCTGTGATAAACAGCGAGGCTCTGCAGAGCTGTGTGAAGCTTTACCACAATGTAACACAAATGTCCTCACTCTCAGCCAGTTTCCATTAAAGTCCTTCCTTGTTTCCTTCCCTGTGACTTCAGTCTTTACTACAGCCTTCCTCACATGATTCTGTTCTTCCGCACTCCCACCAGCAGACTTCATTGAGCTCTGCTTACAGGGCCAGGGATGTAGCTTCCCTAATAGAGTGCTTGCTTGCCTCGCATACACAAATGAAGGCCTGAGTTTCATCCTAGCACCACATAGACCATGCCTGCTATCCCAGCACTCGGGAGGAAGGAGCAAGCACATCAGAAGTTCAGTATAATTATTGCCAATTAAGTTCAAGGCCAGCCTGAACTACATAAAACCATGCCTCAGAAAACAAAACCAAAATAAAAAACAAAGCCGAAACAAACCCCAAAACCATGCTACCCTACTTATTATAGAATTTGAGGGGTTCTCTAACATGCACCAAATCCCTCCACATCCCTTCTACAAATCATGAACACAGTTCTAAAACGCCTAGGAACCACAAAGTCCAGTGTTTCTGTGTCGCTTTTCTACATTAGTTACTTTTCTCATGGCTGTGGCCAGCTATCTGATAAGGGACTAGGAGCTACTTAAGGAAAGACAAGCTTTTTTGGTTTGGGTTTTGGTTTGGATCACAGGTGGAAATTACAAGTCGTGATGGCGGTGAAGGTGAGGCAGCTAGAGTGCTTCTCAGATGTGGCAGCCAGCTTGTCAGGTTGCGGGTCTCGTTTCAAGTCAAGAAGCAGAGGAAGATGGATGCTGGTACTCAGTTTGCATTTTCCTTTGTTCATTTTTATTCAGTTTAAGACCACAGCCCATAGTGTGCTGCCACTCTCATTTAGGATGAGTTTCCTTTCCCTAGTGAAATATCTCTGGAAATATTTGTGCCTTTGAGGCCTGAAGTTTGCCTAAGATTATCTGACAATTAAGATCAGCCAGCACTGTGTTGAAGCAAACAATCATTGGGTTGAACACAAATCCAACACTTTGCTCTTAAGCAAATTTCTTTATATTCATTAATTTTTCCCTAATGTTAGCCATTAAGTTCCCCCTGCGTCCCCCCTTCTCTCTTGTGCGTGCACACGTGCGCGTGTGCGTGCGTGTGTGTGTGTGTGTGTGTGTGTGTGTGTGTGTGTGTGTGAGTGAGTATGCCATAGCATTCGTACATTCATGTAGAGGTCAGAGGACAACTTGTAAGAGTTGGTTGTCTCCTGCTACCACATTTCTGAGGACTGAACGAACCTAGGTCATCTGGCTTGTTGGCAAGTGCATACCTCTACCAACTAAGTCATCTCACCATCTCAATGGGCATGCCTTTCTTTCTTTCTTTCTCTCTTTCTTTCTGACTTCCTTCCTTTCTTCCTGCCTTCCCTTGGAATTCTGTCTGTCCTGGAACTCTCTATGTAGACCAGGCTGGCCTTGAACACAGAGACTCAAAGATCCAGACTTTGCTAATTGAGTGCTGGGATCAAGGTCATACACCACCATCCCAACTTCCGTTCACTTCTTCTTTAAAAAAAAGATAGATTTACTTTTCTTTTGTTTTTACTTATCATTGTTATTTTATGCATATGGGGGTTGTGCCTGCACGTATATTCATGTACCATATGCATTTAGCCCCCGTGGAGGCCAGAAGATTGCATTGAATCTTCTGGAACTGGATTGACCGATAGTTGAGAGTCACCATGTGGGTGCTGGGAATTGAACTCAGGTACTCTGAAAGAGTGGCTAGTGCTCATAACTGCTGGGTCAATTCTCTACCTTCTTCTCCCATTCACTTCTTAAAGAAACATGTAATCAGTGTTTGCTCCATGCCAGAAACTGGTTTTCAATAATTTCTTATCAGGAAAATATGTTTAATAATATTACCTCCCTCCTAGGCAAGCTCTCCCGAGACTACGTGGATGAAAAGAGTACATCACTGTTTTCTCTGTAATACTTTAACTATCGGGTTGTCTTTGTGTCCATTCTACAGAGCCTGGAATCAAACCTGTGTCATCATGCATGCCCGCAGTACCTGAAAAGGCCCAGACAAAGTTAATTCTTTAAAGATTATGGAGCATTATAAACATTCCATAAAGTGTGTGGAATTGCAATTGTACTGGTTACTAGTGAATTGCCAATAATGTATGTTGAATAATAATAATGTATGTTGAATGGCATGATTTTTGAGAGGCCCCCTGGTGCAGCTTTTGTGCCAGTAAACAACTGCCGTGAGATAAAATATGATACAAGGATGTCACATTCCTAAGGCAATGTTCCACCTCACTCCACTACTACCCTTATCACTTATGTCCTTTCCAGCCCTTATCCCATGATGTTCCTTGAGGTTAGGTTCCTGAGCATTCAACAATCTCGTTTTCAGCAATTTGGCCCGAGACTCTATAGTTGCCATTACCCACACTAGAAGGAAACTTTGCCAACCAAAGGTGACAGCAACACTAACATCTATAAGTACAAATGAAGACTTAAGAACTTGATTTGATAGGCATATCATGTTCAATTATCAGTAGCTTCTCCAATATGGTCTCTGATAGCCTCTAACATAGGCTTTTTACCAGGATTACAAAATGAGATGTGGGTTCACATCTGCAGAGCGCATTCAAATCTGACCAGGAGTTGGTTATCCCCATTCCTGATTTGCCACCATTGCACATGACAAGTTGATTAGTAATACAGCATTTTGGAAACACTTTTGATGGCAACTATCTCCGAGGAGCCTACCTAGTGCCTACCAGTACTGCATGCTCTAGCCCATAGGAGGAAAGGGCGTTTAAATTTCAACTTGGTCTTTCTTTTCTTTTTTTTTTTTAATTTTTTATTATTAATTTATTCTTGTTATATCTCAATGGTTATCCCATCCCTTGTATCCTCCCATTCTTCCCTCCCTCCCTTTTTCCCCTTATTCCCCTATGACTGTTCCTGAGGGGGATTACCTCCCTGGAGGGGGAGACCTGGTGGCACTCAGAGGAAGGACAGCAGGTTATCAACTTGGTCTTTCTATGTCCTGTGACCACAAAGTGTGCATTGCCTTCAAAAATGGATCTTATTGTCTAGTTTTGGTGGGCAAGCAATGCACATGGTAAATGCTTCTATTGTTTTTGAGGCTCTATATACTCTTACTAATAACTCAGAGGGAGGTAGCCTGTCCCTGGTACTGGGGTTTTCATTTAATAAACTACAGCTTCTTTTCTAACTTTACTTTTTAGTTAAGGTTCTCATGGTCAGAATTCCTTATGGGCTTTTCATATATTCTTAGTTTTGCTTGATCCTTATCTTCACCCCTTTCTCTCCACAACCTCCTTGCCTCTCCTTGATTCAGTCTCAATCCTTAAAGTATTCTGCTTTTTCCTTTTATTTTAAAGATTTACTTATTATGTATACAGTGCTCTGCCTGCATGTACACCTGCAGTCCAGAGAGGGCACTAGATCACATTATAGATGGTTGTGAGCCACCATGTGGTTGCTGGGAATTGAACTCAGGACCTTTGGAAGAGCAGCCAGTGCTCTTTAACCTCTGAGCCATCTCTCCAGCCCTGGTCTTTCCTTTTATATCACACATATTTTTACTGTCCTTTAGATCCTCTCTCTTTCCCTCTACTAAGTATCTTTATAGTTTGTCAGCCTCATGCACACTCACTCCCACATAAATACATATTAAAATTACCAACTGGGATTTGCTTATGAGGGAAAACATGCAGCATTTCTCCTTCTTCACCTGGGATGCCTTGTTTAATGTAGTATTTTTTTCAGTTCTATCCATTTTCCTAAAAATGTATCTTTTCTATATGTCTGAAAGAAAATCCTACTATCACATGATGGATGCCCAGGCCAATCCCATTTACTTGTTATTGTGATTAGAGCAATAAACACAGGTATGCAAACACCTCAGTGAGGAGAGTCCTTTTTGTATATGCCCAAAGAGGGATATAGCTTGATTATAGGAGCGTTCTACTTTTAGTTTTTTTTTTTTCTTCTAGAAACCACTATGTTACTATCCACAGTGGCTGCACCACTTAACATCCCTATCAATAGTGAATAAGTCTTCCCTTTTCTTAAAATTTCACCAGAATTTGTTATGTTTCCTTGATGACATCCATTCTGACTGGGTAAGATGGAACCTTGATTTGCATTTCCCTGATGGCTAATCACATTGAATAGTTTTAAAGCTGTTTGTTGTCCACTTACCTTTCTTTTTTTATAGAGTCTGCCTGGTTCCTTAGTCCAAGTTTTAATCAGGTTGTTCATTTTCTTGTTATCTTAAGATCTTTGTAGGTTCAATATGTTAAACTTTTATCCATTGTGTATACTGTCCCTTCATAGTTTGACACTTCCTTTTGTTTTACAGAAGCAATTTAACTTTGTGAAGTTCCATTTGTCAGTTGTTGGCCTTATTTCATGAATGACTAGACTTGTATTCAGAAAGTCTTTACCTATGCCTATACTTTAAAGTACATATTCTGTATTTCCTCCAGAAGTCTCAGACATATGTTGAGTTATTTGATCAATTTGGAGTTGATTTTTGTATAGGTGAGCAATAAGTAATTTCATTCTTCTACGTGTAGATACCAGTTTATGGTATTAATTGACACTAATGTCTTCCTCCAATGTTTATTTTTGGTAATTTTTTTAAAATACCAAGCATCTGTAGTTGCTTGGATTATATCTCAGTATTCTATTCTATTCTATTAGTCTACATGTCTGTGTGTTAGTACTATGCATTTTTATTACTATGACTCCATAGTGTAACCTGACATCAGGTATGGTGATGCTTTCAGCATTATTCATATTTTTAATTATGTGTCTATGTGTGTGTGGTAGGGTATGTGCAGGTGAGTGCAGGTGTCCAGAGGGGTCAGGAAAGTCAGATAAACTGGATCTAGAATTGCAGGCAGTTGTGAGCCGCCTACATCATTGCTGGCAACTGAACTTGGCTCTTCTAGAAGAAGAGTACGTGCTTGTAATGACTGATTCACTTCTTTAGCCACCGTGTGTGAATGTTAACATTGTTTTTCTTTTTGTGAATAACAGCATTGAGATAAATATTGAGTCAAATGGCCCAAGGGTCCCACTCAAACTAAGGCACCAGCCAAGGAATATACAGGCGGTAAACTTTAAACCCTTACCCAGATCTAGCCAATGGTCAGAACATTCTCCACAGTTGAGTGGAGAGTGTGATATGACTTTCTCATGTACTCTGGTGCCTCACATTTGACCATGTTCCCTGGAGGGGGAGACCTGGTGGCACTCAGAGGAAGGACAGCAGGTTACTGAGAAGAGACTTGATACCCTATGAGCATATACAGGGGGAGGTAATCCCCCTCAGGAACAGTCACAGGGGAGGGGAATAAGGGGAAAAGAGGAGGGAGGGAAGAATAGGAGGACACAAGGGATGAGATAACCATTGAGATGTAACAAGAATAAATTAATAATAAAAAAATTTAAAAAAAGAAAAATTCATAGCTAAGCTGATGGTGCATTAAGAAAAAAAAATACATGGCAGACACGTAATAGGAAATAATGTATTGTTTGTGTTTACTTGCTTTTAATTGTGAAAAATATTACCTGAAAAAAAATCTATACATTGTTTTTGCTAAGTTGGCCATTTTTGAATGTGAATTCTTCCCATTTCTGAGCACAGCAGGTCTTCTTCTTTTCAAGAGTCTTCCTCAGTTACTTTCTTGCATGTTTTAACAGTTTCGTAGTAGACAACTTTAACTTTCTTGGCTAGGTTCATTCCAAGGTCCTTGAAAGTGACAAACTGTATGGTATTAAATGACAAAACATAGTTAGAGGCTTTATTTAAAAATATCTCACTATTCATTATCAAAGTCGCAAGATTGTTTGCATATCAATAGACTGGACTGGAAACAGGAAATTATCATGAAGGAAAGATAAGTTTACTGCAATTTAATCTTTTGCAAAAAATTACTGCAAGTTACTAATAACAGAATTTCTCTTTTACTTTAAGTCTAATTCTCTTGAAGATTCAAGCAATGTTTCCATTCTCCTAACTAAAGACAACAAGAGGCTCCAGTGGTCCTGTTGTGTCTCAGCTGAGGTTTACTGATGGCAATAGAGCAAAGCAGCAGTGCACAGTCAGCCCTGTGCAGTTTCCTATCTCTCTTGGAATCTTCCTCATCCATCAGCTTCTTTCATACATGACATAAAGTGAACTTTAACCCCATCCTTGGAAGGATAGTGTAGAAGGTCCTTTTCTGGAAAACTCTTGAAATGTATTGAGGTGGTCCACAGAAGAACTGAATTTGATGCAAGAAGATCAAATAGTAAACTAATTGGATAGTGGCATTTCAAGGCGCACTTTCATATTCAAACCATATCTCATTAAACGTCTTCTTGTCTCATAACCTTTTGAAAGTGCCTTTTCACCTTCTCAGTCACCAACATCAAATAACTGACTCTTAGCAAAAACAAATACTAAGGTTCTGTTTCTCTTTCAGTTATCTCCTCCTGATAGAGAGTAAAGCAGTTGGAATTTGCCCAAACCACACATCTCGAAGCACATCGTTGTCATTTGTCATTCTTGCACTGGGTAAAAGAGTACATGCAGATTAAGTTTTTTCTTAGCCACAGCCAAACCGAGGTGCCAGCTCTGCTCCGGCTTGCTGCAGCAGGAAAGACACTCCAACAACAGGTTTTTAAAATATGCCCTATTGAGTTGTTTTTCTAGATTTCATTAGTATCTGTTGTAATCTCCCTTTTCATTTTATTAATAATGGTCAAATCTCTTGTTCATTTGTTTTTAAGGTCTTTTCTATATTTTTTCTTTTTTTGTTTAACTTTTCAAAGAACCAACTCTCTGTTTCACTGATTCTATGTATACTTGTTTTTTCTACTTCATTGTTTTCTGTCCTGCTGCTAATTATGTTTTTCCATCTACTGCTTTTGAGTGTGTGTGTGTGTGTGTGTGTCTGTGTGTGTGTGTATGTGTGTGTGTGTGTGCGTGTGTGCTTCCAAAGTCTTACAATGTTTCATTAAGTTACTTATTTGGTTTTTATTCCATGTAGGAAGTTGGAGCTATGAACTTCCTTCATTTTATTGTAGGTTTTGTTATATTTGCTTTCTTTTTCTTTAATTCTAGAAATTTTCTATTGTTTCTCTTGATTTCTTCAATGACCCATTCATCATTCAATTGTGTGCTGTACAATCTCAATGATTCTACGTGTTTTCTGTAGTTTTCCTCGCTATTGATTTTCTGCTTTATTTCATAGCCTGCAGGTAGACTGCAGTAGCTATTTTCAATTTTCATATATTTATGAGGCTTTGTTTTGTGTTACAATATGTGATTGATTTTGGAGTAATTTCTATTGTCTGCTGAGAATGTGTATTATGGAGTGTTTGGATGGACTAGTCTGTAGGTTCATTTCATCAATGATGTAATTTGACCCCATTTCTCATTTATTTTCTCTCTATGTCCTATCTATCTGTGAGTGGGATATTAAAATCACCAATTATCATTGTATTGGGGGTAGTCTGTGGTTTTGTATCTGGTAATACTTGTTTTGTAAAATTGTGTAACTTGTGTTCACTATATATTGCTTATGATGGTAACATTTTCTTAATGGTTTCTTCCTATAGTCATTATGGAGTAACCTTTTCAGACTCTTCTGACCACCTTTTTTTTCTAATTACCTTTGATTTTAAGTCTGTCAGACATTAGGGTGGCGATAGCCACTTGTTTCCTGGTTTCTTTGCTTGCAATGTATTTTTCCATCCTTTCACCACAAAGTAGTATGTAGTTTTGATGTTTGGTTGTCTTTTTTAAACAACAAGCTGAAAGATTTTGCCTTTTAATTATGTTAGTCTGTATCTTTTGATTTTAGAATTGGGACCATTAATGTTCAGAATTATTGTTAAAAGTTTATGTTCATTCTTATAATTTTGTAATGTTTGGCATTTTACTAATCCGCATTTGCTTAACAAGAGTTCTAGTATAATTGATTGTTCACTGGAGTTGTTGTATCATTATTTTCAGTCTAAAGAATTCCTTCTGGTATTCAGTATTCTGTATTGGGCTAGCTTACAGATTATGAATTCTATTAGCCTGTTTTTATCATGGAATGTTTTTCTTTCTCCATCAACTATGAAACATCATATAGTAGTCTCTGTTGGCAGTTGTTTTTTATTAGAACTTAAAATAAATTATCCCAAGTCCTTTGGGGTTTTGAAGTTTATATTGAGAAGTCCGTTGTTATTTTGAAAGACTTTTGCTTTTCTTCACATTTAGTATTTTAGCTGTGTTATGATGTGGAGACTTTCTTTTTTGTTTTGTCTACTTGTTATTTATACCTTTGATACATGGACTTGGAGAGCTTTTGGCTTTACTTATTGAAAATACTTTTGGTATTGAAGGAATGGGTCAGCAGTTAAGAGCACTGGATGTTATTCTCGAGGTTCAGAGTTCAAATCTCAGCACCCATGTGGTGACTCACAGCACCTCTAACTGTAGTTTTATAGGATCCAATATCCTCTTCTGGTGTGCAGACATAAATGCAAACAAAATACCCATACAAATAAATAAACCTTTAAAAACATTTTCTATACCCTAAGCATAGAGTTTTTCTTCTATGCTTGTAATCTCTAGGCTTATTCTTTTCATTGTGTCCCAAAAATCTTGCATGTAGCATTTGCACATTTTTTATCACCATTCTTGGCTGAATGTATAAAGTCTTCCATTTTGTCTTCAAGGTCTGATATTCTGTTTTCCTTGTCATCTATTGGATTGGTGTGACTCCCTACTGGGATTTTATTTGATTTGTTAAATTTATCATTTCTAATGTTGTTTCAGTTTGGTTTTCCCTCAGCATTTCTCTTTACTGAATTATTATTTTTGTATCTTGCATTGACTTGCTTGTTTTCTTTATTTCTTCAGATGATTTTTTTTGCATTCTCTTGGCATTTATTCAAGAGTGTCTTCTTTATCTCTTTTATTTGAACATATTTACCATTATTATTATTTTTCATTCTTTATATGAAATTTCACCGAGTCACTTATTATGAACCATTACTTTGGGATTTATAGATTTTTGAGGAGATGTGTTACTTTGGTTTTTCATGTTACTTATATTTTCATGTTGTGACTTATGCATTTGAAGTTAGATCATTGGTTGTGGGATTTCTGTTGTTTTATGTCATCTAATCTTTCTTTTTGTATTGGTCACGTTTATATTGTTCATTATCTTTCTCAAAGAGTTGAATACCATTTAAAACAAGTAATTATTCAAGGGTGAACATAACTACATGAATAAGGTAATAGTCAGTTATAAAACAATCATGCCTTAAATATCAGTTATTTAGGGAGTAAAGGGTTGCCAATAGCACAGTATAGAGCAGTATGTTAGGTTTTTTATGATCATGAATAGAAAGACAAGGGAAAGAAAACCTAAAAGCAACATTATAAAAATACACAGTGGGACTAGTGATCAGTATTGGGTTGATAGATAAGACAGAAAGGAGGGAACTGCGAAAGGCAAAAAGGAGGTATGGGAGATGTGGGTATTTTTACTAAAAGCAGACTGAGAAGAAAGAGGCAAAGAAATGCAATCAGTACAACCCCTGTCTCCTTTCTCAGAAAGATGAACTGCAGAGACACTGAAAACCAGCATTGCCCATGTACTCTGAGGATAGAAAAAGAAAAGGGAGTACAGAGAACAGAAAAACAACGATAAGACAAGAGCAGTGTGAGAACAGGCTGGCTAAAATGACCTTGTATATTTTGAAAAATAAATAGATGTAGGGGACGAAAAGATTTGTGTGGGGATACGATGTATGCAAGCTGAATGGCCCAATTTTGAACTGTATTTGGAGAGTCTGTGTTTCTTCCCTGGCTCTTCACTATTGTGATTTCTGCTACACTGTTCTCTTCTTCAAGTCTTGCTTTGGACTATACTTCATGTTGCTTTTCTCCAGTTAGGTTTATCCTTTGAAGGTTCCACGTGTTGCATCCTTCTGACGTTCACTCAAGCTAATTAACTATGTTCCATTGGCTGGGATTGGCTAGGGTGATATTGGTCCAACAGCCATTGTTGTAGTAACTGGAGCACCGTTTGTGTTTGGTGCACTATTCTCAGGTTCCCAGTTGGGGCTCTGAGGGTAGTCCCTCCTGTGGTGGTCCAGAGGGCGGCTCTATAAAATTATGTAAATTCCTTGGATAAAGCCATAAAAGCTGTTTTGCTTGGAGTGCTGGGTACTGGCCAGGCCACTTGCAGGGGTGGTGGTGGTATCAATTGTCACAAAATCTGAGAATGGAACAAGTTCCATAGCACATTAAATAAGTGGCTCATGCAAAGGAGGAAGAGCAGCAAGCTAATCAACACAATATTCCTGTTTCTTTGATTGTCCTAACTATAATCAGTCACTCATTCAGACATGATGTCTAAACCACAGCGTTCAACAGAAGACACTAATGGGTTTTTGTATCTGAAATAGCAGTATCTACAAAAGGAATTGTTTGGGAGAGATTTAAAATAGGCACTGCCAGTCAAAACTCGGAATTTTTCTTTATCTAAATTATACTGGATAATGAAAGAAACCTTTTAGAGGATAGCGAAAATTTTAATCTCTCCAAATATGAAGACTTGGTTCAAGTAAAGTGGGAGGTATGAGTAATCAAATAGTCATAGCAAAGATATGAGTAACAAAAAGGACAATATAATTATCATTTGGAGCTCTGCTGAAGAGATCAAGATCTACACTCTTACAATTTAAGAAAATATACCAAGGTAAATTTCAAATATCTCCAACAATTTCTAAGATATTCCTCTCTCTCTCTCTCTCTCTCTCTCTCTCTCTCTCTCTCTCTCTCTCTCTCACTCATTTCATACGTCGTAGTACATAAAAATATTTAAGAAATATCTTCTAAAGATTGAGAGTTGATAGCAATGTTTTTAGAGGGATAGAAAGGGTTTGAATTAATTTACCTGATTTTATCAAATGTTAGTACTGTTCAAACTAAGGCATTAGGTGTCTGGATTCTAGGATAATGACAGGCACCAAGGAACTTAGGGACCTCAGGTATCACAGGGCTGAGGCACATTTCCAACTCATTCAATGAATACACCTAAGGTGCCCCTCCTTCATCTCCCCCATACCCTCTTTACTCAGTCCTCATTTCCCAACAGCGCAAGCCACTCTCCCACCCTCTCCCCACATGCCTTAAAGATGGCCTCATTATTCTTTCGGGTGGTTTAAAATCTTCTTTCTTTCCCTTTAGAACTCTCTCTGTCCATACTCTCTCTGTTGGTACTATACAAATTAAATCTTGTGGACTCAAAAGATAATTTGTGTCCCAGTGTCCACAATCACACCCCAGATCCTGTATCTACTTTCATCTCTCACTCATTCAGCTCTTCATCTTCTGAGAGCTCATTGCAGAAAGATTTTACAGATAACTCTCAAGCTTTTGTCATCATTTCAAAAATTCCTTTATAATACTGCATAGTACATCTTCTTTATGGAGATAGCTCATATGATCCTACAACCATTGTCATAAGATACCCACTAATTGTGCTGGAATGAACCTGACTTCTGAGAGGCTTCATCCAGTGTCTGATGGAAACAGATGCAGAGACCCACAACCAAACAATAGGCCAAGCTAGGGAAGTTCTGTGGAAGAGTGGGGTGAAGGACAGAGGAGGCTGGAAAGGTCAAGGACCTAAAGAGTAAATTAACCTAAGCCCATGGGAGCTCACAGAGACTGAATCACCAACCAAAGTGCATGCATGGACTAGACCTAGACCCCCTCTACACATATACAGCAGATGTACAGCTTGTTCAACATGTGGATCCCCTAACAATGGGAGTAAGGGCTGTCTCTGACTCTGTTGCCTGCCTGCCTTTGGATCCCTTTCCCCTAACTGGGCTGCCTAGCCTGGCCTCAGTGGGAGAGAATGTCCTGTTGCAACTTGAGGTGCCAGAGTGAGTTCTTTTTCTGTGTGATAACTTGATTTATATCTTAAATATTTTTATTTTTTCAAGTATATAAGCACCAGAACACAAAGTTTGGAAGGACATATTACCAAGCACATATCTTCGTGACTATACTGTCATTGTTAACATGTGCATGTGTTCCAAATTGTACCATGGCAATCCCTAACTGTCTATAAGATTCTAACCATGGCTATTCTGTCTTTGTCATGGTTTGAGTTTTAACAATTATTTTTCAAGCTAGCTTTGAGAAATGTCTGCTTTTCTTCATTGTGCTCTATAGACTTGCCAAGCTTTATAATGCTCGTTGACATTCTGCAGAAGTACAGCTTCTGTAGCACAAAGGGCTTTTCTTGACTCCAACTTTTAAATGTCTATCCCTTATCACCAACGTTAGAGCAGCTTGTTGACCAGCGACAATTAAGGGTCAAACCACTAGATGACTAAACAGGGTGCCTTCAGAGAAAATGTTCAGAGTTTTCACATACAAAATGCCTAATCAAACTTTTTAACCTTTATTCTATTTTTAATCAAGTACTGTTCAAATGAATCATCCAACACTTCAACACATCTGCTATGTGAGACACTAGTCTATATGTACTTGTCTCTTGACTACATAAAAAATATAGCTATGCATACATATACATATATATGTGTGTGTTGTACTTTTCTTCATAATAGCATTAATCTCTAAAATCTGACATTTCAGACTTGAGATTGACGTATGCTGGGCATGGTGATGATTATCTGTAATTCAAGGTTTTAGGAAGCTAAAGCAGAAAGATTATGAGTTTGAAGCCAGCATGACTTTCATAGAGAGACCCTGTCTCAAAGCCAACAACCAAAGAGGGGTCATTTGTGCCAATCTATCCTGCCATAACTGAAATTGAGAGATTATAGAGAAATGTTTTTTTTTTTTCTTCATCCATGGTCACCTAACTAACTAAATGCCTTGTAATCTTGGATCCTACTTGTGTTCTATTTATGATATTTATTTAAGATACAGGCCCTTTCATTTGGTCATCAGACTATTAAAACAGTGGACCCCCAACTGAAAATTTTCTCAGGAATTTTGTGCTGGGGAAAAGGGAAGCCTGAGGCACTGGTGCAAGCCAGAGGAATAACTTGCCTCTTGGAAGAGAGTTCACACAATTCTGACAGTTTATCAGACCACCTATGAGTACAGACAAGAGTTGAGACAATGGTAGACTAATGATGGGCAGGACCACACCCTGACCAGGACACCTGAATTATGCCTAGTTCTTGCTCTCTATTTAAACGTCAACCTTGTATCAGTCCACCAATGATAAGCTTGAGGGTTCTTCTTCTCAACGTGGCCACACCGTCTGAATCTCCTTTCTCTGCTTTTTATGATAACTTGTCTATTCACCTGGTATATTGGGGATGGGTGGCCCCTCAAAACTCCAGTACCAACACTAGTC
The DNA here is from genome assembly GCF_903995435.1 of Acomys russatus. Taxonomy (NCBI): domain Eukaryota; kingdom Metazoa; phylum Chordata; class Mammalia; order Rodentia; family Muridae; genus Acomys; species Acomys russatus. Next base: position 20,309,586 of record NC_067169.1, on the reverse strand, counting down.
TTTGAAACAAATTAGAATACAAATAGTTCTAGGAGACAAGTTTAAGATCATTCTTGAGAAAAACCAAAAAAAATATTTCTGTTCCAAAGCCTCCAACTTCTAATTTTATAAGAAGAATAGATTCACTTGGATCTTGATAAGACAGTGGGTAGAAAGTACCAGCTTATTCTTTGTGTATGCTATGAGGAGTTATAATCCTTTCCAGTTTCTGACATGTAAACATTTCCAAGGTAGGAAATGTCTTTTTTTTTTTTTCTTGAAGGTTAGGCTTCAGACAAATATGCTGTTAAAACACACTCCTTTGCAAGTCTATTCCTGTTAGTTATAGGAGTAAAGACATTCCACAGGGGTCTTACCTATAGGTATTAGAATACTACCTGAAGACAATCAGTTATGAAGAGAGGGAAGGAGTAAGCAACACATCCCTTCATTTCCCTGCTCTGTCTCCATTGCACAGAACAGGTGGCAAAAAGCATTTACTTCAGGCAAAGCACCATTTACATTGTTTTCTTAGTTCTTACACTATTTCTTTTTTAATATTTTTTATTTAAGTAATTTATTCAGATTACATCTCATTTGTTATCCTCCCACTTGTATCTTCCTGTTCCCCCTCCCTCCCTCCTTCATCCAATTCCCCTCCGCTAGGTCTGTGACAGAAGGGGACCTTGTCCCCCACTCTAAGATCACAGCCTATCAGGTTTCTTCCTGGTAGCCTGCATACTCTTCCTCTGAGTGTCACCAGGTCTCCCCACCAGGGGGAAGTGATCAAATAGGGGGCAGCAGAGTTCATGTCTGAGTCAGTCCCCACTCTCCACACAATTGTGGAGAATGTGATATCCATTGGCTAGATCTAAATAGGGGCTCTAGGTTTACTGCATGCATTGTCCAATTGAGCTGACCTGCCTGGGTACAGATCCACCAGCCTTAATGGTCTTCTTGTAGGTTTCTAGGACCATCTAGATCCTTCTATTTCTCCATTCTTCCTTACCTCTCTCACCTAGAGTCCCAATAGGAAGTCCCAATATCTATCCCAGTCTCTGGCTAAGTGAAGACTTTCAGGGGACATCTCTGTTGGGCTAGTGTCCTATTATAAGTGTAACTTTCTGGGTCTGGGTTAACTCACTCAGGATGATAATTTCTAGTTCTATCCATTTGCCTGCAAATTTCAGGATTTCCTTGCTCTTAATAGCTGAGTAGTATTCCATAGTGTAAATGTACCACAATTTCTTTATCCATTCTTCGACTGAGCGACATCTAGGTTGTTTCCAGGTTCTAGCTATTATGAACATGGTTGAGCATTTTCCCTTGTTGTCTGACACTATTTCTAAATGTTAGCTTAGGGGTGTTAGTTTAGACTTTTACTCATTTTAGCATATGTCCAATGGTCAAGCTTCATTTTGTATGTACTGTAGACAGCCAGCTGTTATATTTTATCTCCTCCAGCTACTTTATGAGGCTGGAAATGAAGCCCTTTTTTTTTCCAAAATGAAGGGTTTTGACATGCTGGACACTCAGGCATGATTGCTAATTTGGAGCTTTCCTTGTGTAAATGCTTTACACATACTACAATACTCTTAAATCTTGGATAGGTTCTATTATCATCTTCTGAAGTATTGATGCTAATACTAAAATGTCTTACAGGGTGGATCTAATACCTGCGATACATGAAAGAGTGCATTTAGCACTTCAAGTGAGGGTAAGGTGATTAGAGATAAATATTTAATCCTTCCTTAATCTCTAATATTGTGTCTAACAGCCTACAAATGGATGAGAGAAGAGAGAATGGCATATTTGTGAATTCCCCATGGTCATTACCTGGGGCTTGAAACTAAATGAGATCTGAATAGCCTGACATGTTTATAATCCAAGCATGGGGAGGGAACAATAGGAATGGTACCAAACTTAGGATCACAGTCTCTACCCTAGGAAGCCAAGTTTAGCCACCAGCCCTCAAGAAGTTAATTAAAATAGCCAAATTGGGGCTCCACAGTTAAGAGCACTTGTTGTTTTTGCAGAGGACCTGAACTTAGTTCAGTTTCTTGCATGGCATTGTAAACCATCTCTAATCCCAGCTCCAGGGGATCTGACACCCTTTCTGGCCTCTATGGGTGCAAACACATACATTAAGCATAAAAAAGTAAGAAGACTGTGGGCTGTAAAGATGACTGTGTCAAGAGTGTGTACTGCTTCCAGTGTCCTCCTCTGCACTGCAACAGAACAGCAGTATAACCTTCCTGCATGATGCTTATAGTTTCTGTGGATCCCATAGACCATCCCCCTCTAACCTCCAGCCCTCCTGTAGCTTTATCCCCAACTCCAGCAGACAACCCCTTCTAACCCACAGGCCACACCCAACAGAAAACCAGGTAGGCTGCCTGCACATCTTCTCTTCTCCCTTTGTTTCCCCAGATCCAATGCCCCAATTTCATTCCAGCTCTGTAGCAGAACACCTGTGGCATCCTTCCTTACTCCCCATTCCCATCTCCTGTGGATCCCACAGATATTTCCCTTCTAACCTCCCTCCTACTCAATGCTTTTTCCCAGCTCCCAACCTCAGCAAGTACCCCCTCTAACCCAAGGGACCCTTCTGCAAGATAAACAAGTTGCTGACAGTGGAGCCACACCTCTCTTCTATACTTTCATGTCCAATCCACCCACCCCCACGTCTCCTCTGCAGCTCTGTAGCAAAAAAGAAAAATTATGTTGCGGTTTCCCTTTCCCCTCTCACCCCTTCTGCAATGGATCACAAAGATCTTTCCAACTTTCTTCCCCTAATTCATCCCATTATCCCAGCCTCCAGCCCCCAGTGGAACAAGTCAGTAAAGAAGTCCACAGAAAATTTCTTACCAGGGGGCACACAGCCACCACAATTTTCTAAAGTCCACAGAAGAAGCAAAAACCAAGGGAAAAAAACACCCATTAAACAGAGACAAAACCAGAAATCAGCTCCTAGACCTATAATCATCCCAATCCCAGAAGCCTAGACACCAAGGTAAAAACAATCAACAGTAGCCAGGGCGTTATATCTCCACTAGAGCCCAGCTATCATCCCACAGCAGGCCCTGAATACTCCAACATAGCTGAAGCACAAGAAAAAGGCCTCAAAATTGGCTATATAAAGGTGATAGACACCCTTAAAGAGGAAATTACTAAATCCCTTCAGATTTGGGCCCAGGGATCCTGCTCAAACTATGACACCAGCCAAGGACAATACAGGCCGTAAACGTCAAACCCCTACCCAGATCTAGCCAATGGACAGGACATTCTCCACAGTTGAGTGGAGAGTGGGTTATGACTTTCACATGTACTCTGGTGCCTCATATTTGACCATGTCCCCTGGATGGGGAGACCTGGTGGCACTCAGAGGAAGGACAGCAGGTTACCAAGAAGAGACTTGATACCCTATGAGCATATACAGGGGGAGGAAGTCCCCCTCAGGAACAGTCATAGGGGAGGGGAGTAAGGGGGAAATGGGAGAGAGGGAGAAACGGGAGGATACAAGGGAAGGGATAACTGTTGAGATGTAACAAGAATAAATTAATAAAAAAATTATTTTGAAAAAAAAAGAAATTCAGGAAAACACAAATAGTGCAAAGAAGTGGAAAAAACTGTTCAAGTCCTGAACATGAAAGTAGAATCAATGAAGACAACCCAAACTGAGGGAATTATGAAAATAAAAAATTAGGAAATTTCAACAGGAACTAAAGATGCAAGCTTCATCAGTAGAATACAAAAGATACCCAAAGATGGTTTTGGGTCATTTAACTCGGCAGAACAAAAGCATTTTTTGATTCCTTGTATAGATATTAAATGTGTTCTTGTGTTTCTCCCCTTTAAAAGTCCATCCCTCACCTCCTTTCTCATAGCAATCTCAAATTCAGCTCAGAGATTGTTCATCCTGCTAGTTTCTAATCAATAAAGATTTTAATTATAATTTAATTGAGTCTATGGTCTTTTGTCAGGGGTCACAAATTATAACAATATCAAGGTACAATAAGCATACAGATTGGAACAGAAAAGAAAGTCCCTTGGTACATAACAATCAAAACACTAAATATACAGAAAGAAAAAAGAATTCTAAAAACTGCAAGAGAAAAAGACCAAACAGGCTAAATACAACAATGAGTAAACAGGGAATAAATAATTCCAGATCACCAAAATCAAAGGAAGGGAAACACACACAGCAACATCAACAAAATAATAACAATCAACAATCATTGATTATAAATATCTCCAAACACAAATAGTTTCAATTCCCTAGTTAAAAAAGGCACAGACTAAGAGAATGGATGTGAATACAGGATCCAGCATTCTGCTGCATCCAAGGTACACACCTCAACATCAAATATAGACACTTAATTCAGGGTAAAGGGTTGAGAAAAGATATTTCAAGCAAACAGACCTAAGAAATAAATTGGTATAGGCATTTTTAAAAATGCACTTGTGTTTTTAAAATTAATTTATTATTATTATTATTATTATTATTATTATTATTATTATTATTATTATTATTATTATATAATGTTTTGCCTGCATGTATACCTGCATATCAGAAGAGGGCATCAGACCTCACTATAGATGGTTGTGCGCCACCATGTGATCCCTGGGAATTGAACTCAGGACCTCTGGAAGAACAACCAGTGCTTTAACTGCTGAGCCATCTCTCTTGTCTCCTCTTTTCTGCGATTTTAAGATTTGACTTTGAACATGCAAGCAAGAAACAAGAGCCAGTTAGGTACCTCATGGGTGAGAACTATAAGAAAAACAAAAACCAAGAAACAAGAACAAGAACAGCGAGTACTCTTAACCTCTGAGCCATCTCTGCAGCCCCATGATGTAGGCATTTTGATATCTAACAAAATAGACTTTGAATAAAAACTAATCAGAAGGATAGGGTAGGACACTACATACTCATCAAAGGAAAAAATCTACTAACATGCCATTTCAATTCTTAACATCTCTGCCCCAAACACAGGGCACTCAAGTTTTTAAGACAAATACTACTTAGATCACACATTGACAGTCACATACTTATAGTGGGAGCCTTCAATATTCCACTCTCTTTAATGAGCAGGTCATCCAGATAAAAGCTAAGCTGGAGAAATACTGGACTCAACAGATATAAACTAAATGAGCATAGCAGATATTTACAAAACATTTCACCCAAACACAAAAGAATATACCCCTTTCTCTGCACCTCATGGAACTTTCTCCAAAATTGAACACATACTGGACACAAAGCCAGTCTCAACAGATAAAAGAAAATTGAAATAACTCCCTGCATTCTAACAGATTAATCTAACTGTGGATTAAAGCTGGGTGGAATACAGGGGTGTGAGAAAGGGAAAATCAGATGTGAAAGGGGAAGAGAGAGGGGATTGAAAGAGGAGATGAGGAGAGATACAGCTAGAATTGAAGAGCTTTTGAGGGCAGTATGGAAACAAAGAGCAGTAGAAACTTCCTGTATTATATGAAGGCAATCCTAATGAGGTCTCCAAATAGTAAGGGAGATATAACCCCAACTGGCCATCTCTAATCACCAAACAAAACTTCCAGTACTGGACTGGTTTCATCAAACTGAGTTGTTGGCCAAAAGGGTCACATGGAAATTCCCAAACATCCCAGGCTGTTGCCAAGAAAATAGTTTGGTCTCCACAAATCAACAGCAAGGCCTCATTGCTGAAGACAAATTTCACACAATTCATTGAACATGGAGAGGTTGACCCGGTGCCTCCATAGGACCTTCACTCCCATGTTCTAGTGTCTTTGACAGGGAAACGTACTTGGCATGCTATCAATGGAGAAACATGAATACTAATCCAACCACAAAACCTTTGACCTATGATTGGTCCTGCCTGCAAAATATGCTAGGATAATGGTGTCACAAACCTTGTGGGAATAACCAACCAATGTCTGATTTGATTTAATGCCCACTCCATGATATGGAACCTATACCAACACTACTTGGGTGACCAAGAACCAGAAACTAGATAGTCCAGAGACCTAGGGTAAAACTAAATACAGCTGGAGGGGGGGGGGGAAGGTAACAACAAATTGGCTTCTAATATTCTGCTAGCATACATTGGTGCCTTATTTAGCCATCATCAGAGAGGCTTCCTCCTACAGCAAATGGGAACAAACACAGAGACCCACAGCCAGACAATATGGAGACAGGGGGTAGTGAGTTCTAAATGGGGTATTTTCCTTAAGTCCCTCCCTTCAGAGCTCAGAGAACCCCCACAAAAGAAGAGGCAGAAGGAGTGAGGAAAGACAGAAGAGGAGACAAAGGACATATGGAGAACAAGACCCTCATAAGCTCACAGAACCTGAAGCACCAAGCACAGGGCCTACATGGGTGTGCATGAGGTCCTCTGCATTTATACTGTGGTATTCCGCTTAATACTTTTATGGGACTCCTGAATGTGTGGATGAGTGAGTGTCTGATTCTCTGATTTTTTTGTGCCTTTTCTTAAGGCCTTTTTTATTTTTCTATTGGCTTGGCTTGTCCAACTTTGGTGTGACTTTTTTTGTTTTGTCTCACTATATTTTATTTTGTTATGTTTAGTTGTTATCTTCTAGACGCCTGTTCTTTTCTAATGAGAGACAGAAAAGGAGTGGATCTGGAGAGGAGGGGAAGTAGAAAGGAACTAGAAGGAGCAGAAGGAGAGGAAAATGTGATCAGGATACATTGTACAAGAGAAAGAATCTATTTTTAATAACAAGGAAAAATAAAATGAGCAACTATTAAAAAATAAAATATAAACTGGGCATTGTGGCACACGCCTTTAATCCCAGCACTCAGGAGGCAGAGGCAGGCAGATCTCTGTGAGTTCGAGGCCAGCCTGGTCTACAAAGTGAGTCCAGGACAGCCAAGGCTACACAGAGAAAAACCAAAACTAACTAACTAACTAACTAACTAACTAAATAAATAAATAAATAAATAAAATCATTCATCTTCAAAAAGAAAAAGAGCCGGGCATGGTGGCACACGCCTTTAATCCCAGCACTTGGGAAGCAGAGGCAGGCAGATCGCTGTGAGTTCGAGGCCAGCCTGGTCTACTAAGTGAGTCCAGGATGGCCAAGGCTACACAGAGAAACCCTGTCTCGAAAAACCAAAAAAAAAAAAAAAAAAAAAGAAAAAGAAAAAGAGATTGTATATTGTTCTTGCAGAGGACCTAAGTTCAGTTTCCAGCACCCATGTTGAGTGGCTCACAACTGCCTGTAACTCTAGGCCCAGGAGATCTGGCTCTGTTTTCTGACTTCCATGGACACATATCCAAAAACACATAATTAAACATTTTAAAATAGGCTCTGGAGAGATAGCATGTGGTTAAGGGGATTGGCTGCTCTTCCTAAGGTATCTGAGTTGAATTACTAGCAGCCACATGATGGCTCACAACCAGCTGTATCTCCAATTCCAGGGTGTCAGATGTCCTCTTTTGGTTCCCAAGGGTATTGTACACATAGTACACAGACATAAAAGCAGGCAAAGCACCCACTCATATAAATCAATAATAAAGGAACTCTTTTAAAGGCATAAAACAGCAAAAGATGGTAAAAAGCAGAAAAAGATTTATTCAAATATTGGGAAGAGGGACAAAGAGGTCCAATGATACCCTCCCATCCATCTTCCGAATCCTAAAGTGAGGCTAAAGTTTAAATAGGGAAGCAGGGATATGCACATCTAAGCACTCACAGACAAGGTGCAGTCTTGCCCACCATTGACTCATCATTATCTGGATTCCAGTTTCTCCAGCAAGGCAGTCTGACAATTGTCAACATTCTATGAAATCTCTGCTGGGAGGCAAGCATGCCCCCTGACTGGTACCAGGCTTCAACAGTTTTCTTCCCCCCAGCATGAGATTCCTGGGGGAATGCCAGTTTCTTGGAGTCTAGCATTTCAAAGCCTATCACCTGGCCAAAGCATCCACCAGAAAGCAAGTTTACCTTAAGCTATGCTAAAGAGACATGCAGAATCATTATTGCTTTAATAATATAATGTACCTTTCCTTCCCAGAATTCTTACCCTCTAGCACTCAGAAGTTTTGCTTTTTCCCCTACCTGTCCTTTTGATTCTAGCAAAAGCCTAAGTATGTTTTTTTTTTCCTGATACTTTAGGCTCCACCACCCCCAATCTCTCTCTAATGCTTCCTTTGATGATTGTCTGCCATGTGGCTGACCTTCATCCTGGCTTAACTTAAATGGCATGGCCTTTATCTTTTCCATCTCCCTCTTCAGGCAGCTGCTAAAATCTCCAGCTTGCCTACCCTGGAGTTTTTCTTTGTCCTCAAGCTTCCTTTTGAGTCTATTCTTAAGTTCTTTTGTCAATGAGACTAAGGACCAGAGACCTTGGGGTTTTTTTGTTTTGTTTTGTTTTGTTGGTTTTTTGTTTTTGTTTTTTGTTTTTTTTGTTTTGTTTTGTTTTGTTTTGTTTTGTTTTTCAGTATCACATGGTTACTATGATAGGACTCCCTAAAATTTCTGGTAATACTTCTGATAACACAAAGCTATTTTCAACACAAAAGCACAGTTCATACTTCAAACAGGAATATAAGATAGTGTGTGTGTATATACATATATACACACATATAAACATATATATATACACACACATACATATATAAATCCATGTTTGTAAATTTTTCCCATTAATTAATTTATTTACTTTACACCCTGATTGGAATTTTTTTTACTTTTTTTTTATTAATTTATTCATATTACATCTCGATTGTTAGCCCTTCCCCTGTTTCCTCCCATTCTTCCCTCCCTCCCATTTCTCCCCTTCTCTCCTCCCCTATGTCTGTGACTGAGGGAGACCTCCTCCCCCTATATATGCTCTTAGAATATCGAGTCTCTTCTTGGTAACTTGCTATCCTTCCTCTGAGTGCCACCAGGCCTCCCCATCCGGGGGACATGGTCAGAAAAGGGGCACTAGAGTTCGTGTGAGAGTCAGATCTCACTCTCCACTCAACGGTGGAGAGTATCATGTTCTGGTGGGAATGCAAACTAGTATAACCACTTTGGAAAGCTATCTGGTGCTTTCTCAGAAAACTGGGAATAGGGCTTCCTCAAGACCCAGCTATTCCACTCCTTGGAATATACCCAGAAGATGCTCCAGCATACAACAGGGACATACCCAGAAAATGCCCTACCACATAACAGGGACATATGCTCAACCATGTTCATAGCAGCCTTATTCATAATAGCCAGAACATGGAAACAGCCTAAGTGTCCCTCAGTAGAAGAATGGATAAAGAAACTGTGGTACATTTACACTATGGAATACTACTCAGCTATTAAAAACAAGGAATTCCCGAAATTTGTGGGCAAATGGATTGATCTAGAAATTATCATAATGAGTGAGTTCACCCAGAAGCAAAAAGAGACAAACGGTATATACCCTGATTGGAATTTATCCTCCCTCCTCTCCTCCTAGTTCCCGCCCTCTAACCTCCACTCCCCCAGACCCAGTCCCTTTGTCTTCAGGATCCAAAGGCAGGCAACAGAGTCAGAGACAACCCCTGCTCCGGCTGTTAGGGGTCCCACATGAAGATCAAGATGTACATGTGGTACATATGTGGGGAGCATAGGTCTGCCCCATGCATGCATGCCACTCGGGAGGCAGAGGCAGGTGAGTCTCTGAGTTTGAGGCCAGCCTGATCTATAGAGGAAGTTTCAAGACAGCCAGGGCTACACAGAAAAACAGAGAAACCCTGCCTAGAACCTCAGCCCCCCCCCAAAAAAAACGTCTATTTTGAAGCTAAACATGAATGATTATAGCCTGGGAACACATGTTCAGGTTGTCCTAAATATATTACAACATGATGACAGTTTCTAGACGTGCTACAAGGCCTTGAGGGCTTTACCCTCAGCTTGCTACCTCACCCCCACTCTTGGAAATGCTTTTCTGCCTTGCTGAACCATTTCTATCATTATTTCTAGCCATGAGTCCCTGGCCTAATTCTTTGTCATGGGACACAAGAACCTGGTGTGCTGGTTGACTTTTTGCTAACTTGATACGAACAGGGATCTTAACTGAGAAAATGTCTCCATCCAGATTGGATGTAAGCAAGTCTGTAGGGCATTTTCTTGATTAATGATTTGATGTGGGTGGGCCAAGCCCATGGTGGGGGTGGTGTCATCCCTGGGAAGTTGGTCCTGAGTTGTATAGGAAAGTAGGCTAAGTAAGTCATGAGGAACAAACCAGTAAGCGGCATCCCTCCATGGCCTCTGCTTCAGTTTCTGACTCAAGGTTCCTACTCTGACTTCCCTTAAATAATAGAGCATAACCACAGAGTTGGAGGCAGAAAACCCTTTCCTCCCTGAGTTTCTTTTGATTGTAGTGTTTTATTACAGCAATAGAAACCATAGCTAAGATATCTGGATGGTTCAGCAGGTGGCTTGAGACTCATATCTGTACCTATTACATCTGTTACTATTATTTGTGACAGGGGTAAAAATAAAAGGCCAGACTTGTGAGAAATCAAGATTTACTGGCATAACTAAATCTTATTTCATAATCAGAAAGGAAAGAGGTCTCTAGCAGAAGTTATATTGTAATACTGTTCATTTATTTCCTTAGCAAAATAGGAATATTATTTAGATTTTAATCCCGTCTCTTAGTATTATAGGGTATCCTAAATACTCATTTAGTCAAGAATATGGGTTCTTAATGTATAAAACACCATGAATGTTGATTTATTTTCAATAATTTGGATAAGAAGAGTCAACTCAAATCTTGGAGTAGCTATATACTCAATGGATATTGAGTTTTCCCATGATCTTTTGTTAAAAATACTGTCATTTCTCGGGTGTATATTGGACAATGTCTGCCAAATATCTGAAGACTGTAGTTATGTGTATTCATGTATGGATCTTATTTTTTTCATTTGATCTCCTTGTCTGTTTTTGTTCTAATACCATGCTGTTTTTATTTCTATAGCTTTATAACATAGCTTGTAATGACAATACCTCCAGTATTTTTTCTTTTGACTCTGGATTGCTTTGACTACCCAGGGTCACTTGTGGTTTCATAAGAGGTAGATTTTTTCTGTTCCTGTGAAGAGTGTTGATTGGGATGAAACTGAATCTATAAACTGCTTTTGGTATAATGGTCATTTTTATGGCACTAATTTTACCAATCCATGAGCCTGGGAGGTTTTCCCATCTTCTAGTGTCTTCTGCAATCTCTCCAGAGATTTAAACTTTTCATTATAGCTCTTTCAGCTCCTTGGTTAACTTTACTCCTAGATATTTTTGAGGCCATTGTAAATGTGAGTGTCCTCATGACTTCTTTCTTTGCCTGTTTGGTGTTGACTTATAGAAAGGATACTAATTTTTCTAAGTATCATTTTTATTCTACCACTGTGCTGAAATTGTTGACCAATTCTAGAAATTTTCAAATGGAATTTTGTGACCTCCCATTATAATTCGTATCAGCTAGAAAATGGGATAATTTGACACATGGTAGTAGGAAAGCTGAATGTATACATGTATAATAATGGAGTTGAGTCCATTTCCATCATCTTCCATGAAATCAGCTCCAAAGTGGATCAAAAACCTTAGTATGAAACATGAAAAACAAAGCCTGAGAAATGAAAATATAAATATAGCTGAACCCTACAAGATATAGGTAGAAGAAGCAATTTTCCAAATAAGACTTCATTTGACTAGGAATTAAGACCAGCAATAGACAAATGGAACCTCATAAAACTAAAACACTTCTGAATAGCACAGGAAATAATCAACATAGTAAAAAGGAAGCCCACAGAGTGGGAGATAACCTTGGCTGGGTATACATCTGATAGAAAATTAATATCAACTATATAAAGAACTAAAGCTAACAGTCACGAAAACAAGCAATGCAATAAAAATAATGGGATATGGATCTGAACAGAGTTCTCAAAAGAAGAAATAAAAATGTCTAAAGCACTATTTTTAAAAGTTTTCAGCAATAACATTAGCAATTAAGGCAATGCAAGTAAAACAACTTTGAGATTTCATTTTACCCCAGGTCAGAATGGGTAGGATCAACAGAACACCTGACAAGTGCTGATGAGGTTGTGGGGAAAGGGGAACCCTCATTGCAATCCCATTGGTGGGATTGCAAGAGTGCAGCAACTCTGGAAATCAGTGTGGGAAATTATCAAAAACTAAAAGTAAATCTGCACTATGACCCAGCTATACCACCCCTCAGGATATGCCCAAAGGACTCAATGTTACCCCACAGATACTTGCTCAGCCATGTTCACTACTGCACTATTCACAATAGCTCCCTTTACTATTTCATGCATGTCCCTGGGCCTATACAAGGAACAAAATTTCATTTGGGGTATAAGCAGGCAGAAACAAACAAGCTGGCTAGTATTAAGGACATAAAATATGACATATTCCCCAAAGGAGGAGTAAAAAGTCTTAGTTCTCTTTCCTCTTAAAGAAGAATTTTAATTCCTCAGTGGGTTCACAGAAATATTTGTTCATATCTGCCTCACTGGGACCTTTTTTTGGGTCTCCCTTTTTCTGCCCTCCAAGGTTTGGCTAGAGAGTGATGACCCCGGGATTCCATTCCAGACACATTATGGCTGTAGGAATTGCTAGAATCACAAGTTGTAGTAAGGTAGGAAGAAAAGGGAGAGCTTTGACCAGCACTTGAGCTCCAGAATGAAACAAAAGTGAGTCGCTTTTACAAAGGCAGTATAGTGTCTGCTGAAACTGAGCCAAAGCATCAGTGCCTTGATCTCAGCAGCAGTCTTCTTATCAATTATAAAACCATTAATGGGAACTGACATAAAATTTCATATGGTATAAAAGACCTTCCCTGAAGAGTCTTTCTGATCCACAGGTAACAAAATCATCTATGGAAAGTGGGCTTCTTGAGACAGTTTTCTTAGATGTTTTCAATAGGGATCTCATTCATTGTTTTACCTATGCTGCAGACTGGGCTCCAAGTATAGCACAGATGATAATGTATCCCAAGGTCTTAGAGGTTCCCTGAGTGATGGTCACTTCGAAAGACAAGATGTTGTCATTGTATAGACTCTGGTAGAGTCCAAACTTATGAGTAATTTAATTCATTAATGACTTTCAAACCTCTAAGGCCTTTCCTTTTCTGCAGGGAAATGCTTCCACCCAGTTTATGAAGGTGTTTACTTATACTAGAAGACACTGTATGTCCTGAGACTTGGGCATCTGCCAGTTTTCCCAGATGTGACACATGTGACAAGTTGAGCTGGTTTCCAAGTGGAAGATCTGATGGAGAATTATAAGAATTTTCCATGAATTAGCCTTAGGTAAAAATAATATTAGCTCTTTATCTGGAGTTATCCCGTGGCTTGTCCTGATGAAAGGGCCTGTTTCTTTCCCAAAGGGCTTCTAGCAGTGGCCTTTGCTACCTGGTCAGCCAGATGGTCCCCTCTGAGATCTCATCTAGCTTGTTTTGATGCTCTTTGTATTACATCACTGCAATTTCAGAAGAAAGGAAAACTGACTGTGCTAACCATGAACAGAAATTCTAAGAATTCAGTAGTTGCTCAGTCCATAAATCTGGGTGTATCAACTGGTGTATATGCTGGAATCCTGAAGAAGTAAGCTGTAATACCAGTGAAGAAACGGACAAGCTGGGAGGTAAGAACAGGCAGGCAAAGAGCAAATGTTTCCTTCTTCCAAGTCCTTCTATAGGATTCCAGCAGGAGGTGTTACTCAGATTAGAAGTGGGTTTTCCAAGATCCAAAGATCTGGATTAAAGGTGTGGAGCCTTACCTCAAAGGTCCAGATAAGAAGTAAATCTTCTCAGTTCAAATTAAGCAAAAAAAAAAAAAAAATCACTTGCAGATGTGCCCTCTATTTTAGGGTTTTTAGATAATTCTAGATGTAGTCAAGTTGACAACAACGAATAGCCATCACAAGTCCACCCACTTGATACTCAGTTATATCTACTCATGCTGTGATTACTTGCCAAATGAAAATAATAACCAGGTTATGATAATATAACTATAACTATCCCAGGTAATATCACAAATGGTTTTAACCAGGTCATAATTTTGCCTAACATGTTATGCCTATTCTTTGTACAACCGCGGAACGTAAATTTAGAATAGATGGCAATGTCTCTTGAGGGACATTCTTTTAGTATTTCAAATTTAAATATGATAAGCACTGATATTCCCTTAATTGATGTTACATCACATGATGAAGAAAACTGAGAAAGAAAATACAAAAATCTGTGCCAACACATTCTTTTAAACATTTTTTGTTTCATTTAAAAATAATTTGTTCACATTACATCCCAATTGTTATCCCTCACTTGTATCTTCCCATCCTCACCCTCCCTCCCTCTTTGGCCTTATTCCCCTCCCCTAGACCTGTGACAGAAGGGGGCCTCCTTCCCTACTATATGATCACAGCCTCTCACGTCTTATGTGGATAGCCTGCTTTCCCTTCCTCTTGTGGTCACCGGGCCTCCCACCAAGAGGAAGTAATCAAGTTGGGGGCACCAGAGTGAGTTCATGGCAGAGGCAGACACTGCTCTTCCGACAACAGTAGAGGATGAGCTGTCCATTGGCTAGATCTGAACAGGGGGTTCTAGGTTTACTGCATGCATTGTCCTTGGTTGGTGCAACAGTTTGTACAGGTCCTCCTGGGTCCAGATCCTCCAGCTTTCATGATGTCCTTGTGGAGCTCTTGAACCCTCTGGCCCTTCCATTCCCCCATTCTTCCATAGCACTGTCACCTGGCGTCCAGCAGTGAGTCCCAGCATCTGTCCCTATCCCCCACTGAGTGGAGACTCTCAGAGGACATCTATGTTGGGCAAATTCCACTTATGAGTATATACCATTTGTGTCTTTCTGGGTCTGGGTTAAGTCACTCAGGATGATCATTTCTGCCATCCATTTGCCTGCAAATTTCAAGATTTCCTTGTCTTTAATAGCTGAGTAGTATTCCATGGTGTAAATGTACCACAGATCCTTCATCCATTCTTCAGTTAAGGGACATTTGGGTTGTTTCCAGATTCTGGCTATTATGAGTAAGACTGCTATGAACATAGTTGAGCAAATGTCCTTGTTGTATGGTGAAGCATCTTTTGGGTATATGCCGAGGAGGGGTATAGCTGGATCTTGAGGTAGCACTATTCCCAATTTTCTAAGAAGACACCAAATTGATTTCCAAAGTGGTTGTACAAGTTTGCATTCCCACCAGCAATGAAGGAGTGTTCCCCTTTCCCCACATCCTTGCCAGCATGTGCTGTCACTGAGTTTTTTTTATCATAGCCATTCTGACAGGTGTAAGCTGGAATCTCAGAGTTTTGACTTGTGTTTTCCTCTTAATTAAGCATGTTGAGCATTTTTAAGTGTTTCTCAGCCATTCAATATTCCCCTGTTGAGAATTCGCTATTTGAAACTGCTATTGCAGCCTGTTTAGGATAAGTAAGTTATACAAGTTAATTGTTAGTTCATTAAATCATGGTCATCTCAATTACTAGTCTATTTTTTACAACAAGAATATACATCCTAGGTTTAATTGTATAGATAGGATTCTATAGAAAGACAAGGTAAAATAGATAAGGTCTTCAAAAACGTCAGACACATACAGAATATGGCACTTAAGGATGTGTTTATTATTTCAAAGATAGATTTACAATGAGATAGGTCAACTCCTGGCAACACCCAGCAACCTCAAAGAAGATGATGAGCATAGAAGAGCCTCCTTATGGAGATGGCTTCAAATGTAGCAAACTAGCCACTGGGGGAAAATGTCCTCGTTTTTTACCATAGACAGAATTCTGCCTAAAAATGGGCAAGCTTGGATGCAGGCAGAGTCAACGGCCAAACTCTGCCAAGATAGGGTAAGCAAGTCCTCAATAATTCCTGCCTTACAAATTTGTCTGTCAGATATATTGGGACAGAAGGCTGAAGATGATGCTCCAATGTTATAGAGAAATTTGGGTGACTGTTCAGGCAGCAAACTATCTCTGTCATCTTCTCATTTGGGAAGCTGCTAGCCTGCACTCCCTTTATACTCAGGTAAATGATCTTATTGCATCTCAAGTCTCTAATGGGATTGAAGACTTGATAGTTTAGTTTTGAAATTAAGCTTAGTTGTTTAGGGGTTAAGATATTTTTAGGTCTAGATAGATATTTTAAGCTGATAATGATGAGATATGATAAATATTGATTTACCTTCATAATTTTAGACTCACCAAGATAGGAAAGATGTTTTCTTAAATGCTGCCAAATACAAATAGCCAAAACACTATGAATGTAATATATATATATACATATACATATATATATATATATATACTATTGATTGTTTTGTGGTTCTTCTTGATATAGGTAGTTTATTGTATGTATGTGTAGTAATATAAATGAATATGTAAAAATATTTAATTAAAAAGGAATATAAGACAGAAAACTGCTGAAATTTTTTCTTTGTTTAACATTAGTTCCATACTTTAAGATAAATACAAATACAGAGCAAACAGTAAGTCACAAGCAAAAGAAAAATAACCTGGGAAATATGAATTAAAATTATGCATAACATAAACATATTTGTTAAGAACATATTCCAATATAACAGCAAGTTTTCACAATGTCAAGATTGCAAGTACTCCAGCACCAAATCAATACTAGAAAGCACAACACACAAAATCTTTGCACCATTTACAAGTCCTAGATGCAAACTAGTTCATTAATGGGCAGAAAAGCAAACAAACACATAAATAAATGTGTTAGGTATATCATATTTTAGTTGGGCCCCAGAAAACACCATGTACAACAGCTCTTTTTACTATAAAGATTAAATATTAATTGTCAAGTTGCTCCAATATAACTGCTGCTGCAAAGGAGAGAGGAAAACAAAACACACACAACTTCAATATATTAATGGTAATTTAAAATATCCCCCCCATGCAGTATGACACTGAATCCTTTATAGGCCATGCTACTGTTACCTTGTTGTTTTCCTTTCTGATTCCCCAGAGAACAGTATTTACTGTCATGAGTCAATACTCATGGCTTCTATACTTCTTTATATCAGACTGTCCATGAAACACCTTTTTCACTCTTTTTTCATATCCCTACATCAATATGTTTTTAATGTTAATTTGAAAGCATGTAGTTTTTATTTACATGGTTTTTGTGTGAATTTCTGGAGTAGGGGAGGTGAGGAATAAGACAGAACTCAACTGATGCAAGGTAATTTGGTTCACACATACACTACATTGTCTCCCTAGGTTATAAAAGAAACTGAGCATTATAAATAGATAAAGAACAATAGATTCATTTAAGAGTTTGGCCAGACAGGAGGGAGAGACAGAGTTCTAATTTTTGTCATTCCTGTGGCAGGGTTACCATTTCATAGAAGAGATGAAACAAAAGTCAAGAAACACATGCATGTACACACACACACACACACACAGAGAGAGAGAGAGAGAGAGAGAGAGAGAGAGAGAGAGAGAGAGAGAGAGAGAGGGAGAGAGAGAGAGAGAGAGAGAGCTGGGAAGTGAGCCATCAGAACTCTGTGAGGTCTCCTGCAATACAAGATCCTCCACTGGCTGCAACCAAGCTTGACCCTTTTCATTTGGCCCAGCACAAGATTCCTGGGGAAATCTTAATGCTTAAGGGCATTGTCAAAGAGAGTGCCATGAATGAGTGTCTCCCATCAGAAAATCTCCTGTGCAGCCAGAGACTCAACATAGGACTACAGCTACTACTTAGAATTTTACACAATTCCAACATCTGCATCACCTCTCTTTGGCACACATTGCCTTTGACTATGTATCATTTCTCCAGACTTTCCTGGTTCTTGATCTGCATTTTCAGTTTAGATGAACCAAATGGAAACACAAAAGACTGTTGTGTCACTGTTGTAAGCCATTTAGGGTCAAACTAGGGCTCCCGCCAACCACAATATTGTAGGTGCTGCAATCCTTTGACCAAGCTGACAATAAAAGAGGAAAGTTATAATGGAAAGAAGAGAATTAAGATTTACTTAATGTGGCCACACTGAAAAGGACAAAAACTAACAAAGTGTCTGGTAACCCACAAGCCCATCCTCAGGCCAGTACCATCAGGTTGGGGTATAGATACAGTCAAGGGTAATGCCTAATTAACCATTCTTGGTCAAAATACAAGGTGGTCCAATACATTCTACTAGGTTTGTGAGTTTGGTTTCTGTGAGACAAGTGCCCACTCTGGCTGGCATCAGGGCTACAGTCTCTCCTGATGCTGAGAACAGATTCTTGCTGAAATATTATTTCCTCAACGGTGGTTTCAAGGGGCTGACAGCCACAGAGGAGAGGCAAAATGTCTCTTTTCAGATCATCATCTCTCCTGCAAGGTTAATTATGGCCTTGAGTCTCTCTCTCTCTCTCTCTCTCTCCCTCCCTCTCTCTCTCTCTCTCTCTCTCTCTCTCTCTCTCTCTCTCTCTCTCTCTCTCTCTCTCTCTCTCTCTCTCTCTCTCTCTCTCACTCACACACACACACACACACACACACACACACACAGAGTGCTGTCCAGCTGTAGTCTGAAGCTTAGCTGGCAGTTAGTGTCATAGCCATGTTCACAATGTTTTCTTCAATGCTGCTTTGGGCCAATCCTGGCCACGTGCAACTTAACATTAAGCTGGAAAAGCATGCAGATTCATGGAGAATATACCAAGGTTTGGTTCTTAAACTCATTCCACTCCAAACTTCTTTCTCTTCCCTTCCTCTGGATTACAGAAGCCCACTTACCATTCTCCAGCCTGGAAGGGCCAGGCTTTTCTTGTGCATTAAATCACTCATGCAAGGACACTGCAAGGCCATGGGTGGGAGTGGCACAGGGCTTTCCCAGAAGGCTTCACTTACCCTTTACCTAGGTAACAACTATTTCTGAAAAATTAGTTTTCTCAGTCTCTGAAAGGAAAATATAAGGAACAGGGAGCAGCAAAAAAGACTGACATCCCTTTAAAGATTCCACTGAAGAAAGGCACACTTATGTTCCCTTGTAGTCTGTTTACTTTTCTTCGTTGAATAGAAGACAACACCTGCTTCACAGGATATTCAGAAAGATATTAAGAAGAACATCTTGTTCTTTTTAAAAAGAGATTCTCCAGGCATTGCGGTTAGTGACTTGCATGAGTCCTGTGAGCAGTGCGTGTTTTGAGCCAGAATGTATCAGCAGTGACTCAACTCCTGCACATCTCAGCAACTGTGACAAGATGCAACCCCAGTGACCATGCAGAACTGAGGCCTAGATCCCATGCTGGGAGACGGAAACAGCCCACCATGCCCAAGTTGCTGAAGGACAAAAAGTTGTGCTCAGCAACAGAATGGCAGTATTTCCCCGTTTCCAGATACTCAATAATGCCTAGGATACCCTCTGGAACTTAACACTTAGTTTATGAGGGATCCAGTTACATAAAATCTCCATAGCAGAGGGGTCCCTTCGATTTCTGTGACTGCTTTCCCAGATCCTGTGTCTCCCTCCCTCCCTCCCTCCCTCCCACCCAGGTCCTTGAGCTAAAACATTAAGTCCACCCTGAGCACACTGGCATCTCCTCCTCCACCCTGCACTCTGCACAACAGGCTCTTTGAGAAGAAAGCCCATGGCCACTACTTTGCAATACATTGTAATTTAGCATCGTTATCTCTTTTGCTGAAACACTGCAAACCAGATCTACAGCACGCTGTTTTCTGACCACAGCATCCACTACCCCAATGGAAAAAAGGGACTAGCAACCAGTGCTTAGGCATATGTGTACATTTAAGGAACAACATGAGGTTGTTTCCAGGTACCTTCGACAGTGCTCTGTTCCTGAAACTCAGGATGCTACTACCTTGCGAATATTTTCCTGGGGCAAGAAGATTTCCAAGAGGAGAAAACTGTATAGCCCCGTGTCTACACAGGATAAGCTACCATGCAAAAGACTGAAGAAAATACATGTGTTTAATCCTTCAGTCCAGGGAGCGAGGGGAACACACACGGGAGGGCAGGGGGAGAGACAGGCAGGCAGACAGACAGACAGACAGGCAGAGACCAAGGCAGATAGAGACACACAGAGAGCCAGAGGGTGGTGCCAGAAGAGTGAGAGGGGCGTCTCTGTGTTCACACAGAGGACAAGCGCTTCTAATCAAGCCAACAGTGTATCAAAGGAGGAAGGCCGGCCTATTCACTCCCCTCTATTCCATCTCCTGCCATTGTGCTCTGTGAGCCTCAGACACAGCACTTGGTAGAGGCCTGCGGTCAGAGCAACTCTTCTCTCTGCCTGTGTCCAGAATCAACCCGCAGCCATGAGCAGCAACTCGCCTCCAGAACCCCAAGGAAATAAAAGCAAGAGGTTCAAACTGGACAGCGGGGACGCAGGCACAGAGGGGTCCTCCAGAGTGATCCATATCCATGGGCTGCCAAGCAGTGTCACCGAAAGGGAGGTTCTGTGCCTCGCTCAGCCTTTCGGGGAGGTCTCCAAGTTCCTGTTTCTCAAGGAGAAGAACCAGGCCTTAATGGAGATGAACACACAGGAGGCCGCCAAGACCATGGTCAACTACTACAACTGGGTGACTCCTGTGCTGCATGGGCAGTCCCTTGAAATCCAGCTCACTGACTACAGACAGCTCCAGGTGAGCAGCTCCCCGAGCCAGGTGTTTGCCCTGAGCCAGATGGCTGGCCCCAGCCACTTTGCTGGCCCCAGCCACTTTGCTGGCCCCAGCCACTTTGCTGGCCCCAGTCAGGCCTGGGCCCCTATCCAGCTGGCTGCACCTATTCCAGTGGGTGCTCCCAGCCAGGCGGCTGCCCTCAGCCAGGCGGCAGCCCATACCAAGGTGGTTGAGCCTATCCCCGTGCGTGCCACCAGCCAGGCGGCTGCCCTCAGCCAGGTGGCTGCCCCTATCCCTGTGCGTGTCACCAGCCAGGCTGCTGCCCTCAGCCAGGTCGCTGCCCCTATCCCAGTGGGAGCCACCAGCCAGGTGGCTGCCCTCAACCAGGCAGCTACCCTAAGCCAGGGGGCTGCCTTGAGCCAGGTGGCTGCCCAGCCAGGCCTGCCAGCTGAGAACTCGGGCCAGGCAGAATACATGGCCTTGGCCACCCCCGCCGCTGCGGTGGACATGGGGACAGCCGTGGCCAGACAGAGCTGTGTGCTCAGGATCATTGTGGAGAACCACTTCCACTACGTGACCTTGGACGTGCTGCACGAGCTCTTCTCCAGGTTCGGCACAGTTCTGAAAATCATCACATACACCAAGAAGGACCGGTTCCAGGTGCTGCTACAGTATGCTCACCCGGTGAGCGCCCAGCACGCCAAGGTGTTCTTGGATGGGCAGAACATCTTCGATGGCTGCTGCACACTGCGCATCGCCTTCTCCCAGCTCACCCACCTCACAGTCAAGTACAACAACAACAAGAGCTATGACTACACATGCCCAGACCTGCCCTCGGGTGACAGCCAGCCCTTGCCGGTCCAGAGCAGGGCCGCAGCCTTCGGTGCACCTGTCATGATCTCAGCTACTCCCATTGCAAGCACGGGATTACCTCACAGCTTCGTAATCCCTCAAGCTACAGGCTTTGCCATGCCAGAAGTGTGCAGCACCCTGGTCCCCCAGGTCATACCAGAGGTGCCTGTGGCCACGGCAGAAGCAGCAGCAGAGGCTGGAGCAGCAGGAGCAGCAGCAGCAGCAGGAGCAGCAGCAGCATCTGGGGCAGAGAGCCCAGTGGTCCCCTCAGGCTCCTCGGGTATGTGGAACTCTGTTCTCCTGGTTGCCAACCTCAACACCGAGAAAGTCACACCCTACAGCCTCTTTATTCTCTTTGGTACCTATGGCAATGTGCAGAGGGTGAAGATCTTGTACAATAAGAAGGAGAACGCACTGGTGCAGATGGCAGATGGGAGCCAGGCTGAGCTGGCCATGAGGCACCTGAATGGCCACAAGCTGTACGGGAAGGCTCTCTGCATCATGCTGTCGAAGTACCAGAGCGTGAAGCTGCCCCGGGAGGGCAAGGAGGACCAGAACCTCACCAAGAACTATGTCAACTCCCCACTGCACCGCTTTAAGAAGCCCGGCTCCAAGAACTTCCAGAACATCTTTCCGCCCTCAGCCACCCTGCACCTCTCCAACCTACCCACCTCGGTCACTGAGGAAGACCTCAAGACCCTCTTCTCCAGAAGCGCTGGTGAGGTCAAGGCCTTCAAGTTCTTCCCAAAGGACCGCAAGATGGCGCTGATCAGGATGGGCTCAGTAGAGGATGCCATCCAGGCTCTGGTCGACCTGCATGGTCATGCCCTAGACCAGAACCACCACCTGCGAGTCTCCTTCTCCAGGATCATTATCTAGAGGAGGACCCGGCCGGGTCTCCTGCGCACAGCTTCCACCAATAGACAAAACATAAAATAAAATACAATATAATCGCCGCTTTAAAAGCCCCTGGAGTGAACTTAGATTTGCTATTGTTTTAGAGACAGATCAGCAGCTTACTTGATTTTAAGAAGACTCACTGTGGCCACCTGGCTGTCCAGCTGAGGTCTCAGCAAGCCCCACGTGCCCCCAGGGAAGGCCAGGCACTGCCCTGTGGAGCTCCAGAACTTTGGACACAGTAGGTGCTTTAGACTACAGACTTGGCACGTTCTTGTCCTGGAGACCTGCCCACCCCCAGGCTGCTGTCCTAGCTTGGAGGCAGAAAGGCCTGCGGAGACTCATGGGTTTGAACTGGTGGTCACCAGCTGGTGGCACTGGTGTGGAAGGCTCTGGGACCTGTTGGAGGTAGAGCTTCCTGGAAGAGGTGAGTCCTGGGAAGGGCCTTGAGACTCTGCAGCGCAGCTCCACTTCCTGCTCTTGCTCTTCTTCTCCTTCACTAAGCAGCAACGCCAACAGCCAGCCTCCTGCTCTTGTTCCTGCTCCTGGTCCCACCACCATTCCTTCTCCACCAAGGTGAGGAGTACCCTTCCCCGTTCCTCCTTCCCCCTTCCCCCTTCCCCCTAGCCCCCTTTCCCCTTCCCCCTAACCCCCTTCCCACTTCCCCTTCCTCCTTCAGTGCTGGGTATGTGTTCTAAAGCAGTGAGAGAAATAACCAAGTCAGAAGGAGACCAGGGTGGGGTAGGGTGGGCACTGCAATCACAAACCTGACCGTGGGCACTGACCATGGCTTCAGCAGTGGTCTCGGGGAGCGATATGGCGGGGTTTGGAACTTTGGGCTGGAGAGGGCCTGGAAAGCTCAGGAGCCCCACAAGCCACTCTGGTGGGAGTTTGGTAGGCCAGGATGCCCAGACAAATCCAGGCACTGTAGGCTCTGCCTGGGAGGGTTCAGAGTAGAATCAGAGGAGAATTCAGAAGGGAATCTCCTTGGGGAACCTGGCTGGGTGCCATTTGTGGGAAGTTCTGGCAAAGACCCTGCCTGCACCGTGCTTCTGTCCTGAGAACCAGATTGAGGCAAGAGTCAAGAGTAATAGGCTACTCACTTTGTAAGGTAGGAGCTTAGACGCAGGATGGCATTCAGGCTGTGCCATGGTTGCTGCTCAGTGCTCTCACAGGGGTCTGCAGAGGCAGAGAGCAACGGGTCCAGCAGAAAGGTGTGGGAAATGTGCCAACTGCTAAGGAAAGAAAAGAGTTCAAAGTGACAGACCAAACACAGCTGTCTGTCCTTGGTATGGGAGTTAGCCCCAATACAGACAAGCCTTGTGGTGTAGACTGGCACAGTTGGAGAGGTGCCTGCAGGGCAAGACCCTACCCACGGAAGGCTAAAACTTGTAAAAGTGCAAACGTTTGGTAAAGAAGAGGCCAGAATTAGAACGCCACTGAGGGTGTCTCCTGCTGAAAGAGACCTCCCCAGAAAGCCATTTCTTCTGACTGGAGCACCGAGGTAGACAGCCATCACTACCGCTTTGGTCTCAGGGGACCATAGGACACCTGAAGCTGATGGCGCAACATCCTCCACCTGCTGCCGGCTTGGCAAGCACCGAAAAGGCAAGGTCGGTGGATAATAGAGCTTCAGGTAAGGGTCCATGAAGCCACCGGGACTAGGCAAAGGGTGGCAGGCAGCAGGGTGACATTCCCTGTAGGGAGGGCCCTCGTTGCTGTGGCAAAGCTGTGGTGACCGAGCCCGGTTTGCAATAGAGCCCCAGCATGTGGGAGATGCTAAGAACATGGGCCATGCCCTGATAGGAACTGTGGGTGCAGAGCGAAGCCAGCCCAAGGGAGGGGCTACATGTGGCCCAGACAGCAGAGCTGGAAGGGCTGGGCTACACAAGTCCTCTGGAACCAAGGTGGTTGCCAACCTCTGGAGCCCCAGATAAATAAAGGGCCTGAAGGGGCAGCACTTGCAGGTTCCCCTGCTGGGCTACAGTCTTGCTCCAGTCCCATGTTCCTTTGCTGAGGCCCCATGTTTGCTCTGTGCCCCCTTGTGTTGGAAGCCTATAACCTGTGTTTGATATTGCAGGGCCCCACAGTTGAGAGACAGCCTTGAATCTCAGACGAGACTGGAACTCGTGAACACTGTTTCAACTGTCGAAGGCCATGGCTGCCTATGAGCTTGGAATGGTGGTGCTTGCATTATGAAGTGGCCATGAGACCACGGGGGGCCGGGAGCACAGCGCTGTGGTTGGTGCTTATAGGCTCGTGCGTTGGCGTGCTCCTTCCCCAGCTCCGGGCGCTCTTTTGACAGGTGGTAGAACCTTTCAGGGGTGGAAGGTCATTGGAAAAAGTGAGTCAGTGGGGACGGGGTCTTGTGTCTCCATAGCCCAGGCCAACTTCTGCTGCTTCCTGACTGGGGTGCAGAGTGAGCGGCCACATCACACACCGCTGCCACCACGCCTCCCCTGCTGCAATGGACTGTATCTCCTCTGGCTGCCGATCAATAAACATGTCCTGCTTTAAGTTGCTTCTGGAGTAGTGTTTGATCGCAGAGGCCAGAGAAACAACTGACACCGCCACTGGCCTACCTTAACCACCTGAACCGAGGCTAGGCCCTCGTCCACGTGAACTTGCACTCCTGCCATGATGGCTCCAGTAGGTAAGGCCTTAGGGCAGCAGTTCTCAACCTGTGGGTGGTGACCCCGTGGGAGTGGAGTCCGGTGGCCCTTCACGGGGGGTGGGGGTGGGGGTGGGGGGGTCACCTAAGACCATTGGGAAACACAGATCTTTGCATGACCGTTCATCACTGTGGCAAGATGGATTGCAGTTTTAAGTAGCATCGAGAATGATTTTGCGATTGGGGGGCGTGTCACCACAACATGAGGATGTGTATGTGCTGAGGGGTGCCAGCATTAGGAAGGCCGAGAAGCCCTGCCTCGGGGAGTGGAGAAAGGCACCAGAGTCTCCAGGAGACAGCTTAATCTTTCACATGCTATCATGTCAGCAATTGTTCCTCACACTGCTCGTCACTGCCTAGGCGAAAATAGAGCACGCAGATTGGCAGCAGGCTTATCACTGTCGAGTTAAAGGTGAGCCAGTGGTAGGGGCCTCAGATGACACAATGATGAAGACCAAACAGATGAGAGTAAATACTAGCAGCTGTGCCTCCCTGACCCAAAGTTAACAAAAGCTAAAAGGTAAGTTCATGGTGATAAATGGGCTGCGCTATCTCCTGTCTCCAACACGCACTCTGGCCTTTTCCGCAGCACGGGACGGCCTTTAGCTGACCGCATCGTTGACCTGACAATAACAGGGTGAGGTTAATTATTTCTTCTTTGCTTGGCCCAAGGAACCAGAGCAATTTTTTTTTTTTTTTTTGTGCTGGAGGCTCAGGCCATCCTAAGCAGGAGGAAGATGATTTCATGCCCCGCTCTAATAGTTGCTCCAACAGATAGAGACTCAAGGAGGTACCTGGTGCCTTCTTCTCTCCTTGTCCATCAGCGTTGGACCGTGCAGGGTACATCCTGATGGTTGGACTTTATTCTATTAAGCTTGCATTTCCTTTCCTACGGACTCTTCCTCATTCTTTGGGAACGGGGAGGCCATGCTGACCTGAGGCAGCTTTCCTCAGTGACCAAGGTGTGGCTCGCCCATTCTCCTGTAAGCAGATCTAGGTACTGGGGCTCCGATAACCAATGATGCACTCACACAGGGTATGATATCCCGGCCCACTCTGTGACATTCTCTTTTTCGCCCTCTCCCCCTCTCCCCCCTCTCCCCTTCTTCTCCCCTCTCTCCCCTTCCCATGATGGCTTGAGCCTCTCCAGTATCTAAATGTTTAAATTTTCTCTTCCCAGTCTCCCGGCGTTTCCCTTACACCGGGTCTCCACCTGCTTCCTCAGCCCCCTGATGCCCTGGCCAGGCCTCCTCTGCTGGCACCTTCTGTCAGCCAGGCCCTTGTTGTGCTTTGATTTCTGTTGCTGTGATGAAGGAACATGAGCAGAAGCAGGAGCAGCCTGTGGAGGAAAGGGTGTGTTTGGCTCGCCCATCCTAGGCAGCCCATCACTGAGGGAAGCCAAGGCAGGGACTCAGTGTAGGAAGGACCCTAGGGGTAGAAAGGGAAGCAACAGCCATGAGGGAATGCCGCTTGCTGACTTGCTCCTCCTGGTTTGCTCATGTTCTACCACCCCCCAGGACCACCTGCCCGGGGATGGCACCACTCACAGTGGCCTGGGACCCTCCACACCAATCATCAATCAAGAACATGCCCCCCACACCTGCCCTCAGACCACTCTGATGGAGGCGTTCTCTCAGTTCAGCTCCCCTCTTCCCAAACGACTGTAGCTTGGGTCAAGTTGACAAACCATTATCTCAGAGCTCCTTTCTAGTGGATTCCATTGGTTGGACTCCCCTACCGAAAGCCATTTGAGCCCGCTGCCTGTCCCTTGTCCTTGGGCCTCTGCCATTCCGGCTCATTCTCTCTCCCCATCCCCAGGCTCCTCTGACCCCAAGAGCCACTCAGATCACACCTGGGAGAGCTCTTTTGTCTGTGTCCTCATGCCCTGTGGCCCTACTGAGTCCCTCTGCTGGTAGCCATCCTGCCCACGGACAGCCCAATAGCTGCCTGGTCCTCAGGCCCCGTCCCTGAGAGGCCTTATTAGACTCTCTGACCACACCAACCTGGCACTTGACTTCCTTTTTTCCACCTGCCCCCCAGTCACCTCTGGGTGACCCTCCCCTGCTTGTCTCCCTAGCAGCATGTGGACTCGCTGGCTGTGGCTCATTTCAGGGGATACAGACCTTCTCTGGTCTTCTCTTCTCTGACCTTGACCATTCTAGCCCTTATCCTACTTCTTGTACTCTAAATTGTAAAGTAATGTAAGACTAGAAAATCATTAAGTATGAACAATTACAAGGTTAAATTGTAAGTTAAGGCATTGTTGTATAAATGATTTAACGTCCTGGAATAGAGGGTTTTTTGTTTTGTTTGTTAACAGTAGTGGATTGTTCTGAAATGGATATAGAGTGAGACAATGTCAAAACCTGAGTTTTGATGTATGACCAAGGACATTTGTGGGAGATGAATAATAAAAGGATATCATTTCGGTGTGTTGGGACATGCTTGTAACCATATTGCTTGGGAGCCTTTTCAACACTTGTTCCTATATATGTACATGCAAAAGAAAGAAATTACTATCACATATTTTCCATCAAGAAAATGGATATTTTAATTGGTCAAAGAGCTTAATGTAAATATGAAGGTGAGCCGGACGTGGTGGCGCATGCCTTTAATCCCAGCACTTGGCAGGCAGAGGCAGGTGGATCTCTGTGAGTTTGAGGCCAGCCTGGTCTACAGAGTGAGTCCAGGATGGCCAAGGCTACACAGAGAAACCCTGTCTCGAAAAACCAAAAATAAATAAATAAATAAATAAATATGAAGGTGCTAGAGGAAAATATAGGTAAAATATTACAAAATATGTACATTTGAAACTGTGTTTTGAAAAGGATTCCAAAAGTACTGGGAATAACCCCAATCAAGCAGGGCTGGGGAGATAGTTCAGAGATTTATTTGTTTTTGCCTTGCTAGTTGAAACATCTAAGCTTGATTCTCAGAATGCACATTTAAAATGCCTGGTATGGTTACATGCTTGTAATTCCAGCACCTGGGAGCCAGAGAACGGTACATCCTTGGCCTATTCAGCCCAGTACAGACTTCAGTCATGGAAAGACCCTTTCTCAAAGACGAAGAAGGAGGCAAGAAAGGGAGAAAGGAAGGAATGAAAAGAAAAAGTGGATGGTTACTTGAGGAAGGACACTTTAGATCTATTTTTCACTGCACACATATATTCACCAACACACACACACATACACACACACACACACACATACACACACACACACATACACACACACATACACACACACACACACACACCCCACATACATAAATACACATACCCAAACATACACATAAACTGAAAAATGGAAAACACACACACATAAACACACATAGGAAATTTAGAGGATAGATGGGATCCTGTAATTCAAGAACTTGAGAAGTTGAGACAGTAGCATTGCTACCACCTTGAGAGTAGAACAGCTGTTGACTGAGTTCCAGGTTACTTTAGCTATTTACTGATATCTTGTCCTAAAACAAAACAAAAACTCCAAACACAGAATGAAACAACTTCTTGTATTTTAAGGAAAATCCAGGTATTGTATTTTATTCATAGAACACATATACATTGTATATTAAACACTTAATAGCTATAAACATAATCAAAACACACTTAATGGCTGTTCTCTTAGAAGCAAAGGAAGTCCGATTGCTTTAATAAGATTAGACACTGTTTAATCATGTACTGCTCACATAACTTTGGTTTTCTTTCATACTTTTTTTTTGATTGGTATCTCACTTATGCATGTGCCCATGAAGGCCATAAAAGAGTATCAGCTCCCCTGGATGGGGAGACCTGGTGGCACTCAGAGGAAGGA
Organism: Acomys russatus; assembly: GCF_903995435.1. NCBI lineage: Eukaryota > Metazoa > Chordata > Mammalia > Rodentia > Muridae > Acomys > Acomys russatus. Next base: position 20,280,775 of record NC_067169.1, on the reverse strand, counting down.
TAGCAGGCTACCAAGAAGAGACTTGGTGCCCTATGAGCATATACAGGGGGAGGAAATCCCCCTCAGGAACAGTCATGGGGGGGAATAAGGGGAAAATGGGAGGGAGGAAAGAATGGGAGGATACAAGGGATTGGATAACCATTGAGATGTAACAAGAATAAATTAATAAAAAAATAAAATAAAATGGGGGTATAAATAAATAAAGTTTATGAAAAAAATAAAAAATAAAAAGTCTTGTAAGGAAAAAAAAAAGGAGCATCAGATCCTCTGGAATTGGATTTATACTCAGATTTGAGCTGCTGGAAGTGAGTGCTAGAAAACACAATACAATCCTTTGAAAAAACAGCAAGACCTGTTAACTGCTGAAATGTCTCTCTAGCACTTCAGATTTCTTATAAAGCTATGAAGGCTTAAACACTTCAGACCATTTACCCAGTCATCTGTGAAAAAATGAAGTGTTTTTCTTCAGAATCTGGAACCCCAAATTTGCTTGTTACTGTGTCTGTATGCCTGTGTACATACACGTGTATGCGCCTGCAAACATGCACACACCTTGCCATGAGCCTGTGTGTTGGTGCGCACATGTGCCCACATATGAAGGTGTGCCTGTGGAAGTCAAAGGAAAACTTGTGGGAGTTAGTTCTCTCCTTTCTACATGTGGCTTCTGGGGGGGTGCAAGTAAGTCATCAGGCTTGGTGACAGGTGCTTTCAAACACTGAGAGATCTGCTTGATCCCCACATTTGCTCAATTGTAAAGAATGTGTCAAAAACCTGATTCTGGGCAATTGATGGCTGGTTCACCATTCTGGAAGACAGAGGAAAAGGCAGTGTCCATGGGGAAGAGGTTTCTGTGGAATCCTCTTCCACTTCACTACCCATTGAAGGAGGGTGCTTTTCACGGCACATTGCCTGCCTATTTGAGGCAGAAGATTGATTTGATCTCAATGTACTTTGCAGTTATTACTTGAGGACCAGTGCTTCCTGATAAGCCTTGTACACTTGCTAACCAATGAAACAACAACAACAACAACAAAAGGCAAAGTATCCCTGGAGATGTTTTCTCTTCCCCAACCTATGCACAAGTGCATTCTTCTCAATGGAATGGCAACAGAAGAAGAAGGCACCTCCCAAAAAGTAGACTGTCCCACTTATAACGAGGTTCCCCTCTCAGTATGCTTTAGGCCTTGTTAAAATATGGGAGGCATTCATTGACAGCTAAAGCTCTCCCAGAATACTGGGAGGTACCTGATATACTGAACATCCAGTGGGGAATCTTATCATATTTATATTTGTTGCCTTTCCATTTCAAATCTCCAAATTAAGTCCCATGGTTCCATGAGATGGCCAACATACTACATGCTATGGTTTACAGAGGTTCTAAAAGTGCCTTATCCCTTTATAATATAAGGGATTCCTCTCCAACAAGCAGAAAAACTTAGATTTATTCCAATTCTCTATTGCAGAATTTAAGACTAAATTGCACCACCCTTTTTATAATCCTGTGTCTAATATACCAAAAATACATATGTTCAGTGGGACAAGTATATATGGCAGAGCTGCACAAACCAGGTGTTAAGCATGTTGACGCAAAAGGGTATATTTAAGGAAATAAGAAAACAAGAAAAGTGAATTTAATGGCACTTGAATTCTGTAAAATTAAGGTCCCAAACATTGCTTACATCCCAATGAAATATGGGTGATTAAAAGTTTTGAAGTCGAAGCTTGCTGTAATACACAAGGTCAGAGAAGAGAAGACCAGAGAAGGTCTGTATCCCCTGAAATGAGCCACAGCCAGCGAGTCCACATGCTGCTAGGGAGACAAGCAGGGGAGGGTCACCCAGAGGTGACTGGGGGGCAGGTGGAAAAAAGGAAGTCAAGTGCCAGGTTGGTGTGGTCAGAGAGTCTAATAAGGCCTCTCAGGGACGGGGCCTGAGGACCAGGCAGCTATTGGGCTGTCCGTGGGCAGGATGGCTACCAGCAGAGGGACTCAGTAGGGCCACAGGGCATGAGGACACAGACAAAAGAGCTCTCCCAGGTGTGATCTGAGTGGCTCTTGGGGTCAGAGGAGCCTGGGGATGGGGAGAGAGAATGAGCCGGAATGGCAGAGGCCCAAGGACAAGGGACAGGCAGCGGGCTCAAATGGCTTTCGGTAGGGGAGTCCAACCAATGGAATCCACTAGAAAGGAGCTCTGAGATAATGGTTTGTCAACTTGACCCAAGCTACAGTCGTTTGGGAAGAGGGGAGCTGAACTGAGAGAACGCCTCCATCAGAGTGGTCTGAGGGCAGGTGTGGGGGGCATTTTCTTGATTGATGATTGGTGTGGAGGGTCCCAGGCCACTGTGAGTGGTGCCATCCCCGGGCAGGTGGTCCTGGGGGGTGGTAGAACATGAGCAAACCAGGAGGAGCAAGTCAGCAAGCGGCATTCCCTCATGGCTGTTGCTTCCCTTTCTACCCCTAGGGTCCTTCCTACACTGAGTCCCTGCCTTGGCTTCCCTCAGTGATGGGCTGCCTAGGATGGGCGAGCCAAACACACCCTTTCCTCCACAGGCTGCTCCTGCTTCTGCTCATGTTCCTTCATCACAGCAACAGAAATCAAAGCACAACAAGGGCCTGGCTGACAGAAGGTGCCAGCAGAGGAGGCCTGGCCAGGGCATCAGGGGGCTGAGGAAGCAGGTGGAGACCCGGTGTAAGGGAAACGCCGGGAGACTGGGAAGAGAAAATTTAAACATTTAGATACTGGAGAGGCTCAAGCCATCATGGGAAGGGGAGAGAGGGGAGAAGAAGGGGAGAGGGGGGAGAGGGGGAGAGGGCGAAAAAGAGAATGTCACAGAGTGGGCCGGGATATCATACCCTGTGTGAGTGCATCATTGGTTATCGGAGCCCCAGTACCTAGATCTGCTTACAGGAGAATGGGCGAGCCACACCTTGGTCACTGAGGAAAGCTGCCTCAGGTCAGCATGGCCTCCCCGTTCCCAAAGAATGAGGAAGAGTCCGTAGGAAAGGAAATGCAAGCTTAATAGAATAAAGTCCAACCATCAGGATGTACCCTGCACGGTCCAACGCTGATGGACAAGGAGAGAAGAAGGCACCAGGTACCTCCTTGAGTCTCTATCTGTTGGAGCATCTATTAGAGCGGGGCATGAAATCATCTTCCTCCTGCTTAGGATGGCCTGAGCCTCCAGCACAAAAAAAAAAAAAAAAAATTGCTCTGGTTCCTTGGGCCAAGCAAAGAAGAAATAATTAACCTCACCCTGTTATTGTCAGGTCAACGATGCGGTCAGCTAAAGGCCGTCCCGTGCTGCGGAAAAGGCCAGAGTGCGTGTTGGAGACAGGAGATAGCGCAGCCCATTTATCACCATGAACTTACCTTTTAGCTTTTGTTAACTTTGGGTCAGGGAGGCACAGCTGCTAGTATTTACTCTCATCTGTTTGGTCTTCATCATTGTGTCATCTGAGGCCCCTACCACTGGCTCACCTTTAACTCGACAGTGATAAGCCTGCTGCCAATCTGCGTGCTCTATTTTCGCCTAGGCAGTGACGAGCAGTGTGAGGAACAATTGCTGACATGATAGCATGTGAAAGATTAAGCTGTCTCCTGGAGACTCTGGTGCCTTTCTCCACTCCCCGAGGCAGGGCTTCTCAGCCTTCCTAATGCTGGCACCCCTCAGCACATACACATCCTCATGTTGTGGTGACACGCCCCCCAATCGCAAAATCATTCTCGATGCTACTTAAAACTGCAATCCATCTTGCCACAGTGATGAACGGTCATGCAAAGATCTGTGTTTCCCAATGGTCTTAGGTGACCCCCCCACCCCCACCCCCACCCCCACCCCCCGTGAAGGGCCACCGGACTCCACTCCCACGGGGTCACCACCCACAGGTTGAGAACTGCTGCCCTAAGGCCTTACCTACTGGAGCCATCATGGCAGGAGTGCAAGTTCACGTGGACGAGGGCCTAGCCTCGGTTCAGGTGGTTAAGGTAGGCCAGTGGCGGTGTCAGTTGTTTCTCTGGCCTCTGCGATCAAACACTACTCCAGAAGCAACTTAAAGCAGGACATGTTTATTGATCGGCAGCCAGAGGAGATACAGTCCATTGCAGCAGGGGAGGCGTGGTGGCAGCGGTGTGTGATGTGGCCGCTCACTCTGCACCCCAGTCAGGAAGCAGCAGAAGTTGGCCTGGGCTATGGAGACACAAGACCCCGTCCCCACTGACTCACTTTTTCCAATGACCTTCCACCCCTGAAAGGTTCTACCACCTGTCAAAAGAGCGCCCGGAGCTGGGGAAGGAGCACGCCAACGCACGAGCCTATAAGCACCAACCACAGCGCTGTGCTCCCGGCCCCCCGTGGTCTCATGGCCACTTCATAATGCAAGCACCACCATTCCAAGCTCATAGGCAGCCATGGCCTTCGACAGTTGAAACAGTGTTCACGAGTTCCAGTCTCGTCTGAGGTTCAAGGCTGTCTCTCAACTGTGGGGCCCTGCAATATCAAACACAGGTTATAGGCTTCCAACAGAAGGGGGCACAGAGCAAACATGGGGCCTCAGCAAAGGAACATGGGACTGGAGCAAGACTGTAGCCCAGCAGGGGAACCTGCAAGTGCTGCCCCTTCAGGCCCTTTATTTATCTGGGGCTCCAGAGGTTGGCAACCACCTTGGTTCCAGAGGACTTGTGTAGCCCAGCCCTTCCAGCTCTGCTGTCTGGGCCACATGTAGCCCCTCCCTTGGGCTGGCTTCGCTCTGCACCCACAGTTCCTATCAGGGCATGGCCCATGTTCTTAGCATCTCCCACATGCTGGGGCTCTATTGCAAACCGGGCTCGGTCACCACAGCTTTGCCACAGCAACGAGGGCCCTCCCTACAGGGAATGTCACCCTGCTGCCTGCCACCCTTTGCCTAGTCCCGGTGGCTTCATGGACCCTTACCTGAAGCTCTATTATCCACCGACCTTGCCTTTTCGGTGCTTGCCAAGCCGGCAGCAGGTGGAGGATGTTGCGCCATCAGCTTCAGGTGTCCTATGGTCCCCTGAGACCAAAGCGGTAGTGATGGCTGTCTACCTCGGTGCTCCAGTCAGAAGAAATGGCTTTCTGGGGAGGTCTCTTTCAGCAGGAGACACCCTCAGTGGCGTTCTAATTCTGGCCTCTTCTTTACCAAACGTTTGCACTTTTACAAGTTTTAGCCTTCCGTGGGTAGGGTCTTGCCCTGCAGGCACCTCTCCAACTGTGCCAGTCTACACCACAAGGCTTGTCTGTATTGGGGCTAACTCCCATACCAAGGACAGACAGCTGTGTTTGGTCTGTCACTTTGAACTCTTTTCTTTCCTTAGCAGTTGGCACATTTCCCACACCTTTCTGCTGGACCCGTTGCTCTCTGCCTCTGCAGACCCCTGTGAGAGCACTGAGCAGCAACCATGGCACAGCCTGAATGCCATCCTGCGTCTAAGCTCCTACCTTACAAAGTGAGTAGCCTATTACTCTTGAATCTTGCCTCAATCTGGTTCTCAGGACAGAAGCACGGTGCAGGCAGGGTCTTTGCCAGAACTTCCCACAAATGGCACCCAGCCAGGTTCCCCAAGGAGATTCCCTTCTGAATTCTCCTCTGATTCTACTCTGAACCCTCCCAGGCAGAGCCTACAGTGCCTGGATTTGTCTGGGCATCCTGGCCTATCAAACTCCCACCAGAGTGGCTTGTGGGGCTCCTGAGCTTTCCAGGCCCTCTCCAGCCCAAAGTTCCAAACCCCGCCATATCGCTCCCCGAGACCACTGCTGAAGCCATGGTCAGTGCCCACGGTCAGGTTTGTGATTGCAGTGCCCACCCTACCCCACCCTGGTCTCCTTCTGCCTTGGTTATTTCTCTCACTGCTTTAGAACACATACCCAGCACTGAAGGAGGAAGGGGAAGTGGGAAGGGGGTTAGGGGGAAGGGGAAAGGGGGCTAGGGGGAAGGGGGAAGGGGGAAGGAGGAACGGGGAAGGGTACTCCTCACCTTGGTGGAGAAGGAATGGTGGTGGGACCAGGAGCAGGAACAAGAGCAGGAGGCTGGCTGTTGGCGTTGCTGCTTAGTGAAGGAGAAGAAGAGCAAGAGCAGGAAGTGGAGCTGTGCTGCAGAGTCTCAAGGCCCTTCCCAGGACTCACCTCTTCCAGGAAGCTCTACCTCCAACAGGTCCCAGAGCCTTCCACACCAGTGCCACCAGCTGGTGACCACCAGTTCAAACCCATGAGTCTCCGCAGGCCTTTCTGCCTCCAAGCTAGGACAGCAGCCTGGGGGTGGGCAGGTCTCCAGGACAGGAACGTGCCAAGTCTGTAGTCTAAAGCACCTACTGTGTCCAAAGTTCTGGAGCTCCACAGGGCAGTGCCTGGCCTTCCCTGGGGGCACGTGGGGCTTGCTGAGACCTCAGCTGGACAGCCAGGTGGCCACAGTGAGTCTTCTTAAAATCAAGTAAGCTGCTGATCTGTCTCTAAAACAATAGCAAATCTAAGTTCACTCCAGGGGCTTTTAAAGCGGCGATTATATTGTATTTTATTTTATGTTTTGTCTATTGGTGGAAGCTGTGCGCAGGAGACCCGGCCGGGTCCTCCTCTAGATAATGATCCTGGAGAAGGAGACTCGCAGGTGGTGGTTCTGGTCTAGGGCATGACCATGCAGGTCGACCAGAGCCTGGATGGCATCCTCTACTGAGCCCATCCTGATCAGCGCCATCTTGCGGTCCTTTGGGAAGAACTTGAAGGCCTTGACCTCACCAGCGCTTCTGGAGAAGAGGGTCTTGAGGTCTTCCTCAGTGACCGAGGTGGGTAGGTTGGAGAGGTGCAGGGTGGCTGAGGGCGGAAAGATGTTCTGGAAGTTCTTGGAGCCGGGCTTCTTAAAGCGGTGCAGTGGGGAGTTGACATAGTTCTTGGTGAGGTTCTGGTCCTCCTTGCCCTCCCGGGGCAGCTTCACGCTCTGGTACTTCGACAGCATGATGCAGAGAGCCTTCCCGTACAGCTTGTGGCCATTCAGGTGCCTCATGGCCAGCTCAGCCTGGCTCCCATCTGCCATCTGCACCAGTGCGTTCTCCTTCTTATTGTACAAGATCTTCACCCTCTGCACATTGCCATAGGTACCAAAGAGAATAAAGAGGCTGTAGGGTGTGACTTTCTCGGTGTTGAGGTTGGCAACCAGGAGAACAGAGTTCCACATACCCGAGGAGCTTGAGGGGACCACTGGGCTCTCTGCCCCAGATGCTGCTGCTGCTCCTGCTGCTGCTGCTGCTCCTGCTGCTCCAGCCTCTGCTGCTGCTTCTGCCGTGGCCACAGGCACCTCTGGTATGACCTGGGGGACCAGGGTGCTGCACACTTCTGGCATGGCAAAGCCTGTAGCTTGAGGGATTACGAAGCTGTGAGGTAATCCCGTGCTTGCAATGGGAGTAGCTGAGATCATGACAGGTGCACCGAAGGCTGCGGCCCTGCTCTGGACCGGCAAGGGCTGGCTGTCACCCGAGGGCAGGTCTGGGCGTGTGTAGTCATAGCTCTTGTTGTTGTTGTACTTGACTGTGAGGTGGGTGAGCTGGGAGAAGGCGATGCGCAGTGTGCAGCAGCCATCGAAGATGTTCTGCCCATCCAAGAACACCTTGGCGTGCTGGGCGCTCACCGGGTGAGCATACTGTAGCAGCACCTGGAACCGGTCCTTCTTGGTGTATGTGATGATTTTCAGAACTGTGCCGAACCTGGAGAAGAGCTCGTGCAGCACGTCCAAGGTCACGTAGTGGAAGTGGTTCTCCACAATGATCCTGAGCACACAGCTCTGTCTGGCCACGGCTGTCCCCATGTCCACCGCAGCGGCGGGGGTGGCCAAGGCCATGTATTCTGCCTGGCCCGAGTTCTCAGCTGGCAGGCCTGGCTGGGCAGCCACCTGGCTCAAGGCAGCCCCCTGGCTTAGGGTAGCTGCCTGGTTGAGGGCAGCCACCTGGCTGGTGGCTCCCACTGGGATAGGGGCAGCGACCTGGCTGAGGGCAGCAGCCTGGCTGGTGACACGCACAGGGATAGGGGCAGCCACCTGGCTGAGGGCAGCCGCCTGGCTGGTGGCACGCACGGGGATAGGCTCAACCACCTTGGTATGGGCTGCCGCCTGGCTGAGGGCAGCCGCCTGGCTGGGAGCACCCACTGGAATAGGTGCAGCCAGCTGGATAGGGGCCCAGGCCTGGCTGGGGCCAGCAAAGTGGCTGGGGCCAGCAAAGTGGCTGGGGCCAGCAAAGTGGCTGGGGCCAGCCATCTGGCTCAGGGCAAACACCTGGCTCGGGGAGCTGCTCACCTGGAGCTGTCTGTAGTCAGTGAGCTGGATTTCAAGGGACTGCCCATGCAGCACAGGAGTCACCCAGTTGTAGTAGTTGACCATGGTCTTGGCGGCCTCCTGTGTGTTCATCTCCATTAAGGCCTGGTTCTTCTCCTTGAGAAACAGGAACTTGGAGACCTCCCCGAAAGGCTGAGCGAGGCACAGAACCTCCCTTTCGGTGACACTGCTTGGCAGCCCATGGATATGGATCACTCTGGAGGACCCCTCTGTGCCTGCGTCCCCGCTGTCCAGTTTGAACCTCTTGCTTTTATTTCCTTGGGGTTCTGGAGGCGAGTTGCTGCTCATGGCTGCGGGTTGATTCTGGACACAGGCAGAGAGAAGAGTTGCTCTGACCGCAGGCCTCTACCAAGTGCTGTGTCTGAGGCTCACAGAGCACAATGGCAGGAGATGGAATAGAGGGGAGTGAATAGGCCGGCCTTCCTCCTTTGATACACTGTTGGCTTGATTAGAAGCGCTTGTCCTCTGTGTGAACACAGAGACGCCCCTCTCACTCTTCTGGCACCACCCTCTGGCTCTCTGTGTGTCTCTATCTGCCTTGGTCTCTGCCTGTCTGTCTGTCTGTCTGCCTGCCTGTCTCTCCCCCTGCCCTCCCGTGTGTGTTCCCCTCGCTCCCTGGACTGAAGGATTAAACACATGTATTTTCTTCAGTCTTTTGCATGGTAGCTTATCCTGTGTAGACACGGGGCTATACAGTTTTCTCCTCTTGGAAATCTTCTTGCCCCAGGAAAATATTCGCAAGGTAGTAGCATCCTGAGTTTCAGGAACAGAGCACTGTCGAAGGTACCTGGAAACAACCTCATGTTGTTCCTTAAATGTACACATATGCCTAAGCACTGGTTGCTAGTCCCTTTTTTCCATTGGGGTAGTGGATGCTGTGGTCAGAAAACAGCGTGCTGTAGATCTGGTTTGCAGTGTTTCAGCAAAAGAGATAACGATGCTAAATTACAATGTATTGCAAAGTAGTGGCCATGGGCTTTCTTCTCAAAGAGCCTGTTGTGCAGAGTGCAGGGTGGAGGAGGAGATGCCAGTGTGCTCAGGGTGGACTTAATGTTTTAGCTCAAGGACCTGGGTGGGAGGGAGGGAGGGAGGGAGGGAGACACAGGATCTGGGAAAGCAGTCACAGAAATCGAAGGGACCCCTCTGCTATGGAGATTTTATGTAACTGGATCCCTCATAAACTAAGTGTTAAGTTCCAGAGGGTATCCTAGGCATTATTGAGTATCTGGAAACGGGGAAATACTGCCATTCTGTTGCTGAGCACAACTTTTTGTCCTTCAGCAACTTGGGCATGGTGGGCTGTTTCCGTCTCCCAGCATGGGATCTAGGCCTCAGTTCTGCATGGTCACTGGGGTTGCATCTTGTCACAGTTGCTGAGATGTGCAGGAGTTGAGTCACTGCTGATACATTCTGGCTCAAAACACGCACTGCTCACAGGACTCCTGCAAGTCACTAACCTCAAAGCCAGGAGGATCTCCTTTGGAAAACATGATGATGGTTGGAGAGATAGCTCAGAGGTTAGGAGCATTGAGTGCTTTTTCAAATGTCCTGATTTCAATTTCTAGCAACCACTTGGTGGCTCACAACCATCTATGAAAAGATCATGTGCCCTCTTCTAGCATGTAGGTGTACATGTAAGCAGAACAGTGTATACATAATAAATCTTTTTTAAAAAGTGTCAGAAAAGCAAGATATTGTAGGATCTCTTGTCCTTAAATTTTAAAAAGAAACATGTATCGTGACCTAAATCCTAAAATGCGGACTCTCAGAAGCAGTAGAGTACTGTTCAGTGTGAACTGTAGGGGTCTTTTCCCACATAATGGTTGTGGTGGTGAGCCCATGAATGGGTTTGCCTTCTACGTTTACAATCATGTTGTATCATTGTAAAATATAAATTATTTTTTCTTTCATGATTATGTACTGTTCTTATGTCTTATTTTAGTAAAATGAATGTTAGGGGAAATGTAAAAATTGTACTAAATATGCCAGGTGTGGTGGCGCACGCCTTTAATCCCAGCACTCAAGAAGCAGAGGCAGGCGGATCGCTGTGAGTTCGAGGCCAGTCTCGTCTACAAAGTGAGTCCAGGATGGCCAAGGCTACACAGAGAAACCCTGTCTCAAAAAACCAAAAAAAAAAAAAAAAAAATTGTAGTAAATACAAGGAGACTTTTTAGATACTAGTAACTTATTGGCAGTTGAAAAACTAAAATTTTATGAGAGGCAACTATTTCCTCTATCTCTTTTTCTCTGAGTCAAATGAATTGCCCTGACATGATCCAGTAACTGGTTTGTTTTTTGTTTGTTTCTTTGTTTATTTTGTTTTGTTTTTCGGACAAGTTTTGCTGTAGAACGTCTGCTTTAGTACACAAAGGATACCTTCATTAAACTCTGCTGTTTCTACATGCAGTATGCTGTATCACTTCCAAACCATTTGGCCATAGGATCTTCAGAGATTGTAGATGCTGATCCTAAAGGATCTGTGCATATTTGACAGTCTTATTGATAATACTTCAGGTTAAAGTTTAAGATTAGAATTCAATGAATTAGATGTTACTGGATCTGTCCCGCTTCTGCTCCATTTTCATGCTCCCCTCCTGGGTCTGTGTGATGACTACTTTCACCTTTTGTTTCTTTCTGTCCTGAGCATGATCTGAGCAAGCCAGTGTGTCTACATCACAAACATGGCTACAGATAAGAATTCTCTTTCACCTTTAATACGGTCAGAGACAAAAAAAAAAAAAATCACCTGTTCTTACAGCAACAAAATGCTGAAGAAACTGAGTCTCTGGGCCCAGCACTGAGTGGAGGTTGGAGACATGCTGGCTCCCTGGGATCTTGAGGAGCAGGGAAACATAGCATGTAACAGGTGACATTTCCATCCTGGGGCGAGGCCTCTGCTCTCTTAACTGAGAGGAAGGCTGAGGTGATAAATAGGTGAATGATGTTATGTGGACTACTACAGGACGCCCTGTGGCTTGCAGGGTGTTGGTTCATGCTCAAGAGCTGCTTGGTAGACAGTGCACCAAGATGTCTTGGTTTTCCTGGCCAATAGAAAGGAATGCTTGAGGTCAAGTGCCCTCAGAGCCTTCTCGTGAAGGAAAGTTACTCTCTGGGGGAAACATTTTGTCATAGCCTAATCCTAGGGGAAGAACGGGTATTCTGCCCACCTCAGTCACCTCCAGCCACCCTGCCGCATCTAAGGAACAAACATTCAGGAGAAGTCACACATCAGGGAAACCATGTGAGAATCCTGTAGCCAGGGAAAGGAAAGAGCATGCAATGAGAGTGGCATCACAAGAGACACAGCTTTGAAGATCACAGCTGAGGCCTCCGGTCCCTCCTACAGACAAAGATTCAGGCATTCATGGTACCAAGACATGTCTCCTGCGCTACTACCATACACATAATCAGATTGGCAGTGAACCATTTCTTCTATCTCCTTTGTCTGAGTCAATGAGCTGCACTAACCTGAGCCAGTGGCTGGGTTAGTTTTTGCTTTCTCTTGAGAATCCATGCAGAAAAACAGGGTGAACTGAACTGCTGCAAATGCTTATTGATAAGGAAAATAGAACTCCACCTACCTACAATTTAACATGCAGGAAATTTGTCACTGATGAGTGAATGGAAGATTTTAAAACAAAAATCTTTCTCAGAAAACCTGCCCTGGAAGAATTCTTTAAAAGACAGAAAAAAAATGTAAATCAGAATGTTGGATTTCCATAAAGTCAGTCAAGAAACAAACTGAGAGAAATAGCATCTTTTATATTTTATATCTTTTTGTATTAAAAAAGATGACTGACTGAATAATATATAATGTGGTTGTATTTCGTGGTGGACTTAGGTAAAGATGAATATTGGAAAGTTTCTTGGTTAATATTCTATTGCTGTGAGGAAACACCATGACCAAGACAATTTCTAAGAAAAAATATTTATTTTGGAACTTGTTAATAGTTCAAGAGTGTTCATCCAATATTATCATGATAGTATCATGGTGGCAGGCAGGTGGGCATGGTTCTACAGAAGTAGCTAAGAACCTTACATCCTAATCTTCAGGCAGAGAGGAAGAGGGAGAGGGAGAGAGAAGGAGAGGAGAGGAGAGGGGAGAGAGAGAGAGAGAGAAAGAGAGAGAGAGAGAGAGAGAGAGAGAGAGAGGAAGAAGAGGAGGAGGAGGAAGAAAAGGAGGAGGAGAGAGGAGGAGAGGAGAGGAGAAGAGGAGAAGGGGAAAGGGAGACCACCATGGGTTAGCATAAAGAAGAACCACATGGCTGGGAGGAGTTTACTCTGATGATTGGTGTTAGAAAGAAGCAACCCAAATAAAAGAATGTGCAAGTATTTATGGTAATTATGGATGGGCAGTAGCCCAAATAATTAAGCAAGTGGCATTGGATGTGGGTCTGCGAGGTAACAAGGTAGCCTAAGGGGTTACTTTCTGACCAGCCCCAGGATTAAGGCATATTAAAAATCTAACAGATACCTGTGTCCTTTATTGATATAATAGTGGGTTAAATAATAACTGCTGCATTAATAATCTACGGAATAATAGTAAACATTAATAAACAATTTTCTATGAGAGAAAAAGAGAGTGAGTGGAGAGAGAGAGAGAGAGAGAGAGAGAGAGAGAGAGAGAGAGAGAGAGAGAGAGAGATGGGCCTGGTTTGGGCTTTTGTAACCTTAAAGCCCACTCTTGGTGACACATCTCCTCCAACAAGGCCATACCTCCTAATTCTTCTCAAACAGTTCCACTAATTGGAGACCAAGCATTTAAATACACGAGTCTATGGGGACAATTCTCAAATTACCACAGGAAGTCCAAGGAAATAACAAAAACATTATTTTAAAATAGTGCCACCACTATTAAAAGAGTGATATTAATGGACTCACATAAAAATGCTCAATTAAAATCAGAATATCTTAGGCTAGAGAGATGCTCAGTAGTTAAGAGCACTTGTTCATGAGAGAGACTTGGATTCAATTCCCTATATCCATATGGTGGTTTACAAATGTGCAGAATCCCAGTTCCTGAACATGCATGAGAGCAAAACACTCACACATATATTAAGATAAATAAATCAAAAAAAGTAAAAAATAAAGCCAGAAGGTCAAAATTGGAGCAATCAGAAATGAAAAAAAAAAAAAAAAACAGAGTGAGAAGAGAACATTTGCCAGTGACTATGATTCTCATGGATCAGGTTATAAGAACACTCACTTAACATAGATAGCTATAGGAACGAACATTCAGGGTGGATTATGAAAACCCATTATAATCGGTATGTAAGGCATTCATATTCATACAAGACTTTTCCAATACTGTTGTTGTTGTTTTAAAGGATGAAGAATGCTTCACTGCAAAGACAGGTACAGTAGGTCCATCAATTTCAAATGAAGTGGCTGTCAGATTAAGAAAATGCCAATATGAAAGCTAAACATTACAAAGTGACACAGGGGTAAATCCTCCAAAAGGAAAGTATATTCCCAAACATGTGTGCTCCAATGACAGTGTTATAACATGTGAGACAAATCTGGGAGAGTGGCATGGAAAAGTTCACAGTGGTAATGGGAGATCTCAATGCTCCTCTGATAATTATTGGTAAATCAGGAAGCAGATGACCAGAAAGAGAGTGTATAATCTGAAGATCATTGGTAACCATGTAGATCTGCTTGACCCTTATAGAATACATCATATCCAAAGACAGTAGGATTCAAGTCTTTCAAGGAAACAAAAAACAATTGAAAAGAAACTTCATTCTTGACATCCTGCATCCCTCATGTTCCAACATCAAGTGCTTCAGTAACTGTGCCTCATCAGAACTGGATAGCTCCCTGGACTGCTTCAAAGAAAGCTTCTAAGCCCAATTGGCCCAATATTTCAGATCGTCTGACACAGGACTTTAATTAAGCCTGGAACTCCTCAACATTTAGAAACTGGACCACAAGGAGCTGTAGAGATGGCTCAATGGTTAAGAGCACTGTTTGTTCTTCCAGAGGTCCTGAGTTCAATTCCCAGCAACCACATGGTGGCTCACAGACATCTATAATGTGATATAATGCCCTCTTCTGGCCTGCAGGCAGAGCATTCATATACAATAAATAAATAAAATCTTTAAAAAAAAAAAAAAAAGAAAGAAAGAAAGAAAAGAAAAGAAACTGGGCCACAAATGCTATTCCTAGCTTGTTTAACCATTTTCCCCAATTTTATTTGGGCCCCTACAAAGGTATTATTCATCCCAAATCACTCAGAAGGAACCTTAAGAAAATGATACCCTATTTCCCCCAATGGGGGTTGGGTAGGTTTTTGGTTGCTGTCTTGGACTATAGATGTTTATTTTCATTGAGAGTTCATTATAAGTTATTATTGATCTTATGCAGAGAGAATATGAGATTAGACCCAAGGATGCCTCTCTTTTCCTTTATCTTTCTTTCTTGGGTATAGAGATAAGGGTTGAAAAGAAAAAAGGGGGAATATAGAAATATATAGGAATGATAATTCAAAAAACAGATTATTGAATCTACTCGTCAACTCAAGGCCTTAATTTTTACTCACAGGATAATTTTAATTCCTTGGTATAGAATTTTATATATTGATGCAAAATAAGTTTAATTTGGATACATTGGTATAGAATGTAAATTTAAAATTATTCTTCACACACACACACTATATATATATATATATATATATATATATATATATATATATATATATATATATATATATATTCCTACTCTAATATGTGTTATTGTACCCATACAATTATAATACAAGGTTTACTTCCAAAACTTTGAAAGTGCTATTGCAGGCGATTTAGCAATAGAAGTTAAGTGTTAGTTGCTCAAATAATGATCATGTCAATTAGTCTATTTTTAACACAAGAATATACATCCTAGGTTTAACAAATAGATGCATTTCTATAGTTATATAAGGTAAGATAGATAAGGTCTTCAAACACCACAGAGACCTACACACTACGGCATTTAAAGATGATTTTATTATTTTAAAGCTTCTTTGACAATAAGGCAGGTTAATCCCTGGCAATACCCAGCCTACCTCAAAGAAAATGATGAGCATCAAAGAACCTCCTTATGGAAATGGCTTCAAATGTGACAAACCAGCCACTGAGTAAAATGTCCTCATTTTGGCCACAGACAGAATTCTGCCTAGAAATGGGCAATCTTTGATGCAGGCAGAGTTGACAGCCAAATTCTGCCAAGATGGGGTAAGCAAGTCCTCAATAGTTCCTGACACAGAAATATCTCTGTCAGATACACTTGGCCAGATAGCTGAAGATGATTCCCCAACCTTATGGAGAGTTTTGGGTGACTGATCAGGCAGGAAAGTGTCTCTGTCATTTTTTGTGGAAGCTGCCAACTGAATTTTCTGTTTACTCAGTTAATTTTATTCCTTCTCAAGTCTCTGATGGGGTTGAAGACCAGATAGTTTAGTTTTACAATTAAACTTAATTGTTTAGGGGTTAAGACATTTTAGGTCTAGACAGATTTTTTTAAGTTGATAGAGATCAACTGATTTGCATTCAGAATTTTAGACTCACCAAAATAGAAAAGATGTTTTCTTCGAGGTTGTTAAATACAAACAGCCAAAGCACTATGAATGTAGTATTTAGTAATTCCTGATTGTTTCATCGTTCTCCTTGTTGTATGTAGTTTATTGTATATATGTGCAATAACATAAATGGATATGTAAAATTAAATAAAAATTTAAAAAAGAAAGTTCATTCTTGGACACAAAACAAATTGAAAAGTAGAAGGAATAGCTGAATGTATTACGCATTATGTAATAGTGGACTAATTTTTTTGCCTACAAGGAGGAATTTTAACAAACTGCCACGTTTTAATCTTTCACAGGAATTTGTGGATAAATGGATTGAGCTAGAAATGATCATAATGAGTGAGTTAACACAGAAGCAGAAAGACTCAAATGGTATATACTCACTTATATCTGCATACTAGCCCAAGGGGCATGTCCCATGAAAGCCTTCACTTACCAGGAAAGTGGGACAGAGGGGAGGGCATCCTATTGGGACTCTAAATGAGAGACACATGGGAGAATAGCAAAGTAGAAGGATCCAGAGGGTCCTAGAAATCTACAAGTAGAACATTATGATAGGCAGATTTGGGCCCAGGGGTCCCGCTCAAACTAAGGCACCAGGCAAGGACAATACAGACCGTAAATTTTAAGCCCCTACCCAGATCTAGCCAATGGTCAGAACATTCTCCACAGTTGAGTGGAGAGTGTGATATGACTTTCTCACGAACTCTGCTGCCTCATATTTGACCATGTCCCCTGGAGGGGGGGACCTGGTGGCACTCAGAGGAAGGACAGCAGGTTACCAAGAAGAGACTTGATACCCTATGAGCATATACAGGGGGAGGTAATCCCCCTCAGGAACAGTCATAGGGGAGGGGAATAATGGGAAAATGGGAGGGAGGGAAGAATGTGAGGATACAAGGGAGGGGATAAACATTGAGGTGTAACAAGAGTAAATTAATAAAAGAATTTTAAAAAAGCAAAAACAATAAATAGTATGACACAGTTAAATTGCAATAAATAAATAAATAAATAAATAAATAAATAAATAAATAAATAAATAGAAATAAAGTATCAGGGAAAAATGCTTTACTTGGCAATGCAATAATTTCAGGGAAATGGGCTTCAATTTATCTTAAACTTCTTATATGTATTCATGATAACTTTCAGTAAAATTTGTAGTGCCATGTCCATGTGTTATTATACATACTCACTCCCTTGTTTTTTCCACTAAGGAAGATTAGCTAGATGATGGACCACATGGGTTGTGATGAGGATGTTGATTTTTCAGGAGTGGATAGAGCAGACGATGATGCACAAAATAGAAATGTTGAAAGAAAAAAAAAAGAGCCAGAGATGAAGTAAGACATATTGCCTTCAACTGGAATATGAAAAAGGAAAACGATTTCTCTGCAAGACTTGACAATTGATAGAATTCCTGACTTGAAAGCTTTGAAGGCAGATGCAGTATTGACCTTCTTTAACCTATTTTCCAACCTAGCTGTTTCCTTTTAAAGGTTTTACTAAAGGTTTATAATGTACCACTGTACAGGGACAATTTTGAGTCATCTAAGGCAATATTCTTATGCATGACCATTTCCCAGAAATCCATGACGCTGTTCAGATCCTAGGCAACTGGCACAGCAACTGTGATGAATAAACCCATCTCACCTAAGTCCCTTTCCTTCCTAACAGTTACTGACAGGAGACCAAGCTCTCAGCCCAGGGAAGGATCACTAAGTTTTAGATGCTAGGGATGCAAGCCATTAAACTGATCCCCTGCCACCCTTCCGGTGTGTCTTCCCGGGATTGTTGAAATACAGTCGATTCCCCCAAAACTGTCCTTCACGTTATTGGACATCACTTGTCATTGTCCCAGGTATATCTTAGCAAACACTGGGTGGTTTCTGAAAACTATACATTTGGTATTGTTGGGCTCTTAAAGTTTTACATTTCTTAGCCTGAATGACAAAGAAAGATGTATATTGTTGCTTCAGAGTCTGCACATTTCAGACAAGATAAATATTTGCCCTGCCAGTTCAGTATAACAAATGAGTGAAAATGCTAATACACTTTGGGACTTTTAAAAAAATCTTGTTTTTAATCTTGGCTTATACCCTAACTGAAAAACTTCAATCTATGTTCACAACAGTGGGGCATTTTAAACATATCTATATTTCTTTCCAATAAACTGTTGAAGGATTTCTTGGCTGTCATTTTAAAAGTCAAGTTTATTGTAATGTTAGGCATTTGCTATTTACTAGAATGGAGTTCATATTCTGGAAGGAGAATTTGGGATAATTCTTCTGAAAAAGAGTCTTGTCAGACTGTCACAGGAAACCCTTTTAAAGTGGATCTGTAATGGAACTCTGCAGACAGCTCTTTGCAGCAGCTTGAAAAGTGTTTTGATTTTGTGGAAATAAAACTAAATGTATTATTTTCCTATTAAAAATCATTGTTTGGCTTGATTGTACTATTTCATACTGGAGATTGGTGGTATAGCCAGTAAAGTTACTATCCTCCAGGAAAGTGGAAGGATGGTGAAGTGAGCAAACAACGCCTAGGTAGAACAGTGGTTCTCAGACACCTCGTCTACTGCATTAGAAATGAAGGGAGGCAGGTTCTGTGATCAGTCTGAAAACTAGAATTCTACACATATCTTTATAATTCACACCCATTTCCAACGTGAGTTTGTTCTTAAGACAGTGTCTCCTCCTGTAGCCCTGGCTGACCCTGAACTCACATTGATCTTCCTGCCTTAGTTTTCCTAGTGATGAGAACAAAATCAGGCAAACAACACCTTTCACAATTGCCTCAAATAACATGAACTGTGTTGGGTTAACACTGACCAAGCAAGTGAGAGTCTTGTATGTTAAAAACTCCAAGTCTTTGAAGAAAGAAATTGAAGAAGGTACCAGAAAGAGGAAAGATCTCCCATGCTCATGGATCAGTAGAATTAACATAATGAAAATGGCCATCCTACCAAAAGCAATGTGATCCCCATCAGAATTTCAATACAATTCTTTACTGGCCTTGAAAGGACAATATTAAACCTCATGTGGAAAAACAGAAAACCCAGGAGAACTAAAAGAATTCTGAATAATGAAATAACCGCTGAATGTGTTACCACCCTTTATTTCAAGTCATACCTCAGAGTTATGGTAATAAAACCAGCATGGTATCTGCATAAAAAGAGATACATTGATCACTGTAATCTAACTGGAGACCCAGATATAAATTCACACATCTATGGACACCTGATTTTGACAAAGAAGCCAGGGAATGCACACTGAAAAAAAGAAAGCATTTTAAACAAATGGGGCTAGTCCAAACTGGGTGGCTACATGTAGAAAGAAGACCCATATTTATCACCCTGCACAAAACTCAAGTCCAAGTAGTTCAAAGACCTCAACATAAGACCAGATACACTGAACCTGATAGAAGTGAACGTAGGAAATAGACCTATATACATTGGCACATGAGACAACTTTCTGAACAGAGCAGAGATAGCACAGGCACTAAGATCAATGACTAATACATGGACCTCATGATTCTGTAAGGAAAAGAACACTGTCATTAGAACAAAGTGGCAACCTGGAGTCTGGGCAAAGATTTTTACCAGCTTCACATCCTATAGAGGACTGATATCAAAATATATACAGAACTCAGGAAATTAGATATCAAAAACCCCAAAAAAATCCAATTAAAATGGGGTACCAATCTAAACAAAGAAGTCTCACTAGAGGAAACTCAAATGGCAGAGAAGCACTTAAAGAGATGTTCAACATCCTTATCTATGAGGGAAATGTAAATCAAAGTGGCTTTGAGATTCCATCATATATCTGTCAGAATGGCTAAAGGTCAATAACAAAATTGAAGCTCATACTGGTGAGGATTGGTGGTGGTAGAGTAAACTTGTACAACCACCATGGAAATCAATATAGCGGTTCCTCAGAAAATTGGGAATCAAACTACCTCAAGACCCAGCTATACCACTCCTGGGCATATACCCAAAGGACACTTTACCCTAACACAAGGACACTTGCACTGATGTTTTTGCCTGCTTTAGAGGACCCATTTCCTCCTATTGAGTTGCTTAGTTTAGCTTTAAGATCAGGGGAGGTGTCTAGACTTACTGCAACTTGTAATGCCACGTTTAGTTGATAGCAGTGGGAGGCCTGCCATTTTCTGAAGGGAAATGGAGGAGGAGTGGATGGGGAGGTAGTAGATAGGGGGATTGAGGAGGTTGGGGTGGAGGGAGGGGGAGAGCTTCAGTCAGGATGCAATATATGAGAGAATAAATTAATTTTAGAAAGACTCCTCATCAGGATTTGGAAAGGGGGGTGAAAGGTTACCTTACTCCATGAATATGCCACCCACCTCACAAATATTCATAAAAGTCATTTAAAATCTATAACTCTTGAGTCCAAAGGGCTACTTGATTTGGGCCTGTCTAATCTGTTTCTGGGGTATATGCTTTGCTTTTCAAATTAAATTTATACTTAGTCTATTTGTGTCTCTCAGCTGAATTTTTACTTTCAGAAGACAAGAACCAAGAAGAGGGTTGGCCATGGTGTCCATGCTAGTTTGAGAAGCAGAGGACTGAAGGAGAGATAAACCTGTGTAGGGGACAGGCTATATGGCCAATATTCTGTCATCTTGTCAGAGCCTAGGTTCCTATTTCTCCAGCAGTCTGCAATTTACCAGAAACCAGCTGACCCTGTCATGGTTCAACAGTTAGACACCTGTTGTGGTTTATTGTGGGGGGTGGTCATTCTAAGACCCCCGAGCTACTCCTTTGTGGCTATAAACTAGCTTTTCCAGTAAGACTACTGGTAAGATCAGATTAAAGGCCAGCTGTCTGCGAGCAGCAGTTCTGGGAACTTTTTCCTGACTAACCAGATCCTTCACAACTGCCCTTTCTTTCTGAAATTTCTCTGTCTTCTGCAATTATAGCAGCTATAAAGGTAGACACCTGCTGGAGCATTCCAGAGTTAGGTATCCATAGCAACCCTTGCTTACGCAAATACCCATGCTTCTGTGCCTATAAAAACTCTGTGAAATTTTTCAATAAACAGGGCTTGATCAAAGACTTGCTTCCCTTCTTCGTGTCTTGTGTTCTGTCCCTATACAGGAGAATTCTCCTCCCGAGCATTAGTCAAACCCTGGCAGGCTGGCTCAAACCTGTTTTTAGGATTCCAAGTGTGGGATCCGACCGGTCTCATGAGAGAACAGGTAAGGTTAATTCACTTGAAGAGCAACCACCTCGTGTAGAGCTTAATTGTTGCCAGCTGAAAAGATCCCGTGAACAGACTCTGGGAGGAGATATATAAATGAGCCCAGAACTGGAGGCTGGGTTTTTTGGAGACTTGGGATAGATTTGGCTGTTCATCACTGCACTTCAAGACCCTCCTAGAGAGAACCGCTGGAGGGAAGGCTTTGGGGCTCTGGCTCCTGCTGAGGTTCTGGGTTCTGGTTACCCCAGGTTCTAGCAGAAGAAATCCTGCGGCTCACACCCGGAGAATCCTTCCTCGGAACTGATATCCTTAAGGTTTTGTTATTGTGTCCATTAATCCTCATTTCCTATTGTTTTGGTTAGTCGGGTTATAAGTGACGTATGCTCAGTCACTACGTTGTTAATAAAATATATTGGTTAAGAAAATTGAGCCTACAAAGGACAATCAGTGCTACATAGAGAACCCTGTCTTAAAATCAAACAAAGAACAAAGAAGAAAACCTTGAATCAGTAACAGGGAGAGGAGTCTACAGCTTTCTGGAGGTGGTGACTGGCATATATCCAAAGAACAAGTTACCTTGGTGGAGAAGAACAAGAGCTGTCTGAAAAACAGGAACAGAAACAGCCTACATGAGTACTTGAAAAGCAGGGAATACATGGGGGTGGGGGCTACTCAGGCCTTAACAGCAGATTATAAAGTATGTATTTTTGTGGCTGGCTTTTCCTATAGACTCTAGTATTACTGGGTAGTCTGAGGTTTCTTTTTAGGGTTCTTATTTTCATTAATAAGAATTTTAAAATGGATTTAAAGGGAAGCTCAATGACAATTTTGTTATATTTTAAGTGAAAAACACAGTACAGTTTAGGTGAAAATTCTGGCAGCTACCAGAAGGAGAAACGGAGAAAAGTTCGCGCATGCCTCTTAAGTTAGACATGAAATAGAAATAGATAGCTTATTGAGGAAATGAAAAGCCAGCCAGGCACAGTGGCACATGTCTGTAATCCCAGCACTTCGGGAGACAGAGACAGGCAGATCTCTGAGAGTTCAAGGTCAGCCTGGTCTACAAAGTGAGTCCTGGACAGCCATCATTACACGGAGATACCCTGTATCAAAAACCAAACCAAACAAAATGAAACAGAGTGAGAGTGAGTGAGAGAGAGAGAGAGAGAGAGAGAGAGAGAGACAGACAGACAGACAGACAGACAGACAGACAGACAGAGACACTAGTAGGATAAAGCATCCTTTGGATATAGATAGATCTATACTTATCTTTCTGAGAAACTGCAGTGCTGATTTCCATAGTGGCTAAACAAATTTGCACTCCCACTAGCAAATCACCAGCAGGAGCTGTCATTTGTGTTAGTGACCTTATCCAATTTGACAAGGGTAAGATGAAATCTCAAAGTAGTTTTGATTTATATTTCCTATGGCTAAGGTTGTTGAACAGAGAGACAGAGACAGAGAGGAGGAGGAAGAAGAAAAGAAGAAGAAGAGGAGGAGGAGGAGGAGGAGGAGGAGGAAGAAGAAGAAGAAGAAGAAGAAGAAGAAGAAGAAGAAGAAGAAGAAGAAGAAGAAGAAGAAGAAGAAGAAGAAGAAGAAGAAGAAGAAGAAGAAGAGAAGCCCTCATAAGAATGGAATTAGGGTAGTCACCTCAGTAAAGAGTCCCCAAAAGCAACTGGCCATGTGCTATATGGTCTTTTATAGTCCTCTTGTCCTGCTGGTTTGTACTTTGAGGACTTTGTTCCTTGGATGGTGCCAGGGAAGGAAGGATTTCCAAGTATTCTTCTGAAAGCAGACTTTTTCATTTCCCACTTTCCTATCACATTAAAACTGATGAGCAAATAATGAATCTAATTAATATTAGGATCTTACATGCCTGGCACAGTACTGAATACACATGTCCATAATTGCTAACCTAATGAGCAAATGCTATGCTACAAAACTGTTCAATATATATTTGAACAATATGTATTTCTCAGAGTATTTAATAGAAACCCCTTTTATTTCTAAAAAAAAAAATAGCATTTACCTCCGTAGAAATAGTCAAGCACATAGATAGTTAACATTAAAACAGCAGGGATGGGTACATGCTCAGTGGAGAATGGGCCTAGTGGTAGAACATATATGTAGCATGTAATGGGCAAGGAGTCCTATCCCCAAAATCACTTAAAAAACCCAACCAACAAACATTTTTATGTCCCCATGGTTATGTATAGTGTATGCTCAATAAAATATAAAGTTTATGTTGATGAGGTTTTTAGCAGTACACTTGAAACATTTTCAACCATAGTGGCTAGACTGTTACTATTTTGCTTTATGGCAAAGGACACTGTCATTTGAACAAAGTGGCAGAATGGGGAAAAAATTACCAATTCCACATCTGCTAGAGGACTATTCTCCAAAACATATCAAAAATCAAGAAACTAGATATCAAAACCAAACAAACAAATCAAAATATTGGGTGCAGATCTAAACAGAATTTTTCAATAGAGGAAATTCAAATAGCTGAGAAACAAATAAATGTTCAACAACCTTAGCCGTAGGAAATTAAATCAAAACTACTTTGAGATTTCGTCTTACCCTTGTCAAAATAGATAAAGTCACTAACACAAATGACAGCTCCTACTGGTGATTTGCTGGTGGAAGTGCAAATTTGTTTAGCCACTATGGAAATCAGCACTGCAGTTTCTCAGAAAGATAGGTATAGGTCTACCTATATCCAAAGGATGCTTTATCCTACTACTGCATCACTTGCCCAACCGTGTTCATTGCTACTCTATTCACAATAGCTAGAAACTGGAAACATCCTAGATCCTCCTCAATAGAAGAATGAATAAAGAAACTGGTACATTTACACAATGGAATATTAGTCATCTGTTAAAAAATCATGGAATTTGCAGGCAAATTCATACAATTAACAAAAAGAATTGTGCTGAATGAGGTAACCCAGATGTCAAAATATAAATACAGCATGTATTTACTTATATGTGGATATTAGCAATTAAATAAATGATAACCAAGCTACAGTCTGTAGACTGAGAGAGATTAGATATGTAAGAATGGACTAGAAGAACAGATTGATCTCCCTGG
Source organism: Acomys russatus (assembly GCF_903995435.1). Taxonomy (NCBI): domain Eukaryota; kingdom Metazoa; phylum Chordata; class Mammalia; order Rodentia; family Muridae; genus Acomys; species Acomys russatus. The sequence goes on along the minus strand of NC_067169.1, from coordinate 20,256,579 downwards.
GCATAAGAATTATAATAGATTTTATGGGTGGACTAGGGGCAAGGGACAAAGATAAGAATGGGAGAATTGGGGGGGTACAGCTGGGGTTGATGGAGGGGATGTCAGGAGAGACTGCTAGAATGAGGGACGTTTGAGGAGTTGTATGATACCTAGTGCAGCGGAAGCTTCTTAAAATATATTAAGGCAATACATTGAAATATTCATATAAGGAAGGAGATGGAGTCCCAACTAGTCATCACTTGTCACCCAGTGAAGCTTCCAGTACTGGGTCTGAGATATATCCAATTGAATTGTTGGCCAAATGGGGTCCCATGGAAATTCCCCAAACAACCTAGGCTGTTGCTAAGACAATGGGTTATTCTCCAGGAACTGACAGCAAGGCCCCATTCCTGAAGACGATAACCACATAACTCATTGAGCATGGATAGGTCAAGCTTGTGCCTACATAAAACCTTCACCCCAATGTTCTAGTGTCTTTAGTATGCAAAGCTACTCTGCATGATTGCAAAAGATAAACAGAAACACCAAGCCAGCTACAAACCCTTTACCTACAATGGTGTACTATCTGGAAGATAGTAGGGCAATGGTAGCACAAAGTTTATGGTGGCCTACTCCACAAGATGGAACCCATACCTGATGCTGGTTGGGTGACCAAGAACCAGAAACTAGATATTCCAGAGGCCTAGCGTAAAACAAGCTACGACTGGCCTTTTAAAAAGTAACAGTAAAATTATTTGTAATGAGTCTTATTCTGCTATACTTATAGATCAGTTCCTTATTTAGCCATAACCACCTTGGCTGGTGCCTTAGTTTGAGCGGGACCCCTGGGCCAAAATCTGCCTATCATATTGTTCTACTTGTAGGTTTCTAGGACTCTCTGGATCCTTCTACTTTGCTATTCTCCCATGCGTCTCTCATATAGAGTCCCAATGGGATGCCCTCCCCTCTGTCCTAGTTTCCTGGTAAGTAAAGGCTTTCATGGGACGTGTCCCTTGGGCTAGTATGCAGATATAAGTGAGTATATACCATTTGATTCTTTCTGCTTCTGGGTTAACTCACTCATTATGATCATTTCTAGCTCAATCCATTTATCCACAAATTTCGGGAATTCCTTGTTTTTAATAGCTGAGTAGTATTCCATAGTGTATATGTACCACAGTTTCTTTATCCACTCTTCTACTGAGGGACACTTAGGCTGTTTCCATGTTCTGGCTATTATGAATAAGGCTGCTATGAACATGGTTGAGCAAATTTTCTTGTTGTGTGCTGGAGCATCTTCTGGGTATATTCCAAGGAGTGGAATAGCTGGGTCTTGAGGAAGCCCTATTCCCATTTTTCTGAGATAGCACCAGATAGATTTCCAAAGTGGCTGTACTAGTTTGCATTCCCACCAGCAATGAAGGAGTGTTCCTCTCTCCCCACATCCTTGCCAGCATGTGGTGTCGCTTGAGTTTTTGATCTTAGCCATTCTGATGGGTGTAAGATGGAATCTCAGAGTTGTTTTGATTTGCATTTCCCTGATGACTAAGGAGGTTGAGCATTTCTTTAAGTGTTTCTCAGCCATTTGATACTCCTCTGTTGAGAATTCTCTGTTTAGTTCCAAGCCCCATTTCTCAATTGGGTTATTCGGTTTGGTGGTGTTTAATTTCTTGAGTTCTTTATATATTTTGGATATTAGACCTTTGTCAGATGTAGGGTTGGTGAAGATCTTTTCCCAGTCTGTAGGCTGTCGCTTTGTTCTCTTGACAGTGTCTCCTGCCTTACAGAAGCTTCTCAGCCTCATGAGGTCCCATTTATTAATGATTGACATTAAGGCCTGGACCGTTGGTGTTCTGTTCAGGAAGTTGTCTCCTGTGCCAATATGTTCCAGGCTCTTTCCCACTTTTTCCTCTAAGTGGCTTAGTGTCTCTGGTTTTATGTTGAGGTCTTTAATCCACTTGGATTTGAGTTTTGTTCAAGGTGACAAATATGGGTCCAGTTTCATTTTTTTACACATAGACCTCCAGTTAGACCAGCACCATTTGTTGAAGATGCTATCCTTTTTCCATTGAATGGATTTGGCTTCTTTGTCAAAATCAAGTGACCATATGTGTGTGGATTCATATCTGGGTCTTCGATTCGATTTCACTGATCAACCAGCCTGTTGCTGTGCCAATACCATGCTGTTTTAATTACTATTGCTTTATAGTACAGTTTGAGATCAGGTATGGAGATTCCTCCGGAGCACCTTTTATTGTACAAGATTGTTTTACCTATTCTGGGTTTTTTGTTTTTCCATATGAAGTTCAGTATTGAACTTTCAACGTCTTTAAAAAATTGTGTAGTTATTTTCATAGGGATTGCATTGAATCTGTAGATTGCTTCTGGAAGGATGGCAATTTTTACTATGTTAATTCTCCCGATCCATGAGCAAGGAAGATCATGCCATCTTCTCAGGTCATCTTCAATCTCTTTCTTCAGAGTTTTGACAATTTTTTCATACAAGTCCTTCACTTGCTTAGTTAGGGTAACTCCTAGATATTTTATATTGCTTGTGGCTAGTGTGAAGGGTGTGGTTTTCCTAATTTCTTCCTCTGCAAGCTTGTCATTTGTGTATAGGAAGGCTACAGACTTTTTTGAGTTAATTTTGTATCCAGCCAATTTGCTGAAGGTGTTTATCAGCTTTAGGAGTTCTCTGGTGGAATTTTGAGGGTCACTTATGTACACTATCATATCATCTGCAAATAGGGATAATTTGACTTCCTCCTTTCCCATTTGGATACCCTTGATCTCCTTTTGTTGTCTTATTGCTCTGGCTAGAACTTCGAGTACTATATTGAAGAGATATGGAGAGAGTGGGCAGCCTTGCCTTGTTCCCGATTTGAGAGGAATTTCCTTGAGTATCTCACCATTTACTTTGATATTGGCTATTGGCTTGCTGTATATAGCCTTTATTATGTTGAGGAAAGTGCCTTGTATCCCCAATCTCTCTAAAACTTTAAACATGAATGGGTGTTGAATTTTATCAAATGCTTTCTCTGCATCCAAGGAGATGATCATGTGGTTTTTTATTTTCAGTTTGTTTATATGGTGGATTACATTGATGGATTTCCATATATTAAACCATCCCTGCATGCCTGGAATGAAGCCTACTTGGTCATGATGAATGATATCTTTGATGTGTTCCTGTATTCGTTTTGCAAGTATTTTATTTAATATTTTTGCATCTATGTTCATAAGAGAAATTGGTCTGAAATTCTCTTTCTTTGTTGAGTCTTTGTGAGGTTTAGGTGTCAATGAGACTATGGCCTCATAGAATGAATTTGGTAATTTTCCATCCATTTCTATCTTTTGGAGTAGCTTGAAGAGTGTCGGTACTAGCTCGCCCTTGAAGGTCTGGTAGAATTCTGCACTGAAACCATCTGGCCCTGGGCTTTTTTTGGTTGGGAGACCATCGATGATTGCTTCTATTTCTGTAGGGGAAATGGGCCTATTAAGCTTGTTTATCTGTTCTTCATTCAACTTTGGCAAGTGAAATTGATCAAGAAAATCATCCATTTCCCTTAGATTTTCAAATTTTGTGGTGTATATGCCTTCAAAATAGGATCTTATGATTCTTTGAATCTCTTCAGTGTCTGTTGTTATGTCTCCCTTTTCATTTCTGATTTTGTTGATTTCAATACTGTCTCTCTGCCTTTTAGTTAGTTTGGCTAACGGTCTGTCTATCTTGTTGATTTTCTCAAAGATCCAGCTTTTGGTTTTGTTGATTCTTTGGACTGTTTTCTTAGTTTCTAATTTGTTAATTTCAGCCCTGAGTTTGATCATTTCCAGGCGTCTACTCCTCTTGGGTGTTTCTGCTTCTTTTTTTTTCTAGGGCTTCCAGTTGTGTTGTTAAGATGCTTATGTGCGATGTTTCCAATTTCTTTTTAAAGGCACTTAGTGCTATGAATTTTCCTCTTAGCACTGCTTTCAATGTATCCCACAAATTTGGGTATGTTGTTTCATCATTTTCATTGAATTTCAGAAACTCCTTGATTTCTTTCTTTATTTCTTCCCTGACCCAGGTGTCATTTAGCAGAGAGTTGTTTAGTTTCCACGTACGTGTAGGCTTTTTGTTATTTCTGTTGTTGTTGAATTGCAGCCTAAGAGCATGGTGATCTGATGGGGTACAAGGTATTATTTCAATCCTCTTGTATCTATTGAGGCTTGCTTTGTGACCTACGATGTGATCAATTTTGGAGAAGGTTCCATGGGGTGCAGAGAAGAAGGTGTATTCTTTCTTGTTTGGGTGAAAGGTTCTATAGATATCTGTTAGATCCATTTGACCCATGGCATTGGTTAATGATGTTATTTCTCGGCTTAGTTTCTGTTTCAATGACTTATCCTTCAGTGAGAGTGGGGTGTTGAAGTCTCCAACTATTATTGTGTGGGGATCGATGTGTGGTTTAAGCTTTTTTAGGAGATCTTTTACAAATATGGGTGCCCTTGTATTGGGAGCATAGATGTTCAGAATTGTGATGTCATCTTGGTTGACTTTCCCTTTGATGAGTATGAAGTGTCCTTCCTCATCGCTTTTGATTAATTTTAGTTGAAAGTCTATTTGGTTTGATACTAAAATGGCTACGCCTGCTTGCTTCTTGTGACCATTTGCTTGGAATATTTTTTTCCAACCTTTTACCCAGAGGTAATGCCTTTCATTATGGGTGAGATGTGTTTCTTGAATGCAGAAGAATGTTGGATCTTGTTTATGTACCCATTCAGTCAGTCTGTGTCTTTTTATTGGAGAATTGAGGCCATTGATGTTGAGAGATATTAATGACCAGTGACTGTTAAGAGTCTTAATTTTGATGTTGTTTCCAGTCGAGCGTTTGTGTAGTTGTGTTTTTGCCATGGGATAGTTATCTATTTCCTGGGTAGTTTTGGTTGTAGCTTGACCCTTTGGGATGGAGTTTTCCTTCTAGTACCTTCTGTAAAGCTGGATTTGTGGATAGGTACTGTTTGAATTTGTTTTTGTCATGGAATATTTTGTTTTCTCCATCAATGGTTATTGATAATTTTGCTGGGTAAAGTAGTCTGGCCTGGCATCTGTGGTCTCTTAGGGTTTGCAGGATCTCTGTCCAGGCCCTTCTGGCTTTTATGGTCTCTGCTGAGATGTCGGGTGTAATTCTGATAGGTTTACCATTAAATGTTATTTGGCCCTTTTCCCTTGCAGCTTTTAATATTTTTTCTTTGTTCTGCATGTTTTGTGTTTTGATTATTATGTGGCGGGCAGTTTTTCTTTTCTGGTCAATTCTATTTGGTGTTCTGTAGGCCTCTTGTATGTTTATAGGCATTTCTTTCTTTAGATTGGGGAAATTTTCTTCTATGATTTTGTTGAGAATAGTTTCTGGGCCCTGGAGTCTGATGTCTTCTCTTTCTTCAATGCCTATTATCCTCAAATTTCTTCTTTTCATGGTGTCCTTAATTTCTTGGATGTTTTGTGTCAGGAGTTTTTCAGATTTGGCATTTTCTTTAATGGTTGATTCAATATCTGTGATTGTATCTTCTAGCCCTGAGATTCGTTCTTCCATCTCTTGGATTCTGTTAGAAAAGCTCACCTCTGTGTTGCTCGCCTTCTTCTCTGAGGTCTCCCGTTGTCGTTTTTCTTCTGTCTGTATGTTTATCATTGAATCCATTTTCATTTTCAGATCTTGAACTGATTTTTTGATTTCTTTCATCTGATTTTTTGTGTATTCCTGAGTTTCTTCCATTGCCTCTTTATAGGTCTTCAGAGCTTGAACCGTTTTATTTATTTCTTTCATCTGGTTGTTTGCATTTGCCTGCAATTGTTCCAGTTCCACTCTATGTGCTTCTTTTATGTCTCTCACCTGTTTGTCTGCATCTTCCTGTATTTGATTACGAATTTTATTTGTTTCCTCCATTATCATCCTCATTACTAAGGATTTGAGGTCATTTTCTTGTATTTCCTTTGTATTTGAGTTCTCTGGGTTGTTTTCTTTGGGATAGCTGGAAACTGGAGATGCCATGTTGTTTTGGGGTTTTTTGCGTATGCTTTTTCGTTTTCCTTTAGACATCTTGCCGTCTTTGTTTTTGTTGGGTAGCTTCCAGAGTTGGATGGAGGGTGTCTGACGATAGGTTCACTTATTTTCTCATGATTTCCCTAGGCTAGGAGCTCAAAGCTTCACTGGTGTGGATGTTAGGAGGTTAGCCCTGTTGTTCTGGTCTCTCACAGCCAGTGATCTTCAGCCCCCCTGTGCTGTAGATCCTGCAATTGTTCTGGGTCTCTGAATGAGCGTTGGGTCAGGCCAAGGTATCCACAGCCTTCTGTGTTCCCTGCCAAATCCAGCCAGGAACACTGGGCCTGAACCATGGGCTGAACTCAGTTAGATTCTCAGGGTCTGAACCGTCTGCTGAGCTCAGCTAGGGATTCTGGGCCCAAAATGCGCACAGGGTCCAGCCAAAATTTTTGGGCTGGGACTACGCACCAAGCTCCGCTAGGGCCTTTTGGCCCAAAGTGCGTGCTCTGGTCAGTTATTGACTCAGGGCCCGAACTGACTACCAATCTCAGCCAGGAACTCTGGATTCAAACTGCACACTGTGTCCAACCAGAGTCTTAGAGCTGGTGGAACTGAGAGCTCTGTCCAGCCTGCGCCACAGCAGGAGAACTGCGGCTGCTCTGAGTTAGCACCAGTGGTTCAACCAAGTGCTCCACCCAGACTGTGTCACCGCAGGGAAGCTGCCGCTGAGCTGAGGTGGTGCCTAGGATGGAACTGCGCACTCCACCAAGCCTGCACCACAGCAGGAGACCTGCGGCTGTTCTGAGTTAGCGCCAATGGTGGAACCAAGTGCTCTGCCCAGACTGTGTCACTGCAGGGGAGCTGCCGCTGAGCTGAGGTGTCGCCTAGGGTGGAACTGAATGCTTGGCCAAGCCTGCGCCACAGCAGGAGAACTGTGGCTGCTCTGAGTTAGCGCCTGTGGTTCAACCAAGTGCTCCTCCCAGATTGTGTCACTGCAGGGGAGCTGCCGCTGAGCTGAGGTGCTGCCTAGCATGGAGCTGTGTGCTCAACTAAGCCTGCGCCACAGCAGGGGAGCTGTGGCCGAAGCTGAGTTAGTGCCTCGGGCAGAATTGCTTGCTGGGCTGGGCCAGTACCCGGGACTCTGGGGCCCAACTGTCCGCCGAGTCCAGTCTGGGTCCGAAGGCTCCACGCGACCCAAATCCTGCCCCGAGTCCCCTCTCCCACAGCAACTCCCACCAGCCAGCACACCAATCGCCTCCACTGGAAGGCTATGAGCTGCAAACCTCAGCCACCGCTGCTGGTGCCGCTGGTGCTGCTGCCTCTGCCGCTGCAGCTCCGATCAGAGAAAATCCACGCTCCTCCCGTGTGCAGGGGCACGCAGGTCCTCCGCACCCTGGTCCCTCCGAACCGTGGAGCACTCCCGCTGCCGTGATGTTCGGACCTCGGTGTTCCTGGCTCAGAAATCTGTGCAATTCCCTGAATTGTTCACTGGAGCCTCCAAACGTGGTCCACACTGCTCGCCGCCATCTTGAAAACTTGTTGTTATATCTTAAACCTTGTTCTTTAAAAAAAAAATAGTGTTTACTAATGTATTCTCTCACATATTACATCCAGACTGCAGTTTCCCTTCCTCCCTCTTCTCTCAGTCCCTTCTTCCTCCTCCCATCTCCTCAGAAAATGGCAGGCCTCCCATGGCTATCAACCAAACATGACATATCAAGTTTCAATAAGACTAGGCACCTCCCATAATATTATGGTTGGATGAGGCAAAACCTATTCTTTTCCAATGAGAGACAGGAAGGAAATGGATCTGGATGGGAGGGGAGGTGGAGTGGAACTGGCAGGAGTAGAGGGAGGGCAAACTGGAATCAGGATATATTATATAAAAAGAGATCTATTATTAACAAAAGGAGAAAACGTTTTTTAAAGATACATCAAATGTGAAAAAAAATACTAACTATCACTTGTGAATATGGAAGCGTGAATGAATAATGACTACAAGATACCACTTCACAGCAGCTACTATTGCTATGATGAAAGAAAATGAAAGGCAGATGAGTGACATGGACAATATGAATTTTTCATGAGAATGTAAGAAAATTAGAATACTGTGTCATTGCTGCTAGAAATGGTGCTATTATGAATGTGGAAAGGACTATGACAGTTCTCCAAACACTTAAACTTAAAATATATCATATGATCCAGAATTTCCACATCCAAGAATAAACCCCTTGAATGTGAAGTCATAGATTTACATAGCTATATTTGTACATCAATGTTCCTAGAAACAGTTTTCACAGTAGCCCAAGATAGAACCCTAATATTCATGGAGGAATCAGACAAAAACCAAACTGGTTTCATGTACTATTTCTTTGGCACCATTGATGCAAGAGAGAACAAAATAGAAATGACTAACGTTTAATATTTTAATACTTTAAAATTAGTTTTGATCAGATAAATCTGTTCATTTCATCTGTTTCTGATCATCTTAGAGTGAAAATCAAGCCAAGCTCCATTTTTGAAAATCCTCCAATGATTCCCTAGCACAATAAAAATAAAAATAAATTAAAATGTCTTTACAACACTATGTGAATTGGCCACTCATTGCATCTCCAACTTCACCTTCTACAAGTCTCACACCCAATATTCTTGAGAGGGCATCCTGCAACTCTTTTACATTTACCTGTTGATACACTTCAGGGTCATTTCCCCAGCCAAGCCTCAGAACTAACAATTTTTCACATAATCAAATCCTCATCATATACTTTCATTTCCTTGGTCAAGTCTTAAGAACTCATCCCAAGCACCCTCTTCTATGCCGTCTCACACTCGATCTTACGATCTGACATCTATTTCTGCATTCACTTCCTGCCCCCATGTGTGATTATTTATCATTTTCTGACTCTTGAGATGAATGCTATATGAGCTCAGGAATCTTCCTTTCTTATTTCCTGTTGTATTTATCACATCTAATAATAACTTGTACATAGCTGGAGTTGTAAATTTGGTGCTCTGCCAGAGGCCTTTCAACAACTCAGTGGCAGCAACTTAAGCTACCACCTGCTGAGGCCATGTGCAGTGCATTTCCACTGTTGCAACTCAGTGGCTCTTTTCCACTGTCCCTAGGGGTTGCATAGCAACAGGCACTCTTTTTAAAAGGTCCAGCCACACCCCAGACCACTCTCACTATCTTGTTTGTTCTGTCTCCGGTCTCTTGCTCTGTCTATCTATTTATCGCTCTCTCTCTCTCATATCCTGGCTCAGAGAAGGCCTTTCCACCCACTTTCTGGCCTACCCCCAATACACCTGTTGTGCTAGATCTATTGTATGTTGTGACTTTATGGCCTTCCTTGGCTCCAACCTACCAAGATACCTTTTACCACTTTCTTCTAATAGCTAGGACTTGATTATTGTTGGACGAAGTTAACTATTGTAAATATACGTACACTGTATAAAATTCGAACAGATGTTAGATGGGTGATGTTAGAATACAGATAAGAATCTTGTGCTGTTCATGCCACGCCCACTTGCAGAAGCCTCTTTTTTTCAGCCACAGTTGCTATAAGGAATGTTAAGCCCCCTAATAACAGCCAGTCTGTGAACCCATAAATCCCATCCAACAGACTCCCCAGGAACCCAGATTTCAGAAGAATGGCAGGCACCATTCTTATTTCCCCAAGAAAGTTAACACATCGTAGGTTGCTAGACTCCTGGGATATCAGAGAACTACTAGTATAGAGGATGTACTCCAACCAGCTGTGCTTCTCCTCTACATCCTCAGAATGGAATACTCTTTCCCTGGATTTCCCTTCCTACCCAGGAAGGAGAGAGAGGCTGGCAGCTGGGAAACATCCCTGCTTTCTCTCAGACCTACAAGAATGAATACCTTCCCACTCTCCTTTGTGGGACTAAATTCTCATCAGAGCCCCACTCATGCCATCTGTCTGCCTTGGTATTGAGGTCTGAACTGTCCTCAGAATCCACACCATGCTGTTCTCTGTTTGTATGTTCATGACATTAATAATATAAGTATTCTCAACTTATAAGGACAAGCCTCAGTGTCTCTCCTGAAGCCTAAACCACCGACATGATAGGTGAAATTTGCTCCCACTATAGTAGTGTAAAAATTTGTTTTTGTTTTCTCTATCAAAAGTAGCTAGCAGCAAGGCATGGCAGTACTCACCTTTAATCTCAGCACTCACAAGGCAGATGTGTTTCAGCATCTGGTGGATGGCCTGGGTACCACTTCTGGAGGGCCAGTCTAAGCTTCCTGATGATTATGGAAGGATGTTGAAGTCAAAGATGCTAGAATGCTTTTTTTTAATGTTGTAGAGGAGTTTATTAAATGAGCATGGGAGGAGAAGGAAAGGGGTAGAGGTACCCCAGAGAGAAAGACAGACAGACAGACAGACAGATAGACAGACACACACACACACACACACACACACACACACACACACACACACACACACAGAGAAAAAGAGACAGACAGAGGAAGAATGAGAAGAAGAAGAGAGAGAGAAAGAGTAAGGGCCTAGAGTGCTTTAGGACGAGGCCTCTACACTGGGTGAGGCTCTTCAGTTTCATGGAGGATGTGTGTGTGTGTGTGTGTGTGTGTGTGTGTGTGTGTGTGAGAGAGAGAGAGAGAGAGAGAGAGAGAGAGAATGATTTTCTACCTGGTATACAGTTTAGCCAGTGATGATATCAAAAGTGTAATAGCCTTTTTTTTTAAGCTGCTGTGCTAAGTAAGCAAGGTAGAGGAAGCAGGTGGATGCTTCAAACTGGCTGGCAGGCAGGTCCAGTGAGATGTAGGTCCAGTGGTGCTTCACCTGTGCTCAGCACCGAGCTGGCGGAGATGGAGTGGGCTTCATTGTCTGCCAAGGCAGATCTGCCATTGCTGCCTTGACTGGCAGTCAAGTCCTGGACATCTAGTGGTGATTCTTCCCCAGACTAAATGGAGTCTCAGACAGTCATGGTGGAGGAATAGTCCAAGCACTTGACAGAGCATACCAGCCAGCCTTTATTATAAACTTTGGGCAGTGGGGAGGATTTGAGAGTGAATATATCTGATTCCCTGGGGCTGGGATTACCAGGATACTTAATCTACATGTAGTGTGGTACAGTACCTCCTTTGCATTGCAGTAGCACAGGATCCTATCACAAGAAGGAAAACACAGTACTTAATTATCATATGGGTGGGGGAAGAACTTCTAGGTATGATTAAAGGTCATTTGCTGAAGGCTAGGATCTCCTTAGCATAGGATGGGGATACTTCCCAGGAATCCCCAGGTGCTTGCTGAACAGGTTCTATCAGGAGAGTGTCTTCCCTGGACCCCCCCTGAGAAAGGGAGCCCATCGTAATAGACTGAGCTTAGTTGTCTATCTGGATATACCAGACTTTGACCTCTCCAGCAGTGCCCCACAGGCAGAGGTAGGTGAATCTATTAATTTGAGGCTAGCATGGTTTACATGACAAGTTTTGGGTCAGCCAGAGCTATATAGTAAGACATTGTTTAAAAAACAAAAACAAAGCTAGGTGGTGGTGGTACATACCTTTAATCCTAGCACTCTAGAGGCAGAGGCAGGAGGATCTCCAAGTTTGAGGCCCTCCTGGTCTACAGAGTGAGTTCCAGGACAGTTTCCTTAGGGCAGCTTTCTAAGTTACCCTATTGGAAATAGACTGTTAATTTGAATCTCAGCCAATAAGGAACAAGTCCCCCCTTGAGTAAGTGATAAAAAAATACTCTGTTTTGGCTGTGTGTACTTGATAGCTTGGTTTGGGTCATGGTACATATTTTTGAGGGAAAGAAATTGCCTTGCTGGATTACTTTTGGTTTATTCATAGGCTTCTTTGTGTAACGCTGTGATTATTCTTTTCCCATACAAGTAAGAAAACTTTTTCAAAGATGTTGAATAGGGCCAAGTATAGTAGGACATGCATTCCACCATTCAGGAGGATGAGTTAGAAGAATAGAAAATCAGAGTAGCGAGCCAGGCGTGGTGGCGCACGCCTTTAATCCCAGTACTCGGGAGGCAGAGGCAGATGGATCACTGTGAGTTTGAGGCCAGCCTGGTCTACAAAGTGAGTCCAGGACAGCCAAGGCTACACAGAAAAACCCTGTCTCAAAAAACCAAAAAAAAAAAAAAAAAGAAAAGAAAAGAAAAGAAAATCAGAGTAGCCTGAACAGGATCCTCAATGGAGTTCCAACACCCACATGGCAGTTCACAACCATTTGTAACTCCACTTGCAGGGGATCTGATGCCCTCTTCTGGGTTCCATGGCACCATCACACATGTGGTACACAGATATACATTCAGGCACAACACTCACACACATGAAAAAAAAAATTGAGGGACTTTTGTAGGACCAGAATGCGTGCAAATAAAACTCAGAGCATTATGTTGTAAAATAGAATCAGGCAGACACGAAGTCACATCAGGCGTTTTGGGAGAGAGATAGCTCTATCAAAGGCACATATGGAAATCCCTTTTTAAACTATCACAGCTGTCCCTTCTGATGCTGCATACTAAATAGAATGCAAAAGTAACAGAATTTCCCAGAAAGAGCAGTTACTTGGAATGATGGGAAGCTTGCTTTCTCTCTGGGGTCTATCATGGTGAAAAAAAAGAAAACATAAAATGCTACAGACTTACAGATATATTTTTCTAGAAATAGTTTTCTTGTTAACTACTATATATATTTGGCAAGTGTAAACAATAATTCAAGCCTGGAATTTTTAGGAAGATGGAATTTTGATACCGTATCATGGACAAAATTTAAACTCTTGTTATAGACTAGAGCTGCTACTGCTGGGGCTATATATTTCCAATCCAAATAAAATCCTATAATCCAACCTGAGATCCCTAGGAAGGGATACATAGGATCCAAATAGACTTGCCTCACTCCACCATAACACTGTATTTTGTAGACACAATTATCAATAGACAGTAATTCACACAGGACCCCTCTCTCTCCAAAAGGAATAATTGTTGTTCCTATTTTCATCACTTCCTGCTTTTTCCTATCATGGGAAACAAATTAGGCTTCTGTCTTAGGTGGTTTATATTAAAAGCTTATAAAAACACACTTAGAAGGTATAAAGCATTCATTGTTAAGTTTCAAACTCAGGACAATGGCTGAGGTACCTATTTGCCATATCAAAGCGACCTTGTTTCCAGGTTCTCCCAGCATACCTGTCATATAGTATGGCTGTCATATCCCAGCCTCTACCCTGGACTCTCCAGCCCAGGAGCTGGGATACTCTTCTACCAGAGACTCTCCCTATATAATCGAGACATTTTGTTTACCTATCCCTTTTGTCTTCCTGGCTGCTGTCCCTGGTTCTCTTCTCTCCCCTCTCTTTTTCCCTCTCCTTCTGCCCCATGACCCAGCTCAGTCTGGTCATGTACACTCTGGGCTCTCCAAGATATCCCCTTTATCTACAATAAACTTTTTCCTCCATGATTACTAGGAGTGGTCATGTCCTTTCCTTTTCTTTTTATTTATTTTTTGCATTCATTCATGGTAATCCTAAGGTTATTTTGCAGAAACTAGTAGCATTTAGAGTTGTGTCCTTCAATGACCTTTGCAAGAACAAATATAGCTCTGAATTCTTTTGTTTTTATAGTGCTGGGAATTTTAAACTCAGTATCTTGTGCATGTGAAGTAAGAACTCTTTTTATTTTAAGATTTATTTATTATGTACACAATGTTTTGCCTGCATGTGTGTCTCCCTACCAAAAGAGGGCACCGGATCTCATTACAGATGGTTGTAAGCCACCATGTGGGTGCTGGGAATTGAACTCAGGACCTCTAGAAGAGTAGACAGTGCTCTTAACCTCTGAGGCACCTCTCCAGCCCTAAGTAAGAACTCTTTTGCTGAGTTACATCCTCAGTTTGCTATAATTTTCTTTTAAACAATAAAATTGTATGGATTTATCATGCAGAAACTAATGTTTCAGAGTATTTACACATTGTGAAATGCTTAAACACAGTGACTTACCAAATGCATTACCTAACAGTTATCATTTTTTGGTTGTATAAATTTGACATCCACTCCTTCTCATTTTTCAGGAATTATACATATGTAATTCTGTATAGCTTTTAATCCTTTTTTAGAGACAAAGCACACATGAAAATCTGGGAGAATCATGAGGAGTCAAAAAACTGTTGATTCTGTTCTTTAGATGGTACAGAAAGAAACTACTAACCTAGGTTTGTTGTCTCACTTACAGCTTCATTTACAGCAAGTTTCAGGCATCACATGCAGACACATTATAGTACAACAGAAAAAAATAGATGCAATATTTCAGTGAATATAATTGGTTTTTATTTCAATTTTGACTTCATGACTTTAGCAATTTTAAGTGGAACATATAATTCTTTCAGGTTTCAACACTGTGGGTCGGGGGAGGGCTACCAGTTCTCCTATTCTGGGATTCAGTAAATGGACTATTTTTCTTTCTTTCTTTTTTCCTTATTAAAAATTAATTCTTGGGCTGGAGAGATGGCTCAGAGGTTAAGAGCACTGATGGCTCTTCCAGAGGTCCTGAGTTCTATTCCCGGCACCCACATGGTGGCTCCTAACCATCTGTAAGGAGATCTGGTTACCTCTTCTGAAGTGCAGGCATAAGTGCAGACAGAACATTGTATACATAATAAATAAATAAAGTAATCAAACAAAAATAATTCTTAGAGAATTTCAGACCATTGTGTTTTGATCATATTCATCTCTATCCCTCCCAGATCTATCTCAATATCATGTCACACCCTCTCTTTAAAAACCCCATCTTGAGCCAGGCAGTGGTGGCGCATGCCTTTAATCCCAGCACTTGGGAGGCAGAGGCAGGCGGATCGCTGTGAGTTCGAGGCCAGCCTGGTCTACAAAGCGAGTCCAGGACAGCCAAGGCTACACAGAGAAACCCTGTCTTGAAAAACTAAAAAACAACAACAACAACAACAAAAAACATCTTGTCCAACTGTGCTTTCCAGATGGGGCCATCCATTAAAGCATGAAGCATAGGCAAGCTGTCAGAGGCCAGCCCTTCAAAAGAACTAGCTTTCCCCACCAGAATCCATTAACTGTCAACAGTTCTGCAATTAGGTGTGGGGATCTATGAGTTACTCCCCACCCATGATATAATGTTGATTGGTTTGGTCTTGTGATGGTCTTTAGGTAACCACAGCTTCAGTGAATTCATGAGTAAATCATCCTGTTGTGTCCAGAAGACACTGTTTCACTTAGGTTGTTGCTAATTTCTGACAATTAAAATATTTCCTCTCCCTCTTCTTTGATACTTCCCATTATACACATAAGAGAACTCAAAGACTTTTTCCAGAAAACTGCTGAGCTGGTAAACACTTTCAACAAAGTGCCAGCTCATAAAATTAACATACCAAAATCAGTAGCCTTCACCATACCAAAAATAGACTACAAAAGAAATGCTGAAAGCAATTTCATTCATAATAGACTCAAAATAAATAGATAAGTATATAAATTCAATCAAATACCTTGGAATAAACCAACCAAGGAAGTGAAAGATGTTTACAGTGTAAAATTTTGAAACACTGAAGAGAAAAACCAAAGAAGACACCAGAAAATGGAGAGACATGGATTTGTAGACAATATTGTGAAAATGACCAGTTACCAAAAGCAGATTCAATGCAATCTCGATCAAAATTTGAACACAATTCTTCACAGAAATTAAAGAAAAATTTAAAATTCACATGGATGAACAAAAGATCTCTGATAGGCTAAACAAGCCTGAAAATAAAAACACTGCTGGAAGTGTAACCACATCTAACTTAAATTCATCCTACAGGACCATAGTAAGAACAGCATGTTACTGGCACAAAAACAGGCATGCTGATCAAAGGAGGAGAATAAAAGACATAGAGTCCACACACCTACAGATACCTTATTTTTTACATGCATGTCAAAAACATACATTGGAAAAAATTGCATGTCTACAAGTAGAAAAATGAAACTTGATCTGTTTCTTTCTTCCTGCACACAATTCCAAATGGATCAAAGATCTCAATATTAGACCTGAGACTCTAAACGTTCTAGAAGGAAAACCAGGCAGTACATTTCAGAATCTCAAGCAACATTTCGTGAACAGGATCTTGTCATTTATGTAATAGAAAAAACTATCACTATTGGGACTTCATAAAACTAAAAAGATTGTACACAGAAAAGGAACTTAATCACCTAAATAAGAAGCTACAAAATATGGGGAAATGTTTGACAGTTACACATCTGACAGAGTTAGTGTCTTGAACATATAAGAAACTAAAAAATGTAAACACCGAGAAACAGCCAAATTAAAAAGCTATGCAATTGAACAGAGGGTTCTCAGAAGAAGACTCACAAACGGGTAAGGAGTATTTTAAAATGTCACCAGCCCCCATATTTGACCACATCCCCTGGATGGGGAGCCCCTGTGGCACTCAGAGGAAGGATAGCAGGCTACCAAGAAAAGACTTGATACCCTATGAGCATATACAGGGGGAGGAGGTCCCCCTCAGGAACAGTCATAGGGGAGGGGAGTAAGGGGAAAGCCAGAGGGAGGGAGGAATGGGAGGATACAAGGGATGGGATAACCATTGAGATGTAATATGAATAAATTAATAAACTACATTTAAAAAATGTCACCAGCATAGGCTGACAGAAAAATGAAAATTAAAACTAAAATGACTTGAGATTTCATCTTACCCCAGTCAGAATGGCTGAGATAAAAACAAAAACAAAAACAAAACAAAACAAACAAACAAACAAAGACCAAACAAACAAACAAACAGTGGTGAGGATATGGAAAGAGGAAACCCTCATGCATTCTTGGTGAGAGTTCAAATTGATGTAGCCACTGTGGAGATCATTCTTAAAAAAAAAAAAAAAAATCTATCACACGATACACATACACCATAAACTCAAAGGACTCTACTTTCTACTACAGTGATATATGCTCATCCAATAGCTAGAAAATAGAAACAGACTAGCTGGCCATTATCTTAAGAATGGATAATGAAATGTGGTATCTATATTGTAGGGAATGTGCAAAACGAAGAGGAGAAAGTATAGTAAAAGAACATATGTTGGTAGTGATAAGTGAAACAGCATGCTTGCTATGATAAGAAATGACATAAGTTATCCATGCAAACATATGATAAGCATAATGTAAAATGAGCAACATAACCCAATACCTCATTGGCTAAGAGGGGGTACAACTCCTCCCAACATAGATAGGGTATGTAAGTTAAATACAAGACCATGTCAGGCTGGCTGTAACGTTTACCAACTAAGACCACACCACTGTGCTGATCAAGGTGGACACATATCCCCAAGTGCGAAGACCTATCAGAGACCAGATCAGATCAAACTGGGGTCCAGACCTAGAGAAGGAACCCGACTGTGGACCACTAACTACACCGGGACAGATCATAAGCCTTACCTGAGAAACCATCAACCAGGCTACAGCTGTACTCAGCAGACTAGGAGAAGTACTGGGATATCTGAGTGAAGTGTGATGAGTGTGTGACTAATAAAGTCTCTGTAAAATCTTGATATTCATCTCCTTGAAGTTCTTACTTCCCTTGACTTGCAACATATATAGAGTGGAATTTTATTCAGCTGTCCAGAACTTTGTCCTGATTTACTCTGTATAGCAATCTTATCCTTTTTCACTTTTCATTTCATGAAAAAAAATTTATTCAGTTTATCCATGTTTCAGCATGACATGGATAGATAGGAAACAAATCTATGTGAATTACTCGAGTACCTTAGAACACACACACACACACACACACACACACACACACACACACACACACACACACTGGATCTAAATCTCAGACTTCTATGTACTGAATCTGTGGTTTCTGGACTAATAAATGTAGACAAGGATGGTTTTCCAGAAACTCACAATCTTCTGCTTAGTGCCAAAAAAAATCAAAGAGCATATACATAGGCTCCGATTATGTAGGTAAAATCATAGTCAAATCATGCTGCAGCACAACTTTTTGTTTTTCACATAAGACATCTTAGTCAGTATTTCTTCATTATAGAATTAGGAAAATCCTATCATCTCTCTTATGTCAAAAGGGGGCCTTAGAATGTTACTGTAAGAAATGAATTTGTTCATTTATTTTAGAACCTGGAAATAGAGCCTAGCACATTAGAAACACACCCAAATTGATGGCCTAACTGTTAACATTTATGTCTAAAAAGATTTGGAGTTAATTGATTTGCAATGTGATCAAAAGTTTCAGAGAGCATTAGTTACCTAGCATAGCACCCTCAAGTTAAACAACAATTCCTGCATTAAAATAATGTGAAGCGACATAGGGAGAGGTTGATAAATGGGTACTGAGTTAGTCTGATAAGAGAAAAAGCCTAGAGGGCTGTTATAAAGTAAGGAAAAATTATGTACCATATGTGCAAAAAGGCTAGTGCAAAAGATTATGAGCCAGGTGTGGTGGCGCACGCCTTTAATCCCAGTCTCGGGAGGCAGAAGCAGATGGATCACTGTGAGTTCAAGGCCAGCCTGGTCTACAAAGAGAGTCTAGGACAGCCAAGGCTACACAGAGAAACCCTGTCTTGAAAAACGAAAACAAACAAACAAAAAATATTATGAATGTTTTAATCACAAAGAAATAATGAATATCTGAGAAGATAGATATGTATTACTTATTTAGATATTCACAATACATATAAGTATTAAAAAATTACCCTGGGCATGGTGGTGCATGCCTTTAATCCCAGCACTCAGGAGGCAGAGGCAGGCAGATCGGTGTGAGTTCAAGGCCAGCCTGGTCTACAAAGTGAGTCCAGGACAGCCAAGGCTACACAAAGAAATTCTGTCTCAAAAAAAACCTAAAAAAAAAAAAGGAAATTATATGGTGCTTTCTTAAATATATACTTTATGTATTTATAACTTAAAAAATATGTGAAAAATCTTTCCTAACTCAGCATATGTTCCCATCCAGGCACTTTATGATATATTAATAGATACAATTTTAGCAGCTTTCAAGTTGAGGTATTTATAGACATATGTAGAAATGTTGCAAGAATAATACAAGTGTTTCCTATTTATGCTTCTATCCATTTGCTTAAATTCTTTACTTATTAGCATTTCACTGCAACCTCCCCGACTCTGTTTTTGCTTTTGTGAGTCAAGGTCTGTGTCTTAGTTATTTCTTCCTGTTGCTATGATAAAAAGAAACTTATAAGGCTCTACTGTTGCTCACAATTCTGGTAAGTCAAGGTGAATAAAGCATCTGGAAACATCACATACACAACCAGAAGGCAGAAAGAGATGAATGAATGCATGCTTGCTATTCAATTTCTTTTCACCTCTTATGAAGTCCAGGAGAATGTAGGCCACAGAATGGTTCCACCCACAATGGACTGGTCTTCCCATCTCAATTAACTGAGTCAGGATAATTCTCCACAAGCATGCTCAGAGGCCCATTTCCCAGTTAATTCTACATTCTGTCAAGCTGATGATACAAACTAGCACAATGTGGAAAACATTGCTCTGTCCTAGAACTTGCTATGTAGACCAGGCTGGCCTTGAATTTACAGTGATTGCCCTGTTTCTGCTGCCATGACCCTCAGATTAGAGGTGCAAGGCCTGACATTTTACCACCCTGTTTGCTTCTTTGTTATTGTTTTAGGAGATAGAGTCTCATTTTGTAGTTCAGGCTGGCCTGGGATTCACTTCCTTCTCTAGACTAGACTCAAACTAGTAACAACCCTTCAGCTTTATAATTTGGTATTTCAGATATGTAACATCACACCCTGCTTAATTTATGTGGTGGTTTGAATAAGAATGGCCCCCATAGGCTCATATGTTTGAATGCTTGCTCATCAGGGAGTGGCATGATTTGAGAGGCATTAGGAATGTGGCCTTGTTTCAGTAGGTGTGACTTTGGTGGAGGAAGTATGTCATAGGGGATGGGCTTTGAGGTTTCAAATGCTCAAGCCAGGCCCAGTGTCTATCTCTCTTCCTGCTGCCTGCAAATCCAGATGTAGAACTCTCAGTTAGTTCTCCAGCACCATGTCTGCCTGCATATGGCCATGCTTCCCGCCGTGATGAAAATGGACTAACCCTCTGAACTGTAAGCCATCCCTAATTAAATGTGTTCCTTTATAAGGGTCTCTTCACAACAAAAGAACACTGAATACTATGACAGTTTATAACTGAATAAGAAAAGAAATAAAAAGGAAAGGGAGTATACTTCTTCCTAGGTATGGTGGAGGAGAAAGTTTATTGTAGATATGTGGGAGAGCATAGCCAGAGGCAGGCACATTTTGGAGAATCCAAGGTGGTCTTGTAGGGCCCTGAACCATGTGGGGAGAGGGGAAGGGGAAGAAGAGAACCAAATGCAGCAGTCAGGAAGCCAAGGGTACAAACCTGTGTTGCAGGGGGTCAAGAACAGCAGCCAGGAGGCCAAAGGTACAAAAGGAGGGTAGGTAACCAATATGTCTGGATTATATAAGGAAGAGCCTCTGGGGGAAGAGCAGCCCAGCCCCAGGGCTGAAGAGTTCAGGGTAGAGGGTGGGGTACGCCAGTCTTACCTTGTAACGAGGTAAGGACTGAGGGCTGCTGGAAGAACCTGAAGGCCAGGTCTATTTTGAGAATGTTAAATAGGCACCTCAGCCTTTTGTTGATAGTAAATGAGTGAGGAGCAACAAATTGTCTATGACTATTTTCTGCTGACTTTGGGGCATCAATGATGTGTGCCCAAAAGGCTGGAATGTTGTCCAAGTTCTTGAAAAGCAAGTTTTTTCCATTGCTGCCTAGGTTCTGCAGGATGATCTGGGGACTAGGGATGTGAAGGCTGCTGTTGGAGTAGTTTGTAGTCTTTAAGTGATTGGAAATCTGCTGGAATAGATATGTATTAGGGACAGAAGGTAAAGTTAAGGAATTTGGGGACATTTTTTCTTAAGTGTAAATTTGAAACTTTTAGGTTCATGGTCCTGGTAGTTGGCGGAGGGAAGGCCCAAGACCAGAGAAAGGAAGAGACCCTACCCTTAGGAATAGGGGAAATAGGCTATTGGTTGACAGTATTATCTAGAGACCATTTGACTTGTGAGAGGTATGGGGAGCCATGCTAAATTCTGCCATCTCAGAAATCCCGTGCTTAGGCTGCAGGCTGTGACCTTCCAGCTGCTGAGCTCTGCTCGAGGAGGTCTTTGTGTTCCAGGCCATCCTTGGACTGTTTACCTTTGAAAGAAGTAGGGAAGTCCCTACTGAGAAACACCCAGAGGGTTAAGGAAGTCCTTTCAGAGAGATACTCTGTAATTGGAAGTTCTTACAGAGAGCTATTCAGGCTATTGTGTTCTTCTTGCCTTGAGAGCTAGGGAGAGAGGGATCAGAATAGATTCTATTGACCTTGCCCTATAAAGTCTTACTCCTCCCAATTAAAGAGGAATCTTGACGAGAAATTTCCTGACTTGATTCATTATTTCTAGCGTCTCTGTATCCTACTTTCAATTCCTACTCCCTCTTTCAGGTGAACCCTGATTGATTTTTCCCACAGGCTGGGATGTCACTTGGTGCGAGCCATGCCACAGAGAGGTATATCCAAGATGACTCCCTAAAGCTTAAAGGATATTTTTAAGTTTATAAAAAGAGGTAAGTTTCATATATGTTAACATTACTGCTGTTTGTAATGCGTACTGAAACCCACATTGTTGAAAGAGCATTAGACTCACATCTTTGAATCATAGTAAAAGCTTGGGAACCTAAAAAATGATTTTCGATTTTGGCTAAAAGCGTTAACATTCTTTCCTATATCAGAAGACTGGGTATATATAAATTAGATGTTTTTAGCATAATGAGAAGCACTTTTAAGTCTGTATTTAGAAGAAAACCAAAGGAAATTTAAAATCTTGAGCTTGTGACTATAATATTAAAAGAAGTACTTTACCAGAGCTAGATTAATATAGTTTATCAGAACTTCATTGATTAGTATTAAAACTCTCAACTTTTGAAGGCTTAGTATAGCAATAGCATAGCAAGAAAAAGAAATCTAAAGCATTTTTCACTGTTTTGTTTTTGTTTATTTTTGTTTTTGGTCTTTCAAAACAGTTTCTTTGTGTAGCTCTGGATGTCCTGGAACTAAATCTGTAGAGCAGGCTGGCCTTGAACTCACAAATATCCACCTGCCTCTGCATCCCTAGAGTGAGGATTAAAGGCATGTAACTGAGATTAAAGGCTATGTTTTTCATATGTGTGTGTATATTTTATATACTTTGTATATTTTATACACACACACATATATATATACATACATATATAGGATACATAAGATTTTATATATATATATATATATATATATATACGTACATATATATATATATATATATATATATATATTCGCTTCATTTTATCCAATCTCAATTATTAGCAAGAGACACCAGTGGTTAATTACAGACTGCAGTATGGGGTCTGTACAGTGTGGCTACTTCAACCTCCTGCATGCTGGTACAGATTTAAAGATTCAGGCCTGTTACAGAAACCAAAACAGACAAGGACATACTCAGACAAAACATGTACTGACCAGCTATTGGTCTCATGGTTCAGGGGTCTCTGGGGATCCTGAGGATCCCAAAATGAGCCCCCAAATGTTATGCCTAGATTGCTACATCCCTCAAACCCACCAGTAGTCCAAAGCCATATGCAAAAGCAAGGAGCCTTTATTCGAACTCGAGCTGGAGGACCCTTGAACCTTATGGATCAGTAGCAAGAGCTCCAAACCATGTAAGGCAGGGTCTTTATTTCGGTTACAGCAAGGAACAGGAGTTTCCAGTTTGACAGTTACAGGATTGGTTGACATTCAGCAAGGTTGGATTGGTGCTGGGGGATTGGTCAAGCCTGACCATGAAATGCTTAACATCTGGGGGCTTTAGGTGCTTTCTTGCTGTCCCCTGATTGGCTCAGGCCTAGGGTGGTTCTTTTCCTGGAACAGTTTGTGGTTCTTCCAGCAACAGAGGTGAATTTAGGTCCAGATAATCTCAAGATGTTGCCTGCTGACAAAATGGAGTCACATTAGGTAGGGCTCTTCAGTACTTAGCCTGAATACAAGTATAATTCTGAACACATTAAAGAATTTGATCATTTATAAGGTAACTATTAACTTGCATGTCTTAATTATCCTTAATAGTTAGTAGCTTATATAAGTTTATGATTTTGCAGCTTTATTCCTGTTAAGTTTGAGCCTTAAAAATAACAAATTTTGAATTGAAGCTATTCTGGTATCAATATAAAACTTTTAATCATAGATAAAGTCCACAGGGAGACTTGCAACTTTACTGATCCTTCTATAGAGCATCATGAATGAAAATGGGAACAGTGAAGAAACCAAAGCAGCCAAAGACAAAGTTTATTCCAAATTGCCAACGTTGTCTCCCGGGAAAACAAGGTGAAATTTCAGGGTTAACCAGGACCAGGAGAAAGTGGGGGTTTATGAGTTTGAATGAGGCTTGTGAGGCTTGTGACCTGGGACTGAGAGAGCCAAGAGGCTAGCATTGACCTTGACAAGTTAATAGGCATCACAGTCTTGTTGGTGAAGGGACCACAAGTTCCTCTTGCCAGAGATAAGGAGAATGACTCCCCTTTTTTTAGCCAGCAGGAACTTTGTAGGCCCCCGAGGGAATGAGGCCTTTTATCTAAATGTCAACCCTAGCGAAAAGGATTCTCTTCTGGGACTAGACACACCCTTATAAAATATTGCATTTTCTTGATATGGCTTAGTTTATCTAAATAGCTAAAGCTTCAACTGAATAAAGT
The DNA here is from genome assembly GCF_903995435.1 of Acomys russatus. Taxonomy (NCBI): domain Eukaryota; kingdom Metazoa; phylum Chordata; class Mammalia; order Rodentia; family Muridae; genus Acomys; species Acomys russatus. The sequence goes on along the minus strand of NC_067169.1, from coordinate 20,232,787 downwards.
CAGAGAAGCTAAACAAATATTACTGTGAACCTGAGTTAACCTTAGAAATTTATAAATCTTGATGATCAAATATCAAACAAATATTGTTTATCAAATATAACTTATTTATCAAACATATGTTATTACTTACCTAACTTTTCTAGCAGCTTGGTGTTAAAGGTAGCAAAGATATAAGTAGTTAGACTTACATCTTCTATCAGCTTTTGCTAATCTTAATAGACCTTTATAACCTTAAAAGTTCTAGATAAGAGTTGAATCACATATGTAGGATGTTGTAACAAATTAAAATTCCTATGTATAGATTTTAATTATAAGACTTTGTTATAAGTTTAAAGCTAAATTTTGTTACAGATTTTACAGATCCTTTAACTACATCCAGTAAATATCAATCCTGAGATAAAGACTGTTTAAATAATATTCTTAGAAAATTTATTGAGAGCAAAGCACAGAAAAATCATAGAGATAAAAGACTTAAGAGTGGAAAGTTGTAGAACCTTAGTAGATTAGAGACTTTGGGATCATTTGCTCGTGTGGTGGCAGAAGTTGATACAATCTGTGAGAATTTGTAACTTGAGTGTGCCATCTTTGGCCACCAAGCTATACTGAGGCCAAACCATTTTCAGTAAGATATCAAGACGTTGTGGTGCACACCTGTACTTTCAACACTCAACTGAGGAGGCAGAGGCAGGAGGATCTCTTGAGTTTGAGGCCAGCCTGGTCTACAAAGCAACTCCAAGACAGGCACAGCTACACAGAGAAACCCTGTCTTGGAAAAGAAAAAGAAGCCGGGCATGGTGGCGCACACCTTTAATCCCAGCACTCGGGAGGCAGAGGCAGGCGGATCGCTGTGAGTTCGAGGCCAGCCTGGTCTACAAAGTGAGTCCAGGATGGCCAAGGCTACACAGAGAAACCCTGTCTCGAAAAAACAAAAAAAAGAAAGAAAAATAAAAAAGAAAAATAAAAATTCTGATTCCAGGAAAGGAATTGAGTCTGAGGAGAAAAGGAGGAAAAGTGGTGAACTAAACTCCATCATAGGGAGAGTTAAGCCGCAAAGAGATACAGTGTAGCCAAATAGGACAAGGAGTGACAAGCAGGAACTTCACAGGAGGGAGGGTTCCAATATGGATAAGCTACAAGGGCATAGAGAAGCTGCTGGAATTCGCAGGCAGCTCCTAGGGGCACACAAAGAAACTCCCAATGTACAGGCTGGGAAAGGCACACAGAGGGATAGAGCAGGAAGTTCTGAGGGGCAGAGGGCAAGGAAAGGTCACAGACCCTGAAGCATGTACACAGCACCTAGTGGTAGGTGAAGAAGTTCCAGGAACGAGTTGAGAGGAACCATGAGGGAGGAGAGCGGGCACTGAGTCTGACGTGAACTCTGGTGCTCCATATTTGACCACCTCCCCTTGGTGGGAAGGCCTGGTGGCACTCAGAGAAAGGATAAGCAGGCTACCAAGATGAGACTTGATAGCCTATGACCATATAGTGGGGGAGGAGGTCCCTCTCGGTCCTATACCTAGGGGAGGGGAATAAATAGGGTGAAAGCAGGAGGGAGGGAGGAACAGGAGGATACAAGTGAGGGGATAACAATTGAGTTGTAATCTGAATAAATGAATTAAATTTTTAAAAAGGGAAAAAAAGAATTGCTAGCAGCCTGAGTGACTTGTCCAAAAGAAATATCCCAAGTCACAGAGAAGGAATGTCCCATTCCATGGTAGAATGAAAAAAAGCTTCTTGGCACATCAGTGTGGCTTACATAGTAAAAGTAGACAAAGTATGGAGCTCTGTAGTGACACTTAACCATTAGAAGGGGAGAGACAAGTGGTTAGAGCAGGTAGAGGAGAAAACAACTGTATTAATAAGTAGAATTACCAACACAGTGGGGCCCCAAAGGGCACTGCCAATGTGGCGGGCAGCCCAGAAGGCTTTAGCAGGGAGATACTCATGTTGTGGCGAAACCAAAAGGGTATAGTTGGGGGAAAGGACACTTATTGAGTAAGTGAGGAGAGATGGATGGTTAGATAAGGTAGAGGGAAGAAGCTGCTAAAATGTCAGACTCTAGAATCAAATTTGGTGGGTGGAAAAAGCCAGCAGAAACAAATGCATACCTTTAGATGCCCCGGCCCGCGGGGTTTTCAAAAGGAACCTCGGAAGGGGTGTGAGTGAGATAGGACAGGAGACACAAGAAACAGGAGGCAAGTCCGGATTCTGATCAAACCTCATTTATTGAAAAATTTCACAGGGTTTTTGTAGCCATGGGGGCATAGGTATTTGTGTAAGCAAGGGTTGCTATGGATACCTAACTGTGAAATGCTTCAGCAGGTGTCTACCTTTACAGCTGCTATAATTGCAGAAGGGCGAGAAATTCCAGAGAGAGAGGAAAGTTGTAAAAGATCTAGTTAGTCAGGAAAAAGTTCCCAGAACTGCTGTTTGCAGGCAGCTGGCCTTTAATCTGATTTTACCAGTAGTCTTACTGGAAAAGCTAGTTTATAGTCAGAAAGGAGTAGCTCTTACTATGAGCTCGGGGCTCTTAGAATGACCGTCCCCCACATTTAGAGAGTCATATCAGCAGCTTGGTTTAAAGAGGGAACTCATTTAAGCCACTGTCAATTTTAGGCCCCAGATGAATGAGAAAAATAAATTAAAAGGAAAGGAAAGGACATGGCTGTTTTTAGTTATAGTGGAGGAGAAAGTTTATTATAGATATGTGGGAGAGCATAGCCAGAGGTAGGCACTTGTAGAAAAGTCCAAAGTGGCCATGACCCTAAACCATGTAGGGAGAGGGGGAGGGGGAGGGAGAGGAGAATCAGGTGCAGTATCCAGGAGGCTGTAAGGGCCCGAGAATCACTGAAGGAAGAACCAGACTCAAATAGTATGCAGAAACAAAGTGTTTATTCTCTAGAAACAGCCTGCATGCAGGGGTCAACCCTCCATACAAAATGGTGGTGACCCTGGCCAAAGGCACACAGGCCTTTTTATAAGGAGCTAGGGTACTTCTAAGAGTATGTGCTATCTTCTAATTTGATTGGGTGGGCTAAGAAACAATCACATGGGGTATAATCTGATAGGCTGGGGCCAAATGACCAGTTACCCAAGTTACAGTTTAGAGGCTATATATGGTCACATTAGTGGATAGTTGGCTCAGATCTTTCCTGTATGGTCTTATGGAACTAGGAGCATCCTTCTATGTGACACCAATCGGGATTAGCTGGTGCTGGCCAGTGAGTGTGGAAGCTATAAGACCTCTGTTATGGGCCCCCTGGTAATTTCTGATCCTCAAGAGAGGCCAAAGGTACAAAAGGATAGGTGACCAAAATGTCTAGATTATATAGGAAGGACCCTCTGGGGTAATGGCAGCCCAGCCCTTGGGCTAGAGAGTTCAGGGTAGAGGGCGGGGTTATGCCAAACATACTCTGTAATAGGTAGGGACTAAAGGATGCTGGGAGACTGTGGAGGCCAGGTCTGCTTTGACATATTAAGTAGGCCCTTCAGCCACTTGTCTTGGGTTTGAAACTTAACATTCACCTTTGTTTCACCATATTTTTTTTCTGTCACTCTCATTTCATACCTACACCCATATATAATTAAGGTACATGTAATTTCTTCTTGACCATTTGAATATAACATAAAAACCTTATATCCTTTATTACTCATACTTTATTAGGGTACTTAGGAGTAAATATATCTATCAAAATGATTAAGTTCAAATTAATAGACATATCTAATTTATATATTTTTTTAATAATGTCAAAAATTTCCTCAATGTCTTTTATTCTTTTTTTTAAAGATTTATTTATACAGTATTCTCCCTGCATGTGAGTCATCAGAACAGAAGAAAGTTCCAGATCTCATTGTAGACGGTTGTGAGCCACCATGTGGTTTCTGGGAATTGAACTCAGGACCTTTGGAAGAACAGCCAGTGCTCTTAACCTCTGAGCCATCTCTCCAGCCTGTCTTTTATTCTTTTGAGAAAGGATTTCACAATGTTTGGACTGGTCTCAAACTCACTATGTAGCCAAGGCTGTCCTTGTACTCCTGATTATCTTGTCTCTACCTCCTAAATTCTGGGATTATAGGCATATGCTACCATGCTCAGCACCAATATTGGTTTTCATACTGTTTGTACTTCTGGAATCTATATCAGCAATGCATTATGTTTAATTTTCCTGTCACTTTGGATGGTTCTGTTTTGAACATCTTCTTAGCCTTTATTTCCTATGCTTTATATATTTCGAAAGTTTGGGACAGTTAGAGTATACGTTGCCTCTCCTTTTGGGTTTACCTAAATGTTTTCTTATAAATCATTGACATTAGGCATATTGGTCAATAACACACAAAAAATATTATAGCCTATCGTTTGGACTCAGGAGATAGCTGTGTCAGTAAAACTGCTGTTTGCAACTATTGTTTTGCTCACTATAAACAGTATTAAATTGTACTCTACCTAGTTATCTTTATCTCCCTGGGTTAGTGCAGTTCTTAGCCCCCATTAGAAAAGCTGTTGTCTTAGTTAGAGCTCCTATTGCTGCAATGAAACACCATAACCAAAAAGCAAGTTGGGGGGGAAAGGGTTTATTTGGCTTACTCTTCCTTATTACTATTCTGTCATTGAAGGAAGTTAGGATAGGAACTCAAACAGGGCAGGAACGTGGAGGCAGGAGCTGATGCACAGGTCATAGAGGGGTGCTGCTACTGACTTGATTTCCATGGCTTGCTCAGCCTGCTTTACATATAGAACCCAAGACCACCAGGTGAGGGACGGCCTCACCCACAATTGGCTGTGCCCTCCCACGTCAATAACTTATTAAGAACATGCCCTACAGCTGGATCTTATGAAGGTATTTTCCCAATTGAGTTTTCCTCCTTTCAAATAACTATAGCTTTTGTTTGTTTGTTTTTTGAGACAAGGTTTCTCTGTGTAGTCCTGGCTGACCTGGACTCGCTTTGTAGACCAGGCTGGCCTCAAACTCACAGATATCCACCTACTCTGACTCCCAAGTGCTGGGATTAAAGGCGTGCACCACCACCGCCCAGCAAATGTGTAGCCCAGGCTGGTCTTGAACTCATGATCCTCCTGCCTCCGTCTCCTTCAGATGTGTTAGGTTGACATAAAACTAGCCAGCACAGCTTCCTTTTGCAGTAATGGCAGTCAATTCAGAGTCACTGTGGGAGGTCAACAATAAAGAAAGACAGACCAGGGAACAGGCAATTTAGGAAAGAAGCCTTTATTTGGGAGGAAACCTGTAGAGTGGGCCTCTGTAACAACTACACTTACAAGCCTAGTAATAGCTTAGAAAGGGAGAGGATAGGGAGGTTAGTTGATTTATATGTGGGGCCTGTAGTTGGCCATTGCTAAGGGTAACCAGTGAGTAGTCAGTTAAAGAGTATTAGATGATCCACAAATATCTTTCCTGGCTGGCCATTAATAGAAGGGAGAGCACAGTTTAGTCAAAATGGAGGAGTTTTAACCAAGTGGCATGGACCTGGCTAACACTCCTGATTTACTTCCCCCCTGCCCACCCCCCCCCCCCTTTAAGACAAAGTCTCACTATGTAGCCATGGATGACATGGAACTCTTTTTTTTTTTTAGACCAGGCTGGCCTAAAACTCACAGAGATCCACCTGCTTCTGACTCCCGATTGCTAGAATTAAATGTGTGTACCACCATACCCTGCTCTGACTGTTATCTTATTAAAGATGAAGAAAAAGGAGTATAGTTGTTGTCAGAACTGTTTTTCACTGGGCAAGAGTGGCATTCTTATCTGGAAGGTAAAAAGGAATTGTATGTGCAGTTTTAAAAGATTAAATCATCATGTAATTCATATATATCCATACTCATGCATACATCTTAAAATCTGGTATATAGCACTCCATAAGCTCAACAGTGGCCATAGATCTTATCATAGGCCCATGAAGACAATTTAGATACTGTAACGCTTCATAAATAATGACACATTAAAATAACATAGTCACATTTAACCACTGGGTGGGCAAAGATAGTGTGAAACTTTCCTATCTCAACAGTTTGTAGGACTTTCACAAGTGTTTCACTAAATAAGGGGAAACACAGATAGGAATTTGGTCAGTTTAAGAGCCTCTCCCCCCAAAAGAACACCTTATTTATTGCCTTTTGGCTAAAAGCTGTATTGCAAGACCTTGGGTAGGAAAGTCAAGTATAAAGACAAAAAGAGAAAAGGTGTGGCTGAAGGTGTCCCTGTAGGCTGGAGATGTAGTTTAGAATTTGCAGACTGAACACAGATTTTTTTTTTAAGGGACTGGCACTGATAGAATTCCTGTGCACTCACTTCACCATGGCAACCTAGTATGTGAAGAGAATTTGCAGATGAATGCTGATTGCTTTCTTGTTGCGAGATCCTTCGGAGGCAAGGAGCCCACACAGAGGGGAAAGGCTATTACAGTGTTAGACCAGTCTGGGAAAAAAACAAGACTTTCAAGCAGAAAGAATTGGGATGATTTGGCAGAGAAGCTTTCAGAGGGGAGCCGAGTCGGGTAGAGGTGATAAGCTACTTGTGCACCTGAGTGGGAGTAGCAGTAAGAACACAAGAAAAGAGAGCCTGAGTCACTCTTTCTGATTAGAGCAGGGAGTTAGGAAGAAGATTTTGCCAGGCAGTTGTCTGTGAGTCAGCAGGACAAAAGAGGGTTTTCTAAAGAAGCAGATCTTTAGTAACAGGTTTTGGAAAGCAGCATACAATTGACAGAACACACAGTTTTTGTGGGGACACAAAGAACATGTGCAGGAGAAACTAGGAGTGGTGCTTCAGTTAGAGTTTCTATGGTTGTGATAGAACAACATAACCAAAAGCAATTTGGGGAGAAAGGAGCTTATTTTTGCTTACAACTCTCAGGCCATACTTCACCACTGAGAGAAATCAGGGCAGGAATTTAAACAGGGGAGGGTCCTCGAGGAGGCGGGAACTGATGTAGAGGGATGCTGCCTACTGGTTTGCTCCCATGGCTTGCTCAGCCTGCTTTCTTCTAACATCTAGAACCACCATCCCAGGGGTGGCACCACCCACTGTGTGCTGAGCTCTTCCACATAAGAAAAATGTACCACAGGCTTGCCCATAGGCTAATGTAGTGTGGGCATTATTTTTTCTCAATCGAAAATCCCTCTTCCAAATGAGTCTGGTGGCTGTTGAGTTACCATAAAAACTACCCACCACAGGGGGGTCAGGTTCAGGAGACTGGACAGGGGATTTTATGTAGAAGGCAAACCTGAATGAAGGGCAGAGCAGGATGCACAGAGAGAAAGGCAGAAGCAGAATAGTAAGGGCTCAAATGCAGGAAGCTTCAGTCCATCCCTTATAAGGTGCTTTTGATATGGAAATTGAATGCTTACTACCCTCTGGCCAGGGTAGTCAACTGTGCAGCAATACTGTAGCCAGGCTGTGTGTTGTAGAAAAGAAAAAGTTGAGGAGACACGCCAAAAGATACTCTAGGTGGTTAGAGGATTGCTGGTGCATGGCAGAGAAGGGTTAAGAAAGGAGATCATTGCCTGCTCTAGAAATAGGCCACAAGGAAGAGGTGCCCCACAACCAAGGGCTCTGTTCAGAAAGAGGGCCCATCTAGAGGGGAGAGATTCCGTTACTGGCTCTCTCACTAGGGAGACCAACAGTTCAGTCTAGGGAAAACTCCTCGCCAGTGTTTCTGAGAAGTCCACCTGGTGGCTGGTTGGTTAGAAAAGGAGAGTTTTTGGAGAAGGTAAACCAACATGTAAAAAATAAAGAAACCAACCCTTCTAAAAGTACCTAAGGTCAGATCAGCCAGCAGTGGATTCAAGGAGTGCCATGCACGTATCGTCCTGGCTGCACCGGCTCAGGAGATGAGGGGCCATGAAGAGTTGGAGGCAAACACAGGGAAAGGTTTAGGGGATGGAGAGCTCACACACACCGACCCTCCGTATGGGCCATCAAATGAAAGGTCAGTGAGAAAGCAAAACAGACAAGGGAACAAGAGGCCTAAGACAGTGCCAAATTTTATCTGGGGGCAGGAAAGTTTTAGAGGCGGTTTATGTCAGAATCAGCCCATTGTCCTTTTACAAGCCAAATTAGTAATAGGGGTAAGGGGTGGGGAGGAAGGTCAAAAGGTTTCCCTTTGGGCCCTGCAATTGACCATTGTTAGGGTGTTAGGTGATCTGTAACACCTGTCCTTGGGGGTGCCTGGGACAGAGCATCCAGGGAAATAGTTACTTTATTTCTAAAAAACCAAATTTCTATAGGCAGTGGCATTGTCACAATTCAGCTAAAATGTAGCTTTTAGCTTTAATAAGTGGCAAAGCACTGGCTAACACAACTAGTCAAAATACAAAAAGAATAAGTAATTGTGTAGTAACAAGTCCTAATTGCAATATGTATACCTCAAGGTGATGTCCGAAAGGGCATTGAGGAAGAGGGGGTGGAAAGACTGTAAGAGCCAGAGGATGGGAAGAGCTGCTGTGAAACTGCTTTGGGCCCATGACACGGCTGTGACACACTGGAATTCACAGTGGCTATGGTTGCCTCCATGAGACCTGCACAAAATTACACCAGTCAAACCTCTAGTGTAAAGAGAAGAGGGGCTCCTGAAGTCTTACATGTGGATAGGAAGCCATTAGCAGCTGATGATTGGTGAGGGAGGAAGAGTCAGGATACTTTTGGGATGTGAAACTGGGTAGGCTGCCCATACTAGAGTAGATGTCTCATGCCCAGGCACACATTGGCAGCACTAATTGGATACAGTGTGTCACCAAAAAAGAATACATGAAGTTGGATGGACATGTGATACTGCAGGCCTGGTAGGAGTTGGAGGGGAGCAAGTGGGGTAGATTTACTCAAGACACGTTGTATGCACGTATTAAATCGTCAAAGGATAAGTACAAAATATTTCTGCTTTTAGGGGAAAAAAAGCAAGTGTGGTGTTGCATGCTTTTAATCAATCCCAGGATCAGAAGAGGGTGGGGCTAACTTGCCAGCTAGCCTAGCCTAATCAATGACTTTCAGGCTAGAAAGAGAGAGAGAGATCCTCTCTTGAAAAACAAGATGAGTGGTTCCAGAGGAACCACACTGAAGGCTGACCTATGTATGGCCTGCATGTGCACATGCATACATATTATGTGTTCCACCACACACATGCATGTACACACACACACACACACACACACAGAGAGAGAGAGAGAGAGAGAGAGAGAGAGAGAGAGAGAGAGAGAGACTACATTGTCTCTCTTATTTATTGCATCATAAAGTCAGCCAATTTATCTGTTTTGTTCCCATATTGACACTCAGGTTATTCCACCAAAAACTTACTTATTCCACATGGGTACACATTTTGAGAATGTATAAATGTACCAATGATCATGGAATCCTATAAACTAATTTTTGTGCTACTATCTCTTAGACAATTACTGCCAAATAATTGCAAAATTATGCCTTTCTAATGGTATCATTTATTTTCATTAATCAGCATTCTAATGTAAAAAGCTAGTTTTTTCCTTAGTTACTCAGAATAAAGACTCTTGATTCTTACTTTATTCATTACAACTTATTAATATCATTATTTATTCTGGTGCTCAAATTGCAATATGTTCTCTATTCAAGCCAGTTCCTCTGTTTTGACAGTTCCATTAATATATTTCAGATTAATCATATGTTTTTATACTCTATTACTGAAAACAACACTTTATCCAAAGACTCTGGGCAAGTTTTACTAGGAAATCGTTTTAGAAACAGTGATCTGAATTGGAGATGTGACTCCATGCTATAACATTTACTTTACATGCACAAAGACTATGAGTTCAACCCAAGGGGGGAAAAAGAAAAAGAAGAAAAAGAAAAAGATACAATGATGTATGATGTGGTTTTTAGCTGTTTTTTTTTTTTTACAAAAATGTTAAAGATTTGTGTGTGTGTGTGCGTACGTGCACACACACACACACACACACACACACATATGCACATGCATGCAAGTGCTGAGTAGACATAATCACCAGAAGAGGGCATCAGATTCCCTAGAGTTGAAGGGACAAGTGGTTATGATAAGCTACCTACTGTGTTTGCTGGGAACTGAACTTGGGTCCTCTACTACAACAGAAAATGTTCTTAATCACAAAGCCACCTTTCCAGTCCTAGATGCTCTTGTTGCAATGGAAATAAACATATCTTTATTATAATCTGTTTCTTGGCTCATTATGTCCTGGATATATAAGTGCTTTCATGAAGATGAACTAGTTCCAATTCAGTACTTAAGAAGTAGTAGAATTGTAGTTTTAGTTTTGGCAGAGTGGAGCAGACCTTGAATAACAAAAGTTAAGAGTGTTTTTACAGCTGGGGATATGGATTCATTCTAGAGTACTTGCCTAGCATATGTGAAACCTTGAATTCCGTCCATAGTTTCAGAAAAGAAGTCTTTAGACTTGCATGACTTTCCACTGATTCATGCTAACATTTCAGAAGCAATTTCTCTTCATGAAAAGGGACTTCTTTCATCTAAAAGCACGTTTTCATAACATTTTCTTGGCTTGGATCCAGAAATGTAATCAAGAGAGTAAGGGGAAAATGTATTTAGATGGCAGTATGTCAAAAATCAGTTGTTTTAGTCTAGTTCCAGAACAATGACATAAACAAACTTTGCATTGCCTTTTCCCCACTAAATATCCTGAAAATAATTCAGGAGATGCCAAAATAAAGACAGAATACAGATTAGCTAAAAGCCTCAAGACTTGAAAATGATAACATTTATTTTCCTGGGAATTTCTTTATACGATCAATGTATCACAGGCTGGGTGCCTCAGATGTGTGCATTCAGGAAACTATCAACAGGGAACACATACACACACACACACACACACACACAAACGCAGAGGGGGCGGGGACAGAGAGACAGAGACAAAGACAGAGAGATAGACAGAAAGATCGAGACAGACAGACAACAGAGATGGAGAAACAGATACGCACACATGCACATAGAAATCTCTCTATAGGCAAATGTCTAAGAAATGAAAATCTGAACAGGGAGATACATATGCAGTATCTGCCACTGGGTGGTTTCCCTGAGTCACTGTATAAACAGAGCAGAGAAGGAGAAGTCCAATCTATATTCCATACTCATAATGGCCAACAGCAAGTGATAGGGAATGGCCTACTCACAGCTATAACACAAAACTCAGCTACATTAATGTTGTAGGATATTCTGAGCCCCGAGACTGGGAATTGTAAAAATCTGTTCCTTGCTTAGTATGGCTCAGCCCTAGCACACACCTTTAATCGAAGACCTTTCGGTACACAGGATTTAATAAAGTTAACCCTAGGTCAAGAGGTTGGGCAAGTAACCAGCTGACAGGGATTGAACAGAAGAAGGGACACTGAGAGAAACGTATTTAAGACAGTGTGGAGAAGAAGAAGGAGCTTTGAGCCTTTTCCTTCTGGGACATGAGCTGAGTAAGAAGGATGATTTTTCCTTCTGGGATGGAGTAGAAAGATCAGCTGGGTGCTTTCTCTGTCTCTCCGAGCTAGTAGGCTTTCACCCCTGCATCTGGCTCCTGAGTATTGGTAAAACCAAACGATTGGGATTTCCTTTATTGATAACAGCACACTAATACACTTCGTTCCCCCTTCAGGGGAGTCACAGACAAGCCATTCTACCTGCACTGGAAGTTCCATCTGGCCCAGTTGCTTATGCCCCTTTGCTTAATTGCAAAAGGCTGCCCAGAGTCATCTGACCATCCATCCAATGGAAGACAGGCATTTACATTCAGTGTATTCTGGTACTACATTCGGTGACTTATAGCAACCCTTGTTTGGTGCTTCCTGCTTCTCTCTACACACAGTGGCAGAAGGCTAGCTACACCCAAGCCTTCTGACCCAGAATTGTGCCTCCTGCATTTAAGAATATAAGGCAACCTATCCTCATCATCATAGGTAGAAAGAGAGCACAAAGTCCACTGGCACTGGGTGTCTGGAAAATAGACCATATAAAAAGCTTTCTGTATCATTGCTTTACGGTCTATACAACCCATGTAATGATACTGGGAAGCAAAATGAAGCATCTTTCTTGCACTGGTACCAGGAAGAGCTCAAACAGAGGCAAAAAAAAAACAATCGAGTTGTGTGTCAAGAAACCTTAAGGGGCATGACTAAGTAAACCAAAGTATGCACCACTGGAATGCTAGAAAAAAAAATCACCTCAACACAATAAAGGCCGTGCACGAAAAGCCCAAAGTGAGCACACTGAACAGTAAAATCCTGAGAGCTTTTTCTCTTAGGTGAGGTACAAGACAAAGATGATCACCCTTCTCCACTTGTACTCAGTACAGTGTTTGAAGACCTACTCAGAGCAACTATCCAAGAAAGAAACGAAAGTACATATAATCAAAATATAAGAAATAAAACAGAGGGCTGGAGAGATGGCTCAGTGGTTCAGAACACTTGTTGTTCTTGCAGAGGTCCTGTTCTGATTCCCAGCACCCACATGGTGACTCACAACCATCTATAGTTCCAGTTCCAAAGGATCTGACACATGTATGTGCTGCATTAATGTACACATCAAACACATTCATACTCATAAAACAAATAATTAAAAATGTAAAAACAAAGTAAAAATGTCCCTATTTGAAGATTATGTATAGAAAACCATCCTGACAACTACTTAACAAAACTGTTAGTGGTAAACAAATTCAATACTGTTGGAGAATACAAAATCAACATATAAAAGTCTGTGTGGTTCAGTCCAGTCATAGTGTCACACACCTTTAATCCCAGCACTTGGGAGGCCGAGGCAGGCAGAGCTCTTTAACTTCAAGGCCAGCCTGGTCTACATAACAAGTTTCAGCCACTCTAGAGCTACACAGTGAGGCCTTGTCTAACACACACACACACACACACACACACACACACACACACACACACACACACAAACACACACACACACAATGTGTTTCTATGTACTAACTAGAAACTATGTAGAAATGAAATCAGGAAGACAATGTCATTTATACGAAAGTAAAAAGGCTAACTTATGTAAGATTAAACTTACCTAAAATGGGGGAAGCATTTTTTTTTACTAAAAACTAGAAAATCTTAATGAAAGAAACATAAATGGTAATGTTCACACTTCAGAAGACTTACTGTCATTAAGGTATCCATCCAACCCAAAGCCCTCTAAGAGTCAAGTGTAATTCTTGTCAAATTCCCAATGATATTTTCTGCAGAATTTTTATATAAAATTAATATAGTATCATAGAATGTTGGAGCATTTTTAAAGAATAGTCTTTAAGCAGTACAAAACTGGAGCATTACATTCCTTAGCTCATACTGTAACTACAATCCTATGCTATAACCCTGACAAAAGGAGACATTCTAAAGATACACAGTCTCCTATCAGACCACTGAAACAAGAGATTTAAAAGAATTAAGATTTCCCTAAGGATCCCACACTGGAGGAAAGGAACAGCTAAAGTTCTGGGGCCAGTCGGATGAGGAATTCACCTCCCAAGAAGAGACAGCACTTTTGACACTTTACTTTTTCTTTCTTTCTTTCTTTCTTTCTTTCTTTTTTGAGACAGGGTTTCTCTGTGTAGCCTTGACTGCCCTGGACTCACTTTATAGACCAGGCTGGCTTTGAACTCACAGGGATCCCCCTGTCTCTGCCTCCATGAGTGCTGGGATTAAAGGCGTGTGCCACCACCACCACCCGGCCTTGACACTTTACCTTTAACATGTGCACGTCTCCTGCCTTTTGACTCATTCTCTCCCCCACCTCTCTGTGTGTGTTTCTGTTCTACACATGTCAGTGGTGTGTGTGTGTGTATGTGTGTGTGTATGTGTATGTGTATGTGTGTGTGTATGTGTGTGTGTATGCGTGTGTATGCGTGTGTATGTATGTGTATGTGTGTGTATGTGTGTGTACGTGTGTGTATGTGTGTGTATGTGTGTGTATGTATGTGTGTGTGTGTATGTGTGTGTATGTGTGTGTATGTGTGTATATGTGTGTGTGTATGTGTGTGTATGTGTGTGTGTATGTGTGTGTGTGTGTGTGTGTGATGTTGAGTGTTTTCTTCTGTCATGTGCCACTTCGTTTTTTGAGACAGGGTTTCTCACTGAACCTGGAGCTTAACCAAGCACATAGGCTATCTGGCCAGCAAGTCTCCAGGTTCTTCCTGTCTCCATCATCCATTGTTTCAGATGCAGGCCTGGCTTTTTTTTCTTTTTTAAAAAATTCATTCATTCATACTACATGTCAATAGTTATCCCATCCCTTGTATCCTCCCATTCCTCCCTCCCTCCCGCTTCCCCCCTACTCCCCTCCCCTATGACTGTGACTGAGGGGGACCTCCTCCCCCTGTATATGCTCATATGGTATCAAGTCTCTTCTTGGTACCCTGCTATCCTTCCTCTGAGTGCCACCAGGTCTCCCCCTCCAGGGGACGTGGTCAAATATGGGGCACCAGAGCTTGTGTGAGAGTCAGTCCCCACTCTCCACTCAACTGTGGAGAATGTCCTGTCCATTGGCTAGATCTGGGTAGGGGTTCGATGTTTACTGCATGTATTGTCCTTGGCTGGTGCCATAGTTTGAGCAGGACCCCTGGACCCAGATCTGCCTGTCATAATGTTCTTCTTATAGGTTTCTAGGACCCTCTGGATCCTTCTATTTCCACATTCTCCCATGCTTCTCTCACCTAGAGTCCCAATAGGCTGTCCTCCCCTCTGTCCCCCTTTCCTGGTAAGTGAAGACTTTCAGGGGATATGCCCCTTGGTCTAGTGTCCAGATATAAGTGAGTATATACCATTTTAGTCTTTCTGCTTCTGGGTTAACTCACTCATTATGATCATTTCTAATTCAATCCATTTGTCCACAAATTTCGGGAATCCTTTGTTTTTAATAGCTGAGTAGTATTCCATAGTGTAAATGTACCACAATTTCTTTATCCAATCTTCTGCTGAGGGACACTTAGGCTGTTTCCATGTTCTGCCTATTATGAATAAGGCCACTATGAACATGGTTGAGCATACGTCCCTGTTGTATGCTGGACCTTCTTCTGGGTATATTACAAGGAGTGGAATAGCTGGGTCTTGAGAAAGCCCTATTCCCAGTTTTCTGAGATAGCACCAGATAGATTTCCAAAGTGGCCTTACAGAAGCTTTTTAGTTTCATGAGGTCCCATTTATTAATTGCTAATCTGAGAGCCTGGGCTGTTGGTGTTCGCTCACAAAGTTGTCACCTCTACCAATGAGTTCAAGACTCTTCCCCAATTTTTCTTCTAAAAGACTTAGTGTGTCAGATTTTAAGTTGAGATCTTTAATCCACTTGGATTTTAGTTTTGTGCACAGTGATAAATATGGGTCTATTTGCATTTTTCTACATATAGCCATCCAGTTAGACCAGCATCATTTGTTGAAGAGGTTATATTTTTGTATTGTATGGATGTGGCTTCTTTATCGAAAATCAAGTGCCCATAGGTGTGTGGGTTTATTTCTGGGTCTTCTATTAGATTCCATTCATCTACCAGCCTATTTCCATGCCAGTACCATGCTGTTTTTATTACTGTTGCTCTATAGTACAACTTGATATCAGAGATGGAGATTCTTCCAGAAGATCTTTTATTGTACAGGATTGTGTATTGTTGGCCTGAATTTTTGGGCAAACGGGATCTTATTCAGAAACTCATGCAGGGTACTGCCTGTTTTCTTCTAGCAGGTTCAGTGTTTCAGGTTTCAGTCTTTGATCCTACTGGAGTTAATTTTTGTGCAAGGGATATATGGTGGTTTGAAGAAGAATGGCCTCCATAGGTCCATAAATTTGAATGCTTAGTCACCAGAGAGTGGCACTTCTTGACAAGGATTAGAAGGTGTGGCCTTGTTGAAGTAGGTGTGGCCCTGTTGGAGGAAACTCACTCATTTTTTTCAGGGTCTCCAGCTTAACCAATGGAGAACACATTTTTCAAAGCAGTCCTTAATAACATTCTGCATTTCCCTTTTGTCTGCAGTAATGTTTCCCTGCTCATTTCTGATTCTGTTGAGTCCTCTTTCTTTTGGTGAGTTGAGCAAAGAGTCTGCCAATCTTTCTTATATATCTTCTCAGAAAAACAGCTCTTCAATTCTTTGGTTATTTGTGTTGGTTTCTTTGTTGTTATATCATTAATTTTTGCTCTGATTTTTCCTATTTCTATCAACTAGGTTTGAATTTTTTTCTTGTTTTTCAAAGTTTTGAGCTATATAATTAAGTCATTTAATGGTGCCTTTTTTGTTTGGTTTGGTTTGGTTTGGATTTTTGGTTTTTCAAGACAGGGTTTCTCTGTGTAGCCTTGACTGTCCCTATGTTATCATGGCTGTCCTGGACTCACTTTGTAGACCAGGCTGGCCTCGAACTCACAGCTATCTGCTTGCCTCTGCCTCCTGAGTGCTGGGATTAAAGGCGTGCACCACCACCGCCCAGCTTTTTCTGGTTGTTTAAGAAGGCTATAAATTTCCCTCATGAGACTCTGCTTTCAGTGTGCCCCAGAGGTTTTGTTGTGTTATGTTTTCATTTTCATTTAATTCTAAGAGTATCTTCAATTCTTTCTTAATTTCTTCTTTTCCCCATTCATCATCGAATAATGAATTGTTTACTTTCCATGAATTTGTGTATTTACTAGAGATTCGGATGCTACCAATTTCAAGTTGTATAGCAGGAGGTCCCCTGGGTACCATGTTTACACAATGGAATACTACTCAGCTATTAAAAACAAGGAAATCTTGGAATTTGCAGGCAAATGGGTGGAACTAGAAATGATCATCCTGAGTGAGGTAACCCAGACCCAGAAAGACACACATGGTGTGTACTCACTCATTAGTGGCTAGAAGCCATAATGTATAGGATAGCCACATTACAATCCACAGACCCTTTCTTTTAAAAATGAAACTGGGCACCCCAGCCTTTACTGCATACATATTTAAGATAGTAGTGCCTTCTTGGTTAACTGTTCCTTTGATTAGAATAAAGTATCCCACTTTGTCTTCTCTAATAAGTTTTAATTTGGCTGGAGAGTTTGCTCAGAGGTTAAGAGCACTCTCCTAGAGGTCCTGAGTTCAATTTCCAGCAACCGCATAGTGGCTCATAACCACTTAAATTGAGATCTGGTTCCCTCTTCTGGCCTGAAGGTGTACATGCAGGCAGACATGATGTACACGATAAGTAAGTTTTAATTTGAAGCCAATTTTGTTAGATCTTAGGGTATTGGTGCTTCCTTGCTTCCTGGCCCCTTTTTGACTGGAGTACTTTGGCTTAATCCCATTATTGTAAGGTGGTGCCTATTTAAAGCCAACATGTGATTCTTATGACAGCAGATTAATTTTGCTTTTTGATGCATTCAGCCAGCCTGTGTCTTTTTATTGGAGAACTGAAACCATTAATATTTAAAGTCATTGAAAATATTGGCTGCAGTCACTGAATTGCTTATTTTAGTGTGTGTATGCGCGTACATGCACGCATATGTATACACACAGAGAGAACACTGTGTTCTCAGTGTTTTGTTTTGTTTTGTTTTTATGTTTTAGTAATTATGGCTCCAGAGTTCTTGCCACAGTTTCTTAGCTATGTTCGGTTTTTTGTCCATCCTTGCATTTTCTTTGTGTTTTGGTTTGTCGAATATACTTTAAAGGCTGTTTATATCATGGAAAGTTTTTCTTTCACCTTCAATAATGGGAGATATTTTTGATGGCCATATTAGTCTAGGTTGGCAGTCATAGTCTTTTAGAACTTAGAATGCATACTGTAGCCAGATCTTCTGACTTTCAAAGAGTTCTATTGAAAAGTTAAGTATTGTTTTGATGGTTTTTCTTTGTGTCTTCTGTTCTTATTTTCTTGCACCTTTCAATATATTTTCTTTGTTATATATACTTAATGTTGTAACTATGATATACCATAGGCATATTCTTTTCTCATCTTGTTTGATGTTCCTGTGTGCTTCTTGTATATGTATGAATAGGTTTTCTCTTAGTTTGTGGAATTTTTCTTCTATGATTTATGCCTTTGACCTTGGCTTCTTCTATCTCATATATTCCTATATTTGAAAGTTTAGTTTTTTCATGGTATCCCACATTTCTTACATGTTCCTTTCCTTTTTTAAAAGTTCCTTTTCTTTTTTGAAAGTTAATATTTTTTTATTATCTTGTCTAGAGTCTCTACTTTATCTTCAAGTCCCCATATTGTATTTTCTACTCGATTCATTCTACTTGTAAGGCTCATTCTTGACTTTTTTTTTTTTTTTGAGTTGGGTTATTGAGTTTTCCAGTTATATTTTCAATACAACTTGAATTTTCTTTGATTTTCTATTTCTTTCTTGAATTGTGTTTTCAAATCCTGGATTGTCTTCACTTCTAATAGCCTTATATTTGTGTTTTCTTGGACATCATTCAGGCATTTGCTCTCTTCAAGTTCATTAAGCTGTTTCTTTTTGTCTTCTTTAATCTTCGACTTTTTTGATGAAACTTATGAATGTACTTTTAAATTCTGTGTCTTGCAGTTCATCTAGGTAATTCTAATTGCCAGTCATTTGTACAGGATTTGTGGTGAATTTTTCTTGGGGGCACTGCCTTGATCCTTGATAATATTTGTATTTTTGATTTTGATAATACTTGTATTTGAGGTCCAGGCATGTGAACTTCTTTTGTTAGTTCTGATCAGATATGGACAGATCAGGTTGGGGCAGAAGAGAGTGTGTGCAGCTTGCGGTGTGTCTAGAAGTTGCATATATATTAGATAGAATGAATTCAGGTGGAAACAGGGAACTAGGCTGATGTGGGGACTGAGTCCTGGCCCCAGCCTGAAGGTTAGGGTGGCGGAGATCTTGGGGTTGGGGAGGGTTCATGGAAAATAGGGTCAGGTGGACTCCTCTGGCTAGACCCTGAAGAAAGATAGATGTCTATTTATAGTTTTATATCTTTTCAATTTTTATGTTATATTTGTGGGTGCTTTGCCTGCATGTATACTTGTGCACCACATATTTTCAGTGACCCCAGAAGCCAGAAGTGGATACTGGATTCCCTGGAAATATATTTATGGAGTTGTCATGTGGGTGCTGGGACTTGAACCCTGGTCCTCTCGGAAAAAAATAAAATAAAAACAGCTCTTAACCACTAAGCTGACTCCCTAGCCCCAAAATATTTTTGGTTTTGATTATATGTCTCCATTTTTCCTGTGTATAGCTGTTTGGACATAAGTTCAGTGTCCACAGAGGCCAGAAGAGTATGTTGCATTCCCTGGAACTGAAGTTAAAGGCAATTGTGGATGCTGGCACTGAACCAGGGCACTATGCACACTTAACTGCGAAGCTATTTCTCTAGCCCCAATTTCCTTTATATGAAATTAAAAAACTAAAAAAAATAAAAAATAAAAAAAATAAAAATAAAACAACAACAACAACAACAACAAAAAAAAAAAACCCATTAACAGCATTGACTAGATTTGTGGTACCAATTGATTAGTGACTAAAATGAAAGTATATGAATCTATACATATTATATACCTTAAGTACAAAGAACAAAGTACGCATAGATGAGCACATGTAAAACTGAAGAAATTGGATTAAGATTGGAATATATTGTTAGAAATGTAGCACATGCCTTGAATCTCAGTACTTTGGACTCACGGACTGTTGGATCTCTGACAATTTGACGGCAGTCTCATTTACATAGTATTAGGATAGCCGTGGCTACGTAGTGAGACCCTGTCTAATAACAGAAAATACTGGGACATATTAGCAATAAAAATATGGTAGTTGTCATATTATGGGTTTTCAGGAAAGTATCTTTGGGGAAAATTAGCTAAAAGGAAAGTGATCTCTCTGTAATGTATATAAGCAGATCGTAACTGCACAAATATCTACAATTATTTCAGTTAAGATGTCAGTAATAAAAATGTGTATAGTATGCCAAGGCAGGATTCTGAATAGCATACTATAGAAATCACAGCTGTCTGAAGAAATTTGGTTCCTGGTTCTGGGACAATAAAAGCAAAGGAATGAATGCCTGTAGTTGTTCCGGGAAACAAGCAAGTGTTCAACAATTAATATGAAAACAAAGAGAGTCACAATAACCATTTGAAAATGGTTCCCACAGTCAAAATCTCAGACAATTTGAACTTAAAATAATTTAGACTACTGTAAACTATTGAATAAAAATGCATGAAGCCAAAGTTACAACCATAAGATAATATTTTTCACAATTAGATTTTTTTATTATTCTAACTCTTTATCCCATCAACTAATAACTAAAAATAGAGATTTAATCTTATACTTTGCTGTATTAGGCAGGTGTCTCTACAGGAATATAAGCAATAGAGTGTATATATTACAAAGGGGGATTTATTGGATTACCTTCACAGTAAGTCTGGGTACTTCAACAATGATTCTTTACACACTGGAGAGGCTGAGAAACCAGGAGCTACTCAACCTGTGATGCTGAAAGCCCAGAAGATTTTTATAGTTTTGTAATTCCAGATACAGGGGACCTGAAGCCCTCTTCTGTCCTCTGTGGGTACCCACATGCACTCATACAGATGCAGATCAACATATAAATAAAAATAAAATTATACTTAAAGGAACAGGAGCAGCATAGACTCTTTTTTGGTTTCAGCCTCATAAAACTCCAGGGCAGCGTCCAACATACAGCCAACATACTGCACAGATGCTGCAGTAGATGCAATGTGCAGTTTCCAGACAACAGTGTCTAGAACAGGCCTATTGAGTACTCAGAAGAAGGAGCAGCGAGTGGGTAGCAGATATACCTAAACATGTGTGAGTTCCTATCTAGACAACCCCAGAAGTACTTCTTTGATAGTTGATGCTTCTTAAAAAGGACAGAAGAGATGGCTCAGCACTACAAATGCTTGCTGATAAATCTGAGGGTAGGAATTCAAGTTCCAGGACTCATATCAATAAAGACACACACACACACACACACACACACACACACACACACACACACAAAGTAAGCAAATATTGAAAAATTAAATGTGTGGCTTATCTGTATACAAAATAAATCTTGAGATCCAATAAGGACATGGGAATAAGCTGCAAGAGATTTGTGAGGGTTAGGCTGGCATCAAATTCCTCATGGTGTGGGATACTACTAAGAACCGACCTGTCTTCAATAGTTGCATTAGGTATGTATTCTATCTGTTGTTTATTTACTGTATTTTTGAATGATGTATTTTAAGAGTCATTAATAGGATTTGGTATGTAGGTTACTTGATAGAGTTGTTGTTGTTGTTATTGTTGTTGTTGTTGTTGTTGTTGTTGTTGTTGTTGTTGTTGTTCTTGTTCTTCTTCTTCTTCTTCTTCTTCTTCTTCTCTTCTTCTTCTTCTTCTTCTTCTTCTTCTTCTTCTTCTTCTTCTTCTTCTTCTTCTTCTTCTTCAAGACAAGGTGTCTCTGTGTAGCTTTGGTTGTACAAGAACTCACTCTGTAGACCAGGCTGGCCTCCAACTCATAGAGATCCACCTGCCTCTGCCTCCCATGTGCTGGGATTAAAGTCATGCGCCACCACCTCCTGGCCTCTTCTTCTTTTTAAAGATTTATTTATTATCAACTATATAGTGCTAGTGTTTTGCCTACATGTAGGCCTGTGTGCCAGAAGAGAGCAACAGATATCATTATAGATGGTTGTGAGCCATCATGCGGTTGCTGGGAATTAAACTCAGAACCTTTGGAAAAGCAAGCAGTGCTCTTAACCTCTGAGCCTCTCTCCAGCCCTATATCTTCTTATGCCCATGGATACATATAAATATTTAATTGTTACATAGAATTAAAAGATGTTAGTTTTTCATAAGTTACATAACCAACTTCCTTTGCCGAAGTGTAAGCTTTTTGTAACTTTCCAGTAAAGTGATACTTTAAATCATCAAAGTACAAATAAACATTTGTGTTATCTACTACTTGAAAGGGGTTTGAATGATGTTTCCATGTGAGCCTTCTTTACCAATCTCTCTGTTTCCTACCTTTATTCCACGTGTACGGAATATCCATTGCATTGTTCAAGTTTCTGTACCAACTTACAAATCGAAAGCAAATTAGTTAAATAGATAGTGCTTTGGGACATGAGAAATAATATGGCTGTGCCATCACACAAAATATTTATATTAGTTAATGTTCCCTAGAGAAACAGAACTTATAGAATGACTCTATCTATCTATCTATCTATCTATCATCTATCTGTATGGGAGAATTTATTAGAATGACTTAATGACTTACTGGCTGTAGTCCAGCTAACACAACAATTTTTGGCTGTGAACAGAAAGTCCAAGAACCCAGAAGTTGTTCATTCTATGAAGCTGGATGTCTCAGCTGGTCTTCAGTATACACTGGAATTGTGAAATAGTAGACTCTAATGCCAGTGAAGGAACAGATGTGCTAGAAAGTTGAGAGCAAGCAGGCAAAGAGCAAAAGCACCTGTCATACATGTCCTTATATAGGCTTCCAGCAGAAAGTGTGGTTCAGATTAAAGGCAGATCTTCCTACCTCAAAGATATGGATCAAAGGAGTGTGTCTTCCTACCTCAAAAGTGCATAATAAAAAGTAGATCCACCCACTTCAAACCAAGCAAAAATAATTCCTCATAGGTGTGCCCTCCATTTCTGGATTGTAGCTAATTCCAGATGTAGTCAAAGTAAAACCAAGAATGGCCATCACAGTATTCACCACAGTTCAGCGAATGGGGAAAAGAAGGAATATTTAAGGGGGCTTGAGGGGGGTTCCCATGGGTTTTATCATGCCACAGTTTGTCCTTTTATTTCTATATAAGGCCATATATTGCGTTTATATGTTAGCTATTAGTTATTTTTACTGGACAAACATGTATCACACTTTAAAATCTTATAGGAAATATTTTCACAGCATTTACCACTGTGGAAGGGGAAAAGGATCTGTTTGCCATGCTTTAGGTATTTCTCACTTCAAGGAAAAAGTAAGGGATTGACATTTGGATTCCTGCTACCCTTATAAAACTTATAAAAATACTTCATTGTTGGGATGAATATAGCTCATATGTATAATCTTCTGAGTCATAACAGGCACTCAGTAAGAGCTTTCTATAATTATAGCTCTTATTAGAGCTCTACATCAATGGAAGGACCAAGTGGCCATGATGATCTTCAGTTCTAGAATTTAGACACTTTCGTGTACATCCTATTAGTTGCCATTTGCAGACACTTAAAAAAATAGGAGCAATTTGATGACGGAGTACAAAGAATAATAGGCTACAAGTCCACAGAATGTTCTATTCTCTTTGCTTTATATAACCCATCAGACAATAGGCAGAGTGTCTTCTCTGCCTTGATAGATAGGCCTGTCATCATTCATTCCATATGGTAAGGGAAATCTTGACAAATACAACACCATCTTTCATCACCTCATACTCTCTTCCCTTTTCACACTATCTTCCTTTCATGCCCAGAATTGCTTTCCATACTACGGGAAAAAACTGAACAAAATCCACTGTCTAGGTCATTATCTATCCTGTGCATAATAGCGTCAAACCTCAACATATACCATTATCACATGACTGTAGTAATAGAGAGAAAGGGCCCTTATTCTCTTAATCACTTCTTAAAACAAGTTTGTTGATGTTGCTAGGTCCTGTTCCCAAGTTATTGTTGAATGTTTTACTTTCAGCATGACATGGTCATTGAACTTGAACTCTCATAACTATGATTCCTAGAGGGAGACATGCATAAGACTGGGCCTTTTGTTCTGGGATATATTATGAGAAGCTTCAGAAGGTATTGCTCTTCACCAAGTCTTTACAATTAGGGGTTACAGGAAAGAAGACTCATAAGTCTCCATCCATCCTTCTCCAAGAGGGGTTAATAGGCAGTTAATGGCTATGAGGAAGTATTGCTCATGAGGTCACACCTCTCCCTAGATACACACATTGCTAATAATTGTAGATAGAGATTTTTTTCTTCAGTGGTATAAGTTCCTGTAAATTGCTCACAATCCTGTAAGTAACCTAAGCTAATCTCACTGTTTTACCAGTCTAGACTTGAATATAATCATTTCTTTGTTTTGTCATTGGTGTCCTATCTGGGGTGAATAGATATCTGTTCTTCTGCTTAGGAAAAGCTCACACAACACAAGTTCCAGGCTCAAGCAATCTTCCTGCTTCAGCCTGCTAGCAGCACATCGCTGACACATGTCACCTCACCATGTGAGGACCTCATTCTTAGACTAGTTAATGAACTGTAGAATTTTTCTTGAGTGCATGTATCCCTGAAATGGTTTTCATAATAACTTCATCCCCTAGCTGGGCGTGGTGGTGCATGCCTTTAATCCTAGCACTGGGGGTGGGGGTGAGCAGAGACAGGCAGATCTCTGTGAGTTCAAGGCCAGCCTGGACTATGAAGTGAGTCCAGGATAGCCAAAAAATAAAACAAAACAACCAAAACAAACCTCATAGCCTAATCTTGTTCTTCCTCTAGGATGAGTTCCCTAGGCACCCAAAGGCCTAAAACTTGTTTTGAGAAAAGCTACTAACATTGTGCCCTGAATTAGTTACATGCCAATGTTGAGAGAGAAGACCTTAGGAACCCTGGGATTCTTGTCTTCCCAGTCTACTTATAGGTAAGGAAATGGGAGGCAGAGGCAGCACTGTTGCCATTTTTTCTATTTTTACATCTACTTCTGGAACTTCTTTTATTTATTAGGCATCTTGTACAATGGGAATACATAACTAGAGACTGTAAGCAACTGAAGTCAGTCCTCACAGGACAGACCACACAAGGGGGCACCAGAAGTGGCATGTCACACACCAGTGGATATCATGAACAACATCACATTATTGATGTTTTTCTGTAAAACTAGAGAGATAGAAATGAGCTGGGTGATGTTAGCATCCTCAGAGTCTCTTGGAAATGTTGTCAGTAGCCAGTTCTCTATAATATACATTTCAAGAATTATAGCCAAGAGGGATAGCATGAAACAGCAAAGAAGACCTCTCTGTTTTTCTGTGTTTCTTCGGATTGTTTTGTTGGACCAAAACAACAAGCCTTTTATATCAAAATGCCCAGGCCCCACTTCTAGTTTTTTTCTAATTCTGTGCTAAGTGAAGTTAGCTGTGTTTGGTATATTAAGAAAAGACATAGGAGATGGCATGGATGGTGTAGTAGAATGCTGTGGAACAATGTAGTACTTAATAAGCTCAGAGCACCTCTGGATTGACCTATGAAAGGCCTACATAAAACTAGGTCCTTAAACATTCCAGCATGGATTGAAGAGAGGGCTCATGAGGCCCCACAGCTCCCTGAAGAGCTGTTGGCAGTTAGTGGCTGATGAGGGACAGTCACTTTCTTCACAGGTGTAATCACTGATAAGCTGTTCATGTTCCAGTACAGAATGTACCATTCATGAGCAAGCAAACAACTTAAATTAAACTCAGTTGGTCACACAAACAAATGACCTGAAAATACAAAGGGACTTATTAGAAAGAGGAAAGTGTTCAGCAAGAGTGGAGTGAAGTAAGAGAGATGTCAGGATGACAATAACCAAAATGCACTATATAATAATAAAGACAAAATAAAAGAAAAAAAACCTCTGTTGGGTCTGTAGTTTCAACTCCTTAGTAGATTGAAGTGGTAGGATGGCTTGAGTCTAGAATTCCAAGACTAGCAAAGACAGTCTAGCAAGACCTATCTATATAGCAAATCAGCAGCAATACATCATAAAAGAAAAGATGAACAGAAGGAAGATAGCAAATTGAAATCTTTCCTTATATCTGTTTATACAGGTTTGAGTGTGACAGGAAAATTAAGTGAGTATAGTGTGACTAACTACGTTTGTCCTCATACTGTGAACTAAGCCCTTCTTCCTTACTGCTAGGCAGCAAATTAGGCTTTTACATATAGAAATGAGCAAGCCATTTTGAGATGAGCCCTTGTGGCTCTTTTTCTGTTACAAGAAATGGCAAAATAGGAGACTACACCAATATGGAAGTATTCACAGAAAAGGGAGCATTTTGAGATATCCCCAGCATTCATATCAAGATAGGGAAAAGCTATGTATTGTCTTAGTTTGTTTTCTGTGGCTGTAACCAATACCATCAAGCTTGGAACTTATAAAAACAAATATTTTTTTTTACCTCACAGGTTTGAAGACAGAAAATCCAAAGTTACATGGCCTTACTATTATGAGCTGAGAACCACAATCATGCTCCATATCATCAAAATGGTGGGAACAAGTGATGAGATTAAAAAAACAAAAAGCCAAAGACTGGAAAGAAGCCCATCTTGTTCTTTTCTTTCTTTTTTTTTTTTTTCTTGTTCTTTTCTTAACAAACCACTCTTAATGGTTTCATCTCTTAATATCACCAAATTTTTCAGCATAAATCTTTAATGCATAAGTAATATCCAAACTATAATCTTTGAAAGGATGATATACACCCCTGAAAACAAAAATCATAATTTAGGCTATGTAGGTTAGAAGAATAAGTGGGATTTTCTACCAAGTAGGAATGGCATGCAGGAGTTCTTAGAGTGTAATGCCCATGTTAGACTTCTGCTTTAAGCCCAATCTCAGAAAAGCAGACTACTTAATTTCATTGTTGATGTCTGTGCAAATTTTGAGTACATGAACCCTTTCCAATTGTTTCTGAATTTAAAATGCCCAGAATTCAGTAAATATTTATATATATTATATTTTTGTATCTATATATATGCATTTATTGAGATGAATTATAGGTAAAACACAATGGTAGAGCCCTTGCCTGGCAAGGATGAGGCCTCATGTTCAATCTTCATCACTTCAAAAAGATGAATCAAAAGAAAAACACTTAAGGCAAATGTATTTACCGTCTCTCAAGCACTGAAATTAAACTGTGATTGTCTTTGAATAAATTTAAGACTTATTAAGAAAATTTACACAAAACACAACTATTTCTTGTTTGAATGAAAACAAGGACATGGCCACTCCTAAGTATGGTTGAGGAGAAGGTTCTTATTTTGGATATGAGGGAGAGCACAGCCAGAGGCATCTGGAAGGATCCAGACTGAAACAGGACAATAGAATGGACCAGGCCATGAGAGGAGAGATAGATAGGGGAGAGACAGAGAGGAAGAGAGAGGAACTAAATGTACAAGAGGCCCAAGAGAGCACATGGTAACCAAGAGACCAAGAGAGTGCCTTGCCGAAATGGCTAGGTTATATAGGAGAAAAGAGAAGCTGTGGGAAGGAAAAGGAAGGGAAATTCAGGGGCTGAAGAGGTTTAGGATAAGGATATGCCAGCCAGGATGACTCTGTAACAGGTATTTATGCGTAGAGACTAAGAGCCTAGAGGTTAGCATGGACCTCAATATGTTAATAGGCACCACAGGCATATGTTAATGGAAGAGCCATATGTCACTTTTGCCAGAAATAAGGAGAATGATTCCTTTTAGAGAGTAGGAACTATTTTCTTAAATCCCAGAGAGAATACTAGCTTTTGTATAAATGCCAGACTTTGAGAAAAGAAATTTCTTGAGACCTAACACTGCTGAGGTGAGAAATACAGAAAGGTATATTTACTGTTTGAATAAGACAAAATGGACAAAAAACTTGGCAGTTTACATTTTTCTGGAATTTTCATTTAGGTACAAGTTGTTACAATTTCTATGTACTAACTTATCTAAAAGTGAATAGATAAAATTGATCAACCTTATGTTGTTTTTATGTTTCAAAAAATTATTTATATGTGCACATATGTTGTGGCAGTTTTTCCTCCCATCCACAAGCTCCCAGAAGAAAGACTCAGGTTCAAAATATTATTTACAAATACCTAGGCAATATATCTAGACTCTTCTCTGACTAGCTCATAACTTAAAATAACCTATTTATACTAACTACATTCTGCCACATGGCTAGTTACCACTGCTCAGGTACCATGTGTATATCCTCCTCACATTTTGCTCAATGAATCTCCCATGCACATGGCTTTATCTCAGAATCCTTTTTGCCTCCTGGATATCCCACCTATTTTCTGCCAAAGCTATAGGCCATCAGATTTTTTTTTTTTCTTGACAGGTGTTGCATCCATACAGTACACAAGATATTCTCTCAAAACACATACAAATAAATGGCCCTGGATATGCATATGATATGCATTCAAGTTTATCAACAAACATATATTCATAAACATGGCCTAGATCATTCTCATATCATTTCCTCTACCTCTTTGCATCTCCCTCCCTTCCCCCTGTGTCTCAAAGCTTCATGACACATCCTTTCTAACCATCACTTCTGATGTCACGTGCACTCTCTACTGCTCTGGAGTCACTGAACAGTGTTGGTACATCAAGTCATTTGGTCATGGTATTGGCCATGGTTGAGGGTATTGGCCAACTATACTGGTAAATACCCAATTACTATCTCTTGAAATACAGTTTTGATACTAATTTTTATTTTTAATTTATTTACACTGGCAAATCAGTCAGAATTTAAATAGTGAAGGATTATAAACGAAACTTGCTAATTTGTCAGTGAGTTTTGTATGAAATTGGACAATAGTTAAAAAACAAACTAAATGGTGGCATATGCCTTTAATCCCAGCACATAGGAGGCAGAGGCAGGTAGATATCTGTGAGTTCAAGGGCAGCCTGGTCTACAAATTGAGTCCAGGATAGCCAAGGCTATTACACAGAGAAACCCTGTCTCAAAAACCAACCAACCAAACAAACAAACAAAAAAAACAGATGTCTCTTCAACTTTGCATTATATTCTATTCACAATGTAAGAGCTACAGACACAAATTACATTTAATTTTAAACTGCATTGTTAACATTTTATATCTATTCATTAATTTTAGCAAATCAGTAAAATAATCAAATACTGATTTCATGATTTTCACAATATACTGTAAATTCTCACACCATGGCCTACTTTTATGCTAATAGTATGAGGTCACTGAGGAGAAACCTGAGCAAAGAGGTGAAACAGTATTTCTCCAAAACATGCCCAAAACAAAGAAATGCCACAAGTAATAGTAAAGTGTCATAAAGTAATTAGCATTCATTTTAATATTTGTATATTTGTTGTTAGCATATTTTCTTTCACTGTAAGTCCACATAATTTAATTTTATTTATGAGCTCTAGTGAGTTGATACAAGTTGACTACAGAAACTGATCTCTATACTACCCATTCCTGCATTCTGAAATGTCAATGTTTCTAAATTTGATTTTTTTAAAAAAATATTGTGTGTGTATATGTATGTGTGAGCATGTGTGGCTAAGTGGGGGGCATATGTGTGGCATGGCAAGCTTATAAAGGTCAAAGATCCTTGCCTTCTAGCTTGAGGCAGACTCTGTTTTTGTTGTTTCAGTTTGGGTTTCTACTGCATTCGCCAGGACAGTTGGCCCGCAAGCATCTGGGGTCTCTGCTTCCTATCTCACCATAGGAGCACTGGAATTACAGAACTGTCTGTATGCAGACTCTAGGGATAGTAATTCAGCAACCCGTCCTTGTTCTTCATTCACTGACCTATCTCCCCTGCCTAGGATTTGAAATTTGTCATGTAGATTCTTTCATGCCTAGATAAGAACTGTACTTTTTAATACAAATTGTACAACTCTGAGTATTAAATCAATAGTACCAGTCAAACACTTGGAAATGTAGCCCTTGGTATTTTTTACATACAGTAGTCAGGTTAACAGGGATTGAACTTGACTCCCTCCTAGACTGACTCTGTATCTTTTAGGAAACCCATTAGCCTCTGAGTCTCAGAGGGTTTCCCATGTAAATTGGGTGTATTGGCAGTACAACTTCTCAGCATCTGGAAGGCTGGAATATAGTTATCTAACTATCTCCTTGTAATAATTATGCCTAACCTCAGAGGCTGGTGTGGAGTCAGAAACTAAAAAGTCATCACTATTTGCTCCAATGTGAAATTTGGAGTAGCAGGTGCCAGATTATCCTGAAAGGTATTAAGGAGGCAGAATTCTGATTCCTTTTATGGAGATATTTCACATGGGAACTATCACAGAACTGGCCACACATTAAGGGATGTTGCCTTACATTGTATTCATTTTTTTTTTTTTTACATGCGATGATCAGGATTAAAGTCATGTCAATGTTAGTGTGTGTTATAATACTAAAATACAGCAAAGTTCTTCAGACACATTTTAAAATGAAGAACCACATCATAAAAGAGAATTAAAGACACTGTTAACATTATACGTTATGACTAAAATTAATATAAAGAAATAGAAACCTTTGCTGACTTGTGCAGGGCTGATTTGTAAGGAGATGAAGTAAGAGCAGTGTTTCTCCTTCGTGTGTTGCTGTGTGACTTTTACTGGGGGAAATAGGAACAAATGTCTGCTCATACCAAATGGAGTCAATGATGACAAAATAATGATTCCTCCAATGTCAGACTTGGAGAACCATTGAGTTTATTGGGATTACTTATGAGAGTGTAGTTGATATTGAGACTCAGAGCCAAACATTGGGCAATGTGTAGGGAGCCCTGTGGAAAAGTGGGGGGAAGGAGAAAAGGCCTGCAGTTGACAGAGGCTCTACAAGAAGACCAACAGAACAAATAACCAGGGCCCAAATGGACCTGTGGACACTGAAGCACCAACCAGGGACCATGCATGGACTGGACCTAGGCCTCCAACACAGAAGTAGCCAATAGACAGCTTGGTCTTATGTGGGTCCCCTAGTAAGGGGAGCAGGGGCTGTCTCTGACATGGACTCTGTTGCCTACTTTTTGATAACTTTGCCCTGGCAGGACTGTCTTGACAGGCCACAGGGGAAAACAAGACACTCAGCCCTGATGTGACTTGATGAGTCGGGTGGGTGGGGGGCTCCCCTTTTCTGAGGAGTAGGGGAAAGGGAGGGAAGGTGGGATGTGGAGGAGAGGAGGTAATAAATTAATTTAAAAAAGAGTCTAGTTGGTGGGTTACTTACATGAGTATGGAGGATGCAAAGACCGTTGTAGCACTGAAATGCCTACCACAGAATGGGTGATGGCTTACAAAAGGTGCATCCTTGAAAATCTCTGCATGACTTGGAGGCAGCTTGACAGGTTAGAAAGTCTCCTCTCGCCAACAGATCTGCTGTTGGGAAGGGAACGTGGGAAGTTTGTAAGTTTCATGAACTTTCTGAGACTTGTATACATTATTTTCTTCCCGAGCCTTATAAATTTCATTTACTTTCTGCATCATAAGGAGCCTACATCAAGGATGGAATGTTTCAATTCAGGGAAAATTGCTTTACTACAGGTATCTAACACCTGCCCTCACCTGGCTACTATACTTTGCTTCTTCGATAATATAGAGGGTTTTCTTTTTTCTTTTTTCTTTTCTTTTTTTTTTTTTTTTTTTTTTTTTTTTTTTTGGTCTTTGTAGGTTAAAGAGATTCACTTACATTGCTTGTTTTGTATAAAAGTTTGTACAATGTGGCTAGTGTATCCTAGGTATCATCAATGATATCAGGCTAATGTCAGAAGAAATGAATAAGGAGAACAGGCCAGGGATCTGAGACTTTGCGATTGGGCCTCTAGCCTGACTGTGCAACCTGTGGTTTTCAAAGCTGGAAAAAAATTAAAATATTTATTTATTTAATGTGCATGTATGTATACCTTAGCATGTCCATGTGCACTGCATGAAGTACCTGGTAGCCGCAGAGGATAGAAGATCAGCACCAGATCACCTAGAACTGGAGCTACAGGTGGTTATGAGTGCTGGGACCCAAACCCAGATCCTCTGCAATAACAGTAAGTTCTTGTAGTTGCTGAGCCATTTCTCTAGCCCGTAATGTTGGGAATTTTAAGCGAATTCACACATAGGAATAGTAGGATACATTATAAAAACCACAATGAATGTTGATCTACAGTTATTCATGTCACACATTTACCACAGATAGGAAGAGGAAAATCCCCAGCTTTGAAGGCTCCAACTTCAGGGCTCTTTACCTATGCAAGTGATCTGAATATGTAGCCCATTCCATCACTTCTCCCTCAGCCCATACTTGTCCATATTACAAAGACTAGCAGCCTAGTACTCCACTTAGACTAACCTTTTGCTTTCTGTCTACCCAATCTGGGTCCCAACTGCAAGTGAGAGTGGAGATTCCCTTTCTACTTGGTTAACTTCCTCACTTCCATCTCCACCTGATAACCACTGTATTAATTAGAGTTTCTATTGTGATGAACACTACGACCAAAAGCAACTTGGGGAGAAAAGGGCTTGTTTCTTCTTACGACTTGTAGTCTTTCAGCCGTAGAAATCATGGTGGGGACACAAAGCAAGAGCCCAGAAACAGGAACTGATGCAGAAGCCGTGGAAGATAGCTGCTTACTAGCTTGCTGTCTGTGGCTTGCTTAGCCTGCTTTATTATATATCCCAGGTATACCTGCCCAGAAGTGGTATTGCCTACACTGGACTAGGACCTGCCATATCAATCACAGATTAAGAAAATGCTACATAGAATTGCCTACAGGTCAATCTTGGAGTCATTTTCTCAATGGTGGTTTCCTCAGATAATTCTAGTTACTGTCAAGATGACTATATATATATATGTATGTATGTATATATAGGTATATATATATATATATATATAAACTTGATACACATAGATATCACTGTTCACTTATAACCTTTCCCTTTTGTTTATCCCATGATCTCATAGTAATATCAGTAATACCTCAATATAACCCACATCCCAACCTTTGAAAGTCTCACAGTCTTTAAAAATTCAAACACTTTAAAAGCTCTGTCT
The DNA here is from genome assembly GCF_903995435.1 of Acomys russatus. Taxonomy (NCBI): domain Eukaryota; kingdom Metazoa; phylum Chordata; class Mammalia; order Rodentia; family Muridae; genus Acomys; species Acomys russatus. Next base: position 20,200,081 of record NC_067169.1, on the reverse strand, counting down.
CTTCAAAACATCCAAAGTCTGCTTCAAATTTCAAAGACTCTTTAGAACAGAGAAAGCAGCCTTGCCCCCCTCCCTGCTGCCCCAGACCACAGTTTCTATCTCTTCTAGAAGACTTCACTTCAGTGATACTGGTCTCTTCTTAATCACAGCTGATTCTTCAGCCCCAGCTGACCAGTATTGATTGTCCCGGCAAAGAGAAGGTTTCTTTTTCGTGGTTCTTAATTCAAAACACCAATCCTATTGTTAGAGTTTAATGGACTTTCAAAACTGTCTTCTTGCTGGGTGTAGTGACACATGGATTCAATCTCAGTGCTCAGGAGGCAGAGGTAGGTGAATTTCTATGAGTTTGAGGCCATCCCACTCTACACAGCAACTTCCAGGACCATCAACACCGCATAGTGGACCTTGTCTCAAAAACAATCAAATAAACAAAAGCCTGCCTTCTGAAACTTTACAAGCCAGGCCTCCATTCTCTGTATTGCTCTCAGCATTCTTATCTTCAATGATCTCGCAGGCAGGACAGCCCAATGAGTTCTCAATATTCTATGGCATTTCAAGCCACAAAGTTCTAACTCCTTTCACAATCCTCCAAAAACTAGATAGCCAGGTTTGTCATTGCAATACCTCACAAACTAAGATTTGTGTCTTAGTTAGGGTCTCTATGGCTGTGATAAAACACTATGAGCCGAAGCAACTTGCAAAGGAAGGGGTTTATTCATTTGTCCGTTTGTAGTTCAAAGACAAAAAACAAAACAAAACAAAAAACCAAAAAACCATGGTGGGTACTCTGAGCAAGAAATTGCAAGAGTGCTGCTTCCTAGCTCTGGTGGTTTGAATAAAAATGACCCCTATCCGCTCTTATATTTGAATGCTTAGTCACCAGAGAGTGGTGAAATTGGAAAAAATGAAAAGGATTAGAAGATGTGGCCTTGTTGGAGGAAGTGTGTCACTGGGGGTGGGCCTTGAGGTTTCAGAAGCTCATTCCAAAGCTAGAGTCTCTATATGCCCGGGTCAAGACATAGCTCTCAGCTAGTGCTCCAGTATCTGCTTGCATGCTCCCCACCATAATGGTCATGAACTAAACCCCTGAAAGTGTAAGCCTGCCACCAATTAGATGGTTACTTGCATAAGAGTTGCCTTGGCCATGGTGTCTCTTCATAGCCATAGAACAATGACTAAGACAGAAGTTGGTACCAGGGAGCTCGGTATTTCTCAAGACTTGTAAGGAGAGTGTGAGCCTTGGGACATTGGATTAGGAAAGCAGCTGGATGCTTTAAGTGGGGGCTGAATGAGCCATCCTAGTAGGAGCATGGAAGATGGTGGCACTGAGAGCAATGTGGTATATGGGGCCTGGCTCAACAGGTTTGAGAGGTGAAGAATATTAGTTAAGTGGTTTACAGACTATTCTCGTGATATTTTGGCAAACAATATAGCTGCTTTCTGCTTTTATGCAATTAATCTGCCTGAGGCTAAATTGAAGAGTTTTTGATTAGTGGGATTGGCAGAAGAGATTTCAAAACAGTGTAATAGTGACTGTGTCATGTAGTTATTAGTGGCCACTCTTTCTGTTTGTTTTTTTGAGACAGGGTTCCTCTGTGTAGCCTTGGCTGTCCTGGACTCTCTTTGTAGACCAGGCTGGCCTCGAACTCACAGAGGTCAGCTTGCCTCTGCCTCCTGAGAGTGCTGGAATTACAGGTGTGCACCACCACGCTTGGCTTAGTGGTCAATCTTAATGCAGATCTGTAATGAAAAAGAACAAGATGAGAAAGGAAAAATAGAAAATGTACATCTTGAGGAGTAAAGGAGCACCTGGATGTGTAGTAGAGCTTAGTCCAGTGCTCAAGGAGATAAAAAGTTTAAAGAAAAACCTGATGCTAAATGGAATAGAGAGAGCAGTGACCTCATGGCACGACCCTGTCCAGCTAAGCTTTCAACTTGTGAAAAGGAATAAAAAAAAGCATAGGCAGTGGAGGCAACCATCAAAAACAGAAAGCTGACACAAATTTATTTGAAAAGGGGGCTGAAATCCAGCCCAGCAAGCAGCAGAACTTGGCAGCTTTTACCATGTTGTTCTGGCTTTAGAGTCCAGGGTTCATGAAAAAGGTTATAGAATTTCCCTCCTCAACTAAGGAAATCTGCTGAGGTCAGGCATGAATCATGGGTGTTTGTGCATGGGGGGCCAGGATGACCATAGTGTGAGGCTGTGATGGTGAAGTCTGGATTATGTTGGAGATCCCAAAATGGTAGAGATGCCAGAGCCGTGGGATATCTGCCAAGGAGAGCTGTGGAAGCAGCCCATGAGACAGAAGTGTGCTGCAATCAACAAAGCTGAAGGGAGTTGGAGATCTGAAGAGTGCTTTGACATCAGACATGGAGATGCTGAGTTTGGAATTTGCCTAGCTGGTTTTTGGTTCTGTTTTGGTCCAGTATTTTCTCACTATGTTCCCTTTCCCCCCATTTGGAATGGTAATGTATATCCTGTACCATTGTATGCTGAAAGTATGTGATCTGCTTTTTGATTTTGCTTTTACAGGGTATTATAGGTAAGAGATTGCCATGAGTCTCAGAAGAGACTTTGAATTTTAGAGTTTTAAACAATGTGGAGACTGATAGACTATGGGGACTTTTGAGGTTGAACTGAACACATTATTTTTTGCATTATTATATGGCTACAAGGCAATGGGGACCAGAGTGTAGACTGTGATGGTTTGAGTAAGCATGCCCCTATAGCTTCATATATTTGTATGTTCATTCACATATTTGTATGTTCATTCACCAGGAAGTGGCACTATATGAAAGGATTAAAAGGATTAGGAGGTGTGGCCTTGTTGGAGGAAGTGTGTCACTGGGGGTGGGGGGTAGGGGGTATGGGGTGGGCATTGAAATTTCAAAAGCCCAAGCCAGGCCCAGAATCTCTGTGCTTGTGCATCAGGATGTGGCTCTCAGCTACTGTTCCAGTGTCTGCCTGCATGCCATCATGCTTCCCACCAGAAAGCAAAGCTCTGAAACTGTAAGCAAGCCTCCAATGAAAGGAATTCTTTTATGTGACTTGCCTTGGTCATGGTACTACTTCACAGAAATAGAGCACAGACTAAGATACTGGCTTGTTCCATGTGACTTGCTCAACCTGCTCTCATATACACTCTAGGACCTCCTGTTCAGTTAATGGCACCACCCACACTGGGCTGGAACTTTCCACATCATTTACCAACTAATAAAATGCCCCACCCCCCTGCTTGCCTAGAGGCTAGTATTCTTGTAGACATTTTTCCATTGTAGTTCCCTCTCTTTAAACAATTCTAGAATCTGTCAAGTTGAGGAAAAAATAAACTTGGACTCATATATAACATGATGTATTTTGACCATGTGTCAGCCGCTGTGCTTGGTTTTCAGAATGCACTCTAAGAAAAGTCAATCCATAACACCAAGCAGATAAATCTAGAAGGTAAAAGAGATGAAGGTCCACCTGTTGGAAGAACAAACAGGAAGGAGCACTGCATCTCTAAGGAGCTCTTTGTACATAGTAACATACCTCGCTGGGACTTGGCTTTCTCATCTGTTAGATACTTATGATAATTTTCACAAATTTTTCATAATTATGTATTGTTTTAGCTCAATGCCTCTTGAGTGTGAAGATATTATTGATATTAGTGATTTTTCTTCTACCATTATCATTAGTGTTTAACATATAGCTTCACAGGGCACAGTTTAAGATTTCTCTATACCTTACATTATAGCTTACTAATGTGATCTTAATTTCTTAGAAACTAATGGCAGATAGAGAAAAATCTCTTCTAGTCTCCATAACAAACACATGCTTGGATATTTCCAAGCTATATTTCTTGAAGTGAAGTCCAGCATTTTTTTCTGAAGAGATGATAGGTCTTATTCATCAAGGGCAAAAACTCAGGTCATTATAACTTGGATTCAACACATTTGACAACAATGTGGTACTAAGGTGTAGCCCTCCTCCTCCCTATCTGTCTCGACCAATGCTATATATACTCCAAGAAAACACAGACTCATTGTTCCTGTCTTACAATACATCAGTGTGAAGGCAAGGCTTGGAGTTCCACCCTATTCACAAGTCAGGGCTAGGGGATATGCAGCTGGTGGCAGCATCATTGCTATTTTTATTACATTACTTCTATCTGCATAATGAAGTACCATTGTTTTACTTGTTCCGTGATCAGACAAAAGAAAACAGTATCAGCTCTGAAGTCCCTACTTCCAGTGTACAAGTGTACAGTTTTAGATAGGTTCTTTGGGAAGGCAGGGTCTTGACTAATGCCTCTCCAGAATGTCTGGAAAGGTTCTTTAAAATCATATGGGAGCTGCTTTCTTCCTCCTGAGTGTTCTGTAAACAAGCTTGTGACATCAAAAAATCTGTTAGACTGCTTCTGTCTGCAATGTGTTCCAGACACAACTTCATCTAGCAGAAAAAGAAGGCTTTCCTCTCCTCTGTGTCTTTTAAGAGGCAAATTACCAGTTTCCTGAAGTTACCTGTCCACATATTTGATTAACAATTCTTTTTTTTTTTTTTTTTTGAGTCTTAGTTCATCTGGGCTATTAGTAATGAATGTTCCTCATTTTTCATTCACTAAAAGGTCAACTGTTCTACTTCTGCTTTTAAAACTCCTTTAATGTATGTTACATGAGAAGGTTTACATTAGCTTTTGGGGACCAATGTATTGTATTTTCCCAAATATGTTAGCTGTACATGCTGGATGGAGAAATAAATTTCATTCATTCTTTTGTTAATACAGACAGAAAACAAAACAAAAAAAAAAAGACAACAACATGTGTGCACAACCTCGGTGATAAAAGAAATTAGGACACTTCTGCATCACCTAAGTTGAGATTCCTTCTTTGTTTAGCATGGCTTCCTAGGAGAAGACATTTATAAATGGAAAATTGAAGGGACAGTAAATGATACCCAGTAGAGACATGAATGAGAATTTTCAGGCTGGTGGGAACAACATATCTGATTCCATAAATGTGTCACAGAGAGCTTGTTTTGCATGAAGAACAGGTTTTGATATTACAGTTGTGTGATGGCTAACCCGCGTTGTCTACCTGACTGGATATAGAACTACCTAGTGTTGTGCTAACTTCCTGGGGAGCTGCAAACATTCCTCTCTAGAGGTTCTCTTTTGCCAGCTGCCTCCAGTTTGTGTCAAGCTGACAAAAAGTAAACGGCACAAGTAGGGCACTCAAGCTTAGAGGTGATTAATGGAGCAGGAAGGGTTAAATTGGGATGGAGGAGATAAGCAAACATGGTATAGGAGGATATATGTGGGAGGGATAAATAACTCTTAAAACCTTTTGGAAAAAAAAGTCATAAATCATAGACTACCATTATCTTAAGTGTTCTTTAAGTGTTAAGGTCAATATATCTATGTATAAAGATTATTTTCCTTTTTATGAGACACAGAGAATGGCCTTCTTTCTCTCCTGATATTTTTGCAGGGTTAGAAATAGAACTCAGCATATTGCAGATGCGCGGGAGTATTTTACAATGGTATTACATGTCCGCTCATCATCATCTTCATGTAAAACAAAATAAAACAAAACAAAGCCTCAGAGCACTTTGTGGACAAAAAGTGTGCATAATGTTGAGACATCACTGTGCTTGATACAGTTTCCAGCAGGTTGTCAACCAACTTCCCTGATTTTGGTTTCTGTGAAAGTATAGAGTGTGAAGTGTGTACTTGTACACAGTGTATGTGTGTCCTAATTCATGTAAATCAGCAGTGAAGGGACAGGTGATTAAATTATGCAAAATTATGCTTGTATTATCAAGATACCTCAGGGAACTATATAGTTTTCTCAAGAAAAACTCTATCATTGCTGGTGGGAATGCAAACTAGTACAACCACTTTGGAAATCTACCTGGCGCTTTCTCAGAAAAATGGGAATAGGGCTTCCTCAAGACCCAGCTATCCCACTCCTTGGAATATACCCAGAAAATGCCCTACCACACAACAGGGACATATGCTCAACCATGTTCATAGCTGCTTTATACATAATAGCCAGAACATGAAAACAGCCTAAGTGTCCCTCAGTAGAAGAATGGACTAAGAAACTGTGGTACATTTACACTATGGAATGCTACTCAGCTATTAAAAAACAAGGAATTTCCGAAATTTGTGGACAAATGGATTGATCTAGAAATTATCATAATGAGTGAGTTCACGCAGAAGCAAAAAGAGACAAACGGTATATACTCACTTATATCAAAACAGTAGTCCAAGGGATACGTACCATGAAAAACTTTACTTACCAAAAAAGTGGGTCAGAAGAGAGGATATCCTATTGAGACTCTAGGCAAGAGTAGCATGGAAGAATGGGGAAATAGTAGGACACACAGGGTCCTGGAAACCTACAAGAAGAACTTTATAACAGGCAGATCTGGGTCCTGGGGTCCTCTTCAAACTATGGCACCAGCCAAGGAGAATATAGGCAGTAAGCTTCGAACCCCTACCAGGACCTAGCTGACGAACATGATATTCTCCACCGTTGAGTGGAGAGTGAGATATGACTCTCACACGAACTCTGGTGCCCCTTTTCTGACCACGTCCCCTGGATGGGGAGGCCTGGTGGCACTCAGAGGAAGGATAGCAAGTCACCAAGAAGAGACTCGATATTCTAAGAGCATATATAGGGGGAGGAGGTCTCCCTCAATCACAGACATAGGGGAGGGGAGAAGGGGGGGAAGTGGGAGGGAGGGAAGAATGGGAGGAAACAGGGGAAGGGCTAACAATCGAGATGTAATATGAATAAATTAATAAGATAAAAACTATGCTTTCGTATAGTACTTACAAAAATAATAAAAGCTTGCATTTTATGTTGAGAAAATATAATAACTATTGGGAAAGAGCCTTACATTGTTTTTTCAGAGTAAATCACATGCATAACCACTAAGTGCCATTTGCATTTTCCCTTTGTGTGTATGAGATTATTTTTTGGAAAGCAGTATAGTTTAGCTATAACTTGCAATGTTTTAGCCAAAGAGATAAAGATGCCAATTTACACTGTATTGAAAAGGAGTGCCTATGCACATTAATTCTCAAAGAGGCTATTTGTGCAGAGTGGAGGAGAGGCAAATGTGATCAGAGTAGACTTAATTGCTAGTTCAACGATTGTGGTAGTGGAAGTGAGACAGTACTCAGACAAGAGTCACAGAAATTAAGGACAGTCTTCAGCTGTGGGTATTTTTAAACTAAGCATTAAGTTTTAGTATCCTGTGGATTATAAAATATCTGAAATGAGAATGAATTTTATTCTGCTGAAGACAACTTTTTGTCTTTCAATTAACTTGAGTGTTGTCAGTCAATTTCTATACGCCAGCATATGAATAAGGGCTCAGTTCTGGATAACTACAATCCATCATGTCAGAGATGCTCAGGCGTAGAAGTATTTATTCACTGGTAAACATCCTAGCTGAAAAGATACCCACACATCACATAAAACACACTTATCCAAAGCTAGGAGTATTTCCTTGATGAAAACAATATGTCGCTCCTTCTGTCATTCCAAATGCCTACTGTGTAGGATGGAGGCTGCTATGCCAACAACAAAAGCAAGGAGACTACAAGAGACAGTGGCAACACTGCATAGTAAAGGACTCTGTAAATGGAGATACTTCTTTTGCCTTGCCAGGTATCTGTTCTGGTATATTCTTGAGAGATGTAGAAAGACTAGCTCCCCAGAAAAAGTTGTTACCTGATAAAGAAAAAATAAAAGTCTTCCTGGAATGTCATGTGCCAGTCCTAGCTGGGGAAACCCCACCCACGCCTTGCAGTGTGCTTGCACGAGTGATGAAACGTACAAGAGTGGGCTTCTGCAATCCAGAGGAAGGGAAGATAAAGAAGTTTGGAGTGGAATGAGTTTAACAACCAAACCTTGGTATATTCTCCATGAATCTGCATGCTTTTCCAGCTTTATGTTAAGTTGCACGTGGCCAGGATTGGCCCAAAGCAGCATTGAAGAAAACATTGTGAACATGGCTATGACACTAACCGCCAGCTAAGCTTCAGACTACAGCTGGACAGCACTGTGTGTGTGTGTGTGTCTGTCTGTCTGTCTGTGTGTATATGTTTCTTTTTTCTTAATTAAACATTTTGTATTTTTTACATATACATTTATATATATTAAACATATATACAATAAACTACCTATAGCAAGAAGAACCATGACACAATCAGGAATTATATAAATGTTACATTCTTAGTTTTTTGGCTATTTGTATTTGACAGCCCTAAAAAAAGCATCTCTCCTATCTTGGTGCGTCTAAAATTCTGAATTTAAATCAATCTCCATCACATCTTGTCATTATCAACTTAAAACATCTATCTAGACCTAAAAACATCTTAACCAATTAAGCTTCATTGTAAAACTAAGCTACCTGATCTTCAACTCCATCAGAGACTTGAGAAGGAATAAACTTGATTACCTGAGTATGCCATAGTGCAGGTTAGTAGCTTTCCTGATTAGAAGATGACAGAGACAGTTTGCTACCTGAACAGTCACCCAAAACTCTTTATAATGTTGAAGCATCATCTGCAGCCTTCTGGCCCTATATATCTGACAGAAATATTTGGAAAGCAGGAACTATTGAGGACCTGCTTACCCTGTTTTGGCAGAGTTTGGCCATCGACTATGCGTGCATCCAAGCTTGCCCTCTTTTAGGCAGAATTCTGTCTGTGGTAGAAATGAGGACACTTTCCCCCATGGCTTGTTTGCTACATTTGAAGCCATCTCCATAAGGAGGTTCTTTTCTTTTCTTTTTTTTTTTTTTAAGATTTATTTATTACTTATATAATTTCCTGCCTGCATGTACACCTGCAGGCCAGAAGAGGGCAACCAATCTCATGGTTGCTGGGAATTGAACTCAGGACCTTTGGAAGAACAACCAGGGCTCTTCATCTCTGAGCCATCTCTCCAGCCCCCATAAGGAGGTTCATTGATGCTTATCATCCTCTTTGAGGTAGGCTGAGTGTTGCCAGCAGTTAACTTGTCTCATTGTTAGTGAATCTTTAAAGTAAAAAAAAAAAAAATTTAAATGTCATATTCAACATGTCTCTGAGGTTTTTGAAGACCTTAACTAACTATTCTACCTTATCTTTCTATAGAATCATATCTATCTGCTGCACCTAAGATGTATATTCTTGTGATAAAAGTAGACTAGTAATTGACATGACCATGATTTGATCAACTAACAATTAACTTGTATAACTTATTTATCCTAAATAGCCTGTAATAGCACTTTCAAAGTATTGGAAGTAAACTTTGTATTATAATTGAGTTATATGGGTACAATATCTCATATTAGAGTAGAAATATATAACATGTGTGTGAAGAATAATCTTACGTTTGAATTCTATATCACTGTATCTAGAATTAAACATATTTTGCATCTATATACAAAATTCTATACCAGCAAATTAAAAATAACCTTGTGAGTGACAATTGAGGCATTAAGTTGAGGAGTCAATTCACTAATCTACTTTTTGTTCTATCTTCCCTATATTATTTCTATATTCTCCCTTATTTATTTTCAACCCCTATCTCCAAACCTAAGAATGTAAGATAAAGGAAAAGAGAGACATTGCTGAGTCTAACCTTGATTTTTCTCTATTTAAGACCAATAGTAACTTTTAACCAACTCCGATTGATAATAATTCTCTATATCCCAAGAGAGCAACCAAAAACCGACCTGAGCCCCCTTAAAGGAAATGGGGTGTTGTTCTCTTAAGTTTTCTTCCCGCTGATTTGGGATGAATAATGCTTGTGTTTCTTGACATTTGTTTCATCTTTTCGATGAAATGGTAACCCTGACATTGATATAGCATTGGGAAACTAGAACTACGTCTCTTTTTTCCATCCAACCAAACTCTTAAAGGAACCCATTGTTCTTTACCTATATGTTTCCTAGTTTCTTTAAAAACATTTTTAATCATGTCGGGTATGTGTGCATATGTACATTTGCGTGCTCTCGAGTATGATATCCAAGTGTGTTTTTTAGGTTGCCTGGATGTGCTGTTACATACAATTCTGAATTTCCTGTAGGTAATAGGAATTAACTGAGGTCCTGTGTGAAACCAGTACAGCTCTTAACCATGTAGCCATCTCTATAGCTCCTATTGTCTTTTATAATCCACGGAAACAATGCAGAGTCTCTGTGAACATAAGTGCCCTGTCACAGTTCATTTCTGAGTTTGTTTCCAAGCAACACACACACACACACACACACACACACACACACACAGAGAGAGAGAAAACCCCACTGCAAATTAAAGTAACACATTTTAAATACAATTTTAAGGAATATAGTTACAAGGGGAGCTGAAAACTAATAGAATGAGTATATAATGTGTATTTCAAATATAAAGAAATCTAGACACCATGGTGTTGACTAAGGACATTAAATTCAGCATTCTGGATATTGCAAAGGAGTGTCCTGGGGATAGGAAAGTTGCTGGATGCTTGAGGCTTGTCACTACAAGCAACAGAGGAGAAACTGCGCCACCCTGTCTTACAGTGGCATCCCTCTAATTGCCCAGCTTGGTAGCAGAGGCAATGTGATAGGAGCTGATCTTCCAAATCCAGTGAGGCAGAGGAAGAAACACTGTAGGTGAGCACTGTTGAGAGTGAGAAAGTGCTCTTCATTCTCTGGGAAGCAGACGCTGATGGTGTTATGATTACACTGTGGGTGTGCAGGTGTGGTGTGTTTGAGTGGGCTATGGGGGTGTGTGTGGGTTCTTCTAACTATGTAGTACCAGTACTATGCAGTTGTGAGCTGAGCATCCAACTTCACACAAAGGTAGTCTTGACAAGGCACCCCGAGATGAGCTCTTCACTGCTATTTCTAACAACATGTTTCATTTGTCCTCACTCGTGCTAGTGTCATCAGGAGCCAATGACAACTTGAGCTTTTACTCCCCTATCAGATTCTAATGGTGAAGGGATAGCCCACTAGTACTTGACTTTCCTACTATCTTTAACTAGTGCAAAGAGGACCCAATTGGAACTAGAGTTCCTGGGACATGGAGGCAACTGGTACAGTAGAATTCGGTGTCTCATATCCATTTTGAAAGCAGATAGTGGAGGTCAAATGGAGAACAGAATTTCTAATCCACCAGTCTGTGTTGAGACAGATGAGACCTTGTTTCCTTGGTGATACCCACAAGGTTCTGCAGGAACTGAACATACAGACACACCTCATAATCTCCAACAGACTCTATGGCAAGTTCATATAAATAAAATCCAGAAAGCCTCCAAAACACTCACAGGCCAGAAGACACAGCATGGCTTATAATAGAGAAGCCCTGCATTCCACTCCTAGAATCACAAAAAACCAAACAAATGAATTAGTTAATTAATATATAAATACATAAAAACTAGAAAAGGTCATCTTGAGTGAGGTAACCCAAACACACGTGGTATGTACTCATAAGTTAGATATTAACCGTAAACTACAGGATATCCAGGCTACAAGCCACAGGACCAAAGAAGCTAAGTAACAAGGAGGGTCCAAGAGAGGATACTTGAATCTCACTCAGAGGGGGAAATAAAATAGGCAATGGAGGTAGATGAAGGGAAGGAACTGGGTAGGAGAGGGAATGGGGAGGGGAACAGGGGTGGGGACTAGGAACAAGGGCATTGAGGGACTTGCCAGAGATCTGGGATAAGAGAAGCCCCAGGAAGTCTATGACTCCTAGCAGTGGGGGATATGGAGCCTGAGGTGACCACCTCCTGTGGCCAGGTAGAACCTCAAGTGGAGGGATAAGGATACCAACCCACCTACAGAACTTTTGGGCCAAAATTTGTCCTGCCAACAAGAGGTATAGAGATAAAGACGGAGTAGATATTGAGGGAATAGCCAATCAATGACTGGCCCTACTTGAGACCCATCTACATTGGAGAGAGCCAACCCCTGACACTATTAGTGTTACTCTGCTATGCTTGTATATAGGAGCCTAGTGTAACTCCTCTGAGAAGTTTCACCCAGGAGCTGATGGAAACAGATGAAGAGACCCACACCCAAACAGTAGGCTCAGGGAGTTCTTTGGAAGAGTGGGGGGGATGATTGATGGAGCTGGAGGGGCCAAGGATACCACAAGAAGACCTACAGAATCAACTAATCTGGGCCCATAGAAACTCTTGGAGACTGAACCACCAACCAAAGAGAATGTGTGGACTGGTCCTAGTTCCCCTGCACATATGTAGCAGATGTGTAGCTTGGTCTCCATGTGGATTCTGTAACAATTGGAGTCAGAGCTGTTTCTGACTTTATTGCATGCTTTTGTATCCCATTCCCTTAACTGGGTTGCCTTGTCTGGCCTCAGTGGGAGACGGTGTGCCTAGTCCTTCAGTGTCTTAATATACAAGGGCAGGTTGGTGGCCATGGATGACCTTCCCCTTCTCTGAGGAGGAGAAGAGAATAGGGGAGGAGGAGTCTTCAAGGAGGGCACTGGGAGAAGAGGAGAGGGGTTGCAGTCAGGATGTAATGTGAATAAATAAATTAATTTTAAAATGAGTATCTATAACTTTCCAAACATTTCTAATAAAATTTGTTCATAAGAACTTAAAAAAATTTTTTTAAAATGCATAACTTTCCCATTCCTTGTTGTTAGTGTATTTGCTGTGCTGTTTCCCTATATAAAGACAATGGCTTGGTTTCCTACCAATTTGTACATTGGACTTCTAGTCTCTTAGGTTAGACTGTTTTAGATTAGAGTTCTTTTCAATCAGAATTAGAGGCAAAAATATTTCTGAATGAATCAGGCCCTCTCTTGGGTAAATAACACCAAAAGTTACTCGTTCTTCTTTATGGGGTATTGCCACACCTAGGTATATAGTTATATAATGTAGAGAAGGTTTAATCCAGCTTCACAGCTACTCTGGCAAGAGATCACATGCAAAGATCTAGGCCTGTGTGATCTGGTTAGAATGACACACTTTTTATCCTTCTGGATTAAAGAGGGAATATAGTATAGGGAGTATAGTCTTTAGTACACATAAGTAAAGTTACTTTACAGAAAAAAGCACTCATACTCGAAAGTGATGTCTAGTTGAGGGGAAGACAAAGTGATTAATCAGTAAAAGATTTGACAGGATAATTCTGAGATATGGTACATCTAAGTCTCACAAGAATAGAAAGGAAAGAGAAGCAACTTAAGATCAGGAGAGTAGAGTTGAGACAGTAAAGAGAGAATAGAGGAGACAATACAGTTGAGAATGGAGTAGAGTTGAGTACAGTACAGAGTTGAGTAGAGAAAATGGTACAGTAGAGTTGAATTCAGTATAGGAAGAAGACAGTACAGACAAACAGCAGACAGTACAAGAGACAGGGAGACAGTAAGAGGAAGAGCATGCAGTACAGGAATACAGGAGACTTCATTGGATTTGGGGGGAAGTTTTTTTTTTCAAGCAGAGCAATTCAGTGAGAAGCCCAGAGAAGCAAGATTGAATCAAGCAGCTTGGAGGGGAGTTTGAACCAGCCAGCAAGAGTTCAGAAAGAGCTAGAGAGGGTGAGCTTATTCAGCAGCAAGCCTTCAAGATGACAATTATATCTGGTGATTAAGAGTTACTTTTACAATATAACATGGGTATGCAAACCAAATATTTACTAATGATAAATCACAAAAATTTATTTTAGAACAACTCCTTGGTATAACATATTATAATTTTATCCTTTATTGACTATGAAAATAAATTGGCATTCTAATGCTATAAATGGGATTATTACTGTTACATAAAAATTCAATCTTAGCTAAATATTGAGGACATAAAAGATCTTTGGTTTTCAGTATTGGATGACATTTTGATTTTATAATCATCAAAGCTTAGAATGCCACTTTTTGTGTATACATAGTACAAATAACATCAGTACATGTAAGACCATTAAAAAAGTACTAGAACTTCTGTACAAATTTCAAACTGAATTTCATTTAATGGCTTTAAAAAAAAAAAAAAGAAAGAAAGAAAAACGAAACTCAACTCATCAAATCAAACAGCAATTAATTTATTCAGATTACACCTCAATTGTTATCCCCTTCCTTATCTCCTCCCGTTCCTCCCCTCCCTCTCACTTTCACCTTATTCCCCTTCCCTAGGTCTATGACCAAGGGGGACCTCCTCCCCCACTATATGGTCAAAGGCTATCAAGTCTCATCTTGGTAGCCTGCTTATTCTTTCTCTGAGTGCCACCAGGCCTCCCTACCAAGGGGAGGTGGTCAAATATGGAGCACCAGAGAGCATGTTAGAGTCAGTCCCTGCTCTCCACATAACTATGGAGAATATCCTGTCCATTGGCTAGATCTGAGTAGGGGTTCAATATTCACTGCATGTATTGTCCTTTGTTGGCGACATAAAAACAGCAATTTTTAAAATTTTTATTTTATTAATTTATTCATATTACATCTCAGTTGCTATCCCATCCCTTGTATCCTCCCATTCCTCCCTCCCTCCCATTTTCCCCTTACTCCCCTCCCCTATGACTGTGACTAAAAAACAGCAATTTTTAAAATAAAATATTCTAACACAATCTTATCTAAAGATACACAAATTTATTGCTTATATACTAAGTAACAATGATAGGAGGACATTAAAATCTTTAGGAGCTAAGGAGATGACTCAGTTGGCAAAGTGTTTGACACAAGCATGGGGACTTGGACTTAGATATCTAGCATCCAAGTAAAAATGAGGGTGTGGCAGCACATGCCTGAAATCCCAGTGCTTAAGAGGTGATTCCTGAAGCTTGCTGGCCAAATACTCTTGCCAAATTGATGAGTTCCAGGCTCAATAAGAGACCTCTTAAAAATAGAAATAGAAAATAGTAAAGAAGACACCATCATAGACTGCTTCTAGCTGCCACCAATAGAGTAAGAGTAATGAGAGGGATCCTTTGCTGAAGATCTAGTTTACAAAGTGATCATGCAAGGAGGGGCTGAGTGAACTATGATCAGGAATGAGTGAAAAAAAGGAAAAGAGGCAGTGATTATGCAGAGGGATCCTATTTCTGTCAGTGAGCAAGCTTTATGTTGGTGGTGGTGGTTTGTGTATGTGAGAGGGAGGGATGGGCAAAAGAGAAGTGAGGATTAAATCCATAGCCTGGCATACACTAAGCAAGTGCTGTATTGTGAGATTTAATATGTGGAATTAAATTCCTTTACCAATGAATCCTGTGAGTAATGTTTATAGAAGTCATATGTAATTATCACATTATTTGACACAAAGTTTAGAAAGTGAGAAATTCTATTAACTAAATATCAGAAAATTGCAGTAGATCCCAATAATTCCTTTCATTTTAAAGCAGATAAAGAGAAAGAGACTCTACTTTGAGATTTTTCTTACACTTGTCATAATGGCTAAGATCAACAAACCACTTGTTTTGTTGGCCAGGATGTGGATTAAGAGGAACACTCATCCATTGCTGGTGGGAGTGCAAACTTGTAGAGTCATTATGGAAACCAGTGTGGTAGCTCCTCAGGGAGATGGGAATTGATCTACTTAAGATGCAGCTACGCCACTCTTGGGCATATACCCAAAGGACACTCCATTCTACCACAAGAACACTTGGTTAACTATGTTCATTGTAGCTTTAAAGTTTTTTAAAAATTTGTTTATTCACTTTACACCCTGATGATAGCCCGATCTCTCCTCCCCTCTGAGTCCTACCCTTCCTCCCTCTCCCTGTTTTCTTCTCCCCTATTCCTCAGAAAAAGGGACCTCCATCCATTCCAGCTCATCAAGTTGCATCAGGACTGAGCATGTCCTCTATCCTTGTGGCCTGGCGAGATAATCCTGCCAGGAGGAAGTAATCAAAAAGCAGGCAACAGAGTTCATGTCAGAGACACCCCCTGCTTCCATTATTACAGGATCCACATGAAGCCTGAGCTGTCCATTGGCTATATCTGTGTAGGGGGCCTAGGTCTAGTTCATGCATGGTCTTTGGTTGGTGCTTCAGTCTCAACAAGACCTTCTAGGTCCTGGTTAGTTGGCTCTGTTGGTATTCTTGTGGAGCTTCTGTCACCTCCAGGTCCTTTTCTTATTCTCCACACTTTCCCACAGGGCTCCCTCTCTATCACCCAATTTTTAGCTGTGAGTCTCAGCATCTGTTTTGAGCAGCTGTATTTATAATAGCCAGAAACTGGAAACAACCTAGATATCCCTCAACTAAAGAATGGATAAGGAAAATGTGATGGATTTACACAACAGAGTATTAGCTGACTATTAACAAATGACATCATAGAACCAGAAAAATAGGTAGAACTAGAAAACTATCATCCAGAGTGAGGAAATGTGCTATGCATTCACTTATTTATAGAGGTTAGCTGTTCAGTCAATGATAACCAAACTACAACCCATGGAACTACAAAGTGTAGGTGTAGAGTAAGGGACTAGAGGGAACAGACACATCTCATCAGGATACAGAACTAGAATAGATATTTATCAATGTTTGAGGGGGTCAGGAATCAGAGGATCGAGTGATAATTAGAAAGGAAGAGGGAGTATATGGGGAGAGAAAGCAAACATAAAAGGACATTTATAGGATAATGCGGAAACATGTTATAGTAGGAACTTCCTAAAATATATAAATACATAAAGGTGATCTAAATGATATCACGAAATAATAGGGGATACAGGGTCCCAACTGGACATTTCTTGCCACCAAATGAAGCTTCCAGTTGGTTTACATATGATTGACTTGTTGGCCAAATGGGTCCCATGGGAATCCCCAAACAATCCAGGCTGGTGCCAATGGTGTAGCTCGCTCTCTACAAACTGATCACAAGGCCTCATTGCTGAAGATGACGCCTACATGACTCACTGAACATGGAGATGTTGACCTGGAGCCTACATAGCGCCTTCACCCATATGTTCCAGCATCTTTGGTACACGGTCTTCTGCATGTTCTCAAAAAAGGAACATAAACACCAAGGCAGATATAAACCCTTTATCTACAATGGTGTCCTGCGTATGCCTATGGTGTGCCACCATTGCCCTAGCATGTGGGAGTAACCAACTGATAACTGATCTGACTTAAGGCCTACTCCACAAGATAGAACCCATACCTGCACTGCTTGGGTGACCAAAAGCCAGAAACTAGATATCCCAGGGACCTAGGGTAAAACTAAATACTACTGATCTTTAAAAAAAAGAAAAGAAAAAAAAATGTAGTGATAAAATGACTCCTAATTATAGCCTACCATACTAATATACTAGTGCCTTATTCAACCACCATTAGAGAAGCTTCCTCCTGTAGCAAATGGGAACAAATACAGAGATCCAAAGCCAGACATTATGCAGAGAGTGAAAAATTTGGAACATTCAGCCCTAAATGGGATATATCTATTAAATCTCTCCCCCTCAGAGCTCAGGGCAACCCAGAGAAGAGGAGGCAGAAAGAGTGTAAACAGAGCCAGATGGGACAGAGGACACAAGGCCCTGTAAATCAGCTGAGCAAAACTCATATGATCTCACAGAGACTTGAGCAGAATGCTCAGGGCCTGCATGGGTCTGAAACAGGTCCTCTGCTGCTATATCATGGCTTCCAGTTTAGTGTTCTTATGGGATTTCTGAGAGTGCAAACGAGTGGGTCTCTGACTCTTGTGCCTTCTCTTGGGCTCTTTTCATTCTGTTTGTCTTCCAACTTCAATGTAATAGTTTCTGATTTCCCTTATTGTATTTTATTTTGTTATACTTTTGAAACGAATGGATGAATGAGTATAAACATAGCCACTTAGGCAAGGGTTAACAATTGAACTGTCACTTATCTCTGTGGGAAGAAGGAAAATCAGTTTTCTCCAATACAGTGACACTGGGTCTATTAACCACTCCGGGGCAGGCCTCATGTTCAGAACTAATTGACCAACATATAATGGACTCCACAGACTTTATTGTGCGGGCATGCTTTTATTTGGTTACACTTTGATGTTTTGGGGGGGCATGAAATTCTATTTTTGTTTTTTATATTTTTCATTTTTCATTGTGTTGGGTTTTTGTTTTTTGAGAAAGAACTTAAAGTTGGGATATACTTTTTATGATCAAAATATGTGAAATATAAAATTGTTTCAAATACTAAAAAAACCACATAAATTTAGTTCATTAAATAATTGGGAGAAATAGACACTGCCATAATAGCCAGGTTTAATGAAATCAAGGTACAAGTCACTATGGCTAGAAAGAAAAATATCTTCTGCTTCCCTGGCTGCTTTCAAATCTCACTAGAAGCTTTCTTTTTAGCATGGTATACATGAGGCTGAAGTACCTCCTGACAAGGAAGTCTAGGAAAACAATATAGTTTTCTAGTGTCTGAGACTCAGGTGAGAAAAACCTAGTTAATATAAATGAAGAATTGCTGCAAGTAAACCACGTTATGTTCCTGACAACACATTTGCAAACAGATTCTTAGGCATATTAGCATCTGATTTGTTTGCTTATTCAGATATGAGCTCTTTGAAGTTTCTTAAATTTAGATAGACGGAATATTTTCAGGTTTTCAAAAAATGTATATTAATTATTTTATTTATTCACTTTATATGCTGGCTATAACCCCCTCCCTCCTCTCCTCCCAGCCCCACCCCTCCCCATCCCCCTCCTCTAGTCCTCAGAAAATGGGAGCCACCCTATCCACCACCCCAGCTCATCAAGTCACATCAAGACTGAGTTCAGTCCTCTTCCCCTGTGGTCTAGCCATTCAGTCCCATGAGGAGGAAGTGATCAAAAAGCAGGCAACAGAGTCCATGTCAGAGAAGCCTCCATTCCCTTTACTAGAGAGCCCACTGCCCATAGGCCACGTCTATGTAGAGGACCTAGGTACAGTGCATACATGCTTTGAACTCTTAGGCCCTTTTAAATTTTTTGAAACAGGGTTTCACTTATGTTGCTCAGGCTTGCTTCAAACTCACAATCCTCTTGCCACAACTTCCCACATAACTGAGATACAGACATGTGTACAACTGTGCCTAGCTTTCAATAAAAAAAAATCAACATAGGTTTGCCAATATAAGCATGGGTACATAAAAGGATTGAAGTCTAATTACATCCTGAAACATTTTTACTTGTGCACTTGGAGGCTAAGGCATCTTTTTCTGAACCTTTCTTTCCCCATCAGTGAAAGAGGAATAAAGAGATCCAGCTCATGCTTTTGGTGATATTCCTACTGCTGAATTAGAGTGATGGCTAAGAACATGGCCTTCACTTCTAGACAAACGTGATCAATAGTAGCTTAATAGTCACAATCTAGAGGATAATACCTCAGGAGGGCCACAGGGCCACAAGAGGTGGCATTTAGAAACATAATGGATAAACGGGCAGTGGGAGGTAGGCTTGTAGCACTAAGCTGTTGGGGTGTCCCCCTTTTCCCATGGGAAGATGTGCTTATCTTATCAAGTAATTCTCTGGGCAGGCAGAGACAAGCAGCCTGCTATACAGGGATGAGCAGGAACTGTACCCGTCCTCTGATAAAAATGGTTGTTTGGCTCCGGGATCTTATCCACGGACTCAGAGCAAGAACTCATGAGTGTCCCAGCCAAAATCTTCTCAGCATCAACCCTTGTTAAGACAGTCAAACTTATAGATCTTAGTCCACAGATACATATAGTATCTTACATGTGATGGAAAGAATTTTCTAGACTTCTTGGTGATCACATGAAGGAGACTTGTAAATGTAAAACAAATACATCAAGAACAATTCTTTCTGAGAGGATGGCTGGTATTGAAGGCTATCAGGTAAAAGCAAGGCTATGAAATGAATCTCAGAAAGCAAACATTCATTTAGTGTCCTGTCCTAGGGAACATTTGGGCAATTTGTGAAAATCTAGAACACAGCTATTTACTCAAAAATTGGCCCTGAAAAATATAACCTTAGAAAAATGAAAGGAAAAAAAACAAATTTCCTTCAAAACAGATTATTAAAGAATAATGCCAGAATCAGAGGCTTTGGTCATAACAACCGTACCTTGGAGCTTACTAATAAAACATCTCCCTCAGACATGCTATACAGAAAAATACAGATTTTATTTTTTTAATTTTTAAAAAAGATTTATTTATTTGTACAGTATTCGGCCTGCATGTGAGCAGGGGGCACCAGATCTCATTACAGATGGTTGTGAGCCACCATGTGGTTGCTGGGAATCAAACTCAGGACCTTTGGAAGAGCAGCTAGTGTTCTTAAGCTCTGAACCATCTCTCCAGCCCAAATACAGATTTTAAAAATGAGTTGGCAATGCAGATAATCTGAGGCCAAAATATATATGTGTGAGCCTTTACTTTTTGCATTCATTCATTTTCAAATTTAAGGAATCCATGACATTTCTGGAGTTGCTTGGCAACTCTTGGTCACATACGTATCTTTATTTGGGAGGAGTGGGACACTGACCCTCAACCTGGTAGTTCATCATAACGTGTTAGTCAATCAATGTTTCTTAGGTTTTTGTTAGTTTTTTCTTTGTTTTTGTATCCTTTGGTGGTGGGGAAGTGGGAGAACACAGGCTCACCTTCCAATGATTTGGGGGAAGACTTCATGGTATGGAATTATACCAGCCTGTAGGTACCATAAACTGTGGCTATATCATGTGCCAGCCATTGTGCTTAACTATGCCACCAAATCTGCTGCCATCCTACCAAACCTGAAGTGTAGCTTTTAGGGTGTCTGTTTAAAATAGGAGCTATGATTCATAAAAGTCAGATAACAAAGTTAAGGTGTGCCCCTTAGCACCTGATCAGACTATGGTTTTTTCATTGCACATGTTCTAGTGCTACAAACTCTCTGCAAGCTGTTGGAGCATTTCTTCAGTAATCATAGTCATTCATCGTTTGTACCAAGAAAATTATGGATGCTCAGTGGCTAATGACTTGCTCTATGTTGAAGTACATGGTTAGGGTTCTGCAACAAAATCCTTGCAAGCGGGTAGCTTATAAAGAATCAAACATTTAGACATCAGAGCTGAGTCCCCCTGGATTGAAAGGGAAAATGGACTCTCCAGAATACCTTTTAAAAAGGGATCTTCCCTCTAGATCTAATCATTCCCTAAAATCTCCAACTTCTACTACTATGGCCTTAGACGTTAGGGTTTCCAGGCTGGGAGTATATCTCACAGGTATAGTACTTGCCTAGCATGCACAAGACCCTGGGTCCAAGTCCAACTATCAGGGAAAAAAAAGGAAGAAAAAAAGAGTGAAGGTGGAGTTCTAGTGTATTTGGAAGAGAGGACACATTCAGACTATAGCACCATGGTATAATGGTATGCTGTACTGGCTTACAATGGCACTTCAGGGCTGACTACGTGTGCGTTGGTGCCACTCTTCCCTGCACTGGAAGTCCCACCTGGCTACTGGAGGTGGTGACGTCAGGTTCCTTAATAATCCTCTTAGAGTCTCAGCTGGGGTCACCCCCATAGACTCCCTAGAGCTTCCCCTGTTCCAGAGATGCCTGACCCCCCAAAAAAGATTTCCTTTCTCTCTACCAGTCCTCCCCTCTATCCCACTCCCTTTCTCCCCACACCCGACCTAAAACTCTTGAGCTCATGCAATTCTATTGCCTCTGCCTCCAAGTTTCTGTAACTACAGAAATATGAAATTGTCTGGTTGCACACTACTATATATATCGCCATCTCCATCATCTCCATTCATCTATTAATCTATCTATCTATCTATCTATCTATCTATCTATCTATCTAGTATCTATCTATTTACCTACCTACCTACCTATTATGTTCCTGTGACTTAAGTATCTTTGTTTTGGTGTGTAGTGTGTCTTGTGCTACAGTGTGTGTATGTGTATATGTCTGTGTATGTGATGTGTGCACATGTTCATGTGTGCATGCATATACACAGGTATATAGGCCATAAGATCTCAACATTGGGTATCTTTCCCAATTGCTCTCCACCTTTTCTTTTTGAGACAGTATTGCTCACTGAACCTGAAGCTTATCAATTTGGCTAGAATGGCTGGCCAATGACCTGCAGGAATCTGCCTGTCTTCCTCCCTAGCTCTGGAGTCCCACAATATCCAGCTTTTCATATCGATTTGGGGGATCCAAATTGAGGTCCTTATACTTGCATAGCTGTACTTTACTGTCCAGGATGTTTCTCCAGACTTCTATCCAATTTTTAAACATTGGTAGCTTATCACTGCCTGCAGTAAGTTTCAACTTTAGTTTGTAGAGCCTAGGAAATTAGGCTAGAAGTTTACCATTTGTAAGTTTCTTTTTAAAATATACAACAATTACATCTATCCATCTACCTATCGATCCATCCATCCATTCTCTGCTGTTTTGTAGGTTTAAAAATTTGTCTTCCAGGCAGGTGTGGCAGCACACGTCTATAATCCCAGTACCTGAGAGGCAGAGGCAGGCAGATTTCTGTGAGTTTGAGGCCAGCCTGGTCAACAGAGCAAGTCCAGCACAACCAGGGCTAAACAGAGAAACCCAGTCTCAAAAACCAAAACCAAAAAAAAAAAAAAAAAAACCCAGAAACAAAACCAAAAACCAAAAACAAAACAAAAACTTTGTCTACCCTTGGATTGTTCTTTGGATTAAATCAGTTCCTTCAATATGGGCAGTACTCCATGAATCATAATACTATTATTCTGCTAAATGGACGTAGTAATAAATTGCCCACTAAGTTCTTGTCTTTACACTGATACATTAGTGTATTTATTAATTCTTATCAGAGAAGTTAACTATAGACATGCATTAACAAAGAGATTCACAAGTGATTGAAATGAACCAATTAAGACTTCATAGATTACTCAGTTCTATTTGGGACATCAATATCACATATCCTTTTCCCAAGGCTCAGGGACAATTGTGGAAGATGGAGTGGAGAGTCTGTTAGAGCCAGATGGAATAAATGTCAGTCTTGAAATAGTATTTGCCAGACATAGTAGTGCAGACACACACATAAACTCAAGCACAAGACCTGCACAAGATCAAGCCACCTAAACTTCCATCATGAATGAGGAAGGAGCTAATGAAGTCCTGTTCCTGTCTGAGGAGCTATTGCAATTGATGACTGTTGGGGGAAGAAAAGTCCGTTTTCTTCAAGGATGTGGGCTCCTGAGAGGCTACCCATGGTCCTCTAGATGGTCCCACACCTGCACTTATAAAATGGAATGCTTGCATTACTGCAGTGTGGAAGCTCTATCTAAATTTCTGTCTGTTGCTCCCATTGAAGAGGCAGGAGATGGAAATTAATAAAATGAAATATTTACATTTACAGCTGTAGCCAGAAGTAGGAAGAACAAACTTCTTAGTTTCTCTACACTTCTCCTATAACAATGCTACAGTGTTGCAGAAAACAAAACAAAATCCAGGAAGTATGCATCTAAGATTTCACTATAAGTTAGAGAAGCATGAAGAAATCTTTACCTGGAGGAAGTTGTCCTGACATCAGGTTTCAGGCTATTCTCACCTCCTCAACATGAGGTTTCCTAGAAAAGGGGGTCATTGTTTTAGAATCCCTGTTTCATTGCTATGCTTATGTAAGCGTATCCAAAATCTTGGGTTTGACCTCAAGTGCTACACACACACACACACACACAGAATAATTTTCTCTTACTTCTTGTTTTCAAACTAGGACCTGTATCGTTAACAATTAGGAACGAGAAAGCACAAAACCAAAACTAAAGAATAAAGCAACATGTAGAATCTCTTGTATTATTAAAGGTTGTGAATCATAGGTGATGTTGAAATGTATTGGACGATCTACTCAAATTTAATAGTGAGAAGTGTCAGAGAAAGATAATGTTGTTAAACAGTGACGGTATCTTATTGCTCTCAAATTTTATAATGCTATATAAAGAAAATGTCTCCTTTTTGAGACCCTTTTGACTTTGCACTCTGTAGATTTCAAAGCACAGAGTGTTACCAAAACCTCCCTCAAATTCCTATTTGTGCAAGTACATATTTCTGTATATATGCTTTATCTATGTAAAGTCATACAGTTAGCTCCAAAGCATGTTAGCATCTTTTTAATATTCCAATTCCTAGAATATAGCCCACTGGTAGAGAACTTGGCCAGCATGTCAGAGGCCCTATGTTCAATTATCATACCAATAAGTAAAGCAAACCCGATAACATTCTAAGCTTAATGAGCTGTAGAAGACAGTTATCTGATCATCTTGATTCCCTTACAGGACCCTTGGTCATAGAGAAAAGCATCCATGTTTTATAGAACTGAATTTTAAGGCTATGTTCTTAGTCCTACTGTGAGCTCGTGGTATCTGAAAGTTGTCCTGGCTGTTTTGAAATATGTTTCTGATTCACAGTTGTCTCTATCAGAGGACTTGGGTCCATCTTGGAGATCCTTGATAGGTTTGAAAATGACCTTATGATATTGTGCTCTGAGTTTGAGCAGCAGGTTCTTTAATGGCCCATCCCCTCACATGGTTTGCTTCACCAGGTTTGTAGACTGTGTTGTAGACTATGTATGAGGTCCCTGGATGTGTACTGTTAGTCCGTTCTTGCTTTATGCTCTTTTCCAGGGAATGACACTGCTCTTTGCAATAGTAGTAGAAGGATCTTCCTTGATCACCTATTCATTAGTGTTCCCATACAGTTTTTAACTGTGGCACAAATGACCATAGGTAAAAATAAAATGGTCCGCTATCTTAAATAGATATTATCTAGAGCAAGGCACTGTGTTTGAGGGAAGAAAAAAAAATTTCTCTTGTCAAGTTGGGTTCAAACGTCCAAATGGCTAGGACCTGAGAATTAACTCACAATAGATAGCGATCACTGAATAAAAAGTAGCTCCATTCGACAGCCCTGGAGAAATATTTCTCTGCCACCTAAACAAAAGGTATGTGCTGGGGTTCAGGCTTCAGTAGGAAAGTGTGGAAGCTTCTATTGTGCTTTTTGATCCTAATGGATTCCTTGAAGTGGTTTATGGCATCTGACTTTGCACTTCCTAGTTCTCAGAGTCAGTCTTCTTTCAGATAGGAAGTCCCTTAAGAGTCTATACAACTGTATTTTCTATTTTTTAACGATGTATTTATGTATTATTATATATACAGTGCTCTGCCTGCATGTACACCTTCAGGCCAGAAGAGGGCACCATATCACACTATAAATGGGCGTGAGCCACTATGTGCTTGTTGAATGCAGGACCTCTGGAAGAGCAGTCAGTGTTCTTGACTTCTGAGCCACCTCTCCAGCCCAAATACAACTGTATTTTCATCAAGAGGTTTTGCTTAATTTTAGATTTTTTTTTTTTTTTTTTTTTTTTTGGTCTTTTCTCCCATGGCTGTGCCTTCCGTCCTTTCTAACACAGCTCATGTCTCAGCAGTCGCAGCCGATACTAGCGCAAGCACATGGCATAGAGCTCAAAGACACTACCCTTTTTCATGTGTTGATATGGAGGCAAGCCAGAGATGGGCAACAATGAGTCTGAGCCCTATCGATTCTAAGACAGGCTAGGAATGAGGGAATTCATATGCCAATGACGAGCAAACATAAGTGCCTACTCGCTGTCCTAAGACAGGCTCTCCATAATTTTATTTTTAGAAGGGGTATATGTGGGGGACCCATGCCAAATTCTGCCATGTCAGAAATCCTGTTCAGGCAGAGAAAACATATGCCTTGCAAAATTGCCCTGAAGGTTTCCTTAAACAATATATACATATTCTCCCATAAATGGTAAGAAGGGTGTAAACAATATACCACCTTCCCCATTTCATGTTCCATCCCACTCTTTCAGTTCTATGTCCTACAACCATTATTCATCAGGACACGTTTTGCCTTCAATCACACTGTGTCAAGCTCTTCTGGTTTAGCTACTGTCCTTCGGAAAATGGGCAAAAGGTTTTTTTGAGTCCAAAAGCAAAGTTCCTGATAACAGCTTCAGTTTGGAAAGCAATTTCCTCTCTCTTTTTGCAGATTTCCATGACTCACTGCATTCCTTTTACTACATTTTAAATCTTAGGCCACATACTAGGCTAGCCCCATGAACTTCCCTTGTTTTCTCTGTGTCCTACAAATAACCAGTTAATTTCTTCCCCTTCCACTCTTTTCTCTCTAACAGCAGCATCTTCTAGAACAGTGGTTCTCAACCTTCCTAATGCTGTGACCTTCTAATATAGTTTTACATGTGGAGGTGACCTCCAACCATAAAATTATTTTCATTGCTACTTCATAACTGTAATTTTGCTATTCTTATGAAACATAATGTAAATAATTTTTGAGATAGAAGTTTGCCAAAGGTGTCCACAGTTGAGAACCATTGCTCCATGGCCTGCTACAGACTTTTGCCCACAGAGAAGAATTCCCATCCCTCCTACCAGCCCAAATCTGAAATTTCAGGCCCAGGAACCAAAACCAAATTCTCCTTTTAGTCCTTAAGTATTGCCAACAATGTGTAGATAAGAATAAATTGACAGAAACCCATTGCTGAGGACAACACTCATACAACTCATTGTGTAAAAATGAAGAGGTTGAGTTGGTGTCTTTACAGAACCTTCACTCCCATGTTCTAGTGTCTTTGGTATAGGAGAGTGCTCTGCAGACTACCAAAAGAAATATAAATTACCAACCCAGAAACAAAACCTTTTGATCTACAATGCTGTCCTGCCTGCAAAATATGCTAGGGCAATAGTGGCACAAAGCTTATGGGAGTAACCAACCAATGTCTAATTTGACTGAAGGCCCACTCCATAAGATAGAACACTGACAGTGTTTGAGTGACCAAGGATCAGAGACCTAGGGTAAAGGCCAAATACTACTGGTCTTTAAAAAAATGCATCAATAAAATGACTCCTTATGATATTCTGCTATACTTCAGATCAGTGCCTTATCCAGCTATCATCAGAGAAGATTCTTCCTGCAGCAGATGGGAACAACTACAGACCCACAGCCAGACATTATGCAGAGAGGAAAAGAGAGAAGGAGACAGACAGTATGGGGCCAAGGAGTCATGGGACTGAAGATGGCCCAGAGCAAGAGTGGGTTGGAGGCGTGTCCAACCCCCTGAAATCTTGTCCTAAGATCAGCAGAAGTAAGACTGCCACGCCCTGGGCCAGGCTTGTGTGTCGCAGGGCATCAGGACACACAGGCTCTGTGCCCCAACCTTTGCTCCAGGATGAAGTCATCATAGCCCAGTAGCCAGGTTAAACTTCCCCTTATAAGGTCATGTCCAGTAGCACTTGGAATTTCTCCTTATGCAAATGAGTTATCCCCAGCGCCCTGGCAGTAGCCAATGATATACACTTAGCCCAAAAGCTTCTACTCATCCCCCCAAAGGTTTCAGTAGCCTTTGTTCCCCCATTAAACAAGCTATCTCACAGAAGATCTCTCCACGGAGTCTGTTCACAGCTGCCTGAAACCTCTCCTGTTCCCTGATGTTCCTGCCTCACTTCTCCCTCTCAGGATCTAGTGGTTCGATCCTGGGCCAGTCACGCCTGGGTGGGTGGGGAAGCAGAGCCTGAAATGCAGTGGGGCTGGAAGACTGCCAGGATGCTTAAGAAGAAGGTGAGGGATACCCTCCTCCCTCCATCTACGGCCCACCCCGCCCCCAACATTAATCCGCACCCCTGATTGTTTGGTTTTTTTCCTTGTCTCTCTTTCGGACACTTTGTGTCACTGTGAGGGAACAAACTTGACAAAGTGGCAATTGATATCCTCTGGCCAAGGCTATTTCTTGGCGTGGTTGGAAAGCCTCCAGCTCTCTGAACACTGAGGGCTCATATGGGTGTCTGCTACAACTCTTACACTTCTCATAAAAATCTGGTGATGCATTGGCGAGTTAAAAACCATTAGGTTGGACACCAGCTTTCTGAAATTTGGGGACAGGCTTGCATCTAGGACTCTGGGGAATATCCGCTCCCCGCATGTCTCTTTCTACCACTGGAATGCCCCCGCCCCCCTATAAAAAAAAGTCCATAAAGGACATTTTCAAACAAATGCTTCTGTAGAAGTCTCCTCAGCACAGTCTGGCTCCACCCAATTAATACTGTACCCTCCCTTGGCTCCCTCCATTTCCCTGAAGGACAATCCTCCCTCCACCCCACCCTCCACTACCCAGCAGCTGTGTGACCTACAGAAGTCCTTTGAGGCTTCCAAGACCCAGGCATTTCCAATTAATGTCCTCCCCACCCAGGCTCAGCCTCTAGGCTGGTATCCTTATCAGGTTGGTGACTTTAAGAGAGCTCAGTCAGTCAAGGATGGGAGGGCTTCCATGGCCCTTGACTAAACCCCTCCTCCAGAGTCAAACATCCCCAGGTTTGGTTAGCTTTCTGCCTTTCCTCTCTAACCAGGCCACTGTTCCTACTAATGGGAGGCTTTCCACAGAGCCTCCAGCAGGTGAGATGGCTCAGAGCTAAGATGTTATCACCGAAGCCTGTCTCCCAAGAGTCTGCTATCAGCCCTGCTCAGAGCTGCCTGAGGTCTCTATTGCTCCAGAACGTTCCTGCCTTGCTTTCTTCTCCCTCTCAGGAGCCAATGTTGGGGTGGGGAGGGGGAGGGGGAGAGGAGAGAGAGAGACAGAGACAGAGAGACAGAGAGAGACAGAGACAGAGAGACACAGATAGGGAGACAGGGGGAGAGACAGAGACAGAGAGAGACAGACAGAAAGAGAGGCAGAGAGACACAGAGAGAGAGAGACAGAGAGACACAGAGACACACAGAGAGAGAGACAGGCAGAAAGAGAGACAGAGAGACACAGAGAAAGAGACAGAGGGAGAGACAGAGACAGAGAGAGACAGAGACAGAGAGACAGAGAGAGAGACAGAAAGAGAGACAGAGAGACACAGAAAGAGAGACAGAGGGAGAGACAGAGGGAGACACAGAGAGAGAGACAGAGAGACACAGAGAGGGAGACAGAGGGAGAGACAGAGACAGAGAGAGAGACAGACAGAAAGAGAGACAGAGAGACAGAGAGAGAGAGAGAGACAGAGAGAGAGACAGAGACAGAGAGAGACAGAGAGACACAGAGAGAGAGACAGACAGAAAGAGACAGAGAGACACAGAGAAAGAGACAGAGGGAGACAGAGACAGAGAGACAGAGAGAGAGACAGAGAGACACAGAGACACAGAGACACAGAGAGAGACAGACAGAAAGACAGAGAGACACAGAGAAAGAGACAGAGGGAGAGACAGAGACAGAGAGAGAGACAGAGAGACAGAGAGACAGAAAGAGAGACAGAGAGACACAGAAAGAGAGACAGAGGGAGAGACAGAGGGAGACACAGAGAGAGAGACAGAGAGACACAGAGAGGGAGACAGAGGGAGAGACAGAGACAGAGAGAGACAGAGAGAGAGACAGACAGAAAGAGAGACAGAGAGACACAGAGAGAGAGAGACAGAGAGAGAGACAGAGAGACACAGAGACACAGAGAGAGACAGACAGAAAGAGAGACAGAGAGACACAGAGAAAGAGACAGAGGGAGAGACAGAGACAGAGAGACAGAGACAGAGAGACAGAGAGAGAGACAGAAAGAGAGACAGAGAGACACAGAAAGAGAGACAGAGGGAGAGACAGAGGGAGACACAGAGAGAGAGAGACAGAGAGAGTCAGAGACAGACAGAGAGACAGAGACACACAGAGAGACAGAGACACACAGAGAGAGACAGAGAGACAGAGAGAGAGACAGAAAGAGAGACAGAGAGACACAGAGAGAGAGACAGAGGGAGACAGAGAGAGAGAGAGACAGAGAGAGTCAGAGACAGAGAGACAGAGACAGACAGAGAGACAGAGACAGACAGAGAGACAGAGACAGACAGAGAGACAGAGACAGACAGAGACACAGAGAGACAGAGAGAGACAGAGAGAGAGACAGAGAGACAGAGACAGACAGAGACATAGAGAATTCCCTGTGGTGAAAATGGAGGACATCAGGAGAAAAAGGCCCTTTAAATCAACACGAGCAAAGCTCATATGAACTCAGAGACTGAACAGCTAAGCAGCAAGCACAGGGTGTACATATTCACCAGGTCCTCTGCATTTATATTATAGCTCTCAGTTTCATATTTTTATGGGATTCCTGAGTGTGTGTGGAGGAGTGGCTCTCTGGTTCTTGTGGCTTATCTTGCAGCTCTTTTTTTTCCGCTGGTTTCCTTTTTCAGCATCTAGACTGTGGAGAAAACTGGTTATTGAATGCTCCCCATGGCTTGCTTAACTTGCTTTCTTATACAACTCAAGGAAATCTGCCCAGAGGTGGCATCCCACACAGTGCGATCTGTTCCCCATATCAACGATTAAACAAGAAAATGCCTTATACACTTGTCTGCTGGCCATATAATGGAGGTATTTTCTTAATTGAGGTTCCTTCTTCCAATACGACGAGATGTATCAAGTTGACAAAAGCTAACCGGTACAACAGGACTGTTGATGTCTTCTCTCCCCTAGCGTCGTTCAGAGTACTTTCCACAAGCCATGATGACAGTTAGTCAGTAGAAAGGAAACTAACTGAATGCTCAGATCCATCTCCATTTCTCTATCTTTAACCAAGTGTTTGATGTCTTCAGCAATAGTAGCTTCTTACAATGTCATTTTGGTAGGCAACCAAAAACGTCAGCAATAGTCTTGATTGTTGTGGAGCCTGTAGGATATGTCTGGCAGCTCATTGGGACATATTCCATCCACATCAGGTATAGGAATTTCCTGATAGTAAAACAGTAAATTTTTATAATAAAACAATAGTAAATTTTTATAGTAAAAAAAAATAGTAAATTTTTACTTCTGGAAGAAGCATTATCCACCCATGCAGAATGCCTCCATTTAAAACTTAAAAAAAAACTGTATCTTAAGTATACTTATAAAATGGTAAGACCACATACATCATTATTTTGTGCCATTCTTCTCCCCTTTCCATATCTCTACCTTTGAAAGCCAATATTCCTACCACCTACTTTCATATACTAATTTTACTGCTCTTCTTGCTCTCTTAAGGCTATCCCCATCCCTCCATTAATGGACTCTTTATAGCTTTATGGATTTACAAGCATCCCAGTTTAAATACTCTAGATGAATTCAAAGCTAGGATCTGAATGACAGACAACATGCAGCAAATATCTTTTAGGGCCTGAATGACCTTACTTAGTATATTTTCTAGTTCCATAGATCTTCCTGCAAATTCCACAATTTCTTGAAGGTTGAATAAAATTTCAATGTGTATAGTGACCACATTTTCATTATCTATTCATCAATTAATGGACATCTAGAGTGATTCCATCTAAAGATTCCTAGCTATTGTGGGTAGAGATGCAATGAACAGAGATGTACAAGTGTCTCTGGAGGAGGATAAGAAGTTCTTTAGGCCCTGTCTATGAGGAGGGTAACTGGGTCATATGGGAATTCTACATTTAGCTTTTTGAGAAAACTCCACTCTGGTTTCCACAGTGGCCACACCTGTTTATACCTCCACCAATAGTGGATAATCATGGCCTTTTCTCCATACGCATGCCAGTGTTTGTTGTCATTATTTATTTATTTATTCAGATTACATCTAGATTGTTATCCCCTCACTTGTATCTTCCAGTTCCTCCTTCCCTCCCTCCCTCTTTCACCCTATTCCCCTCCCCTAGGTTTGTGACAGAGGGGGACCTCCTCCCTCACTGTTAGATCACAGCCTATCAGGTCTCATGCTAGTAATCTGCCATCTGGCCTCCATTTGTTGTCATTTTTAAATGTAGTAGCTATTGTAACTTGTGTAAGATGAAATTTCAAAGTAGTTTTAGCTTGCATTTCCCTAGTGGATGAGGATGTTGAACACTTTTAAAAAATATTTAGTAACATGGCACCAGCCAAGGACAATATAGGCAGTAAACTTCAAACCCCTACCCAGATCTAGCCAATGGACAGGACTTTCTCCACAGTTGAGTGGAGAGTGCGGTCTGACTTTCACACAAACTCTGGTGCCCCATGTTTGACCACGTCCCCTGAATGGGGAGGCCTGGTCACACTCAGAGGAAGGACAGCAGGCTACCAAGAAGAGACTTGATACCCTATGAGCATATACAGGGGGAGGAGGTCCCCCTCTGTCACAGTCATAGGGGAGGGGAGTAAGGGGAAATGGGAGGGAGGGAGGAATGGGAGGATACAAAGGACGGGATAACCATTGAGATGTAATATGAATAAATTAACAAAATAAAATTTAAAAAATTTAGTAGCAATTTCTTCTTTTCTTCCTCATCACTCTTCTTCAAATTTTCTGTTCAGTTCCACAGCCAGTTCCTGAATTGGGTTGTTTTCTTAATCTTTGTTTTTTTTTTTTTTAATTCTTTGTATGATCTAGACATTAATTCTGTCGACTATACTTTCCCATTCTATGGGTTGCCTTTTCATTCAGTTAAAAGTTTCCCATGTTTTAGAGAAGGTTGTTAATTTCAGGAGGTCCTATTTGTCAATTTTAGGCCTCATTTTCTGAGCAACCCATGTCCCATTCAAAAATTCCTTATCTATGCTTATGTTTTGAAGTATGATTGGCACATTTTTTCAAGCAGTTTTAGAGTTTAATGTCTTATGTTGTGGTCCATGATCCATTTGGGTTGGTTTTTTTTTTTCCTACGGTGAGAGAGAAGGGTCAGGCTTCATTTTTCTATATGTAAATATTTAGTTTCCCCTACAGTATTAAAGATAATGTCTTTTCTCCAATGAAAATTTTGGCTTCTTTTTAAAAAAGCAGGTAGCAGTAGTTGCATAGACTTACATCTGGTTCCCCTATTCAACTCTATGATCTGAATCTCTGTGTGCCAGCATCACAGTATAACACAAAATCAAGTAAGGTGATACACACAGCATGATTGTTTTTCTTCAGCATTGCTTTGTATGTATGTATGTATGTATGTATGTATGCATGCTCATGGGTGTGGGCCATCTATTGGAGCATGGACCACCTACCAGGAACAATAGCTTTTATGGAAGCCATTATCTGTCCATCGCTCCTCCCCATCCATGCTAGAATATTGACATGCTTGATCTTGTGTAAGTCTTGTATAGGTGACCATCATTTCAGTGAGTTTGAGTTTAGTGTCAGGGTGTGGCCACCCTTGGTTGGAATATACCCAGAAAATGCTCCAGCACACAACAGGGACATATGCTCAACCATGTTCATAGCAGCCTTATTTATAATAGCCAGAACCTGGAAACAGCCAAAGTGTCCCTCAATAGAAGAATGGATAAAGAAACTGTGGTACATTTACACTATGGAATACTACTCAGCTATTAAAAACATGGGGAAATAGAAGGATCCAGAGGGTCCTAGAAACCTACAAGAAGAACATTATGATGGGCAGATCTGGGACCAGGGGTCCTGCTCAATCTATGGCACCAGCCAAGGACAATACGTGCAGTAAACTTTGAACCCCTACCCAGATCTAGCCAACGGACAGGGCATTCTCCACAGTTGAGTGGAGCGTGGGGACTGACTTTCACACAAATTCTGGTGCCCTGTATTTGACCACATCCCCTGGATGGGGAGGCCTGGTGGCACTCAGTGGAAGGATAGCAGGGTACCAAGAAGAGACTTGATACCATATGAGCATATACAGGGAGAGGAGGGCCCCCTCAGTCACAGACATAGGGGAGGAGAGTAGGAGGAAAGCGGGAGGGAGGGAGGAATGGGAGGATGCAAGGGATGGGATAACAATTGAGATGTAATATGAATATATTAATAAAATATTAAAAAAAGAAATCCTTGCCCTCAAAAAATCATAGCTAATTAGAAGTTTGTTTTAGTACCTAGTACACACACACACACACACACACACACACACACACACACACACACACACAACTATGGCAACAACAAACCCACACATATTGCATAAAATAGCATTTGTTTACTCTGTCCAAATTGAATGAATGCTTTTCTTATTTTCAATTCATGCATAACAATTCTTAGTTTAAAATTAAACAGTGAATTAGATAAGTGATTGAAAAACCAATGAAAGAAGGTCTTTGCCCTCAAGGATTTAATGATTTATTTGCAGGAGCTAAATATATTCAATCAGAGAACATTTTTTGCATGAATACCATGTGCCAGGACTTGTTCTAGACTCAATATCAGACAGCCAACTAGTATCTGAGTTCACGGCTCCAACCTGAAAGCATGCTTTCTTTCATTCATAGCCAGCAAAATACATCTCATGGCTCTTTCATCTATACTTCTTAAAGTCAACTGCTCTCTAGAGACATGTTTTAATTGCTTTTGCCTAATTGTACATGCTGAGGACTCTAAAAGTATCTTCCTTTCCCAGGTAACAGTTATTTCATAGATCTGCACTCTTAGCTTTGGGACTCACTATGAGATGGCCTAAAAGCAAGGTGATGGCAGCTTCACAGTCAATACTGGATAAAATATTTCCCTTTCAAAAATGGCCCCAACACTGCAGCTCTTGCTTTTAAGTTATTGTTTCCTTGATACAAAAGCAAATCAGGACTATCAACAAGCTAGCCTATTCATTTTGACACACCTTATTTGAGATTTCAGCAAGACTGATTTGGTCTTTATGGGCATGCCTAGCCATGCCATCTGCCTGGATTTTCCAGGTGTGACTCACTGGGAAACAAGATGACTGTTTCCTTGGGAATTATACATGCTGCTGCATATAACATATATAAAGCATTGCCATAGGGAATGAGAAATGAACCAGCTCTAGTATCAGAACACTTAAGTATTTAAGTCCAAACTACAGCACTCATGCATGATCTTGGTCAATTAACCTCCCAGCATCCCTGACACTTAATGAAAGCCCCGTTGAGGAATAAAACTTAGATTATAAGTCATATAGCACATTTTTATATAACATTAAATTGCAAATACACAAGTATGTATGTACATACATCCATACGTCCATATATGTGTGAGTGTCATTTTTGTGGTATAGAAGAAATCATGAAGAAACATTATGATTTGCCTCATTGTAGTCCTCCTACTGGACTCAGAATTTCAAGGGTAAAAATTGTGCCTTCTTCTTGGTGCCTTGCATACGTACCACAGCACCTAATACACTGAAGAGTGCTGTGATGCTATGTAACAGGGTTTTCAAATCTGTATTCAACCGTTCTAGAAAAACTATGGACTCTCCATGTATTCAGGTCAAAAATAAGGGTTGATTTCGTGGCTTTTACTTAAGGTTTCCATGCAAATATAATTAAGTATAGGCTATATTTGTTTCTTTCCACTTCACATTATACTAGATACTACAAACATTCAATATGTAACTATTCACAAAGCCAATAGAAACATTATCAAATCAATCATGCATGGTATAGGTTTTAACAAAATGATTGAATAAAAACACGATAAAAGAGACTCCATTTTAGCCAGGTGGTAATGGTACACACCTGCAATCCCAGCACTCTGGGAGGCAGAGGCAGGTGGATCACTGTGAGTTCGAGGCTAGCCTGGTCTACAAATCAAATGCAGAACAGCCAGGGCTACACAGAGAAACCCTGTCTCAAAAAACCAGGGAGATAAGCCAGGTGATGGAAGCAGGCAGATCGGTGTGAGTTTGAGGCCAACCTGGTCTACAAAGTGAGTTCAGGACAGGCAAGGCTAATAACACAGAGAAACCCTGTTTCGAAAAAACAAACAAACAACCCCCCCCAAAATCCCCAGGGGGAGAGAGAGAGAGAGAGAGAGAGAGGGAGGGAGGGAGGGAGGGAGGGGAGGGGGAGTGGAGGGGAGAGAGAGAGAGAGAGAGAGAGAGAGAGAGAGAGAGAGAGAGAGAGAGAGAGAGACTCTATTTTCTATTTTCTCCACAAAATTTTAATGCATGGTTATGGAATTGAAGGTCCAAACGTCTCAATATGTAATTTGAGATTACACAGGTATTAATTGGTGGGAAGTGGGAATGCGATTGGAATGTAAGCATGTGTTAGAGTAAACATCAAGATTATTTGTTATATCATGCAGAAGAGGAAAAAAGGGACATATGTTCCAGTGAACATGGAGTCTTAAAACATGGGAAGACTTTACCTAAGCTATGAACTGCATAGCACTCAAAAATTCCATAGCAAGAGGTAGTGTTCAAGGAAATGATTCATTAGACAAGACATGGCAATAGTATGAACACATTGGTCGGGGATCCTGAAAAAATCTGAGTACAAGTCTAAATTCCCCCTCTGATCTTTGGTTTACTTCTCTATAATTGGCATTAATACTAAGAGCTTATGAGAACTAAAGCAGATTTAATATTTAACATAAGGTGTACACTTAGATTCTCTTCAGCCAGTGCTGGATGCTTAAGCCAATGACTTAAGCTTCTCTCTCTCTATCTTTTTTTTTTTTAACTCTAGGTATCACTAAGCAGTCATTTCTATTACAAAACCAAGTCATTTTCTGCCTGTCTCCATTTAGATAAAGTTAAATTTTTACGGGAGTAAACACTAAAGTTGAAAGCAGCTGGAGAAATAGTCTGGAAACATCTGTGAATTGTCTGATACTTACTGTGAATCTGAATCAGTATTGGTATGTCAGGTTCTGTAAACAAGATCCCATTGACATCTTCAGTGGGACTATATTAAACTTATCAGTTATGTCCCTTGTGATCTAAAGTAAGCAAATGTTTGTCTAGCATTACCATTAGGGGGCTGGTTTATTTACTCTTGCAAATTGTCATATCTTTCTCCCATCTCTCCAGTACACTGTCTTGCAAAGACACTGAAGTCGGAGGGGCAAAACAAACAAAAAACCCAGCACATAGATGAGACACAGAACTCCTATGTAACTATTGCGAGGCATCCTATGATACAGCTAGAACCTGGGGAGTTGATCATTTGAGACCTTGGGAAATCTTCCATATCATCCCAGCCCTGACTCCTATTGTCTCCAGCTCAAAAACTGTCTCTCCATTTATTATGCAAATCTTCCAAAAACTCAAGCGTTACTAGTTTTTAATAGAAAGTCCTTTGTTAACACCATCACTTCTCCGACTACTATACAGGGTCTTGCTGATGCCCGTTAACACTGCTGATATTTTAGATAACCACTTCACTCACTAGTTCTCTAAAACTCATTTTTATCAACACACCTGATGCTGTTTCTAGGTAATTTAATGCTAAACCTCTATTTTCTTCAAGGAATGATTCTTTTTCTTTTTAAAACTTAACATATTTCACCCTTCTTTCCTCACATCCTCCCTCCTTCCACCCACCCAATTTATAGGGTCTTGCTTCCCAAGTGCTGGGATTTTATACACAGGTACCACAAAACTCTAATAACTTACTGTTTCTTTTCTATATTTATTTACAGTGGAGAGGATTTCTCAGCAGTAGTAATTAATAGTAGAAATAATGAATACAAATTTTCAGGGCCCTGGTTTTAATGGAATCTCCTCTGGCAGCATAAAATAATTTTATGCCTCTTCATTAAGTAAAAATCACTTCAATATAGTGCACTACAATTTACTGCTTTTTCCGTGTGTGTGTGTGTGTGTGTGTGTGTGTGTGTGTGTGTGTGTGTGTGGTGTTTGTATATGTGTATCTGTGTTCACATGCATATGTGACTGTATATGGAAGCTGAAATTTAAACTTAGAAGTCTTTTTTTTTTCAGAAGTCTTTCTTGATCTATTTTCACCTTATTCATTGAGAAATAACTCAGCAATAGGACTAATCTAGCTACCCAGCATGCACTGGGATTTCCTGTCCTTGTTTTCCTAATGCTAGATTACAGGCATTCTACCATGCCTACTCAGAAAATGGATGGGTTTGAAATCTGAACTCTGGTCCTCACACTTGTATCGCAAATACCTTTTCCATTGAGCCAACACCTCAACCCCAACAATGTACTTACAATTCTTTATTTATTCACTTTTCATCTCACTCATAGCCCCTCCCTCCTCTCTTCCTGGTCCCACCCTCCATCCCTCTTCCTCCTACCCCCTCCTTTACTCCTCAGAAAGGGGAAGCCCCTCCACCAACCCACCTCAGCTCATCAAGTCACATCAGGACTGAGCACATCCTCTTCCTTGGTGGCCTGGCTAGGCAGCTCAGAAGTGATTGAGAAAAAGCAGGCAACAGAGTCCATGTCAGAGGCAGCCCCCATTCCCCTTACTAGAGGACCCACATGAAGATCAAACTGCCCACAGGCTGCATCTGTGTTTGGGGCCTAGGTCCAGTCCATACATGGTCCTTGGTTGGTGCTTCAGTCTCCACAAGCACCTCTGGGCCCTCTGGGTTAGTTGGCTCTGTTGGTCTTCTTGTGGAATCCCTGTCCCTTCTAGGTCCTTCAATCCTTCCTCACTCTTTCACAAAACTCCCTGTACTCTGCCCAGAGTTTTGCTGTGAATTTCACTACCTGTTTCTATCTGCTGCTGGGTGGAGCCTCTCAGAGGACAGCTATGCTAGGCTCTCATCTGTGCTTATAGCAGAGTATCTTTAATAGTGTCAGGGGTTGGCTCTCTCCTTTGGTGTGTATCTCAGGTTGGGCCAGCCATTGGTTGGCTATTTCCTCAATTTTTGCTCTATCTTTATCCCATCACATCTTGTAGGCAGGGTAAATTTTGGGTCAATTTTTTTATGGGTGTGTTGGTGTTTTCCTCCCTCCACTATGAGTCCTATCTGGTTAGAGGATGGCCTCTTCAGTCTCCATGACCCCTGTTATTAGGGGTCTCAACTAGAGTCACCCCCATATCCTCCCAGGAGCCTACCCTGTCATAGGTATTCAGCTTGTCTTGGAGATGGCCCTGCTTACTTCTGCAAGCCCTCTGTCCTCCTGCCCCCCCCATCCCCACATCTGATCCCAACCCTCATTTCCCTCAGCACTCCCTCTCCTATCCTGTTCCCTTGCTTCAACCACTTCCACTGTCTATTCTATTTCCCTTTCTTAGTGATATTCAAACATCTTCCGTTGGGCCCTCCTTCTTTGGACTCTGAAATAGTTCCTTGACATTTCAACTTTATTTAATATGTTCACTACTATCTTTATTTTCTGGCATGAAGAAGTTATGAGCTTATGCGAAATGATGTCTCAATTGCTTTGTCTTCCTTTTCTCTATGTAGCCATGCTTCAGCTCTACATTTTGCTCATTTTCTTCACTGCTGCTATTTGTTTTCTTTTACTTGACTCTTCCTACTGGGATATATTAATGTATAGTGGAGGAAATTGTAATTTTGGATGAAAGCCAACTAAAGTAACAAAGATGATGGTTCAACAGACATCCCAGTGTCAACTTCAGGAGAAAATGCTTGTATCCTCTAATTATGTCCTGTATAACAATCTGAAACTGCAAAGCTAGTATTTTTTTGGGGATGAGGATTAAGCAGTGAAGTGAGGATGACATGAGAAAAAGTTTAAAAACAGAGTAAAGTAAAGATAAAGAAAGTATATGGGCTAGAGATATGAAAAGCTGTAAAGAAATACTATACATTAGATATCGAAAAAAGGATGGACATAAAAGCCTTCTCTAATAAGATGTAAGTATAACATAACAATTAAACATTAAAAGTACATGAGTGTCAATATTTTAAGAATTAAAAGTACATATGTATATGGAAAATGAAAATAAAAAATAAAAAGCACTTAAGATATATATATATATATATATATATATATACTTTTTAGTTCTGTCTATCAGAATACTAAAGCAAATTTAGTCACAAACTTCTTGTGACCTGTATATAGTCTCCCTATTATAGCTAGGATGTGCAGGGGAGGGCCTGCTGATAACTGTCAGTTTCAGATTCCCTCACCACACTTTTGCTATTTTCATAGTCAGCATTCCTTGAGGTTTATTGTTTCTATTGGGGTGCTGTACCAATGCTGGACTACTGGGGTCCATGTCTCACCATGCTTTTCCCAGGTCACTATCCCTTACTCTATCAGACAATAGTGAGTGTAAGAGGGATGGTAAGCACTGCAAATTTCTCATCTTCACAGATATGACAGATCTTGATTTACATTCAGAATTTTAGGCGCACCAAGATAGGAAAGATGTTTTCTTCAAGGTTGTCAAATAGAAATAGTCAAAACACTAAGAATGTAACACTTATATAATTCCTTATTTTGTCATGATTTATTTTGCTGTATATAGTTTATTTTATATATGTGTAATAATATAAATGTATATGTAAAAATAATTAATAAAAAACTAAAAAAATATTTCTCATCTTCAAAGTCCCCAACTCCTTGTGTGGTGCCAGGCCCACAACTTGCTATGCTATTTCTATTGCTCTGAATGTTGGATTCAGGTAAGTTGGTTCAAAACTTGGTAGGCATTGGACAACTGTTAATTTCTTGGGCAGTGTCAGCAGCTTACTATCTTCCACTTTCCTCTCATGGCACGCTTTGCCAATTTGCATGTGTGAGGCCACACACACACACACACACACACACACACACACACACACACACACACACATGCACACGCTTAGTGATCCTTCCCTGGGCTGAGAGCTTGGTCTCCTGTCAGTAACTGTTAGGAAGGAAAGGGACTTAGGTGAGATGGGTTTATTCATCACAGCTGCTGTGCCAGTTGCCTAGGATCTGAACAGCATCATGGATTTCTGGGAAACGGTCATGCATAAGAATATTGCCTTAGATGACTCAAAATTGTCCCCGTACTTCGGTACATTATAAACCCTTAGTGAAACCTTTAAAAAGAAACAGTTAGGTTGAAAAATAGGTTAAAGAAGGTCAATATTGCATCTGCCTTCAAAGCTTTCAAGTCAGGAATTCTCTCAATTGTCAAGTCTTGCAGAGAAATCATTTTCTTTTCTCAAGGTTCAGGAGATGGCAATATGTCTTAGTTTATTTCTGGCTCTTTTTTTTTTTCAACATCTCTATCCTGTGCATCATCGTCTGCTCTATCCACTCCCGGAAAGTCGACGTCCTCATCACAACCCATGTGGTCCATCATCTCAGAACAACAGTCAAAAAAAAAAAAAAAAAAAAAAAAAAGGCATTCCTTTATCCGACTCATCCTCCCAGGCTTTTCAAGCATTAAAATCCACATGAAGCCACCTGAGCTTGGTGTCTTCCTTTCGTAGTTTTGTCATGATTATCCAGATCCTCTTTTTCAGCAGCGTAAAATCGATCTCCTGTTCCTAATTTATGCTTAGAATCTTTTGGACCGATGCGCTTTTGGAAAAAGGCCTATCTCCATGAAATACTTAAGATCCTTTCTCCTCTATGACAAATGAAAGTAAGTTTGGATTTTTCAGTCTCTGCATTAGCATGTTTGCCATCTTCAGCACGATGTTCAGTGGGGACTGAGTCCCTTTGATGTTAGCACTTTTCACAAACAGGTTGCATGGTGAGCCTGGCACAGCAGGAGGAACGAGGCGGGTGGGATTCGCTGGCCCCAGCAGTCTTGATGGAGACTTCAGCCTTTTCTGCCTTTTCTAAATCCTTTCTGGGAAGGCACAGTGAGCTCAGCCTTGGTCCCCAGAATGCAGCTTGGGACAGAAGCTCCTCAGTCCTGGAGGAGAGGAAAGTGTGGGAGAAAGAGGATTATGAGGACAGCGGAAACAGTGTGCGCCCTGACAGGGCTGGCTTACAGCTGTTTGTTCTCTGATATCAGGTATCTTAATGGGCAGTTATCATATTGCATGGGTTTTTATCCGTGGTTTCTTTCGATTTTCACCCCTCCCTTGTTTATTCGTTCAAAGAAAAATTATTTTCTTGCCAAATCCAGTTACTTTGTGTTTCTCAATATCCTCCCTCTACTCTAAATTGATAAAGGATCATGTTGGATACGTATGATTTCCTTTTAGGCCCTGATTACATCTCTGCTGCAATGACAATTTTCATTTCCATTTTGTGAGGAAAATGTAGGGCAGCATGACAGTAATATAAGACTAAGGAACGGATAAGCACACAACTCAGCCTGTGCCTCTGCATCACATCTCTGAGGTTGTCATATTGATGATGCAGAGGGAAAATTGGCACAGCTGAAGCCTTAATGAGGGATAGAGGCAACATAGATGAAACAAATGTCCTATTTTTCTTCTGATGTGCAGGTTTGTTTGTTGTTCATCACACAACCTTATCCAACTGAAAAATATAAATAGAAACTTGGGATCTCACTGAATAGTGTTGGTAGTAGTTCATTATAAGCATCTAGCACCGCGGCTCTGAATCGTCAAAAGTTGTGACCCTTTAATACAGTTTGTCATGTTGTGGGGACTCCCAACCATAAAAGCATTTCCACTGTGACTTCATAACTGCAAGTTTCCTACAGTTAGGAATCTTAATGCGAATATCTGCTATGCAAGATGGTCTTAAGTGACCCCTACAGAATGGTCATTTGGCCTCAAAGGGATCACAAGCCGCAGGTTGAGAATCTCTGATTTAGAATGCTTAGGCTACCTTTTAGTTCACACAAAAGTCCCTGGAAATTATATCTGATATCATGGTTGGTGTATGTGATACAAAGGATTATATACTAAGTGATTTTCCTGTCAACCTTATAGATTATGGAGTTGCAAACGTTACCTATTTCACCGATTTTTAGTATTGATTAGTAGTGCTTTTTAGTGGCAAAGCTGAAAAGTTATAAATGTATTAAAGAAACAGGTCTGAGGATGTGACTCACTAGCAGAGTACTTCCCTGGTTATGAAGAGAACCCTGGCCATTGTCCCCAGCAGCGCGCGCGCGCACACACACACACACACACACACACACACACACACACACACACACACACACACGCACAGTAAGCTTTAGATGCTAGGGATGCAAGCCATTAAACTGATCCCCTGCCACCCTTCCGGTGTGTCTTCCCGGGATTGTTGAAATACAGTCGATTCCCCCAAAACTGTCCTTCATGTTATTGGACATCACTTGTCATTGTCCCAGGTGTATCTTAGCGAACACTGGGTGGTTTCTGAAAACTATACATTTGGTATTGTTGGGCTCTTAAGGTTTTACATTTCTTAGCATGAATGACAAAGAAAGATGTATATTGTTGCTTCAGAGTCTGCACATTTCAGACAAGATAAATATTTGCCCTGCCAGTTCAGTATAGCAAATGAGTGAAAATGCTAATACACTTTGGGACTTTTAAAAAAATCTTGTTTTTAATCTTGGCTTATACCCTAACTGAAAAACTTCAATCTATGTTCACAACAGTGGGGCATTTTAAACATATCTATATTTCTTTCCAATAAACTGTTGAAGGATTTCTTGGCTGTCATTTTAAAAGTCAAGTTTATTGTAATGTTAGGCATTTGCTATTTACTAGAATGGAGTTCATACTCTGGAAGGAGAATTTGGGACAATTCTTCTGAAAAAGAGTCTTGTCAGACTGTCACAGGAAACCCTTTTAAAGTGGATCTGTAATGGAACTCTGCAGACAGCTCTTTGCAGCAGCTTGAAAAGTGTTTTGATTTTGTGGAAATAAAACTAAATGTATTATTTTCCTATTAAAAATCATTGTTTGGCTTGATTGTACTATTTCATACTGGAGATTGGTGGTATAGCCAGTAAAGATACTATCCTCCAGGAAAGTGGAAGGATGGTGAAGTGAGCAAACAATGCCTAGGTAGAACAGTG
The DNA here is from genome assembly GCF_903995435.1 of Acomys russatus. Classification (NCBI taxonomy): domain Eukaryota; kingdom Metazoa; phylum Chordata; class Mammalia; order Rodentia; family Muridae; genus Acomys; species Acomys russatus. The sequence continues at coordinate 20,156,638 of NC_067169.1, read as the reverse complement.
GTTCTAACCCTTCCCCAACTATATACACTTTAGACCAGTGGTTCGAATCCTTCCTAATGCTGTTTGACCCGTCTTGATACCCTGAAGTCATGTGCAATTAGGGAAGAATTGCATACTACTGTGTGTGGCCGAATCCTCTTGTATGTGCCCCATGATCCTCTTCAGCCCCTTCTTGTATAAGTGAAGCCAGTGGTCAGCAAGCACAGCTGTGAATGTCTTTTGGTGCAGGCCAGCCCAAACTACTAAGGATGGTGGCAGTTTGGTTCAGAGGATAGATAATACTGCACAATACATGTAAATGTTTTTATATGTGCTGAGTTGTTTTGTATACAATACAAGAGAAATATCTAGTTGGTTTTCAAGTGAATGTTCAGTTTCCTAACATGATTTATTAAAGACACTGTCATTCTTCATTATGCATTTTTGATACCTTTGTTGAAAATAAATTCATTGAAAATATTTGTGTTTATTTAAAAAAATAACAGCTTCCCAGACAGCACTGTGGAAAGCTTCTGATCTCATTTAGTCCAGCATTTCAGTCTGTCCCACACAGGGCTCCTCTAGAGCCTGGAATCTCTCAACATTTAGAAACTGGACCACAAATACAATCCCTGGTCTGATTAACCATTTTCCCCATTTTTTGGCCCCTTCTAAGCTATTATTTGCCCCAAATCATCTTGAAGAAACCTTAAGAGAATGATCTCCCATTTACTCTAAGGGTGGCTGGGTAGGTTTCTGTTTGCTCTCTTGGTCTACAGATGCTTATTTTGATGGGAAGGTCATTATAAGTTATCATTGGTCTTATACAGACAGAAAACTGAGTTGGACTCAAGGATAGAACAAAAGGTAGATGATTGAACCTGCTCCTTAACTCAGGGCCTTAACTGTTACTCACAAAGAAGGTTATTTTTAATTCATTGGTACAAACTTTATATATTGATGCAAATTATGGTCATGTCAAACACTAGTATAATTTTATTGCAAGAATATATATCCTAGGTCTAACAGAGAGATAGGCTCTTATAACCAAACCAAAGGCTGAGCATTCCAGAACCCATAAATCCTCCCCCCTGTGTGTGTGTGTGTGTGTACTATCCCTATCACATTAACAAATAAATGCTGGAATCAAGCAATTTACAAACCTTTTTAAAAAAGGGAATGGATTAACATTTGAATTCATGGTTTTCTGCACTATGACAGTTCAATATTTCAGCATCTTCTGCTGCCAGTTGTGGGTCATTCAACAGAAAAGACTTCTTGGACATGGGTTCAAGCCAATACAAAGTCTTCACTAGCCTGTGAACTACACTGGGTGTTCAGGGTCTCAGTGTAGCTCCAAACCTTTCTAACGGTGAGCTGTTTGGTTGGTTGGTTGGTTGGTTGGTTGGTTGGTTGGTTGGTTAGTTTTTGAGACAGGGTGTCTCTGTGTAGCCTTAGCTGTCCTGGAACTGTCTCTGAGGACTAGGCTGTCCTGGAACTCAAAGATATACCTGCCTCTACCTCCTGAGTGCTGGGTCTAAAGGCATTTGCCAAGCCTTTAAGCATGCAAATAATATCTTGAGTTTACGTACTTCAGTTAACAAGAACAGTTAGCCGGAAGCAGAACTACAGAGGCCCCAAAGCCAGGCTTTTATGGATTTCCCATGGCTATGGACTTTGACAGATTAGGTCTTTGTTTTCATGTATGGCAGGTGGTGCTGTCTAATTGCAAGGTTTACAAGCTGAGTGGCACTTCCATGATGGAGTCAGTTGTGCTAAAGGCTGGGGTCCTACTAAGGTCTGGGGCTCTGTTGCATTCTCCACTTGTCTTAGTGGATGAGTCAAAGTTTAAGATGGAGGGCCCTCCTATTAATCCAGTCAGAATGAGAATTGAAAGCCCAGTCACCGCTGATAGTAGAGCAGTTGCCAGGGGACCAACAGAACAGATACTAGTACCATTTATTTTCCCAAGCATGACAAGATTTTCTCTAATGACTTTTCATCAACTATCATAGAAACAGCAGGTTTCTCCAAAAGCCATACATAGTTTCCTTTATCTTATGAGAAATCTAGGCTTCTCCAGTTTTGTAGGGTCATTTCTGCAAGGGGATCTGACTGTAGTTTTAATACCTCTAGGTCCTGATGAACCTGTCTACCTAGTTTGGGAAGCCTCAAAAGAGGCACATTTAGTCAAACCACTGGCACATGCCCACCAAGTGGTCTCCAGACAATGGTAATATTGCTGTTATCCAGATGAATGAACTCACAAGGCAACATAGCGGACATTGGAATAAGGGGACATGCCTGGGTAAAGGTTTAGGATATTAAACACGTTTCACCCCATTGTAAGACCTCTAATGTTAACCTGGGCTGCCCCTAGTCACAGTGAGATTTGTCAGTCAATGCGCTGACAGTCAGGTTCCATACTGTCCCTATGTAGTGTGGGGGCTGGGTGTCTAAGCATAACAGCAATCCTGGTGGCTGATTTCTGGCTGGGGATGATTAACTCTGTCCTTAGGGTCCCTTCCTGTGGCATGGAGTCTGATTCCCCAGGTTTTTCTTATCTTGCAAGGCCAGAATCTTTTAAAGGAAAATTTCGGGAAGCAGGTGATGGGCTCAGAGGTCAGCTGGGTCTCTCAGATAGCTTAAAGAATAACCAGAATGGAGAACTGGAGGCCTGAAGTGACCTGAGAAAGCAGTGGCTAGAGAGTTGTGCCATCTGCTAGTCTCACTGCCCAGGGAAACAGTAGGCAGGGGTTGAAGTGGGTCTCTTTCAAACACAGTCTCATGGGGGATTAATCTCTCCCTAATGGGGTACAGCAGACTGAAGCAAAGCAAAGGAAGGCAAATCTCTTCCCCCGTTTCTGGACTCTAATGAGACTTTTGTTAGAGTTTCTTTTAATGTCCTGTTTATTCTTTCACCTGGCCAGAACTCTGACGTCTATAGCACAGTGAAGTTTTTACTCTATATCTAAAGCTTTAGCTATTAATTGAGGGGTTTTGGCTATGAAAGGTGGGTCATTCAGGGGAGCAGTTCCTGGAGATACCTTTTAGCTACTATTTGAGCAGTTTCAGTCTGCGTGGGGAAAGCTTCTTTCCACCCAGAAAAGGTATCTACAAAAACTAGCAAATGCTTTTCTCTTCCTCCAGCAGGCAGTTTTCCCAGAGTGCTCCAGGGTCTGTTGGTCTCCCATTTGGGCCCCTTCCTGGGTGAGGGCCCTCTGTCTTGTATTTGCTTGAGCACAAACCTGGAAGCTGTCTAAGACATCCCACACTAGGCTGTCCTCTTTAGGAATGACATACCTTGTTCTGAGCAACAGAGAAAGTTTTGTGGACTCCAGATGAGTAGCCTGGCAAATGTCAGTTACCAACAGTCGTGCCAGTTAGTTGTTTCTGGGAGAATGATCTTTCCCTCTGGTGTCCTCCATCAACCTGTGGGTGTGAGCTGTCCATTTCTTCTTCACCATGGAGTCTCAGGCAGTACCAGGTTGTGGTATGTCATCATTCAGGTCCAAGACAGTATAAACCTGTTTCTCTGGAGGAATCAGACTCATGCGACTCAGCAGTCCCAGGTGTCTTCACAGGCAATCAAGGTGTAACCCAGGGTGAGTGACAGGGCTCTAAGATACCTGTCTCTTCAAGCCAGGCAATGTGGACTGCAATTTCCCCTCTTGTGTCCAGGGTCATTTGGTATCCTTTCATCTTTATTGCAGTAGCTGCTTTGGTTAGTTGAACTATTATAAAAGCCTGGTGTTAGCCCACTCCTGTTTGGGGGGAGCTTCTTCTAACAGAGGGTGATACACTCAAATTTTGCTGGGTATCTGTATGTTAACTGTGTCTCATCATCAGAGAAGGAGACTGTGGCTTTCAGTTTATGAAAAATATCTTGTTACAGTCAGTTCTCCCTTGTTAAGGGCCCTTTAAGCTACCTCTAGCAACTGGGACCTACTTTTACCTTTCAATTTTTATACTATTTATTCTAATATCGCAGGCCAACTGAGTGACAAAGGAAATCTTTCTATTAGCTGTCTTTAATCATTTTAGAAGGTCCTAGCAAAAATTGTTTAAACTTGGTCAGTGTGGGACATAGTTCTATCTTTCCAGGCTGTGTTGCATGGCTGTGACCCCCCTGTTAGCTCAGGGACAGTTGGTTTTTTGTTTGTTTGTTTGCTTGTTTTCAACATTTTTAAGAGAATGGTAGGTTTTGCAGATCATTGGTTTACAAGGTGACAATAAGTCAGGAAAGAGAAAGGAATCGAACTTCCTCTTTTCCTTCAAACTTTTCCCTGCCTTGGGGGGTGCCTGGAGCAGACACAGGGTGGAGCAGAGGGAATGCTCATGAGGAGGGGATGTGAGCAGAGACAGCACCATTTCCCTATCCCTCTGTGCATTCCTCTTAGATGGAAGGGAGCCCTGGATGAGAGGCCAGGCTCCTTCACAGCTCCATACAGAGACCAACCTTGACCATGAGCAGGAATCTGTGCCCCTAACAGGCTTTGAGCCAGGCAAGGGTGGGGCAGAGGGATCCACTGAAGTCTCACATGGATCCTGGACACTGCATCAGCAGCCCCATCCGACCTCTCCAATGTGACCAAACAGAAGGTGCCTTAATCAGACTTACCTGCAGAGCTGACAGACCAGGTGACTTCCTAGTTTGTTTTCTTTTGGGGTGGAGGTGCCAGACCCCTCTGAAGCCTTAGGCAGTGATTGGTCAAAGGGAGACCTGGGTACCTGGAATATCTCAGGTTTGCACCCCCTAGGATTTCCCTGACCACTGCATTCTTCCCCACTCCAAAGGGGCTTTGAAACCCCTGGGTCTTGAGGTCTGGTCTCTGGAATCCCAGTGGAACCTCCAGAAATGTTGTGGGGTATTCACCAGAGAAGACTGCTTGGGCAGGGGTTTAAGCCAACAGGAACTCTTTACTAGCTGGTCGGCGACTACACTGGGTGTTAGGGATCCCAGTGTAGCCCTGAGCCTTTCTCAGGGTGAGCTTTTAAGCACAAAAACTATGTTCTGAGTTGACATACTCCGGTTAACAAGAACAGTTAGCCAGAAGCAGAACTACAGAAGCCAAAGAAGCAAAGTCAGTACATTTAGAGACTTTCCCAGAACTGTGGGCTTTGATGGATTAGGTCTTTCTTTTAATTTTTGGCAGGCAGTTCTGTCTAATTGCTGGGTTTTACAGCCTGAATGGCACTTCCATCATGGAGTCAGCTGTGCTAAGATCTGAGGTCCTGTGAGTAACTGACTTCCATAGTCAACTCAGCCTTTCCTATAATCTCTTGCATTCTAAAAGGTCGTCTTTGGCAGTATTCTTGAAACGCATTTGTGCAAATCAAGTGACTGAAGCAGAAGACGATAAAAATGTAACAAGAATCAATGAATGAATGTAGCTGCTAATTCACACCCTTAAGTATTTAGGTACAGAACATGAATGTCACACAGGAGACCCAAGATGCTCCATGTTATCCCTATACTCCTGTGCCAGGCTCTAGACTGAACAACCATCCCGCACAGGCTTTACCAAGTGGGTCCCAAAAGGACAAAGCCTGCCCACGCGATCTTTCTACTCCTAGGCTTAAGGAAAACATCAGAAAAGGCATCAAAACAACAACTGACTTGTTAGTGGGTACGTACACACACACAACAGGCATATATGCACAGCCATGTTCAATGTGGCCTTATTCATAATAGCTAGAACATGGAAACAGCCTAAGTGTCCCTCAGTAGAAGAATGGATAAAGAAACTGTGGTACATATACACTATGGACCACTACTCAACTATTAAAAACAAGGAATTCCCAAAATTTGTGGACAAATGGGCTGAGCTAGAAATGATCATAATGAGTGAGTTAACAGAGAAGCAGAAAGAGTCAAATAGTATGTACTCAGTTATATCTGGACACTAGACCAAGGGGCATGTCCCATGAAAGTCTTCACTTACCAGGAAAGTGGGACAGAGGGGAGGACTTCCTATTGGGACTCTAGGTGAGAGAAGCATGGGAGAATGGGGAAATAGAAGGATCCAGAGGGTTCTAGAAACCTACAAAAAGAACATTATGATGGGTGGATCTGGGCCCAGGGGTCCCGCTCAAGCTATGGCACCAGCCAAGGATAATATATGCAGTAAACATTGAACCCCTACCCAGATCTAGCCAATGGACAGGACAATCTCCACAGTTGAGTGGAGCGTGGGGACTGACTTTCACATGACCTCTGGTGCCCCATATTTGACCATGTCCCCTGGATGGGGAGGCCTGGTGTCACTCAGAGGAAGGATAGCAGGCTACCAAGAAGAGACTTGATACCCTATGAGCATATACAGGGAGAGGAAGTCCCCCTCAGTCACAGTCATAGGGGAGGGGAGTAAGGGGAAAATGGGAGGGAGTGAGGAAAGGGAGGAAACAAGGGATAGGATAACAATTTAGATGTAATATGAATAAATTAATAAAATAATTTTTAAAAGACTTATTTATTTATTACTGTGTATACAGTATTCTGCCTGCGTGTACACCTGCAAGCCAAAAGAGGGCACTAGATGTCATAATAGATGTTTATGAGCCACCATGTAGTTGCTGGGAAATGAACTCACTAGCATTGGAAGAGGAGCTGGTGCTCTTACCCTCTGAACCATCTCTCCAGCCCCATTAGTGGGAACTTTAAAAGCCAGAAGAACCCGAGAAATGTGTTTCAATATCTAAAGGATGGCCGATGGCAACCCAGACTGCAATACCTGGCAAAACTATCTGTCAAAGTTGAAGGACAAAGAAAAGCTTTCCATGATAGACACAGGGTAAAAGTCATGTTAACCATTGAGTCCTACACGGGATCCTAGAAACAGCTCATTGGACTGGAGAGGAGAACAAGCAGAGCAAAAAGACTACAAAACTATAAAAAGCAAACAAATTAAGCTATAACTATGGAGGTACAAAACAGACAAATAATACAAAGAGCAAAGCTGCAACAAAATGACAATTATCACATAACTTTCAATACTAATAATAATGACATCAGCACCCTATCCAAAAGACACATGTTAACTTAATGAATTAAGCGTCTTTAGTCCCAGCAATGGGGAGGCAGAGACAGGCGAATCGCTATGAGTTCGAGGCCAGCCTAGTCTACATAGCGAGTCCAGGACAGCCAAGAAAACATAGAGAAACCCTGTCTCAAAAAACAAAAAAACAAACAAACAAAATCCACCTTTCTGCTGTGTAGAACTTCCTTTTGCATTCACTACCTTAAAGTAAAAGGGTGAAAAAAATATTTGAGGCATATGAGACCAGGAATCAAGTAGACATTTCTATCCTAATATCTGAAAAAGTAGACTTTAAACTAAAACAAAACAAAAGATACCGAGAGATAAAGAAGGACGCTCCATATAGCATATATGCACCAAATCATGGCACACCCAACTGCATAAATGAACTCCAATGCACTAACAGTTAATGATGCCATTATCACCCCTTCTCCAATATATGGGTCATCAGGACAAGAAACAGAAAAACATCAGAAATGATGGACATCATACATCTAATGGGCCTAACAGATATACACAGCCATTCCAGCTTGTGTGGGGTGCGGGGAGCACTCTCGAGGGCTCCAGATTAAGCTCTTGTCTGCGTTCATGTGCTCTTGCTCCCCATTCTCCGCCATGACCATCTGAGACTCCATTTATTCAGGGTGGGCAGACTGAGGCTAGAGGCCCGGTGGTCAGGAACCAACGGGAGAACTGCCTTTACAGCTGCTGAGGCCTGCTTTCCCATCGCTGATAACTCAGTGCTGACCCCAGGTGAAGCACCACCTGGCCTGTGCCTCAGCCTGCCTGCCTGCTGGTTTCAGACATCCTCCTGCCAGCTGGTTTCAGACATTCTCCTGCTTTCCCTGCTGTGCTTGGCACAGCAGCTCAAACAAGGAGCTCTTGAGTCTCCACTGCCTTTTGAGGCTTGAAGTCTCATTCTAAAAAGAGCTTACTGTAATAACCAGTTTGGAAACTCATTCCCCATCACCCCAGGAGATGCTGGGAACCTAGCTTAATTTCCAGGCAGGAGCCTCACCCTTGGGCACTTTAATCTGCCCCTGAGCAAGAAACCGGCCCTTGGGATCTTTGATCTTGAGGTCCACCCACATTCTTGTGCTGCTGCTTGCAGGCAGCACCTGGACTGACCTGCCAGATGTGGGGCCTCCGCCCACCGCTGCTGATGGATGGAAAATGACAGGCCATGATAAGATCTGGCCTGGGGTGCCACAGAGGGCCATGGTGTTACTGTAGCCTGGTCTGTGTTGGTGTCCACGTCCCGTGCTGCAGCAGGAAGTCATGTGGGTGTTCATGGGCCATGCTGCCACCGAGGGACACAGGGCTGCTACTGGGGGACATACTGACCCGAGTGGCCTGCACTGCCACCCAAGGCCATGGTGATGTCTGAGGCTGTGTTCCTGCAGAGGGCCATGTCATGGTGTGGCCGGGTCTGTGCTGCGATCTGAGGCCCCTGTAGCCTCTGAAAGCCAGCTGGATGTCCATGATTTATGCTACAGTTGGAGGCCATGCTGTTGTTCATGATTCCAGCTGCACCGGAGGGCCCTACCTCTGTCTGTGGCTCTGTTGCAACTGCGAGCCCTGTTTGCCGTCCCTGCTGATGCCAGAAACCATGTGGACACCCATAATCCAACTCTCTCTTTCCAATAAGAACAAATAAGCTAGTTTCACACTGATATTGATGACTGCAGATGGCACAGTTGAGGAAGAGGGACATGGAAGACTTCAGTGACAACTCCTCCCTCCAACTCCCCCCCTCCCCCCCTCTAAAATAGTAACAGCTCAGACAGGAAGCAATCTGAGAGAACGTTTAAAGACTGTGACAGGATGATGGGTGTCACCCTCCACAGTAGAATACTTCCAGCAGGGATGTGAGAGGGAAGGGACTGAGCTCCATCTAGGGGGTTTGAACGGGTCCCAGTGAATATATAGATAGCGCAAGTTGGGCTGCTTTTGTTGTTGTTTTTCTGGAGAGGGGGCAAGGGGGGAGGACAGGGAAGGACTGGGAAGCAAATGTGATAGGAGTATATTATGTGAAACTCCCAAAGAATCAGTAAAAATATTATGTTCGGGGAAAATATCATATATCACATTCAAGCCGGCTGCATCCCAATATTGGGAGGGTCCTGCCACTTAAGTGTGGGCTTAGATTTTCCAAAACCTACTTTATATTAGGTTCTTAAGCATTTCAGCCTCACTTCTAACCCACCAACCAGAGGAAGGGGAGAAAGAATGTAGGAAAAAGAGATTGTGGACCTGTTTAGATTGCAGTTCCTTGGGCCAATTTCACTTTGCGCTATCAGCTTACCAGCAGTCCAGTCCAACAGCCACCACTAAGGAGCACACAAATCCAGTGAGGAGGCACAATCCAGTAGAATGGCCAGAATCAGCCAGGGCACCACAGGAAGTTAGTTCTCTGGAATGTGTCTCTCTTCGAAGCGAAGACTGGCGAAGGCCAGCAAAGACCAGCGAAGCGTTGGTGGCATAGAAATGCCAAAAGCTTCCTCCCACATCATAGTTTTGTTTATACTCATGCCCACCCTCGTGTGCCCTCTCACGTGTCTGCTCCCAGCAAAACATCACATGCCCTCTTGTCCAGAAAAACATCATAGGGCCTCTCACAAGACAGCTACCAACAAAACACTACATGGCACAACCGAGTCTTCAAAGAATCCAAAAACTTCTACTTCACATAACCCAGTAAATGTAATAATTCATATAGATGGGATGGAGAGAAAATGTACATGATCTCCCCAATAGATACAAAAACGGCCTTTTACGAAGTCGGCACACCTTCATGAGAGGACCTCTCAAGGGCATGGAGAAGCAAAAATAAGAGTGTGAAAAGGACCATCATGCCAAATCCTCTTACAAATTAGGTGCCATCCCAATCAAAATCCTCATGTTATTCTTCAAAGAAAAATGTAAAAATACTCTAATTGATTTTGAAACACAAAAGAACCCAGAGAGCCAAAAGGAGACAAATGACTTCAAAATACAAGTCAAGAAAACAAATGCCACTCTCCACAGAATGGGCTAAAGATTTGAACAGGGTGCCCCTAAAAGAAGAAATAATGGCTAGAAATATTTTAAAACGTGTTCACTATCCTTATCAATTAGAGAAATGCAAATTAAAACTACGGTCGGATTTCACTTTTACCCCACTCAGAAGAGCTAAGTTTAAGAAAACCTCTGAAAAGAAATGCTATGAGGAAGTGAGAACACTCCTTCCTCATTAGCGGGAGTGCAAACTGGTGTAGCCACTGTAGAAATCAGTGGAAAGGATTCTGAGAAATCTCCAGGATCTACCATAATATCCAGTTGTGGCCCTCCTTGGCATATTACCAAATGACTGGACATCCTATCCACAGATGCTTGCTGAGTGATGTTCATTGCTGCTCTAGTAAAATGAACTTAAATAATTTTCAACTGAAGAATGTATATTGAATATATATAATGTTGAGGTTACTTATTTTATAGTTCATTAAAATGCAATATAGGTATTGATTTAAAGATACAAGATAAGATGCAATTTTATGTATATACATATAGGTATACACACAAACACACACACACATGTACGCACACATGAATGGAAAGTTTTAAGAAAGTAACTCCATACCAAGTGATATGCTCCTACCAAGACCCACAGACTATCTATAAACAACAACAGCAAAACAGTGGCGGGCAGGGGAAATCTCCCTTCTAATTGCTGATTAGGTTGTTGAAAAGACAGCTACAATCATAAAGGCTATTGCTGCTATCTTTATTTTCCCCATAGGGCTTGAAACTAAAATGTAATTGTTGAAGTCTCCACACATTTCTGACACAGAAATGGGTCTAACCAGAAAGCCTCCTCATTAGGGACGAGCTGTCACGAAATTGGAAATAGCTATTCAAGCTGCCAAAGGACAAAAGCAATCAATACTCTTATCTGCTGTAGCATTTACAGATCACAGCAATAGCCAAAAAATGGCACGATATCCCAAAATATGGACTTATATTCTCGGTGGAAAAAAAACAAAAACAAGCAAACAAACAAACAAACAAACAAAAAACCCCCAGTTATCTGTCGGACATGGTGACACACACCTTTAATCCCAGAGCTCCAGAGGCAGAGGCAGGCTACATAGAGAAACCCTGCCTCATGAAACAAAAACAAAAACAAACAAAGGAACAAAACCAGCTACCTAATTGGACCCGAAGACAAGGTCAATAGGAAGGAATCCGTGCCTGTCTTGTCCATACCTTAGAAATGCTTGTCCTTCAAAATCTGCAGGTGCAAGTGCCCCTCTTCCCCTTCATCATAGAAGCCTCTCTTTCAGCAGAGGGAGACCATACAGAAGTCCACAACTGGTCAAAATGTAAACAATAAACAAATGTGCCATTGATAAACCATATCTGACCCACGTAGAATGCAACTCTCACACTGAAGGCTCAGAGCACATTGCAGTAGCAAGGGAGGAAAGACTGTAAGAGCCAGAGGATCAGCGCGGCGGCTGGGAGGTACTGCCACCTATATATGACAGGGGAGCTGCGCCAACACAACCTTAGCAATAAGTTTACCTGAAAACGACCAGCACAATGACCCTACCACTTGACCTGCCAACACGGCAGGAGGAACTCTCACGTGGGGCTCCCCCGAGATTAAGAGCTACAGGGAAGAACTACAGCAGCCTAGTTGCTGAGAGATGAGGACTAAGTCTTCTGCAGAGCTGAGGGCCCCTGTCAGGTGATCCTACACCTAGTAGTCTACCCTAAACACATATACCTATGAGCAATGCCAAACAGACTCACCGGTCTGCATTCATTCATTTATTCATATATATATATATATATATGAAATTATAATAAATGAAGAGAGGAGGAAGAGGAGGAGGAGGAAGGCACGCAGTTGAGAGGGGGAAACAGGATGAGTTGGAGTCAGTGCAGCAGGGAGTGATGCGAATGATGTCCACACGGAACTCATGTACAAAATCTCAAATAAATTACACTAACGACTGCAATCATCTCTAGCAGTATGGAGTGAAGCCTGTGACTCCCAAAATAATAGGGTTGTCTGCTACAGGCATGTTGACTCACATTCACAGAGACGCCGTGCTTGCCCTCTTCCTTTCCCTAGTTCCTCACTTTTCTTGGTTTTCTCCTGTTTCCTCCTCCTGGCATAGTCAAGGGACTCTGTGCACATCTATGGAGCAGGTACTCCTTTACCCTTGTTCCTTTTAGTACAGAGCAGTCATGGACTAGGACTTCGGCATATGCTATACCAAGTACTCTACGTGCAACATGGCCGGCATCCCTGGAGGTTTAGACAGACTCCATATTCCATGCTGACATGTAAATATGCAACCTGCTCATCTACACATTATAGGTGACATCATCTGCCATGCAAAAATCGACAAACAAGACGTTAATAGGAGTTGGAGTGATTTAGAAGCCTGGCGCACTGCTCCATGGGCATGCACATCCACTATTTACACAGCCTTCAGCACACAACAGGCTAGAGTCCAATCTTCCGTGCGTTAGTCATCATATGGACTCCTATGTTTCTGTTCAAGTGTGTTGATCTCATGTTGTTATGAATTTGCAGGTTGACAGGAAAAAAATGTATCTTGTCTGAGTTAAACTACACAAATAAGTAGCAGGGTTGATTTCTATATTGTTCAGAATTTCTAAGTTTATATCCCCGTAATGCAAGCACAAGAGAGTTATTTCACAGCCTTAATATATAAATTTGTGGAGCTGGAAAAACACCTAATTCAATAAAGTGCTTGGGATACAAGGATGAGGACTTAAGTTCAATCTCTGGAACTCACGTACAGGGTACAGAGTTGTTATCTCAATGCTGGTGAGAAGGAGGCTTGGGAACATCCAAGTTTACAAAACAAGTTCCAGAACAAGTAGAGACTCGCTGTCAAAAGTATATGAAAAAGAAAAGAAGACATGAGCAGCACCCAAGAGATAAAACTGAAGTTGTCTTCTGCCTGCTGTACAAATAGATATACATATGCCACGTCCCCAAACATGCTGCATTCACAGAAGATAGGAGCATAAGGATTTGATGAAAAATGTATGTAGTGGATCGTGAGAGCCCTCAGTTAGTCTCAGCCCTGGGACTTCAAGCTCTGTTCTAAGGAGGATGTGCTCTCTACCCTCTCCAGCCTTCATGCAATAACCCAGGGAAATGGAATGGACATCACAGGGATCCAAGGAAAGCAGTCAGTGAAACGGGCAAAACATCTAACCCAAGGTCAGTCCTCAATAAGAACTATGGAGCACCTGATAGAGGGGAGGAGCCCCTATTGGGACTCTAGGCGAGAGAAGTATGGGAGAATGGGGAAATAGAAGGATCCAGAGGGTCCTAGAAACCTACAAAAAGAGCATTATGATGGGCAGATCTGGGACCAGGGCTCCTGCTCCAACTATGGCGCTAGCCAAGGACAATATGTGCAGTAAACTTCAAACCCCTACCCAGATCTAGCCAATGGACAGGACATTCTCAACAGTTGAGTGTAGAGTGGGGTCTGACTTTCACACTTACTCTGGTGATCCGTATTTGACCATGTCCCCTGGATGGGGAGGCCTGGTGGCACTCAGAGGAAGGATAGCAGGCTACCAAGAAGAGACATGATATCCTATGAGCACATACAGAGAGAGGAGGTCCCCCTCAGTCACAGTCATAAGAGAGGGGAGTAGGGAGTAAGCGGGAGGGAGGGAGGAATGGGAAGATAAAAGGGATGGGATAACAATTGAGATGTAATATGAATGAATTAATAAAAAGATATTAAAAATAATAAAATAAAAGAGAAAGAGATTGGTGAGCTGGCTCAGTAGGTAAAGGCAGTGAAGCCTGATGACCTGAATCATCCAAAAATGATCATCTGATTTCCACCCATAACCTAGGGCATAGGCACCCTCCTCGAAATAAAAAAATAAAATAAACAAATTACAATGAGGAAATGAAATGAAGAAAATTTTATGAGAACCTAGGGATTCTTAAAGGATAGAATGTGTCCTTTGAAGTTGAGAAATCAGTGTGTCCTTCTGGGATTTGGGCCATCGGCAAAACCTTTGGTGGAAGTACATGGAGGTTTATGATTTCTCTCCCTAGATGTTCTCGTAGTTTGGAAAACTGCGAATAAAAGACGTGATGTCTTTTCTTGTGTTTTAAATAAGTTGAAAGCTAGAAAGAAGGACAGCAAGTGCCCTTTCTCCATCCAGTCTCAAATTCCTAGAAGAAAATCCTGGGTCAGAGCTTCCAGCTAAGCTGCCATTGAAACAAAAGCCAGAGCTCTCCAGAGCGGGATACAGTTGTGGGTGTCACATGGAACTTTTCTGCAGAACCAAGAGACCTACCATTTCCCCGTTTGTTCTAACCTCAGACATTATTTATCCTGTCCTCGTGTTCATCAAATGAACTTGCACCTTTTTGAAACAGCCGCTGGCCACCAAAAGCCTGGGCAGCCTCTGAGAGGGCTGGTGGGTTCACTGCATGTGGGCCTGTGGGTGGCAGTCTGATGGATAAAGAGACTATACTCTGCCAGAGCTGGGCTGGGCTTTGGAGAAGAGACAGTACCTTGACCGTATGTCAGACATAAAAATCAACTCTGCAACAAAGGACCTGTGCTCCTGAGATGTAGTAGGGTATTTTAATAAGCATAGTGAACAATGCCTTTTTGACACGGAAAAATAGCTTAGTCCGGAACCCGCTACTCCCAAGGCTGCACCTGATACCCAGAACCCAGTCACATTACTCACTAAAGATAACCAAACACAGCCCTGGAACTCAATGATGCCCACTGGACAGTGTGTCAGCAGAGACTAAGAGTCGTTTTCTTTCTTTTTTAAAAGAAGATTTATTTATTTATATGGTATTCTGCCTGCATGTACACCTGCACACCAGAAGAGGGCATCACATAACATTATAGATGGCTGTGAGCCACTGTGTGGTTGCTGGGAATTGAACTCAGGACCTTTGGAAGAACAGACAGTGCTCTTAACCTCTGAGCCATCTCTCCAGCCAAAGAGCAACAGTCTGTTCTGCACAGCTGGAGAGATGCCACATTGATGGCCCTATGGCTGGAGTTTCCCCCAGGATCCTGAACTTCAGAGTCTTCGGTTAGAGAATTGACCTGACCTTCAGCTGAGACACACTGCACAGGTGGGCAGCCTTGGGGCAGGCTTAGCATCCTAGTGAGGAATTTATAGCGTGAACCTCGTGGAATGACCCTCGGTATAACACATACACTTTCTATAGGCTAACCAAACAGATCTGCCTTCTTGCTTGAGACAGGAGTGTACAAGAGCAAGCATTCCATCTCTTGAACAGCACACACAACTGCCCCCCTTCTGTAGCACAGTGGAAACCAGTATGGACTGTGGCAGCCTTTGGACAATGGGGCTGGAGAGAGTGTTTAATACAAGAAGATTCTGAGAGGGTAAAGACTGGAACCCCTACATGGGCTGAGGAGCCAGACCAGCAGAAACAGGGGGTAGCACTGAGACAGGACTTGGGGAATATCCTAAGCTGGAGGCCTCCTGGACAGTCCATTCCATACACCCCGGAATTGGATCTCATGAACCAATCTACCAACTGCTAGATCCTGAAGCGCTGCACAGGCTGGGAATCCTAATGTTACCCCTCCTCCCCATAGACAAAGGATGCTATCCTCTTCAAAGGGAATTTTAAACATTGCATGAAGAAGATGAATGCAACGCCTACTGCAGCACCCACGATGAGTATCAACTCTAAATATTAGCCTCGGGTTCATGTTGATAGGAACACTGTGGCTTTTCCTTCTGTTTGTTTAGTACTGGGCATTGTTTTCCAGTGTAGAAGGTATCACATTATTCACTAAAGGCCTAGAAGAGTCTCTGAAAACACTGTGACTCAGCCAGAAAGCACATCAGGAACGCTGGGGTCTTTTGTCTCCAGTCATTGCGTCCCTTGGGGGAAGATTTGCTGATTCACCTACCAGAGATCCACCAGAAAGCCACTGCTACCCCAGGGAAAGGTGGAGGGGATATGGATGTAGATGTGAAAGGCACACAATCCTATCATCCCTGCTGGGGAGAGAGGAAAAAATAAACACATGGAGAGCTGCCTTTGCTGTAAGGAAACTTCTTTTTAGGCAATTCACAGACTCATGGGGAAACATCACAAGGATCCTTTGGGATTCATGGAATGTCCTTCAGTGTTTCTTTCAATGTGTTCTGAGTCCGGGGTAGACATTAGGTCTCAGGGCCCATGCTGGCTCACAGGAAGCAAGAGTATATGCTTCAGGCTAGCCCCACACCTCCTACCTCCTGCCATCATGCAGAAGAGGCAACAGGACAGTTCCTGGGAGCTATGACAGAACAGAACCCAAAGGGAACATGCAGACCCAAGGACAGAGATAGAAACTCAGTGCAAAACGGGACGGGGCGGGGGGTGGGGTGACAGGGTCCCAAATTCCTCTTCGGATGAGTGGGGCTTCCTGAGGGAGCTGCAGAGTTGGGCTTCCTGAGGGAGCCTCCCCATTTCCTAGATGGGAAATCCTGCTGAGGACTGGGGACACAGTCAGCTGTCTTTGGAGTATCATCTGACTCCACTTCATCTTGCAAGGGTAACTGGGCCTCAAACTGTGAAGGGACATGGCCAGGGGTCACAGGTGTTACTGCTGGGAGCCATGTAGGCACTCACAGGCTTTTAAAAGGGAACAGATGGCATGGACACACTTGAAAAGGGAAAACACCTTTCAAGGAAGTCAGTAATCCTTAGCAAAGTGAACTCCATCCCCCCAAAAGACAGCTCTGAATATCACCAGGCTGAACCACAGCAGACTGCTCTGTACAAAAGTCAGAACTGCTTTAGCGAGGGCAGGGTGACCGCAGGTCAGCACAGGCTTGCCCGAGATGCAATGGAGGAGACATTCCGGGCCCTCAGGTCTAGAAGTCTAAGGAAGGAGTGAGAGAAACCTCAGAGATAAGAAAAGGTGTGGTGAAAATTTTGCGTTAACTTTGGACTCTGGAGGGCTGCTTCTCCAGCAAGAGGTCAGTCGGTGTGCTCAAAGGACACTGAACTGTGTGCAGTCTCCAGATGAAAACCTCTGGGCCAGGGCAATGGCTCCCTGGGTGAAGTGCTTTGGTTTCAAGTGTGAGGACCTGAGTTCTGACCCGTTCCTCGCTCCACCCCTGCCCAGTCCCCACATGAAAAGTCAGGCTGCCATCCCAGTGTTAGGGAGACTGTAGAAACTGAGGCTGGATTCCTGGTGCCTCCTGGTCTAGGGCAGCCATTGTGGAAAACCTCCCTCTGGAGTCATCACGGTGGGAGGGCATTGGCAGCAGTGGAGGAAGGTGCATTTGCCCACCTCAGGCCTACACCTGTCCAGAGGGCCATGTCCACACAAGGGTGCGCCAAACCCCAAATTCCTACATGCTCTCCTATGAGCAGGCCAGGAAAGGGTGCAGTGTGTGAGCATGGAGGCTGTTGACCTGGAATCCGAGACTTTAGGGGGTGCTGCTCCAGAAACATCCTGCAATGGGGTTGCCACAAGGGTTGTAACAAATTTCCCCACGTTCCATGACAGGAAACAGGTTCCATGCAGACTGACTATGCAAACTGTCAACAGGGGTTGTGTGTGAAAGTGTTTAAAGTAAGGGCTGAGGCAAGATGGTTGACAAGCTGCAGAAGAGAACCTGTTGAAGAAAGCAGGCTGCATGTGACTCAGCAAAGATTATTCTGGCAAGAGTCTCTTTGGTCATTCTGGGGACAGCAGGCCTTCTGCCTAGAAATAAGGCAGTGTTGTTCATGGTGGGAGCTGACTCTGATGGAGGCCTAGACCCCTCTGGTTCTGGGTCTCCCAGGGAGGCCCTGCACCCCTCTGCTGCCACCTTGGGCTGAGGCCCACACTTGATGAGGACCCTGAGCCAAGTCACAAGAGGGTGCACCTCCCCAGAGCCCTGTGAGGTAGAAGCTTCCCAGGCACAGTGGTGTGGGGCGCGTGCGCAGTGGGCTGGCGGCGGCATCGCGCTCTGGGGGTGTCGGGAGACCCCCGCCTCCGCCCCTCGCCCTCCACCGCGGGCGCGCACGCGGACCCGGCCACGCGCGCGCAGGCACCTCACCTCGCTCAACCCTTGCCAGGGCGGCCTAGCCAGAGAGAGGGAGCCCGCAAAGGGGTGCGAGAGAGCGCGCGCGCGGGAGGGCGGGGATCGCGCGCGGTCCACTTGGGGGGCTGTGCGGAGGCGCGGGCTCTGGGCTGCCCGCTGCAGGCGGCGGAAGCGGCGCCTCCAATCAGGCGGCGGGCTCGCGACCCTCAGCCTGGGGCGCGCTGGGCACCACTGCCCGCCCCGCGGACTGACTGACGCGCCGGCTCGCCCCCGCCTGGTCTCCCCGGGCTCGGGCTCGGCTCAGACTAGGCGCCGCTCCGCTCCAGTCCTCGCCAGGCCCTTGCCCTGCCCGCAGCAGCCCCAGCCCGTGCTGCGCAGAGGCGGCCCCGCTTGGCAGCTGCAAGCCACCCCGGAGCCTGCGCTCAGGATGAAGTGTAAGCCGAACCAGACGCGGACCTACGACCCCGAGGGCTTCAAGAAGCGCGCCGCGTGCCTGTGCTTCCGCAGCGAGCGCGAGGACGAGGTGCTGCTGGTGAGCAGCAGCCGCTACCCCGACCGCTGGATCGTGCCGGGAGGGGGCATGGAGCCCGAGGAGGAGCCGGATGGCGCGGCGGTGCGCGAGGTGTACGAGGAGGCGGGGGTCAAGGGGAAGTTGGGCCGGCTGCTGGGTGTCTTTGAGCAGAACCAGGACCGCAAGCACCGGACCTATGTCTTCGTGCTCACTGTCACCGAGCTGCTGGAAGATTGGGAAGACTCGGTCAGCATTGGCAGGAAGCGAGAGTGGTTCAAGATCGAAGATGCCATCAAGGTCCTGCAGTGCCACAAGCCCGTGCATGCCGAGTACCTGGAGAAACTGAAGCTGGGCGGCTCCCCCACAAATGGGAATTCGGCTGCCCCGTCCCTGCCTGAGAGCGAGCCCTAGTATGTACCGCTCCTGCCTGGACTCCTGCCTGTCGCCTCCCTGCACTGGCCTCCTGCCTGCCAGGGGAGCACCTCTCCTGTCCTGTGAGCCCGCATGGGCAGGAGGGAGGCTTCTTTTGTTTCCTTGGCAGGCAGACCTCTGAATCACGCTTGCAAACTGTCTTGGTTGCCAGGCGCTGTTTGCAGACAATTTGCACGTTTTTCAGATGCTTTTCCAATCGCTTCTTGGTGGCACTGGTAAAAATCTTGTGGTCAGCCAGAGCTGCATGGGATTTCGTGAATGGTGCCTTAACTGCTTGCCCTGCTCTTCGTGGAGGGTGTGCGTGTGTATGCATGTGTGAAATTTCATGTGGGTGTGCGTGCGTGCTGCTTGTCTGCCTTGTGTTGTTTTTGTTTCGTTTTTTTTCTTTAAACACCCTTTACATATGAGTGTGCGTGTGTGCTGTTGATGTCTGGCTTCTGGTTTGTTTCTTATTGGAGGGGTCTTTAGGGTCCTACCAGCTGGTGATGGCTGGGAAAGGGGGTCTTTTATGTTTGTTTCTTTTTTTCTCATTCACAGCCTTAACAGTGAATATGACTGGAGGTGTCTTTCTACCAACGTTCTAAATGTGTTCTACAGTATACATGGATGGTGACACTAAGCATTTTCTTCTATAGCTTATCTTCCAAAAATAACTTGGTACACATAGAATTGAATATCATCAGTTCAGTGTTATATAAAGCCATGTAAAATATGTGTACTCAACAAAAGTGATACTGTCAAAGTAATGAGTACAAACCTGCTTACCAAAATGATAGTTTTATAAACCTAGCATGTAATTCCATATCGTTATAATGCCGAATTACTGAATGTAGTTTTCACCAATTGCTTCAGTATTCTACATCAATTACTGGATATTCTTAGAAATCTTGGGCTTCAGAGTCTACACCAGTCCTAGGGAAGGTGGATTGTTGCTTTATTTCTGTATTGTATATGTAAAAATTCCTCTCATCTAAAAATGCCACAAATATGTTGGATGTTTAATTGCAATGTAGTATTCTAGAGATAATACAGAGTATTATATTTTGATCTTTGAACTCTGACCAATTTGAGGAGATTCATTAAGCAAATTCAGTCTCGTCCTATAAATCCATGTTGTTTGATTCTTAAGCTTTTGGATTGAGCATTACCGTTTGCTGAGATTTTCTCTGGGACCCACAAAGATTGTTTGTGCAATCTCCAACTTTCTAGTACTTTCCATTTCCGCATTACAAACAAAAAGACCATTATCACACTTTAAATTCAAATTTATATAGACATCAAAATATCCGTTCTGGGGTTCATTCCAGAAAAGTATCAAATTAAGGCCTCCAAATAGTCTTGCCTTTTAACAGAATAATTGCAGGAAATTCAGATAAAACTGCTGACACGGAAATAAAGCAAATCATGTCTATAGCTTACATTCTCCAAAAGTTTGATGCACAGGTGTGATTTCCTCCTTGGAGTCGTTCCTATGCGTTTTGTGTGTTGAGTGCTGTGAAGATGCACAGCTGAATTTTTTAGTTTATCCCACTCCCCCGCCCCCAAATCCAGTACACTGCTGAAAGGTAATTAAGACTTTTACACACAATAACAGAGATTTGCTTTCGGCATGTTGTCTTAAAGGGCTGCCTTTCCCTCCACTGGACAAGTGCCTATGCTTATCCTTCTAAAAGCTTGAAGTCACGCTGAAAGCAAAGTAACTTTAATATGCTTGATGCAGGCATAAGGTATATTAGCAACCTATGTTTTGTCAATCAGATTTTTTTTTTTTTTTTGGCAAGAAGTAAGGGCTGAATCGTGGCTACGGATGATTCCTTGGTCCGGTCTCATGTAAAAGAACTGTTGGAAAGCTTTGTTTAGAAGCATCAGTAAAACCTGAAGAGCATAAGAACAAGAACAAGCAGCTTATAAAATAGCAGTGTGAGCAGCAGCAGCAGCAGCAGCACCGTGGAGCACATGGTTTAACAGCCTCTGGATTTGGCATTGCTTCTTTCCTCACTTCCAGTTAAATGGAGTTCCTGCATAAGAACCACCTCTCCCTCAGTAGTTGTTAACTGGAGAAGGGAGGTGAAAATGCTTAGAACCTATAGAATAGTAAGAGCTAGCCAAACTTTTTTTCCCCTCTGTCAGATTTCTTGTTGTGGAAGCACCTAATGTCCCTAACTAACTGGTTTCCCAGTAGAATATGAACTCCTTGAGGACTAAGACCTGAATCCTGCATAACTCCAGGGCCTCAAAACAGAGGCTAAAATTCGGAGACCTTTGTCATTGGTTCACTTACTAGAACTCTTTACTGCCAGTGGCTTCCTGGTTTTCTTTTAAAGCTGCTTAACGTCCCTGGGAGAATTGATTTCTTTCAGCTCTCACCTGTGCTTGCAGTGGAACTGCACTGGATAAATTCACTGCCGGCTGTTCCAGTGTAACATGTTGATGAAACCATACTAGATCCTCAGTAAATGTGTGTTGTCTAGACTCTACAGGAATGGGCAAACCAGTAAAACCTTATTAATCAGATTATCTTTTTTTAGGTGAATGGAATAAATGTTGTTCAGATTTACTTTGAAAGAATCAAGTATGTGAACCCAATGATGAATGGAATTGTGAAGCACAGGTGAGCTCGTTGACATCCCCAAGAACACAGCTCATCCTATGCTTTTGGACACTTCTTTCCTGTTATTAACAATGGCTGCTCTTCAGGTTGTTGCACTACCACTGAATCTGTACAGAATTCTATTTGGCACCTGTGGCCTTTTTGTGCTTTTTGTCTGTATTGCCCATCAAATATGACCGTGAATGCAAAAACTTGCTTTCTTAGTCTTTTTATATCTAGCATACATTACTTGATATATGGTAGGCGTCACTGAATATTTGTTTAATATTTTGTAATGGTGATGAATGGTGAAACATCCCTCTTCTAATCTCTCTAGCATATGTGTGGCTTTTGTATATCAGGTGTAACCCCACTATTTCAAGGCAGCTGTGAGATAGTAGCAAAAATTCTTATTCACATGTCTGTGTTATCCCAGACATTATGTACCTCTTACATTTGCCAAATTTTTGAACCTAAATTTAACTGTGCCTCTAGATATAATTTCTCCTCTATCGAAAATACAGGAGACAGAGAAACAGTTTACTGTATATCAAACAGATGAGATTCATAGAGTCCTGACTTCAAGAAAACACGGGACAGATGATCCATTTCATCAGTATTTAAGTCACAAGGACAAAAGGAAAGGGGGGAGGCCAAACCCATGGATTGAGAAAGGTTTCAGGAAGTGATCAATACTCGTATGGATCTTATTAGGATCCTGCTTTGATCAGACTATAAGATGAATGAGTTTATCAGACAACTAGGCTATGTTGAGCAGTGGCTGGATATTTTCACATTGACTATTATAATACTGTTGTTATATTGGAATGAAGAATTCTTACCTGCATTCAAATATTTACATTTGATGTGATATAATGTCTGGGATTTGCTTCAAAATATGTCTAAATATTAAATACACTGGACACACTCAAACAAGATTGGCCTTTAAGGTTGTTGAAGATGAATGAAGATTAAATGATGTTCATTATATATGTTCATTTCTGCTTTTGTATGTTTGACATTTTCCATAATAAAAAGTTAATCAAAACCATTGGAGGTGTTGGCATTCTTCTAATTAAATCTAGTATATACTGTAGAGAGAAGAAAATGAGGAGGGAAACATTGATACTGGGTTTTAAATGTTGCCTCCAGGATAGTACTTCTGATGTAAGAAGGCGAGAGAAGAAAATGAGGAGGGAAACATTGATACTGAGTTTTAAATGTTGCCTCCAGGATAGTACTTCTGATGTAAGAAGGCAAATTCACAGAAATTAAAGTAAAGGAGACATATCCAGGAATGGCGACTTGCACCCTTGGTACACTACTTGGAGTTTTTTTATTTTTGTTTTGTTTTCTTTTCTTCCGTTTGTCCTACTGAGATAGGAACTTAAATCGTTATTTACAACTATTAGTTCTACTATGCTGAGGAGAGGTTTTGTACCATTTGCATTGTAGCTCATATCAGTGTAAAATCAAGGTCGAGATCTCTAGATTGCCTTATAATAATCCACATTATGCCATTTTAGTAGTTTCTTGGGAAGGTGAGGAACAAAACCCATTCGCTGTAGATGTGTGTGCTGAACGCTGTGCCTAATATTTGATTTGGTGGCAGGCAAAGCAAGAAGATAAATTGTCAGGACTCCTGGACTACAGGGATCACAGGCTGCAGATCAGTCTTTGAGTTCTTTGGTGGAGTGAGGGGCTCAGAAACCTTTAAGGCTGGCCTGAAATTTGTAGAGAAGGGAAGGAGACACCTGGAGCTTTTATTGGGCTTGTTATGTAGGACTAGAGTAAGAGTTCCAATGCCCAGCTGGCAGTGTGCGTGGTCTGGAGCTGTTGATCAACAAAGAAAAAAGCACTCTGGTTTGGTTTGGTTTTTTTTTTTTCTTAACTTGGAAGCATGACGCAGAGGACAAGAGGTTTAAATGCTGTCAGTGGTCAAACACAGCTTTTATTATTCGTTGTCCTTGATCTTGGTAAGTAAAGAACCTGAAAACCATGCTTCCTTAGTTAAGTCTGGGATTGCAGGCCATTTAGGATCATGAAAGTCTCATCAGCTGTGACTTGCATGGCCCAGGGTTGTAGCTCTGGAGCAGAATGTTCTTAGCTAGTATGTGATGTAAGGCCTTGCATTCCATTATTAACATCAAAGAAAAATAAAGTCCTGTTTTTTGTTCTAGAGCTCAGTATTGTACATTCAGACCAGGGAAAATGAATTCCTTGATCTCAACATTGTCTGGAACTCTGAAGAAGAAGAAGAAGAAGAAGAAGAAGAAGAAGAAGAAGAAGAAGAGGAGGAGGAGGAGGAGGAGGAGGAGGAGGAGGAGGAGGAGGAGGGGGAGGAGTAGACAGTAGAATTTATAAGTGAATTATATATTGCCTACAAAACTTAAAATGGGCCAGGCATGGTGGCACACACATGTAATCCAACAATCAGGAAGGCAGAGGCAGGAGGTTCTCTGCGAGTTCGAGGCTAGCCTGGTGTACACAGTGAGTCCAGGACAGCCAAGGCTACACAAAGAAACCCTGTCTTTAAAACAAGCAAAACAAGTAAAAAACCCAAAAGAACAAAACAAAACTTTAAAAGGCCTAAAATATATTAGTTTTAATGTGGTGGGTGATAAGAACATTATTAGGTATTTTTGACAATGCTGTGCTGGGGAGCAAGCAGCTCTCATTTTACCAAATAATTAAGAAATTTAAGGCATCGAGTTATGTGTGCAGCAAGGGCCACTCCTTTTTTTTTCTTTTGGTTTTTTCAAGACAGGGTTTCTCTGTGTAGCCTTGGCTATTCTGGACTCACTTTGTAGACCAGGCTGGCCTCGAACTTACAGCGATCCACCTGCTTCTGCTTCCCAAGTGGTGGGATTAAAGGCATGCGCCACCACTGCCCAGCTCGGCATCTCCTTTTCTATGAGCCTTTTTGAGAATTTGTATAGTCACAGAGATTATGGATCCTATGAAATGTTTCTCTTCAAAGACATTGAAGCTTCATCAGGAGTGTCTGTGCACTTAGACAGCTACCACATTTTTTTCCTGCTACAGGGTCTAATGATGTAGCCCTGGCTGGCCTGGAACTCTGTATGCAGGCCGGCTGCTCTATAATAGTCTTCCTGCCTCAGCCTCTTACATGCTGGACTGACAAGCATGGGCCAATACAACATGCTTGGCAAAACCACTACCGTTAACTGTGCCATTTTCCCATAAAGCAGGCATGATACTGGAGCAGTACCTGAGCTTACAATTGATCCATAAGCAGGAGGCAAAAACAAAGACAGAGAGTGAGAGACAGACAGACAGACAGACAGGTAAACATACACAGACACACAGAGACAGACACACAGAGAGACACAGAGCAGAGAGACTGAGCCTGGCATGAGCTTTGAAACCCCAAAGCCCACTCCCAGTGACACACCTCCTTCAACAAGGCCACACCTCCTAATTCTTCCCAACCAGTTCCACCAACTGAGAACTAAGCATTCAAGCATATGAGCCTATGGGGGCCAGTCTCATTTAAACCAGCACATTCATTGTATATTTTCTGGCCCCATCTTGGCACCAAATATGAAATAATAAGAAAGCAAATAATAAGAAATGAGACAGATAGTAAGAAATTATTAGAAATAATAAGAAAGCAAAGACAGGGCTGGAGAGATGGCTCAAAGGTTAAGAGCACTGGCTGCACTTCCAGTGGTCCTGAGTTCAATTCCCGGCAACCACATGGTGGCTCACAACCATCTGTAATGAGACCTGGTACTCTCTTCTGGCCTGCAGGTGTACATGCAGATAGACTACTCATAATAAATAAATAAGTAATTTTTTTATTTTTATATTTTATTAATTTATTCGTATTACATCTCAATGGTTATCCCATCCCTTGTATCCTCCCATTCCACCCTCCCTCCCGCTTTCCCCCTACTCCTCTCCCCTATGACTATGACTGAGGGGGACCTCCTCCCCCTTTATATGCTCATAGGGTATCAAGTCTCTTCTTGGTAGCCTGCTATCCTTCTCTGAGTGCCACCAGGCCTCCCTATCCAGGGGACGTGACCAAATATGGGGCACCAGAGTTTGTGTGAAAGTCAGTCCCCGCTCTCCACTCAACTGTGGAGAATGTCCTGTCTGTTGGGTAGATCTGGGTAGGGGTTTGAAGTTTTCTGCACGTATTGTCCTTGGCTGGTGCCATAGTTTGAGCAGGACCCCTGGGCCCAGATCTGCCTATCATATTGTTCTACTTGTAGGTCTCTAGGACCCTCTGGATCCTTCTACTTATAAATATATTTTAAAAAAGAATACAAAGACAAAGGTTGATAAAGCCAGTAAATATACAATGAATTGCTTTTAAATACGGACGCTGTATTATTTGCATGGACGGTATATTAGAAAATCTCTAGAATAATATAACTTATAGAATTAATTTCTCCATCCATATATATATATATATGTGGGATTTCTTGGAATGATGTATAGGCTGTAGTCCAACCAATCTAACAATGGCTGGCTATGAATTGAAAGTGCAAGAATCCATCAGTTGCTCAGTCCCATGAGGCTAGATATCTGTTAGTCTACAGTATATGCTAGAATACTGAAGAAACAGGCTCTAATGCCAGTGATAGAATACATGTGCTAGCAAAAGGCAAGAGCAAGCAAAGAACAAAAGCTGCCTTCTTATATGTCCTCCTATAGATATAGCCGAAGGTATGGCCCAGATTAAAGATGTGTCATACTGCCTCAAAATCTGATCAAAGGTGTGTATCTTCCTACCTCAAACGTCCCAGACTAGAAGTGGAATCCCCTCTTCAAACCAAGCTAAAAACAAACAAACAAACAAACAAAATACCCTTGGTATGCCTTCCGTTTCTGGATTGTACTTCATTCCAGTGTTCTCAAGTTGACAACCAAGAATAGCACAAACAGGAAAAAGACAATTTTAGCCAAGTTGTTAAATCCCCTCTGATCGTTATCACACACACATACCAACAAAAGATGACACCAGGACAAAGGGACGTGGAAAAAACAACGTTATAGGATAGTTTGTCTCTGCAGAGTCAAGCGTAGTTGCCAGCTCTGTGGTCTGAAACTTTACAGCTTTATCCTGAGATGCCAAGGACTGGAAGTCTCATTCTAACCTTCTCTAAAGCAGGACAGGCATCACAAAGGTCTGATGACAGCCTTCCAGGAGAGAGAGGGTAGGCCCCGCATTGTCTTGTGGTTAGATCATATAGCTTTCTTCTAAGACTCTGATTAGCTGTGATGCAGGTCTTGGCCTATGTGGGAACATACACAAGTATGACAATATAATGAAAGAGGCATTTCTCTTTGGGTAAAAAAAAAAAATCTATTGACAAAGTGCTTGTGTTAGCAACATGAGGATCTGAGCTAAATCCCTAGACCCCATACCTGACTTAGTGGCTCATACTTGTTTTCCCAGCACTAGGGACATGAAGACACGAAAATCCATGGGGTGCACTGGCCAGCCAGTCTAGCCTAATTGGTGAGCTCCAAGCCTATATGTTAGAAGTCTTCTGTCAAACGAGGTTGGTGGTATTCCTGAGGATGCCACCTAAGGTAGTTACTCCAACCTCCACGTGTACCTCCACACATGCACATGTGTGCCTGCACTCACACGTGCAAACTATTTATACAGTTTTCCATTTATAATGGGATGTATTTCTTTTTTTTTAATTGACTACTCATTCTCAATGTGTTTTACTCTCTCTTTGCCACTTCACACTGTAGAAACTTCAAATTTAGCACATATAGTTCTTTGTGCATTTCTGTTAGTGATTTCTTCCACACTAAATTGTGAAATCATCCAATAGAAAGGCTTCATTTTCTTGGTATTTTCAAGTAGAGTTGCCTTTTACTGATTGAAATATGGTATGCTTATCTGTCAAATTTAAATTAATATTTGCATTGACGTTGACAGGAAAAGTCATTCTTCAAACCAAGTTACTATAAATTTATTTCTCTCCGTGTCTTGTGACATTAGTGTATCAAGTGCTATGAAAATTCCATTATGCAACTGTAGAGTATCTGGCGACTAGAGATTGAACTCATTTTTCTTTGTCTAGTCTCTTAGTAACTATGCCCCTTCTCAGTGTACATGTATAGGTTAAGCAGCATTTCTACCACTTTAGTAAAGCGCAGCATCCCTGTGGCTTTTGCTTCATCTATATGTGACCTATATTTAATATTTTTAAAAGCAAATCAAGGTAGCCCTAAAATCAAATTCCTTAGAAGTTGAATAATATTACTAAATAAACATGAAATTAAAATGTTAGTAGTTCTAAGCCCCAGAACCTTTTCATAGAAAATATCCCCAACTCTAGGGACATTTCAAATCTTGTATACAAGTCCTAAGTGTTGGTATTCCAAGTTTTAGGACCTCACTCAGGGATAAAAATGTTCCTTATCTAGAGTCATCCCATAAACCAGATAGAACTTGTTCCTGAACAATGTATTACTTTGTTTGCATCTCCCCTACCTCAGTCATTTGGATGAAAAACATAAAACATAAGCTAATTATGGCTTGATTTTTTACAGCAAGATATCCAGTGTCTTTTGTGTGAGGGTCTAGAAGGAATCAGCCACATAGCTCTTCTTATAGAAAGGGACAGCTCTGTATCAAAATGAGAAAAACCTGACAAATTCCAAACGCCCCCTCTTCAGGCACATCTTCCCCAGAGAAGCTTCTCACTCAGGCACTCACGTACAGCAGTCATAACAAAAGGATATATATCAGAAGAGAGGTACAGGATTCCCTTCAAGGTTCGAAGACAAAATGGTCCCTAAGATTTTATATATATATATATATATATAAACTTACAATGAGGACTTTTTTATTTACTTGGCTTTTTAAAAATATCCAAGGGAGGGTTTAATGGATTCAAAAGGCAAAAGCATCTGTGAACACAGTGCATACACTGGGCCACATGAAGACACAACACTCCACACAGTCAAGTGATATGAAAGTAAACTTGTCTTTAACATGGATATGATATCTTATTACTGGGGCATGAAAGGTTCTGGGGGGGGGAGGTAAGACATATAGTTAGAAAGAAATTGTGCCCAGTGTTTCATGAAGTGCTTGATAAAAAGAGTGTTATTCTCATTTTATAAATGAAAAAGTTAAGACCCGATCAAACTTAGAGCTATTTTGTTACAGACTGGCAATAATTGTGTGCTACCATTTGCCTGTTTTACTCCCTCTTTTAAAACATATGGCTTTCTATTGTTTCTCTTGTTTTTATTCATTTCCTAACATGTTCTAGGACATTCTTCCCCGACTTCTTAGCTCTCTAGATACACACTGATGAGGCTCTAAAGTAGAACATAGACTTAGAAATACAGATGTGTTGGGTTACTCTATGTTGGGGCTTAAAACGCCTCCACTCTTTGAGTCCCCATGTAAGGAACTGCGCTTAGTAGGTAAAAACCTATGCAAAAACCAATTTAGGAGTACACTTTCATAAGCTAGACTTGAGTCTCAGTCACCACAGGTGAGCATCAGTCAGGAAGGGAGTGAGTGCACTGATCCTACCATGTTCAAAAGAAACAGAGTAACAATCAATTGATGTGTAGCCCACGGTCAACTTTGTGTCCATACATGGAACCTACCCGCCTGCATTGTGAAGCATTGCTCCATCGCTGCCTTCTGATTTTGAGGGCTGTCTCAGTAGTGAATCATGTTTTGTCTCAAGTTTTTAGGGAAAATACCATTGAAAATGCTACTGTGCCGTTTAGTAGACAAATAGGAAGAAGAAACGTTGTTTATAAAGTAGCTGTACCTGCAGGGAAAGCTAGGAATACAAATGCTGTCCTATCAGACAGCTGAAGTAGTTCACCTGATTGACTTCTTAGTCTGATTGTGTAAATAGATTACACTTCATTTCCCAAAGGCTCTCTACCATACTGAAACCTTGATCCAGTCCTCCTAAGCCTCCCCATATCCATAAGACCAGACTCCCATAATCAATACATTATCAATTAACTCCCATTTATCTTTGATTATTTTCATGCTAATTGAAAACATACATTATACATTTTGTGCATTTGTTCATTTATTTCCTTCACAGAATGAAAGCTGTTAATTTCAAGAGAGAAGAGGCTGTGCACTTCTGTTAATTATGACAGTCTCAGCATTTAGGTGACTGCTAGGAAGTTAACTGGGCTACAAGATGAGTTGGGGGGCATATGTTCCAGATGATACTTTTTTTTTTCTTCAACAAGGGTCAAAGCAAGCTAGACTGCAAAGCCGAGAATCTAGAGAAATCAGAAGGATCAAGATTCTGGCAAACCTGAGATGTTATGCCAAAATGGTATATGTAAGAAAACAGATCCAGCATTCCTTTCTAGGCCCTAAGACAAAATGGTCTCTGAAAATCAGCATTAACTGAAGGAGGAATAGAGGACTTAGAAAAGAAACTTAAGAGGTAGAACATCATTCAGATCATAAAATATATATGCAACAGTGAAAATAACAGATTGGAGACATCTTTCAGAAACTCCCTGAAACTTGGTTTTGACTTCTGCAATGTGTGTCCTGTGCTGGAAAAGCACAGTGGAGCAATGAGAGCTGCTGATAGCGTCATTCTGCTTTCTACACTGGCCTAGTGCCAGTGGGGCCCGGTGTAGAGCTAAGTCCCACCCACATTTGCTAACAATAAGGCAGAATAAGGTGGTTTGAGACAGTGATGCTTGGCACTCCATTTCTACAATCCCCTGCTCACAAATTGTGATGTCAGCAAGACCCAGTATGGAGTAGAATTTCTTCCTTCTCCCGACAACTATTAGGAGGGGTGCTAGTGTGCACACATGCCACTCCCTTTACCCCCTTTTATTAGTGATCCTTACTGAAGAAAGAAAGAAAGAAAGAAAGAAAGAAAGAAAGAAAGAAAGAAAGAAAGAAAAGAGAAAGGAAAGGACATGACTACTCCTAGGTATGGTGGGAGAGAAAGCTTATTATAGCTATGTGGCAGAACACAGCCAGAGGCAGACACATCTGGGAGAGTCCAGAGTGGCCAGAGAGTCCAGGAGGGGGGAAGAGAAGGGAGAGGGGGGATCCAAGTACAGCAGCCAAAATGTCTGGATTACATAGGGAAGAGCCTCTGGGGGGCAGCCTCTGGGCTGGAAAATTTAGGGTAGTGGGTGGGGTATGTCATCCATACCCTGTAATGGGCAGGGATGCTGGGAGAACCTGGCAGCCAGTTCCGCTTTGATGTTTAAATGGGTGCCTCAGCTATTTGTCCCTGGTTTGAAACTTAACAGTTAGTAGTGTAATTTCTACCTGCACACAGTAGCAGTGCAGAAGAGTCTGAAAATGTGAGGTGGTCCTGACACAGCAGAGATGAGCAGAAAACAGTATAAACTCAGCAGCAAGGATAAAGAATATGATGGTGCAAAGCAGCACTAGCTCATGCCCTGCCCTCTTTCCATCTCCTCTTACGTTTTAAGAAGTTTTCAACGATTATGAAGCTGAAAGATTCTAAGTAAATAATAAATTGAAAAAGTACAGACATAGAAAAAGGCACAGACATCCTGTGCACTATGGATTGAGAGAACTAACAAGGATTCGACATTGAACCCCCTCATTGTAAGGTTTCCGAAAGCTAAAATGTTACGAGCATGCTATGCCAGAAACATACACTATCATGTTTGTGTCTTTCCACACTGTCAGGATTTAATGGTTACAATAAATTCACAAAATTGAACAGTTTCAATAACAAATTGTCATATAATCTGCATATGATCTGCCTGCCTTAGTGTGACCAAGGTGAAATGCACGTTCTTTATTCCAATCTTAATTTACTAATAGTAACCCTCATGTTACACATAACAGAGGTGGTGTGTGTGTGTGTGTGTGTGTGTGTGTGTGTGTGTGTGCGCGCGCATGCATGTAGCTTAATGAATAATTATAAGTTAACAAGGCTACGCAGAGTTTAAGAGGTTTCAGAAGTGGGCTGAAGAAGAGTCTGCGTGGATAAGATAATGAACCAGACATCTGCTGGGAGGGAGACACTGAGCACAAAACTGCAGACTTCAGCTTGAAGAGAAAAGGTCAAACGTGGTCTGAAGTAGAAAACTGGCCAAGAGCAGTAAATGGCGGGCCAGGTTCAAACAGGTAAACAGGCAGGCAGTCCAGTAGGCAGTATCAACAGCAGGGAAGAAAGTCAAGAAGAAGCTCCAGGAAGAGTTGGGAAGTCCTCAGTTCTTGTTATGCACAGCAGCTATCAGGAGATAGGTTGGTGTGCATCCATGCCATTGCAGTAGTGGGTATCCATTCCTTTATGAGATCTACATGAGGGAATTACAATTCCTTAGTCTGGCACATCTTCTAAGTTCTTGGTCCAGATTTCCTTCATATTAACATCTATGTGCCCTTATGGTCTTAATTCTACACAATAAACTTTTAGGGTGGCTGTCTTTCTATAACCAGGCACAAGTCATTTTCCATTCTGTTCTGGGTGAGTGGTTGCCTGACCAGTGATACAGTTTCTGGGTCCACTCTGAATCTGCAGTTATCCTTCTCTCTCAAAATGGAGCCGAAAGTTACTTGTAAAATAGAGTTCCCTAGGGCAGGGCATAGCCTGAAAAAACACTATGGAGTAGCCTGATCTCAGTGCAGATACTGAAATACTGAAATACTGAAATATCACACTATATACTGTACATACACACACACACACACACACACACACACATATATGCCCTCTGTGTATTAAAAAATTAGCAGCACTGGCTACAGCTTAGTGGTAAAACCCTTACCATGTATGCACAAGACCTTAGGTTCCGTAACCAGCACCACAGAAAAAGTACTTCAAATGTAGAAGGAATAAGAAATGGCGACTGTTCCAGTTTGATCATTACATATATGCATGGATTATATTATCATGCTGAATCCTACCAATATGTACAGCCAAACAATAAAACTCCCAAATGATAAAATGGAAGAACCAATCTTACCAAATGGTATTACTTTGCTCAATATGCCACAAACCTATCACACATTGGATGTCACATTCTGGAGTATTTAGTTCAAAGATGAAGTTTCTTTCAGTTTCTAGAAAGGTTTATCTTCCTGTCTTGGTTAGGGTTTCCATCACTGTGAATAGACAGCATGACCATGGCAACTCTTATAAAGGACAACAGTTAATTGGGGCTGTCTTACAGTTTCCTGCCATTATC
The DNA here is from genome assembly GCF_903995435.1 of Acomys russatus. Lineage (NCBI taxonomy): Eukaryota > Metazoa > Chordata > Mammalia > Rodentia > Muridae > Acomys > Acomys russatus. Next base: position 20,123,814 of record NC_067169.1, on the reverse strand, counting down.
ATCATGGCAGGAAGCATGGTAGTATCCAGGCAGACATGATGCTGGAGAAAGATCCAAGAGTTCTACATCTTGATCCGCAAGCAGCAGAAGGAGACTATATGCTGCACTGGGCGTAGTTTGAGCAAATAAGACTTCAAAGCTTGCTACCACAGTGATATACTTCCTCCAACAAGGCCACGCCTCTCCTAACAAGGCCACACCTCCTACTAGTGCCACTTCCTAAGGGCCTATGGGAGCCATTTTTACTCAAACCAGCACACTATCTTATATACACTCACTTTCTTGCTGTGGCCTCTCACATCACTCCCTCTGTATAGGAATAGGAAACAGACAGGGCTCTCATTATTCTCTCATTAGGCTCTAATCCTATCATATTAAGGCTCAACCTTAGATCTCCTTCAACATTAGTACCTTCTCTAATGAGGCTATTTCCAAAGAACACTTCAACATGTCAACTTCAGTAATAACACATATTAATTACTTCTTTAAATAAAAATGCTATAAGCAGATCAGTGGAAAGGGCCAGCAGAACTGACTTTAAAGTGACCACATTATGTTCTGTATATGAGAGACATATTTGATTTATAAAGAATAAGATAGGGTGTAGCGGCAGTTTTGGTTTCTTTAAAAACTTAGTTATGTTATATAAACAAGTTTTTGTTGTAATCCCAAGTGTGAGATATAGAACTGCTTTTAGTTTATCCACAGCTGATAATTACCTCCTGTAGCTTGGAGAGGGGTGTGCTCTTTGCCAGCTGGAGTTAGTGGAATTCTGAGGACTCTGGAGAGTCTAAATACCAGAGCGAGACAGCAAGAGAGTGAGGGAGCGAGGAAGAGAGAGAGAGAGAGAGAGAGAGAGAGAGAGAGAGAGAGAGAGAGAGAGAGAGAGAGAGAGAGTATGCTTCAAGAGCTTCAAGGAGGCAGATGGAGGAGGAAGAAGGCTGCTTGTTCATCCTGCTGCATTTGCAGTTAGCTGTTGCTGGACTGCTAGATATCCTGACAGCTGAGATTAGTATTTTCCCAAGGAACCAGATGACCTAACCAGCTGGAACTAAGTCTAAAGACATCTATGTCCCCTTTCCCTTCTAACCTCTTTATATTCTACCTAGGTTTGGGGTTTGGAAGGGAGGTAGAGGTTTAAGGAACCCCAAATAAACTAGAGTTTAACAAACAACTAGGGAGAAAGTAATAGTATAAAAACATACAGCATGAATGTATTAACCAAAAGAAAATTGGAGTGGCTTAGCTATCACGTGGTAAAAAGTTCATTGTAAAAGTCACTAGATGTAAGGAACAACTCATTAATGAGTTATAATGATCATATATATATATATACATATATATATACACACACAGAAGACAGAACTCTGAAACATGAAGAAAATAAATTAATAGAACTGAAAGGAGAAATGAATAATTCATAAACATAATGGGGAATCTTCAATATCATTCTCAACAACTAGACTTATTAGCTGAAAAAAAAAAACAGTGTTATAGAGCATGTTAACACTATAGACTAAAGGCACTGAAATTTATAGGATACATTACCCCGAATGTAAGAATGCACATCACTTTTCAAGAATTCTTAAAATGTTCATCAAGATAAATTGTGTTCTGGGTCATGAAATTCCTACAATTTAAAGGCACCTGTGACTGAATCTATTGACCTGACTTTGATCCCTGGGATTCACACGGTAAAGATGACAACCAACTTCTACAAGTTGTAAGTTATCCTCAGACCTCTACTATTTTGCCATGGCATGTGAACATACATACATACATATGCATGTACACACACTCACATAATCTCACATGCATACAAGCAAGCACACACACACACACACACACACACACTCACACTATGAAAAATTTAAATGTAATACAAAATTAGTAGTACTGAATTATAATTGAGAGGCCTAACTAAAAGACACATTTTATTTTAAACATTATCTATCATAAGCTAAGGAGGAGGGAGCAAGCAATTATACCAGGAGGTAAGCCTTTCAACTACTTCCTAGACAAAAAATACTGAATCTAACCAAGTCTTAGTTAAATACTCATAAAGTTCACACTAAAAGACTAATTATCACAGTTATGACAACTCAATATACTATGTCTGCCTTACAGACATAAGCACAGACACACTCAAACACATAAGTACATGTGCGCACACAAAACAAGAACACAAAAAGCAAGAAAACCCACAATCTACGCACACAATTCAAACATTAAAACCACTCAGTCGCCGAGGCAGAGGCAGGTGGATCACTGTGAGTTCGAGGCCAGCCTGGTCTACAAAGTGAGTCCAGGAAAGTCAAGGCTACACAGAGAAACCGTGTCTCAAAAAACTAAAAACAAAAACAAAAACAAAACAAACAAACAAAACCCCACAACAACAAAACCCACTCACTCTCCAATATGACACAAATAATGGAACTTGGATAGAGGATTTAAAGTAACTACAATTCTTAATTTCTAAGATCACGGATTTTTTTAATGTATAATGTAAGAATATGATTGTGATCAAATTCTCTATTGTTTCTTATGTATTTCACATAACATGATCTCCAGTCCCATACGAGTTGCCAGAACTTGCAGCCTCCTTTTTGTGTGTTTTAAAGCCAATAGTACTCGGCTATGAATATTTTCTATGTGTATTTATTAATAGATAAACACTTAGGTTATTTCTTTTTTATTTAATTAATTTATTCAGATTACAACTCAATTGTTATTCCATCACTTGTATCCTCCCGTTCTCCCTCCCTCCTCTTTCTTAGGTTGTTTCTTGACTAAAACAGTAGGAGTTGTAGAGAATAAGAGTGCGGAATGGTGCTTCCTCCCTCATAACAGGATGCCATCTTGGACTTTGCCTCCAGTAGCCATGGTAACTGGAGCAGAACAATAAATGATATAGCCACATCTATGATGATGGCAATGGAGCTACTGATACTCTCTAGTAGAGGAAGATTCCAGCTATTATTGTTCCTCTCCCCCATCCCTCATCTGCAAGTGATCTTAGGAAATGTTAGACCTCATGGAGATAAAAAGGTTAATCAAAACAGGGACATACACTATGATGCAGCTTTCATGAGGTCTCCACGCCTGAGGGGATTGGTAGCTTCTATGATTACTCTGTTTTGGAGTCACCCACATTCAATCTGGGGATTCTCACAAAATTTATCCGGCTGCCATGCCTATTAACTGCAAGGACAATTAAACAGTAAAGGCTTCTGGTATGAAAAGAAGGGAAGCTACGGAATTCAAGACAGCTCTGAGAAACTGGGCATGAATTCAGGCCCAACATCAGCAAACCAAATAACTCAATTGAAAAGTGGGGTACAGAGCTAAACAGAATTCTCAGTACAGGAATCTCTAATGGCCAAGAAACATTTAAATGCTCAACATCCTTAGTCATCAATGCAAATCAAATCAACTCTGAAATTCCATCTTACACCTATCAGAATGGCTAAGATTAAAATCTCAAGTGAAGCACATGCTGGAGAGGATGTGGAGAAAGGAGGAACACTCCTCCATTGCTGGTGGCAGTGCAAAATTGTACAACCACTTTGGAAATCAATCTGGCACTTTCTCAGAAAATTGAGAATCATTCTACCTCAATACCCAGCTATACCATTCCTGGGAATATACCTGAAAGATGCTCCCAATTTCATTAAACAAACACCAATGCACATAAAATGTGATAGGAACTGATACAATAAAAGTGGGTGATTTCAAAGCCCCATTTTCATCTTCAGATGCAGCACTCAAGCTAAACGTTAATTAAGAAACTGTAGCAATAAACTGCAATACATAAAATGCATTTAAGAGACAATATTCCATCCCTTAGAAATTCTTGGAACCATCTCTAAAGCAGATCTCACTCTCAGACAGAAAGTATGTCTTAACAACTACAAAAGGAGTTGGGTCGTGGTGGTGCACTCTTTTAATCCCAGCACTCGGGAGGCAGAGGCAGGAGGATCTCTGTGAGTTCAAGGCCAGCCTGGTCTACAAAGTGAGTCCAGGACAGCCAAGGCTACACAGAGCAACTGTGTCTCGAAAAACCAAAAACAAACAAAATCAAATCTTTTTTGATGAGCTTAGTACACAAACTGACATACAGAAGGCAACAGATTGCCCCCATCATTATAAGTAGATACCATTCAATCTGTTCGGAGACTGAACAGAATAAAAACTGATGGATCATTATCTTCTCTGCCTGACTGTTGACCTAGGACATCATTCACCTTCCCTTTCCTGGTGCTCAGGCCACTGACCTTTCAGTTTTCAGAACACAACCAGTTTCCACAGATCACCAACTTACAGAGGGCAGGGTGGAATTTCTCATCCTGTCATAAGATGAGCCACTTCCTTCTAATGAACTGTGAATACCCTCTGTATGCGCCCTTTCTCTAGTTAACCCTAAGAAACAGAGACTTGGGGGCCAAGAGTAGTTCCAGACAAACCATGGCAAGGAGAAGTTTTTTGAACTAGTGTGTGGGTATTCATAATCTTATTATGTTGGGAGCACAGCATGAAGGTTCTTGTGCCCCCAGATCTCCAGAGAAACCAGGAATGTTAAGCACAGAGGACTGTCCCCTTAAATAAAAGGATGTAAAACCGGTTCTTCTATCCAAAAGGCTGGAGCTTGGGATAATTAACAGCCTGGTGATCTGTGTTATCTGTTGGGCCAGGACCAGAGGAGATAGTAATCTAAATGACTCCTACAGCCAGGGGCTTCTCAAGCTCCCACAGCCAGGACCGGAGCAGATAGTAATCTAAATGACTCCTACAGCCAGGGGCTCCTCAATCATCCACAGCCAGGACCAGAGATACGTAATTGTCTAAATGGCCCTTCCATTATCTGTATAGCCAGAGGCTTCCCAGCTGTCAGGACCAGGACCAGAGGTAGATAATAGCCCAAAATGACCTTTATATTCTCTGTATGAACAACACCAAGCCATATACTTCCCTAGGCCCTTAAGATAGTACAGGTCGTCTGTTTATAGAACCCATCTTCTTGGGGGAAAATGACATGTACCCTGAGTTGAGTTTCGATGGAATTATGCTTCCCTGTGCACTGCAAATTTTAGCACAACAGAAGAGCTGTTCCCGATTTTTACTGTGTTTAAATTTATTGGAAAGAAACCATTGGAGTACCCAAAGTCTTGATCCAGTTTGACAAAGGCAATCTGAACTGAGTTTTCATTCTCACCTCTTCACAGTTTGCTTCCCTGCCTAGCCTGACCACCTGTGGGGTCCCCCTCATTATTAAATTTAGATATGCTAACAACTACATACTGTAGTAAAGATAGCACTCGTAGGTCATGCCATAACTTGACAAAAGAAATTGTATCTGTTTACTTTCTGTTGCTGTGATAAAATACCATGACCCAAAGCAACTTAATGAGACGAGGAGATTATAGTTTTGGCTTATGGTTCTAGAAGTGTCCATAATGGATGGTGAGGCATGGCAGGAGAAGGCTGGAGCAGAAAGCTAAAATTGTATAACACCAGCTTCAAACACAGAGCAGCAAACTAAAGTGGGGAGAGGGCTATAAACTCTCAGAGCTACCTCCAGGGACATAGTTACTCAGCAAGGTTATATCTCTAAAAATTCCATGCGCTCTTCCAACACTGCCACCAACCGAGGACCCAGTGTTCAAATATAGAGCCTTTATGGGACATTTCTCACTTAAACGACTATATCCTTCTTCCTGGCTTAAACAGGCTCATGGCCATCTCATATGTATTTAGTCAACTCCAAAAGACTTTGCTGTCTTTCACAGTCTCAACATTGTTCAAAAAGTGCAGTCTCTTCTGAGTCTGAAGGTAACATCTTAACTGTAACCCACTGTAAAATAAAAAAGCAAATTCTATGCTATCAATATAAAATGACACAGAATATACACCCCTACTTTAAAACAGAGGGATAAGATCAGAGTGAGGAGATACTGGACCCGACCATGACTGAAGCCTACCAGGCAAAGATCAAACCCTGACCCTAACACTTTGCCAAACTCAGGGGGAAAACTGAGGACAAAGACTACAGTCACAGTGGCAGGTCAGGAGATTAGGCAAGGGACTTTGCCTAGGAATCTAATGACATGCCAGGATAACAGCTCTCACCTGCAAGATGAACACTCTGGGACAGTATTCAAGGAAGACATGTGTCCTCTCCAGTCCATCAGTCTCAGCCAACATTACCCGTGGCTGATTGGAGCAGCCTTGGGCCAATGGTCTACTTCACTGCTGGGTACCTCAGTTAGGTGTAGGCCTTGATTCGACACAGTGCTAATTTGATCTCAGCATGCTAAAGCTGTGATATAACACGGCAGCATTCATGTCAGAGTCAGGCCGAATCCTATAGCCCCATCATAGGCTAGCAACAAATGAGGAATCTGGGACTAACCTGGGGATGCACAAACAATGTTACAAGCCAACAAAACACTGGAATCTTTAGGTGATGGATGGGTTGGGGTACAACTGGGTGGCAGAGTTCATGCCTACCATGTAGAAGCCCTGGATTTAGTTCCTAGTGAGAAAGTGAGAGGGAAGAAGAAAGAAAATGGAAAATAAACTAAAATAACTTTAAGGGAGCCATAGCCCTCAGTTAATGGTAATAAGTGATTCTATACACTGAGAAAAGAATGACCAGTATGGATGCACTTTTCAATAGAATTTCCTGAGATGTAATCTGAATAAATTATAATACATTAAAATTGAACAAAAAAAAAGAATTTTGGGGGGCTTACTGGCTACCATGCTTAGGCTATTCAGTGAAGTCCATGCATGTGAGAGACTGTATCTGAAAAAAAAATGTGGATGGTTGCTGAGGAACAGCACCCAAGTTGACTTCTGGCTTCTACTTACACATGCATTTGTGTGCACACACACATAAACATGCCAAACAAAAAGTAAGAAAAATCTAAAACCTTGTGTATTTCTGGTGGGAATATTAAATGGTAAAACTACTATGGAAAGTAGCAAGGTGGTGAATTAACTGGGCGTTAGTTACTGTAGCTCTGTGGTAGAGTACTTTCCTAGCATATATGTGGTCCTTTGATTCCCACTGCCACAAGAAAAATTTTTTTAAAGAATTATCATATGAAATTCAAAATTTGTACTTATCCAGAGATAATTACAAAGAATTTAAAGCAGGACAACTATCTCCCTATATGTGAAATCATATGTATTATGGTTCCCCATATATTAAATACACAAACACACACAGTTGAATGCATAGAAACAAGAAGTAGTATACTGTTGAGGAGACAGCTGGGAATGATGCAAAAGACATAGGTCAAAAAGTATGATGTTTTCCCAATCTGTAGACAGCCATTTCGAAACTGTGGTACAGTTACACAATGGAATACTATTCAGCTACTAAAAATAAAGAAATCATGAAATTTACAGGCAAATGCATGAAACTAGAAAAGATCATCCTGAGTGAGGTAACTCAGACCCAGAAAGACACACATGATAGGAGCCCAGCAGAGTACCATCAGTGTAATCTACCATATAAACAAACTGAAAGAAAAAAAACCCACATGATCATCTCATTAGATGCAGAGAAAGCTTGTGACAAAAAATTCCTGTGACCCCCAAAATTCCACCAGAGAACTCCGACAACTGATAAACACTTTTAGCAAATTGGTTGGATTGAGATTAGTTTTTTAAAAAATCAGTAGCCCTCCTGCATACAAACAACAAATAGGCTCAGAAAAAAACATTAGGGAAACCACACCTTTCACAATAGCCGCAAATAATATAAAGTATCTTGGTGTACCTCTAACTATGCAAGTCAAAGAAGAGCTGTATGACAAGAACTTCAAGTCTCTGAAGAAAGAAATTGAAGGGGATATCAGAAGATGGAAAGATCTCCCATGCTCACGGATCAGTAGGATTAACATAGTAAAAATGTCCATCTTACCAAAAGCAATCTACAGACTCAATGCAATCCCCATCAAAATACCAACACAATTTTGTAGTCCTTGAAAGAACAATTTAAGACTTTATATGGAAAAACAAAACAAAAAACAGAATAGCTAAAACAATTCTATACAATAAAAGAACTTCTGGAGGTATCTCCATCCCTGACTTCAAGCTGTACTATGAAGCAATAGTAATAAACACTACATGGTACTAGCACAGATATAGACTGATTGATCAATGGAATTGAATGGAGGACCCAGAAATAAATCCACACACCTCCAACCACTTGATTTTTGACAAAGGAGCCAAAACCATACAGTGGGGGTGGGGGTGGGGTGAAGACAGCATCTTCAGCAAATGGTGCTGGTCTAACTGGATGTCTACATGTAGAAAATGCAAATAGATCCATATTTATCACCCTGCACAAAATTCAAGTCCAAATGCACCTAAAACCTTAACATAAAACCAGATACACTAACTATAATAGAAGAGAAAGTGGGGAAGAGCCTTGAGCTCACCGACACGGCAGACAACTTCCTGAACAGAACACCAATAGCTCAGGCCTTAAGATCAATAATTAATAAATGGTACTCCATGAAACTTAAAAACTTCTGTAAGGCAAACGACACTGTCAATAAAATGAAATAGCAGTCAACAGATTGGGAAATGACCTTAATCATGGTTTATACTCAATTATAAGTGGACATTAGCCATACAGGATAAACATAGTATAATGCACTGACCTAAAGAAGATAAGTAACAAGGAGGATCCAAGGGAGGATGCTTGGATCTCACTCAGAAGTAGAAATAGAATACACAGAGGTAGTGTTTGAAGAGAGGAAATGAGATAGGAGAGGGAGTGTGGAAAAATATGAGGGTGGAGATCAGACCTTGGGACTGCGGCGGTGGGAGGACAAAAGGCCTGTAGAGAAAAGAGAAACTTGGCAGAGGAATCTCAGTTACGAGCTGGAGACCTAAGTCAGGGTAGGATCCTGGGAGGATATGAGGGGAACTCTAGCAGAGACTTCTATCAGGTACCACAGAAACTGAAGAGGATTCTCCCCAACTAGACAAGACTCCTAGTAGAGAGAGGGGAGCACCAACCCACCACAGAAACTTTGACTCAAAGTTTACCCTGCCTACAAGATGAGGCAGATAGAGCAGAGATTGAGGAAATATCCAGCCAATGCCTGACCAAACCCAAGACCCACCCCATGGGAGGGAGCCAACCCCTGACACTATGAATGATACTCTGCTATGCTTGCAGACAGGAGCCTAGCAGAGTTGTCCTCTGAGAAACCCCACTCAGCAGCAGTTTGAAACAGATGCTGAGATTCACAGCCAAAACTTGGGTGATACAGAGGGAGTCCTGCAGAAAAGTGGGAGGAAGGAGAAAAGGACCTGGTCAGGACAGGAGCTCCACAAGAAGACCAACAGAACCAACTAACCAGGACCCAGAGGGGCCTGCTGAAACTGAAGCACCAACCAAGGACCTTGCACAAACAGGACCTAGGTCCTTAACAGAGATGTAGCAGATGGGCAGTTCAGGCTTCATGTGGGTCCTCTAATAATGAGAGCAGGGGCTGTCTCTGACATGGGCTTTGTTGCCAGCTGTTTGATCGCTTCCCCCCTGGTGGGAAACAGGCCAAGCTCAGTCCTGATGTGACTTGATGTGCTGAAGTGGATGGGTGGGTGGGGCTCCCGTGGGGCTCCCCTTTTCGGAAGATTAGGGGAGGGAGATGGGGGAAGAGTTGGGGGACTGGGAGGAGAGGAGGGATGGGGCTACAACCAGGATATAAACTGAATAAAGAACATTTTAACAATGGGGGAAAACGATCTTCATTGAAATCACCCCAAATTTTATCAGCAGCATAGGCAGTGCTAAGCCGTGCCTCCCAGGTACCTAGAGCTTCACCCCATCTTGAGAGCTAACATTATCTTAACTTTAGGAAAACAGGGCACTTAAAAACTGGTTACATGGGTTAAGGACTGAATTAAGATAATCTGACTAATGACTTTAAAAGAAGAGGAGATTTTGGAAAAAATCAAGAGATACCAAGGGTATATACGTGCATAGGAGAGGTGAGAACACAAAAGGCTACCTAAGAGTCAAGGAGAGAGTCCATGGGAGAGTCAAATCTTACTCAGACCTCAACTTGGAATTTCAGATTTCCCAAATCGGTGAGCATATGAATATCTGGTGTTTATGCAATCTATTCGTAATATTTTGTTACGAGAGTCCTAGGCACATACTGTATTTCTGTCTTTTTAGAATGACAGCAGGAAAATATGCCCAATTTGTCAAAGTCCAGTGTGCACAGTCTAGTCTGTAGTAGGTGTATAATCAATATGTACTCACTATGTAATATCAGTGAAATAGAGTTGGGGAAGGGGCTACCCTTTATTGATATTTGCATATGGCAGAAAACTAGAGGGTGGGAAATAGGCTAAAAGAAAGGGTACGTGGGTTCATATGGCATGAGTTCGATTCTGCACAGCTTTATCATTAAGGGTGATAGTCTCTTCTGGGATCGGGCTGCCTGATTCATAACAGTTTCATTATTAGCTTCCTGTGTGGCCATGGAAACGTCTTTTCATCTCTTTCTGTGATTCATTCTGTTTACCTGCAGCTGACATAATGATGGCTGTCACATCTTAGAGCAAGTAAGATTAAATTCAACAACATGAGCAAAGCTCATATAAATTCACAGAGACTGAAGCAGCACGCACAAGGCTACATGAGTTTGCATCACAGTCCTCTGCACTCATATTATGGCTTCCAGACATTATGTTAAGTGAAATAAATCAAGCATAGGAAAACTTCTATTGCTAAAATAGTTGATCACAGGAGTTGAGGTATTTGCTTGATCCCCAGAACTACATAAAAATATCAGGTGTGGTAGCACACTCTTGTAATCCCAGAAATGGGGAGGTGAAGACAGACAGGGCCGTAGGGCTCAGTGGTCATGTCCAGACAGTTAGCTTAAAGACCTATCGGGCGAGCATCAGGCCAGGGAGGTCTTGAAGAACATCACCCAAAGTTGTCACCACATAGACTAATTCTAATACTCTAATTTGGTCATGATACATTGTATACACTCATCACACTTATAATGCCATAACTTGTAAGTAAGCACAAATATTATCAATTAAAAACTAACTGCAATAGCCAGGGATGTAGGGTGTTTGTCTACCATGCATGAAGCCCTGGTTCAACCCTCAGCATCACAGGAACCAGGTGTGGTGGGAAACACTTAGAGTACTAGGACTAGGTGGGTGGAGATGGGATGATTAGAAGTTCAAGGCTAACCTTGCCTTTATAGTGAGTTGGAGGCCAGCCTTGGATATATAAACTCCTACTTCAACAAAAATAGAAAGAAAGAAAGAAAGAAAGAAAGAAAGAAAGAAAGAAAGAAAGGTAAAAATTTTTGTATAGATTAATAAATACATACAAAAATACAATTGTAGTCATTGCACAAAATGAAATAATATAAAAATCACAGAGCTGCCATTGCAGGTTATTTGATCTCAGTGAGATCCCAGAGATTGTGAGTTGTAAAACCCTGCCTTTGATCCCATTGTGAATCCTCCTGAGATTGAACTGTAAATCCTTGTTTCTTATGGTTGAGCCCTAAAACACCTTTAATCCAAGAACTTTTTGTTCATTGTAAACAGGTGATTAAGGTGTGGTTCAGCCAGCCTTACACACACCTTTAATCCAAGAGCTTTCTGTACACAGGCAGAGCAAGAAACCAACTGACAGTGTTTAAAGAGTAGGAGAGACTTTGAGTTGAGGTATTTAAGACAGCTTGTAGAAGTAGAGGGGTCTTTAGTCTTTTGGGCTTTTTTGCTGTTGGGCTTTACTCTTGGGATTTTAGCTTTTAGCTCTTTGGCTCTTAGCTCTCTAGCTCCTCAGCTCCTCAGCTCTTTGGCCTTTGGTTCTTTGGGCCTTGAGCCAGAAAACCTTCACCCTCAGGTTTTTGGCCTTTTCCTCCTGGGTGGTCAGGCTGAGCTAGTGAGCCATTTGGGCCTTTTCAATCAGATGTGAGCTGAGTAGGAAGGTCAGCTGGGTGCTTTCTCTGCCTCTCTGAGCTAGCAGGTTTTTTGCTCCAGCATCTGGACCCTGAGTCTTTATTGGAAAAATAGAACGATCAGGAATTTTCAATTAAGACTTCCCCATATCTCTGTAACTAATTGAATATATAGATTCTAAGCCACTACAATTTGGTTTCCCGGCTCCATATAAAAGGAAGCATATTACCTTAGAATTCAAAGACAATTTAGCCTTTCATGTTAATGTATCTATAATGTATACACCTCAAGAAGTGGCCACATTTTCAGTGTGTGTGTGTGTGTTTGTGTGTGTGTGTGTGTGTGTGTGTAGGCATATGTGCAGATGTGAGGGCAATACTGGATCTTGATCACTCATTACCTAATTCCCTTGAGACAGGTTCTGTCACTGGACCTGGATCTCACTGTTTTGAGGTCCAGAGGTCCCTTTGTTACCCGCCTGAGCCAGGTCTCTGGTTACAGGCACATGTGACCACACCTAGCTTTTTGTTGTTGCTGTTGTTTGTTTGTTTTTTACATGGGTGCTTGGGCTCTAAATGGAGGACTTCATGCTTTCACAGCAAGTGCTCTTTCCCACTAGGCCTTCTTTTTAAGTTATCCTGTAGTGCCTCATGCTTGTCCCTCATATATCCCCTCTCAAAACACTACAATTCCTTTGGATTCCTTTCTGGTTCTGAGATGTATAGCTACTGATAGAAGAATCCCTTTCGAATTTTCACATTGTCTAGATTACAAATACTAGGATGAGAAATGGCAAAGAATTGGAAAACAGCTCCCATTTTAAGAATAACTCTATTATGGGTAATAGGAAAGGAATGTTTTTCTAACTTTGTTTTTGCTATTAATCAAAAGCCAAAAACAATTAAATAAAAGCACTAAGCATTGCAAAGACCGAGGTTTGCGAAAGACAAATATCTAGTAATTTTTTTTTTTATAATCCCAAAGTTCTCTGTATCTCCTTTGTCTAGGAATGAGAGAAATCATTCCTATTAACTGAGCTTTCAGGTTTTGTGCAGTTTTCTTACTTATGACTCAAAAGGGTTCTTCTGAAGAACTGATTAAACAGAATCCTATACAGTCGTTCATTTCATAAAGTAAGCAGGCATAGTCCAATATGAATCTATACACTTTGGAGGCTACAGGTCTTAATGAAGAGGAATAGCAAAAACGGGAAGGATATATATATGTGTGTGTGCGTGTGTGTGTGTGTGTGTGTGTGTGTGTGTGTGTGTGTGTGTGTGTGTGTATTCACAATGATACATATCCTCCAGCACCCATCCCTTGAGGTCAGGTGTCCTCCAGAAAGGGAGAGCAGGAAGAACTGTTCTGTCTGCTGTTTAGCAGGACATGCATTTGAACTCCGCCCACTTTTCAAAGATTAGTTTCTCTCCAGGTGAGCATCTTTTCTCTGTGTGCTCTCCAAGACTCCGTAACAGTGTTGAAGGCTGACTCGGGTTCTATGGTCAGTGAAGGCACTAAGGTTCTGTACTAGCTTCCTTTCATCTTGGTGCCTGGAAAGATCAAAACAATGCTATTCGATCGTCCTGGAGGTAGATATCTAAATGGATCCATTGGGCTCAGTTCTTCTCAGAGATTTTAGGGGAGAACCTTTCTTCCACTTTTATTTAGCATAGAGGTTTTGTACAAACTTGAGATTGAATTATTTTTCTCCTTTTTCCATATACAATTATATACATATACAATTATTGAGAACTAGAGGCCCTTGTACACCATTTCCATGGCCACTGGGCACGATTTACCAGAATGAAAAGAGAGAATCTAGGTATTTGTTGCCAACACAAACGCTTATCAGGAACTCTGAGCTTCAGGTCTAGGAAAATTTAGGAAAGAGGGGGCTGGCTGCAGATACACCGCACCAACACGCTGCACCAACCAAGGAAAGCAGCTTGGCTTCATTTTCAACAAGTGACTGATGCTAGCCTTCCAAAGAAGCAAAAGGTTGACCTACTAAGTTTTAAACACTTGACCTTCCCCTTTCCTCCCTCCCTCAGATCCCTCCAGGATCAAGACTGTCAATTTTGCTTTTAGGACTGAGGAAGCCAGGGGCTTGCGGGTGGGGATGGGGTAGGGTGGGGGCACAAAAGGAAGACAAGCACTGCCAATCCGCACTGCCAAAGTAGAATTTCCTGTGCTCTCCCCGCCCCCACCTCCAGCTACCTTGTCTCTGGCCCTAGCACAGCAGCCTGGCGTCCATACTGAGGACCTGAGTCTTTTGAACACTGCGGAGGCAAAGCTCCTAAGCGAGGAAAGCTGCGCTGGCGAGGCCAGACACCGGTGGGTGCACAGCCCCATGCGCCGCCCGCAGGGGGCCTTTGCAGCAGAAGGTGCTCTCGCTGATGAGCTATTATCCCAGGGCACGCAGCGCAAGCCCTAGGACGCGCTCAATCTGCGCCAGGCCTCAGCCTTAAGGGCTCTTCTGCCAAGTTCCAGTGGAACGCCTAGTGTCTGGGGGATGTAACTGGGCTCTGCGGAGGAGGCGCGGTTCAGGGCAAGGGGCTGTGCCCTTGCAGCCTTGCCAGTGCAAGATTACAGCTGCGGATTCTGCAGGAAGGGGCAGCGCCCGCGCCTGCACGGGGGTCGGGGGGGGGGGGGCATCGCCACACGCCAACTGGTTTAGGCAGCAGGTGCGCTGGTTTTGATTCCCTTTACTGTTTGGAGCTGCCTGGACCCCAGGACATTTTCCTGAAGGTAAAGTCCACGGAGTGGACTCACTCCCCTGCTCTTCCACTTTTAGCTTCCACACATTTAGCATTTAAACGTTCAGTGTTATGTCTTTTGAAGTGGTTTACCCTTGCAATCTCAATTCTTTGATGCGGTGTTGTTTTTTTAAAGCCATTTGTCACTGTTATCCAGTGCTGTCTCCTAAGAAGGCAGCACTTGTGTGCTTGCACACGCGTGCGTGGATTTTCAACTTCTTTCCTCGAGGGAGCTGAAACCAGAAGTGGCCATTTTTACAGTATAGTACAGTCAGTATAAGTCTGTGGTTTGGAAATGCATGATAAACAGCGAAGAAACGGGAGTGGTGGCAAGTTTAAAGGAGTTATAGAGATTGTGGAGAGGTTGTGGCTTTAGAAGCAAATGATTTTGTTAATTTATTGAAAGGTTATTATTCCTCTTTAGTTTTTAAAATCTTGTAAGTAATTTTGAAAAGTAAAGGTTAAGTGTTGCAATTTCTGTACAAATAATCTGTAAACATTTTACACAAAAATATGTGCAAATAACACCATGGGCATGCTACGTCAGAAACGTAGGTGGGGAAGTTTGCCTTTCCGTAATGTCAGAATTTGATGGATGACAATGAAATTGAAAACTATATCGTTAATTTGCTTTCTTTTACTAAGTCCTAGTGATTTCAACCTATAGTTGGGCATATTCTCAGATCCCACATTATAATTCACACAGTGAAATTGTGCGTGTACATAGATATGTGCATACATAGATATGCATTTATGTTACAGAATTGCTAAGAAAAGGTAAAAGAGCTTGCAGAGGTCAGAAAGGCAGTACTGAAGATACAGGTGGAAAGCTTGATTAGTAAAGGCTAAGGAAACATGTCTTTAGGCACCAGGTAGTAAGTTTTAGGAACAGATGGTATGATAGTGTATTGTTCTGGGCACAGGTTTTTAAGATTCCAATGGCAGACCAGTTTGAATGCCAATTAGAAATGGGCTGTCTGTCCATTGCAGGATAAACTACACTTGAGCTGGAGACTGAGCTGGAGGTTCTTTGTGTTGGCTAGTGCCCATGGCCAGTGGCCAAGTGATAGGTCAGTGCATGTGCCATGACCTTGCACTGGGATTCTCCTTCTTTTATTGTCAAGGTGAATGGACTTCAATATTTGTTGGTCTGGTGTGTTTGGTTATGTTGTGGAGTCTGGTAGTGCTAATATGGTTTTGCTCTGCCCATGTGTTCCGGGCTTCATGTAGTAAATTCACCGGTGGTTAGATCGTATTCTTACAAATAAGTTGTGTATCAGATATTACCTTATAATTGGTGCTGGACAGATGAATTTTGTTTACTTGCATAAAGAAGATACAGGTTCATTTTACTTTGACAGTTGAACTCAAATGTTGAGCCAACTATTGATTTAGAAAGCAAAATTCTCCAGGGCAAGGCACAGCCTGAAAGTTACTGCTCAATATAATCTGGAATTACTTATCACAGGGCACTGCCTCCTTTCCACAACTAAAGGTATTCGTAATAAAATTAAATGGCTAGCCCGGTGGTGGTGGTGGCGGCAGTGGCACATGTCTTTAATCCCAGCACTTGGGATGCAGAGGCAGGTGGATCGCTATGAGTTCCAGGCCAGCCTCGTCTACAAAGTGAGTCCAGGACAGCCAAGGCTACACAGAGAAACCCTGTCTGGAAGACCAAAAACAAACAAACAAAAAACCAAACAAATAAAATTAAATGAATGTTCCAACGTATGTACAGTGAACGTCTCTCATTTGCTGGTGTTAGTATTTGTAAAACAGAATCTATGTTTTACTCTAATCCCATCATAAGTACACATTAATAATGTGGACTTAATAATGTGAACATTTCTCTTTGCTAAATTTTGAGAAAACAATGCAAAGAAGTGAGCTGTACAGGACTAAAAAGACTAAGTTACTTGCTGAAAGTCACGTGTTAAGTGACAACTAGAATTAAGAGAATCTTGTAAGGCCATCTGCTTGAGCTCTGTATTATGAACACCCTACCTGTCTCCTTCTGCATGCTCTTAGGGAGCTAGCCACACCTTTCTCAGAAACTGGTGTACTATTTCATTAGGATTAGAAATCGAAATTACTGATGAAAATTCAAGATTTGAATACAATCACCCACTTTTTTTTTTAAAAAGGGGGAATCATTTATACATTCCTAACCCAGTAAAAGAATGATTTGGAAACTAGAAGTGAGAGTATAAATTTTCAAATCTATATAATAATTGGTCAAAGCCATCAGTTCAGACAGTGGAGAGAGAGAGAGAGAGAGAGAGAGAGAGAGAGAGAGAGAGAGAGAGATACATGGCTTAATCTGATCTATTAACATGGGGTTTGTTCTGTATAACCTTGAGTAAAATTCAACAGTAGATATAACTCTGTCATATCTTAGTCTTTTCCTAGTCATGCAAACACAGTATGATATTAGATAATATCTTAATTTGTTCATTGTAGCAATAATTTGAAGGGGCCACAGGTTATGCATTAAATTATTGGTGAATACCGAATTGTCATTTCTGGCTATTTCCAATAATGCCACTGTGAACATCCTTATTTATGTCATTTGAAGACTATACGTGTTAGGCTTATGGGGGAAAAAGGATTTTATAAAGGTAAATAAAGCCACAAACCAGTTCTCCTTACAGGACAGATCTTATTTGAGAGGGGGCAGAACTAATCAGATGAAATCTTTTTTTAATTTTTATTTATTCATTTATTGATTGATTGATTTTTTTTTTATCAGATGAAATCTTAAGCTAACCACTGCAGACACTTAAAAAGTGGGCGAGGCTTTGGAACTAGGTAGGAAGCAAAGACATATTAAATCACAGTGCTTATAGATAAAATGTTATCATTGTGTGTTGAAATGTTAGGAAAAGATAACTTGTCACTTTGAGAGTGACACTCACCCACAGTTCATGTACTCCAGAAGTTGTATTGGATGGGTGATAGTCAGGATGGGAATATATGTGTGATTTGGATGAGTTTTGGAATAGTGTAATATGATGAGAAATTTGTAGAATGTTGGATGGGCTAAACAGCTTTCATACGTGGAGCAGCCTTCTGGATCCTAGGACCCTGAAGACAAATTGGTAGGGAGAATTCTAAGATTGACCCTAAGGATCTTGCATCATCCTCTCTTAAGAGCCTTTGAATCTGAGAAGTTTTATATATGAGAAAAGAGGTTTGTTTGTTTGTTTTTCAAATATATCAAGATTCCAATCCGTGCTCACTCTTTTAAGGCAATTATTGGACCAGGCCTAAGGACGTAAACTTTTAAATTGGACTGTGCTCGTCTTGAGAGACTATACTTATAGGAAGGATATAAGCTTTATCTTGTGAAGTTGATTTTTTGTGGATGGCTTGGGTTGGAGGCCACATTAATGTTCTGTCTGTGGCTTGATAAGCAATCAGTCCAGCCCTGCTTACTTTTACTCATATCTCCTGTTCCCTCCTAGGCATTGCACTGCTAGTTTTGCTGTGGGCTGAGCCTTTAGCTGTGTCTTGTTTGGGAATTCTGGCTCTTCCCCTTTGTTGCTCAGTTTGTCTATTTCTATATTTTTATGTGAATAAAGATATACCTATCTTTGGTCCTGTAAAAATAGACTATTTGTATACACAAATTACAGTAAAAGTCCTTCAAGTTTCTTATTCTGGATGATTTTGGCAGACTTTGAGTTGTCCATAAACATGTATATTTTAGGATCAGTGTCACAACTTCTACTGAGCTTTGTATAGAATCCTGGTGATGATTTTTCTTTCAATTTTGTAATATCATTTTTCTCATCATCAGCTAATTAAACTGTGGGTGACAAACAGTCCCATATTGAGTTGTTCAACTGAATTGTGGGGCTGGGGAAAATAGTTTGTGGCAGCATAGAGTACCACACAGTAATAAAAAATTAATTCAGTATCAAATGCATAATGAGTTTGGGGTGTTTGGGGCAGAGTCCTCCTGCATAGCATCCTACAACTTCATTTCAGACTTAGTTGTTCACACAGCAGGCATGTACTCTGCATCACACAGTGGCATCCCTGGTACCTGGCACACCTCAACTCAGAAACTGTTGTTTGTTATGGCTACATACAAAGATTTCTGTTCTTACAGAAACATTATTATGCTGTAATAACTTAAAAAGTTAGACTTAATATTTTTAGAATTCTTTTTAGTGTATCTCATATTAGCTTCTCTTTGGATTGTTTAGAGTTTAGAACATTTGTTTGTTTTTGGTTTTTGTTTTTGTTTTTGAGTTGCGGACCTGATTATCACAAAATGTACGATGAGTATTTGCTAGGGGTTGTTACGGAATTTCTAATAATTTCTGAAATGGCTCTAAGCACACTCCAAACATTTTGTATTATTATATACTTATGCTACATTTTTAATATAAAACAACATTTTAGACAGTGACAGTTATAAAGCATTGATAAACTCTGAAAATCTTTGAAGATGCTCTGTCCTGAAATATCAAATATCCATTCAAGATTTAATTCTTTGTACAAAAATAAATAAGGGCATCCACCTCATTAGTATGAAAATTTACCAGCATCTTTACTAAATGACAGAATTATATGTGTACAAGAGAACTATTTTAAAGTTAGTTTCTTTATGACATAGTATTAGCAAGTGTTTTATTGGTATGCCTATTTTATATATCTTCATACCTTGGGCTCCATAAATTTTGGGGGGGAGGCTCAGCAGGAGCCATGAACAGAGAAAATTTGAAGAAGCTTTGTTCTGACTCACAGTTAACCATGCTGCAACTTGGCTTAATGGCAGTTTTTTACTTTCAGAAATGACATGATGATTTCTGAGCAAGTGTTTTGTGAGTTTTTATTGTTTCGTGCCTGATACTTTAACATGTTACAGGCAATGGCATTTCACGTTTTTCTTTTTATAATTTCTGATCTTGGTATAGAGAAATATAATTCAGGGTTTACAATATAGATTTTACAGCTAGTGACTATGTTAAATACATTTATTGTAACATTTGATATGGGCATTCTTTATATTTTTTCCAAATACTTTATTGAATTTATTTTAAAGTTGGGAAATCTCATTCAAAATACCCAGGAAAAATGTATGTCTTAATGTTCTGTTGCTGTGAAGAGATACCAAATACCATTCTATATTCTATTTTTGCTTCCCAGTCCAGTTGCTCATCCATTCTGTTAAGTGTCCCATTTGCTTCTGCTAAAATTATAAATGTGCATGGGCTTATACCAATAATTCCTTCCTCTGAGAATTGCTCCACAATAAAGACACATTTAAGTATATGAACAGTCTTTAGTGAGCACACTCATGTGTATCTAACACTGATAAGAAAAAAATAGAAAGAGCACAAATACTGGTCCGTATAAGAATGTTTGAAAACATATTTTTCCTCCTTAAATATTTTGTTGTAGCCCAGGGGGATCTTCAAATTGAAATCCTCCTCTCACCTGTCACTCATGCTACAATCACAGGTGTGAGATACCCCACCCAGCTCCTTGTCATCATATATTCACTGACACGGAAAATGCCTTTTCTGGACACTCCAAACAAGTTACAAACAGTACTTATGCATGAAGAGAGCTATTTTCATAAAACTAAAAAATGTGCATGCATTATAATTTTAACCTTCCCAGGATTTGATTGTCGGCATGAGAACATTTAGGTGCTGGTTTTTGGTACATCTGCTTTTTTGTTTTGGGCTACCAAAACCAGCATCCGTTTGGAATAATTTTAACATGTGTATAAATATTGGAATTTAAAAGTCTGTGCAGACAGTAAAGCAAAACAAAACAAAACAAAACCGCCCAGAAGAGGAGCCCAAGTCAATTAATTCATCAGCTGACTCTTAGACCATCTGACCTGTGCCTCTGTGCACGAATTCTTACTGTAAAATCATAAAGCTCAGTTTAGTGTTTGGGACCTGACATTCCGTGCTGAACATTTAAAATTCAGGACGTTGTAGACCTCATCACCCGTCCCTTACATCTCTCCGGAAACCTACTTAGACTTCTAGCAGGTCCTGGTTGCTTAAAGGAGCACCGTAAGGTCCTGAATGTCCGAGGAGTTAGAGCTTATTGGTCAGCGTGTCGCAAATCTTTAAAGTTAAAAAAAACTTTCCGGATGTTGCATATAGTGCGTGTAGAGGTTCCTACCCCAAAAAGTCTGCAGCCGGGGTGAGAGGACTGCGAAATTTAGACTATTGAGCCTGGAAAGCGAGACTGTGCGGACTAACACGCCATAAACCTTTAGAAACCGCCCTAGCCGCCCGCACAGCAGGAAGTGGTGAATCAGGAAGTGGTGCGAGGCGGCGGGCGATTCGGCGGGAAAGACTCTCGGAAGTGGCATTTGGTAGGTTCGTGAGTTTTTACATCTGGCCAATCAGAGGCGAGTGTCGGACTAGCTCCACCCACCCTACAGGCTTCTTATCTAGCCTCCTCAGGGGCCGGCCAGAAGCCATTTTGCTGAGCGAAGAAGAGGTCGCAAGCCGTCTCTGCTCCTCCCGCTGCCTTCTCCTCCTCAGAGAAGCCGAGGCGCCGCCGCCAGAGCCAAGTGTAAGGGGAAATGGAGATGCCTAAGGACATTACTGACTCACAAGGTGAACAAACTCCCCTCACTTCAGTTCTCTCGGCCCAGGGTGGTGGTCTCGCGGCCGAAATGGCGGCATCTGGCACCATCTCCGTGGCTGCTGGAAGTCCGGGGGCATCTTCTGGGCCCGAGACTGGACCGGACGACCTCCAGGGTGCCAGGGACCCTCCAGCCGAACTGGAAGTGGAACTGGAACCTGATCAGCCCATGACGAGCGGCGGCGGCCAGGAAGAGGTAGGCCAAGCGTTGGAAGGCGGGCCCCCGGCTCAGAGAAAGAGCAGTAGAAAGAGGAAGCAGCCCAGCCGCTATAGCCCGGACGGGCTTCAGTTTTCGGGGTGGGCGATGTCATCTCTGCGTTCTCAGCCTAGCAGACGCCACCAACAGCATCACCACCGTTCGGAACATTCGGTGAGGGGCCCGAAATCCCCAGGGCTTGCCCTCGGGAGCTCCGCCACCAAGTCACGTCGTGTGTCTCCACCAGCCATGATGGAGGAGGAGGAGGAGGCCCTGAGTCCAACCGCCGCCACCGTGCCTGTGGCTGGCCATGCCGGGGGTGCATCCTTGTCCAGCTCCTATAGCAGCGGCCCGTCCACTCCTCCTGGCCAGAAGATTCTCTGCCTAGGTGAAGCCGTGGCCAGCCCTGATCGCAGAGGCAGTACGGCCCAGGGAGGCTGGGTTCTCCGCTCACGCATTGTTGCAGCACCTGTCCTTCAGCGCAGGGTCTCCTCTTCGGAAGAAGAGGAGCAGGAGGAGGCCAGCCCTACTGCAGTTCGGCCTGATGCCCGAGATAAAGGCTGGAATTTACGCCCTCGGGCCCCTCCAAGGGTTCCTGTGTTTCGCGGCAGTATGCTGGTTTCCAGTCCGGAGAGAAGCAGCCGTTCAAGACACAGAAGCCGCCGCAGCCGCCGTGCATGCAGTCCTGGCTCTGGCCGACAACGCCATGAAGCGATGGAAGAGGAAGAACCTGGACCCCGCAGCCTCGCAGGAGAAGGCCCTTCCACCTCGTGGACTGAGTTTCCAGAGAGATCCGTGCCGGCAGTCTCAAGATCTCCTCCAAGGCGCCCAGTCCGTATGCGGGCCTCTTCCCCTTCCCCTCCTGGTAGGATTTATCCTCTTCCTAGCCAGTTTCATGAGGGTCTCAGGTATTCAACCCCCAAAGATGAGGAGGAGTTAAGTGCTTCCACTCCTCGGTCTTCCCCCGTGAAGACACCGGAAGACCATAGCCTGTGCTGTGATGTACCCTCTCCTTCTAATCCTAGTCCTAATACTCTTTGGCATGCTCTCATTCCTGACCTGGATAATCTGGATTCTTTCTCTTGGGGGGAGCCAGGGGAAGAAGAAGAAGAAGAAGAAGACGACGACGACGAGGACGCCCCTAGCGGTGAGGCAGGGGAGGAGATGTAGGGTATGTCCCTCACTGTCCTACTCCACCCATGCTGTGACTCTTTGTGAGTGTTATCTCGGACTCACAAAAGAAATCAGCGCCTTTACAGTTTCTTGTCTGCTTATCTGTGAGGTTTCTAAGATTTTTACCAACTCCCCAGTATTGAGTTCTGAAGCCCCCCTGTCTCCCAAGTCTCAACTATCCGGCACTTATAAGGCCTTTGATTCCACTCAGTGCTCCCCTTACCTTTAAAACAGCCTGTGTTCTTTGTTGCTTTTTCCTCAGAGTTTAGTTTTTCAAGTTGCTTTCCTGGAATTAAATACTTTAATAAAGTTTGAAGTTTGATTTTAAAATGTTGGTCTCTTTATTGTGGTGGGATTTTAGAATTTCATATTTGGAGAATTAAGGAGCGTCATTATCATGCTGGCTGGCTCTTTGGAAGGAATGAGGGGTAAGTTACTGGCCTAGATATTTATTCCCACCATCGATACGGAGCTCTGCCCAACAAGTTACTACTTAGGCCACTTGTACAGCTTCTTAGCATAGGTGGTTTATAACTTGGGTAAAAATAAACCTGTGAAGAGTCAGAAAAGGGTAGAGTGACATGATCTCCGGTGGGGAGGAAAAAATGTAAAGGGAGCCGGGCGTGGTGGCGCACGCCTTTAATCCCAGCACTCGGGAGGCAGAGGCAGGCGGATCGCTGTGAGTTCGAGGCCAGCCTGGTCTACAAAGTGAGTCCAAGATGGCCAAGGCTACACAGAGAAACCCTGTCTCGAAAAACCAAAAAAAAAAAAAAAAATGTAAAGGGGCGGGCGGGGGAAGAAGACTGAGGAAAAGATAGCTGGGGTGCAGTACCTGAGAATAGGGGCGTTCAGTTTCTATAGTAGAACAGTATGTCTTGGAAGTGGGTAGGGAGAGGGGGAAAAGGGGGTGGACTTTCTGAAGTCTGTGATGAGGCTTGGTCATAGGAGGGTGACGTAAGGTTAATAACTAAAAGGCGTGGTTCTCAGCAAATACTTGAGTGGGCGTTGATGAAAAATCTTGTGAAAAGTGTTTGTATATACATTTGGAGAGAAACACATGAATAGGGTGTTTCACATTTTTCAGTTTGACCACAGAATTACTATAACAGAAATTAGCAGCTCCAAAACTTAAGCTTGAAACATAGTAGGGGATCAAAGAGAGAGTTAAAAAGTAAATGAGGGCAGGAAACCTGCCCCCCCCCATTTCTTCCTCTCTTTTTCTCGTATATGCCAATACAGATAAAGACCCTGGCTTAGTCCTAACCCGTCATAATTTAGAAAATAATTCTTAAGCCCTATGGTGTTTTTTTTTTTCAAGCCAGGGTATCTCTGTGTAGCCTTGACTGTCCTGGACTCACGTTGTAGACCAGGCTGGCCTCAAACTCACAGTGATCCGCCTGAAGGCGTGCGCCACCATGCCCGGCCCTATTAGTGCTTCTTAAGATCTGGCATTTCACAGAAACAGGAAGCATCTACTAGGTCCTAATACCCTGCCGCACCTTTGAAGAAGAAGTTTCAGATGACCTCATTCCCTAAGACTGTTTCCAGGGCTTGCAAGCTTGCTAGTCTCAGGGCTCTCCCTAAGGTACAATAAAAAAAAAATTGCGCGCGCAGTTGCGCGTGCGTGTGTGAGTGCGTGCGAGTGCACATGTGTAAGCGAGTGCGCGTGCCTGCGAGTGCGCGTGCCTGCGAGTGCGCATGCGTGTGATTGCGCGCGCGCCCTCTCTCTCTCTCTCTCTCTCTCTCTCTCTCTCTCTCTCTCTCTCTCCCCTCTTCTCTTCTCTCTCTCTCTCCTCTTCTCTTCTCTCTCTCCTCTTCTCTTCTCTCTCTCTCCTCTTCTCTTCTCCTCTTCTCTCTCTCTTCTCTTCTCTCTCTCCTCTTCTCCCTCTTCTCTCTCTCTCTCTCTCTCTCTCTCTCTCTCTCTCTCTCTCTCTCTCTCTCTCTCTCTCTCTCTCACTCTTTTAGGCCCCAAATGTAGTCATAAAACTAGCTAGCAGTGGGAGCAAAAGGTACAAAACCCTTTACTATACTAAGTTCAGTGATAAACAAGAAGGTATTAATACTGTTTAGGAAGTAAGAGAAATGCACACAGCCCAGCTGGGCACACTTTTAATCCCAGCACTCGGGAGGCAGAGGCAGGCGGAGCTCTCTGGGTTTGAGGCCAGCCTGGGCTACAGAGAGCCCAGCATAGCCATCCTAAATGTTTTTGATAATGCTGTTGGTTGGATCTGTGAGTGTGGACCCCACAGGCACAGAGTGCTGACAGTTTATCCTTTCCTCCAACACAGATACTGATACCATATACATAATGTGACAGTTTTTTTATATTCACCTGAGTTTTCAGGCATTCAATGGTATCTAATAACCTAGATTTGTTGAAAATATCTGTGATAATGAAGAGTGCAATGAGAAAATGCCTCCATAAATTGACCTTTAACATAGGACATTTTGTTAATGATTCATGTGAGAAAGCTCAGCTCACAAGAGGGGAGCTGTGGTGTGGTGTAGGGGGTTGTGTGTGGAGGCATACCATCTCTCAGCAGGTGGTCCTGGGTTGTATAAGAAAGGAACTTGAAAAGATCATCCTGAGTGGCATAACCCAGACCCAAAAAGACACGCATGGTATATACTCATAAGTGGATATTACCCATAAAATACAGGATAACCACACTATAATCCACAGACCTAAAGAAGCTAAATAGCTAGGAGGACCCTAGGGAGGATGCTTCATTCCCATTCAGAAGGAATGTAAAGCAAATGAATAAAAAAGTATGAAAAATTCGAAAGAAAGGAAGAAAAAAAAAAAAAGGCTGAGCAAGTCCTAAGGAGCAAGCCAGCTCTATGGCTTCTGCCTCAGTTACTGCCCTGCATGCCTTTCGTGATTGCTTTGTGAAGTGGCTGTGTAAACCAGATTACTTCCACCGCCCCACCTCCCCCACCTCCCCCACCTCCCCCACCTCCCCCACCTCCCCCTCACCACACACACAACTTGCTTTTGGGCATGTGGTTTTTTTTATCACAGCAATAGAAACCCTAACTAAGATAACATGCTTTGCGTTTTTGTTCTCTATACTTGTTTTCATGTGGGTTTACAGTCAGAGGAGGGTGATTCTTAGAGCCGCCACTGTCACCAATCTCCTATAAATCTCTACTGCAAATGTCCTTACTCATTCAACAGTGTGCCCAATGATAACAATGGTGTATATAGTCAGGCTGTTTATACTTCTAGAAGTAATATTATGGGATTCATTATCTTCACTAATGAAGTACAGAAAAGATAAGATTTAAATTTAATATGAGAATAAAAACCCACTAGATATATGTGTCAGGAAATCTTTGAAACGAAAACAAGTACTGAGGACATAAGGGGCTTTGTTATTTGTGTGTTTGTTTGCTTGCTTGCTTTCAGGTAAGGTGTCGTATAGTCCAGGCTGGCTTCAAAGTTGGTATGTGGCCAAAACTGACCTTCAGCTGAGCTTCCTGCCTTCGTTTGCAAAGTACCAAGACCACAGGCATGTGGCGGCACAACCTAATTTCTGTGGGGCTTATGATTGCACCCATGGCTTTCTGAATAGTAGGCAAGCATTCTACCAACTGAGCTACTTCATTAGCCTCTGAACATATATTCATTGTTCTGTTTCTTTTGCTGGAGTAACTTTACAATCTTCAGTGGCTCAGACTGGAAACAGACTAGCCATTCATTTATTCATTTGCACCAGAAAATGCTAAACAAGCACTCTACCACCTGGCCACACTCCAAGCCCTACAAACAGACAAATCTAATGCAATAGGTCTTACACCTTATCATTAATGGAGAGCCAACATTTATTTAAATTTTACAGTTGTGGAAAGTGAGGGAAGGGGCAATTCTATGCTTTTCAAACTCCCATGGCTGGCATAGACTAGCTCTACAGTTTGTTTTGAGGTTTGAATTCTGTTTTTCTCTTGTCTCACTGTCTGTTATTTGACAAGTAGTTTAATCTGAAATATTTAGGTCCTCCTTTTGTCACTGGCTACAGTAACAGTGAATACCTCTGATATGGACTTAAACATAATGTTGTCGATTTCTAAATGCATTATTATTGATAATTTTTTGAGTGAATAGATGCCAGCTAATTATATCACTTTATTTTATAGGCAAAAGGTTTAAAGTAAATCACCTGGCTTTTAATTATATTACAAGGAGTCTCTCTCTCTCTCTCTCTCTCTCTCTCTCTCTCTCTCTCTCTCTCTCTCTGTGTGTGTGTGTGTGTGTGTGTGTGGTTTGTAGATCAGAGATAAATTTTGGGTATATCATTCTAGAACTCTCCACCTTGTTTTCTGAGACAGGGATATCCAACTTGCCAATTATATTAAGCCAGCTGTCTGTGCCAGCAAGCACTTAACAGACTTGAGCTATCATCCCATGCACAAATTAAAAATCAATTGATTTAAAATTTTCATTCACTATATTTTCATCATATTCTTTTCCCTCCCTCAACTCCTCCAAGATCCTCCTCACCTCTCTACACACCAAACATCATTGTTTTTTCTGGTTGTTTCTCAGGAAAGAAGGAAGGAAAGAAAGGAAGAAAGAAAAAGAGAGGAGAAAATAAAATAAAATATACTTTAAAAAAACCAATAAGACCAAAAAAATGTGCACATACACATACAGTAGAGTTCATTTTGTGTTGGCCTACTACTCCTGGGCATGAGACCTGCCCAGGAGGGTGGTTGATGTACCCAGTGACATCCCATGGAAGAAAATGGTTTTTCCCTTTGCCAGCAGGTAAAATATGCAAATAGCTTCTTGGTCAAGGGTAACATCCCGGGTCCACATCTTCCTCTCAGTGCTGGGACTCCCACCTGATTTGAATCTAGGCTAGTGTGTGCATGCTATCACAGTCTCTGAGTTCATATATACATCACACCTGTTGTGTCCAGAAACCAGATTCCTTGGAGTCATTCACCTCCTCTGGCTCTTAAAATTTTCAGTCCCTTCTTCTGAACGGATCCCCTTGTCTTGAGGCTCCAGAGAGGCTTCAAAAAGATTCCACATTTAGGCTGAGGTTTCCAAAGGCTCTCACTCTCTGGAGTTGTGCAGGTGTGGGTCTTTGTGTTAATTCAGAGTATGGTGTTGATTTACACAGAAGTTGGTGGTTATTTTATTAGTTATCATATTTTGACTCTTAAGAACATTTCCGTAGAGCTAGAGATATTTGAGTAAATACCTAATAGTGATATGAATGGTTCCTATGGTTAATATTTATTTGATGTTTTGTTTTATAAAGATGGAACCTAGGGCGGTCCCTGTATAAGGAAATATGTTATACCCCCAACTCAATGTTTATTTAGATTTTAAAGAGGTTATTTTCTTTTCTTTTTTTTGTTTGTTTGTTTTTGGTTTTTCGAGACAAGGTTTCTCTGTGTATCCTTGGCTGTCCTGGGCTCGCTTTGTAGACCAGGCTGGCCTCACACTCACAGTGATCCCCCTGCCTCTGCCTCACGAGTGCTGGCATTAAAGATGTGCACCACCACGCCCAGCTAAGAAATTATTTTCTAAACTGTATGTAGTTTGTTCTCATTGGTAGTATATAATTCCAGTTCTATAGATCTGCTAATACTTGACAAGAGCCAGATATTTTAAATTCGGAAATTTCACAGATGTATAGTGGTATCTCATTGCAGTTTTCCTTTATTTTTATGTTGTTATTTATCTATTTATTTATTTGAGACAGGATTTCAGTATGTAGGTCAAGATGGCCTTGAACTCTTATTAATAGTTTTGTCTGTGTTCCACAAATACTGGAATCACAGATGTGTGGCATGATGCCAGGCTCACTGTAGTTTTTTTTTTCTCACTGTAGCTTTTAACATCTACTTACTAATGGCTTATGATGCTAAAACTCTTTTCCTATGTCTTTATGTCAATACTCCAGCAGTTGTTTATCGGTTGGTTGCTTTCTGAGTTCTGAGAGTTCTTTTTATGCAATCTCACTCCTGTAAAGAAGACTGGCCTTGACATCAACAGAAGCTTCCTGGCTTAGATTAGATGTGTTGCCATACCTAGCTAGCTCTTTGTTTTAGCCTTCTAATGGTGTCTTTGTGAGTAGAAAAATGTCAGTTTTGCTGAATTCTAATTTATTTATTTTTCTTTTATGGACCATGCCTTTAGGATCGCATATAAGAAGCTTTTCTGTAACTCAATGTCAGTGTTGTGTGACAAAACTTTTCCTGGGAACATGCTATACACGCATCTACTCACCCCAGAAAGGGAAGCCATAAAATATGCTGATACCACCAAAGTCCAACTAGGTGAACCAGTAAGTTTTATTTGGCTTACTTATAGGAATACGGGTGAGGGTTTACTTACAGGAGTTGAAATAACTCAGACAGCTGCATCGCTAAGGCTCACCCCAGCACAGGTGACAGCTCACAAAAGCTGGGAACCTGAAGCACACTGTGGAGCCTGCAGGCAGCTCACCAGGCTGGAAAGTGTCATTTCCAGGAGTTTCAGTTGGTCTAAACCCCTTCTAGGCAAGTAGGCTGGTTTCTTTTTCTTCCAGGAAGCTAGGCTGGACTCAGTGTCTTCTTTGTAGGTCAGCTTCCATTCATCTGAGGGGGCTCTCAGCTTCTGTTGTTTACCCTGGGAAAAAGGAGCCTAGTAAATCTGGTCAGTTTTAGGGACTTTCTGAAGCTATTTTGAGTTGTTTACCATTCTGCTTAAGGAACTTCCCTGAAGGATAGAACATGTCATTTTCAGAGGAACAGCTTATGTGAGAGTGGGGGACAGGGGCCGGTACCTGTAGAGGCCAGAAGGCAATGTTAGCTCCCCCTGAGAGTAGAGTTAGCCAGGTCCCCCAACTTGGGTGCAACAGCTATGTCAAGGGATATGGAACACCTTAAATGAAGTAAAGTCTCCATTTGTTCCCTATGCTGCTGTTGAGTCATTTGCCACCGATTGCACATCGTCATTGTTTTTCACTCCTATTTTAAATAAGTAGATGAAAGTCTTTAGATGCTTCAATCATTTACATTGTTGCTTCTTCATGTGCACTGAAGCAATGTAACATAATTGGTCAGGAGGAGAAGCACGTGAATGGTCAAGCACAACCGATGCTCCAAAGAGAGCTCCTACCTGGGCTAGCACACAGTTATTACTTGGCACATTTTATGTTACCATCTCTACTGGTTCATCAGAAATTGATGGTAGATAAGTGTGACACTCCTCAATTACAGAATGAGAGTAGTCAAAGGGTTGAATCAAATGCTTCCAAGCAGAAGGAAGAATCGGCCTTGAAACTAGGGAGAACCCTCAGAATATCTTTATCGTCATTATGTATTCATTAATTTTTGGAAGAAATTAACGGTCATTACCTGGTGCCTGTAAAATGGTTGAAACTTTGAAAGACAATAGAATGAAGCTACTAGAAGAGATGTTTTAATTTCTTGGCAATTCTAAACTGAGC
This sequence comes from Acomys russatus, assembly GCF_903995435.1. NCBI lineage: Eukaryota > Metazoa > Chordata > Mammalia > Rodentia > Muridae > Acomys > Acomys russatus. Next base: position 20,093,653 of record NC_067169.1, on the reverse strand, counting down.
TGTGCCACCTGATTTTAGTTATTTTTTTTAAAGATTTATTTATTATTATGTATACAGTGTTCTGCCTGCCAGAGAGGGCATCACATCACATTATAGATGGTTGTGAGCCACCATGTGGTTGCCGGGAATTGAACTCAGGACCTTTGGAAGAGCAGGTGATGCTCTTAACCGCTGAGCCATCTCTCCAGCCCCCGCCTGATTTTATTTTAACTGACTAAGAATTTTTTTAAAAAGATACAATCCCCCTGTTTTTATCAAAACTTTATTTTCTCATATAATATATTCTGATTAAAGTTTCCCTTCCCTCTATTTCTGCCAGTTCCTCCCTGTTAGAATGGAGTCTTGTGAGACGAATTCTGAATGCTTGTAAGAAAACTCTAAAAAAAAAAAAACAAGTCTATAAATGCTCTAAACTGAGCTTTGTGCATTTTGGTTTTTATGCTGTGTGTGTGTGTGTGTGTGTGTGTTTGTGTGTGTGTGTGTGTGTTCTTAACGTCTCAGGGTTTCTTTTGCTGCAATAAATCACCATGACCAAAAGCAACTTGGGGACAAATGGGATTATTTCTCTTTACATCTATCATATCACATTTCCATCACTCAGGGAAGTCAGGGCAGGAACTCCAGACAGGAAGCTGGAAACAGAAGCTGTGGAGGAGTGTTGCTTACTGGCTTACTCCTCATGGCATAGTCAGCCTGCTTTATACAAACCCAGGATGACCAGCTTAGGGATGGCGCAACTCACATAGGCTGAGACCTTTCTTTCTTTTTTTTTTTTAACTTATTTATTATTATGTATACAGTGTTATGCCTGCATGTGCACCTGCAGACCAAAAGAGAGCACCAGATCACATTATGGATAGTTGTGAGCCACCATGTGGTTGCTGGGAATTGAACTGAGAACCTCTGGAAGAGCAGTCAGTGCTCTTAACCTCTGAGCCATCTCTCCAGGCCCGAGACCTTTCATATTAGTTACGGTTTTATATTTGAAGTGTATTCATTGTAAGTCACACATATTCTGTCTCTGCCTCTCTGTCTTTGGCCTCTCTCTGTCTCTCTCTGTCTCTGTCTCGCTGTCTCTCTGTATCTCTCTCTCTCCCTCCCTCTGTCTCTCTCTCTGTCTCTCTGTCTCTCTGTCTCTCTCTCTCTCTCTCTCTCTCTCTCTCTCTCTCTCTCTCTCTCTCTCGGAGGGATGGGGGGGGGGAGGGAGGAAGGGAGGGAAGGAGGGAGAGAGGGAGGCTAGCAATTGAACCTAGGGCCATGCATTCTACTACTAAGCTTCATGCCCAGGAATTTGTTTTTTTAAAAGAAAAGGCTCTCTTTGCACTGACATATATGAGCATTACTGTTCATTCACGTAGTTCCTTTTTGTTTTTCTTTGGTAGCGAGAGAACACAGCAGAAAGAGAAATGCACAAAACGCTTAATTAACTGAAAGCCAACACAAATGTAGCCACATGGGTCCACAGGTAACAAAATACAAGTCTCTCTGTTGTGGAAGCTATCCTGTGCTCATCGCAGCTATTGCTATCTAATTAGAGCAGCCTGATTACCTGCAGGAGGCCTTGAGGATTGGTCTGTTGACATTCTCTTACAGAAGGAGAGGGTGGGGAGGGTCATGAGACACTTGTCTGAAATTCCAACCACTTCACTCTTCACCCACAACCCTTTCTCTATGTAATTCACTCACAACTGCATGTGATCTCTGGAGCTGCTAGGCTATATAGTGTGGAAAGTCAACCAAAGGGGACACTCCATATGTGGCTGTGAGAAAGTCATCTTTCATACTGGAGTGGGAAATGTTGGTGATCTGGCTGTTAAGGCACAGCCATTCTCCTGTAAATAAACTCTTACTAATGTTCCTGTAAGGAAGCTCAGTAAGTTACCTGCTTCACCATGGTGAACTTAAGTGAAAGTTTCCTTGCTTCTAGAGGTATATCTACTCTAATCTCCTTTCTAGTCCAGTCATTTGCATACATATAAAATATTATATAGTATTTTGTATATTGCATATGGATTATTGAAATTAACCTATTTGCAAGGTTTATCCATATTAAAACATGTACCACTAGTTTGTCAGTACTACCCACTATGATTTCTTTTTACTGGTAAATACCATTTCACTGGATAAGAATAGGTGGCATTTTGGTCATAATAGTCCATAGGTTTGTTCCTCTACAGTTTTGTTTTGCTCTTTGTACCTTCTGTTACTTGTGATCAGTTGCAGCCCAAAACTATTAAGTTGAAAATTGTAGAAATAAATAGTTCAGAAGTTTTAAATTACTTTCATTACAATGTAATATTTCAATATACTATATGATATTACTTATTGATATTAATCTCTTACTATAACTGACTAATAAATTATATTTAATGCAGGTAGGTAAGTATGGGAAAGCAATATAGTACAATAGGTTTAGTGCTATCTGCAGTTTCAGACATCCACTATGGGTTTTGGAAAATCTTTCCTGTGCTTAAAAAGATTATTATACATGTATAGTATAATGGATATTTAATTGCTTGCATTTTGATTATAGTTCTGGAAAGTCAAATACAAGTCTTTTTATAGAATGGGTTTTCAGTTCTCTTGGGTAAAACTTAATAATGAAATTGATGACTTGTGTGGTAAGTCTGTTTAACATTTTGGTTTTGCTGAGACAAAGTCTCATTTCTTCATCCAAGCTGGATTCAAACTCATCCTTCTGCCTCAGATATTTGATTGATAAAGCTATATCACTACACATGGTTTCTAACATTCTAAAAGAGTACCAAGCTATTTTCAAAGTGGAGGTGCTATCACATCAGTATCATATGAGTGTGTGTGTGTGGGTGGGTGGGTGGGTGTGTTTCCACTAATACTGATCATTCTAGGGGGCGAAATGCAACTTCATGCACAGATATGATTAAGTACATTTTCTTAAACAAATGTTTATTTTTATATGATTTTATGACAACTTGTGTCTTTATGTCATTGTCATTGAACCATGCTAATCCTCTGGAGAGTGTGGCCATTAAGAGCCTGTGAAAATTCTTTAGTGCTGGGATTCTGTCAACTCTTCTAAGTCTTCTTTCTTGACTCTCTCTCTCTCTCTCTCTCTCTCTCTCTCTCTCTCTCTGATTAATGATCTGATGAATATTCATATGTTTTCCTACTGACTATCACTTATAATTTTAAGATGTGTCTCTTTAGACCTTTCTTCTTTTCTTGGCTGCATATCAGTGTACTCTGCCTTTTTGCATACCTCCTAGTTAATGCCCAATTACTACAAGAAGCTTACATAAAACTAATCTCATGTTCTTCAATTGCATATAAGTAATATTTTATCTAATAAATTCTATCTATGGGAATTACATCATTAACTTAGTTACTCTAGCAAGTTAGCTTTAAATATATTGATTACATAAATGTCTCTCTATGTTCCATATTCAATTAGTCAACTCAAAGCCCTTTAGACTCCCTTTCAAGACACTATCACTTATCACCTGGAAAATTAATGTTAGCATCCTTTTACCCATTGAAAAACAAATTCCCACTCTTCAAATTGAGGTATCAGCCCTCTTCAAATCTTTGAATAATTCACACATGTTTTTATGTTATCTAGCCTTTCCCTTCATCTAAAAAAGATCCATTTTTTTAATTTCAAAAGAATTTTATACATGAGCATGCAATATTTGCATCATTTCCACCCCTGTCTCCCACCTGAACTCCTTCCATGTCCATCCAAAGCCCCTCTCAAATTCATAACATCTTCTTCTATAGTTATTATTGCCATAGATACAAATACACAAACTCTTCCCCCCATACACACCTTGAGTCCATTTACTGATTACACACACACACACACACACACACACACACACACACACACACACACATGACCATTTAGGACTAGAGAACCTATCATGAGACTTATCCCTGGAGAAAACTGATTCTCTCTCTTGGCAGCCATTATTGGTATGTAGCTCTTCATTTCTGAGAAGGGACTTGGGAAATTTTCCCCATCGATTTAGTAGTTTGAATGAAAATAGGCCCCATAGGTTTATAGGAAGTGGCCATATTTTCGAGGTGTGGCCTTGTTGGAGGAAGTGTGCCATTGAAGGTAGGTTTTGAGGTTTTAGATGCTCAAGCCAGGTCCTGTCTGTCTGTCCGTCTGTCTGTGTCTGTCTGTCTCTGTCTCTCTCTGTCTCTCTCTCCCTCCTCCCTCACTCCCTCCCTCCCTCCCTCCCTCCTTCTTCCCTCTCTACCTTCCCCCCATCCAACTGCCTGCCAATATAGATATAGACTTGGCTACTTCTCTAGCACCAAGTCTGCCTTTTGTGCCACAATGTAAGCTCCCATGACAACAATGCACTAAACCTCTGAACCTGTAAGTAAGCCCTAATTAAATGCTTCCATTTATAAGACTTGCTGTAGTTATGGTGTCTCTTCATAGCAATAGAAATCCTAAGGAGCAACATGTCAACTGGTATGTGCAGGTCTTCTGCAAGCACCCACATTCTTGAAAGATCATGGGTATAGCATCCTTCTCATGTCTAGAAGACACTAATTTGCAGCAGTAGTGCTGCTCCTTAGGGTCTTACAAGCTTTTGGCTCCTTCTGCGGTGTCTGTTGAGCCTTAGGCATAGGGTGGTGTTGTAGATGACCCATTGGGTCTGTGTCCTTCACAACCACTTATTCTCTGCCTTTTTTAGCAGTTATGCATCTCTGTACAGAGAAGTTGAAGGAGTTGGTTCTCTTCTAGGATCTATGGCCTCTCCTCCTATGGACTTTTACCAAGTTTTACAGTACCAGATATAAGTTTCCACCTATTGAGCAGTCCAATCAGACAGCTGTTGTTTGCTCTTTTTTTTTCTTTTTTTGAGACAGGGTTTCTCTGTATAACAGCCAAGGCTGTCCTGGACTCACTTTGTCAACCAGACTGGCCTGGAACTCACATCAATCCACCTGCCTTTGCCTCCAGAGTGCCAGGATTAAAGGCATGTGTCACCACACCTGGCTTGTTGTTTACTGTTATGATATTAGTGCCACTATTGTGTCACTGTGGATATCTAGCCATTCTTTGTAGGGAAGCAATCTTCAGGCTATAAACATCTGGGGTGAGGAAGAAAGCCATAGTGGGCATTTTCTGCACACACTGTCAACTCCCATCCAGTACCCCCAAGGAAGACTTCAAGATCCCCGGGGCTCTGGGGAACCAACAGCATGCATTCATTCAGGATTTCACTACCTCAGAGAGTTCTCAGCTCCTCTGTATCTTCCTCCTCATTTCTTAAACCTTCAGGATGGATCTTTACGCTTAGGTCATGGGCACTACACTACAGTGCTCCACAGTACACTGTAAGGATGATAAGGAGGAAGATCGTACCAGCCACTGTGCCCTACGAAACAAAAGGAATGAGCTTAGTGCATTTGAAGGACTAAAACCTTGAAGCTCATTAAGGGAAGGTTTTGCAATATTATCAGTTGAAGTCAATCTGATCTTACACTTTTTTTTCTTTTTCTTTTGGATTTCTGTTTGTTTTGGCTTTTTATTGTTTTGTTTTGTTTTGTTTTACTTTGGGGGATGTGCCACTGTAATTGGGCCACATACAAGCTGTCATTATTATTGTGGGACCCAACACCCAGAAGGTGAGTCCCAATTAATTCCCAATTCTCCTGTCTACATCTCAGGCCTGGAGCCTACCCTTGAATCACTGAACTGAGCTCACTGGGACTCCCCCAAAACAGAGGTCATCATTAATACAGACATTTATGGGAGTATGTAACCAAATGACTGGATGAAAAAAAAAAAAAACATTGGCCCAGTAGGCTTTTCCCCTGACATGATCTTACCCTCCTGGATACAATTACCAGGTACAAAGCATTTAAAGCCACAACATTTTTCCTTTGCCTACGTATGCACATAGGTCCATCTGTGCTACACAGCCAAGTGTGTGACACCTAGGTCACAGTCACGGTCCTTAGACAACACATGCCTAGATGGCTGGTCCTGCAGCCACTGAGGTCACTGTTGCCTCAGCACTTGCAAACTTCCAGCCTCTCCTGGTGAGACAGCATAGCTCCTACTTCTGGTCATCTCCTGTAAGTCAGTCTGCCACTTTGGCCCACACCACCTGCCAGACCCAGCCATCTGTGTTACTTATATTTTGTCAAATGTCTCTCTTAATACTGTCCCAAGTAGCCAATCTCATCCTTCCCGGCTGCTCTGGAAATTAAGAGCATGCCTCAGAACTGCTGAATCACAATACCTCCACTTCACTTTCCAAGGTCTCCCAAAAATCTCCCCCAAAGCACCAACGTCTAACTACCGATTCATAGGTTTTATTTATCCCCAAACTTTCTTTCAAAGCAGTAACAGGAAACTGCCTCTTTCCAGTTTTTTTTTTTTTTTACTTATCCCAAAACTCACCCCCAAAATACTGAACTATAACTACATATTTCTAGATTTTATTTATCTCCAAATCTCTTTAAAAGTACTAATATAAACTATGTCTGCTTGTTGGCAGATAAATAAATGACTATCTCTAGGCACTCCTGATTAACATATACATGTCTGTCTCTAGGTTCTACTTCTTAACATATAGCTACCTCTCTCTAGAGTCTACTTGTCCCAATATTTTACACCCACCACTTAGAATTGCCCCCCTTTGTTCCTTTATTTGTTCTTGTATCCTTCTTTCTTCACGTTTGTTTCGTCCTTTCCCTTTACATCTTTTCCCGCTATTTCTCCAATTTGCCTGTATATATGTGCTTCTCTTGGGAGTGTGCCCTTGTCTGAACAATGAGACTTCCCCCCTGTAGCTAATGTCCACATTCTTGACCTTGTTCAAGCATCACTTGCCACATCCATGCAGAGCTCCAGGGTTCCAAGGATGGACCTGACTGGTACAGAGAGAGAATGAAGAAAGATGAAAAGAAATACTGGGGTCGGGTGGTCTGGGCTCTCTGATAGAGAAACTGCAGTGCCCCCAAAAACCCCAACATATTTATTATGTTATATTGTATATTATATAATATATTATATTATTATATGTTTTATTATTATATATAATATATAATTATAATATATTATATGTTGTATAGTTCAACAGAGAGGTGGAGTTATTGCACATATCTGAACAAGGACATGGGGTTATTACATACAAATACACAGTATCTCTCTGAACCTCAGAGAGGTGGGAGGTTTTGCCATTTCCCCATGAGTCTGAGGCTTTTTGGTCCTTGACATGACCTTATCCATGTCAACAATGTACATTCACTTGGGACATCATACACTCATGGCTTTCTCCATTCCCACACTCATCATTTTATGCAGCCATATGCTTGTGTTGTCATTACGTTCCATTAGTTTATTCATATCTTCTTTAACTTCATTCAGGAGTTTGTGTGCTCTTCAAATGCCTAGAATTCTTTGATTGTTTAGAATTGTTTCTCTTCTTCCTGTGTCCTGCTGCTAGAGTGATAGCTCAGTGGTTAAAATCAGTTGTTCTTGTAGAGGACACAGGTTCAATTCCCAGCACACATATGGCAGCTCATAACCATGCCTAATCTCAGTTTCAGGGGACCCTCTTCTGAACTTTGCAGGCCCCAGGCATGTATATAATATACAGACAAAACACTTGTACACATAAAATAAAAATAAATAAATGTGAAAAATACTAAATCCGTGTCCTGGCTTCCTCTAAGCAATTCATGTTGGGGAACATTTCTGAGGAACTAGTGGTCTTTGTTGTGGACATCATTTCCTGACTGGCCTCCTATATTGTTTGTAGGGTCAAGTGGTCCTGGCCGTGTAGTGTGTTTGAAATGAGATCCCAGTCTGCTCCTGTTGGTGAAGATCTGGTTCTGTTTCCATCACTGCCAGAATTGCATTGATTTTAGATCAAGTAGGAAGAGTTTGTATGTCATTGCTTCAGATACTTGACATTGAAGTTTGATCAAAGTGACAGGTTGTGTCCTAGTAAGCAAAGAGGCAACAAGAATGCAATTCCCAGCTGGGCCTGGGCATGGAACAGCCTGGAGGGAGATGTGGCTATCCAGGAGCAGAGAGTAGAATTGAAAGGTGACAAGGAGCAAGAGACCTGGGGTGGATTTCCAGAGCATACAAGTGGGATTCCTGGATGGGCTTGGGCACCAGAGGTCAGGCCAGGCAAGGGCTAGGCCAGACAGGAGACTGAGAGAGGGAGAGGAAGAGACAAAGACAGAGACAGGGAGACAGAGAGAAGGGAGGGAGGGAGAGAGAGCACAGTACTTGCAACTGGTCCTGGGCATGAAGGAGCTGTCAGGGTAAAGGCCTAGGTGAGAAGTAGCTCTGGGTGTCTCTTGCAGACAGTGCAGGGGTGGGACCTGTTGTTGTTAAAGGAAGGGTCTAATAAGGGTTATTGGCCCCATAATTATTATGGTGGTATTTTCTAATCTGCTGTCAATCAATAAAAACACAGATACCTGTTATATTTTAAAACAGCCTTGCTTCACCTAGGGCAGGGCAGATACTAATCCCCTAAACTACCTTCCATATTTCCCTGCTTCTAGTAATGTCTACTGAACTACCTCCCATCCATAGTCCCAAACACTTGCTAATGTTCATCTGGGCCAAATCCTCCATCCACGCCAGCCATGTGCATCTTACTCCACTTAACCCATGATGCCTGCTTTCCTTTCCTCTCCTCTTCCTCTGCTGTCTCTTCCCTTTCCCAAGATCTTTCACTCCTCAAGCCAGCAAACCCTTGTCCCACCTACTTTCTTCCAGCCCTGCCCAGGTATCAGCTTTTTGTTGGTCAAAAATGAATATGATTTTAGGCAAGGCTACTAACATCATTTGGGGGGGCATGTGAGAATGTGCAGACCTTGAGAGCCAGGAGTTAGCATCAAAACACATCAGACCAGCCTTCAACAGGGACCCAGCCCTTTCTTTTCTTAAATGTCAGTGTGATGGGATCTATCATTGTCCTTCAGGCTAGTTTCAAACATAGTCCTGTGTCTTGACCCTCTGGAATACCTGGATGACAGAAGTCCACTGGCACATCTGGTTTGATCTCTTGGGTTTTTGGTTTCCATACCTTAGGTTTAGGCACAACTAAGCAATTCCTTTTTGTAAACCGATCATACTCTGTCTAGCTTCCCAAACCTCCAATCTTTTCTTCTTTATCTCTGGAGTTCCATTTTCCTACTTCTGTTTCAGCCTTATTTCCTGTTCAAGTGGCAAATTCCGTGGCACTTCCTCTGAGAGAAATCAGTGTTCCCAGCTATGAGATGAGCCTGCAGAGCTGAGTGAATCATCACTATCATAAAACATTCATCCATTGTGTAAGAATTTCTTTTTTACCCAGAGTTTAGTGAAGACAAAAGCCAATTTTATTTACTCAACCCATATATACCTGGAGATAATATGGTTCTTTTCTTTCTTTCTTACTTTCTTTCTTTCTTTCTTTCTTTTTGTTTGTTTTTGGTTTTTCAAGACAGGGTTTCTATGTGTGTCCTCGACTCGCTTTTGTGGACCAGGCTGGCCTCGAACTCACAGCAATCCACCTGCCTCTGCCTCCCGAGTGCTGGGAGATAATATGATTCTTGACCTAGTGTTTTGATTCTTGACCTAGTGTTTTGAGTTGTTTTCTGAAACTGTAGGGCCAGAGGCATTAGATAAATTCGAATGGCTTTTTATTCATGTGCCTAAAGCTTCCTTATTGGGAATGACTCATTTTACTTAACCACATTGAGCTTCAGTTTTGTCATCTGTACTTGACTAATGGGATCTTCTCTACCAAGCTACAGCTGATCTTTAAAATACAATAATTTTTTTGGAAGGAGAAATTCCAATTGCCCTGATCTGACATACTGGATTTGTGTATCAACATACCACACTGTATTCCATTAATCTGTAAAATTATTTCATGTTAATAAAAATTACTCAGCAATTTTAAAAACTGTGCAAAAGGTATGACATGACATAATGGAGCCACCTACTCAGAATAGCTTTTGCAGTCTTCCATGTTTTCTTTATAGCACCCAAGAAATTTTGACTGACTAAAGGAAACATTTTTTTTTTTACCATCTCTGCCCAGAGCCCTCCTCTGTCCCCTCAGCACTACTCCCAAATGAATCCAAATTCCCAGACATCCTGGCATGTTTCCTTATATTGCCATGTAGATCTGGCTAGGCAGTGTTTCATCAGTCTTCTTAGAAAATGGATGGACTTTTTGTTTGCTAGTCTTCCATATTTAATGTCTCATCCCAAGAGCATGAGCTTTTAGGTAAGATGGAGCTGGTTTTCCATCCTCAACTCACAGTGTTAGCCCTTGGAGCCACTTCTTGGACTTCAGGTGGACATTTATTCCTGTGGCTATAAATTTGAGCTAGCCCAGGTGCTAGAGAGTTGAGTTAAACCAGCAGCATTCCCTGCTCTATAGTAATCAGAACTACCATGCCTATGACATGAAACTGCCAACTCTCCATTTTTGGTAGTGATAGATGTTAGAGAAACTTATTTTCCCCTAGAAATTTTTAATGGACTTTATTTTTTTTTTCAAGTAAGTTTTTTGATTCACATAAAAATCAAGAAAGCAGTAGAGATCCTATGAACCTTATACCCACTTTATCCTATTAAAACCTTACATTCAAGTGACATGTTTATTGTAATGAAATTGTATTATTTCCTATTTAAAACAATTTTATTCTTTAAATTGTTTTCTAAAATGTTTTTATTTTTTACAACAATTTTTGAATTTAAATATATTTTAACCATCTTCTTCCCCTCCCCCAAGTCCTTCCAGATCCTCTCCCCATCCCCACCCACTGAACTTTAAGGTCTTTCTCACAAAATAAAAAACCAAATAAAAAAACTCAAAGAAAACAACATAAACCACACCCAGAAAGAAAAACACCCCCCCAAGGGTAACCAAATAAAACCACACCAAAAATTGTAGATTCCATTATACATTGGCCAAGTACTCCTGAACATGGGGTCTGCCGTGGAGTGGTTGATAGACCTAGTGTCACTCAGTTGGAGAACACTGATTTTCCCTCTTCTAGCAGGTATAAGTGACAGTTCAGTTGTTAACCTTTGCCCTAGTAGCTAGGTTTACATTTATCATTCATTTTAAAATATATATAACAAAATATAAGATAAAACAAAAACTATCACATCAGAGTTGGACGTACAAAGAGAAGAAAAAAGATCAAGAGAAAGCACAAGAGTCAGAGACCCACTCATTCACACATCCAGTAGCCCATAAAAATTAAACTGGAAGCCATAATATGTATGCAGAGGACCTAGGGCCGACCCGTGCAGGCTCTATGCGTGCTGCTTCAGTTGGAAAACATTTCTGCTAGCCATTTGGAGTCAGCTGGTATTAGGAAGCAAGTCCAGGCCTGGATCTAGAAAGGACCTGACACCCTTCTAGCATGTATTTTACATATGCTGAGTGTAAATTATGGTTTTTAAAATTACTCATTTTCTGTGTTTGTGTGTGTTTGCTAGTGCCATTGTGCATGTGTGGAGGGACAACTTGAGGGAGTTCTCTACTTCCAGCATGTAGATTTTGAGGATCAAGTTAAGGTTGCAGGTTTGGTGGCGTCTTTCCCTCCACACAAGCTCCCTGTTTTGATTGTGTCTTCTTCACATAATTTTGCCATCTTCGGTAAAATCTCATTAAGATCATAGAGTGGTATCTACTGTGCTGTCGAAAATTAAGTTAGGGTGAGGGCACATTAGGGGTTAAAAAGGTAAAAGGCAGGGAGCAGTGCTTTCCCTAGTATGTACATACACACACACACACACACACACTTTTAAAAGGAGATTGTAAAATGAAATGTTGTTGTACCTGCACTTTAGCTTATATCCTCCACTCACATATTGCATACTGGGTGGGCTAGGATCGTTTTGCATATGTTAAAAGCGGGTCTTCCAAGAAAAACTTCTTGGAAAGAAATGGACAGTTAGCAACCGGTTTAGCTTAATAAGAAAAGCTACCTTTTTTGAAGAATAGACTTATCTTCCCGTGATGTGAAGTTTTATTCTGACCAGCCATCCATACTTAAGATTCTAAAAAGAGAGGTGGCCCATAAGTAAACTCTTAAGGAATATTTTTGCAATTTTTATTATGGAAAATTTCAAACATATACAAAAGTAGAGAGAATAATGAATTCTCAAACATCTATCACAGAGCTTCAACAAGTATCAAGTCAGAGCCGACCTTGTTTCATCTATGTACAAGCTTCTACCACCTTGATTATATTGAAGCAAATAACAGTAGCATATCTGTAAAATTTCAGTACAGTTTTCTAAAAGATAAGGGTTTCTTTAGAAAGCAAAACCACAGTACATATCACAAATAGAAACTCCAGTACATCATAATGCATGGTTTTATTTGAATGTCTGTAAGATGTGGGGACACAATACATTTCACTGGTACCATGAGGAAGGGTGTTAAGACTGAATTGGAGTTCAAGCCTTTCCCAATATAATAGTGTATAATGAAAAAGTGAACTACAACAACCATATTAGAACCTCTTTGGAACCCTTGTAATGAGCTGGGTAAGAGTGTTGACATCACACACCCTGTGGCAAAACTCCGTGAAATGTCCTTGTCCTTGACATAAAAGTTACTCTTCTGGAAGAGTTGAACCAAGCTCCCTCATTTAAATTCTTCATTTTGTGTTCCCCTTTACAGCCGTCTCTTTCCCTGAAGCCTTTCTAAGTGACACCAATTTAGCATTCTCAATCCTCTGCATTTGTACATGCAGCAGGCTGGTGGTGCTGAGAAGCCAGCTGAGTGTACTAGGAAAGGAATGAGAACCACGGCTAACTGAAGTAGTGAGAGAGGCAACAAACACTTAGGCAACTAAATGGTATGATTAGCTCTGAAAACTGCTTAAACAGCAGCTTTTCTTCGTGCTCACCATCAAACAATACCGAATACTGAAGCTGTAAAATGATAAACACCCAACATTTTCTGCAAGGAAATGTGAAGATCACATTTAAGAAGTAGATAGAGCATTGCAAAAACAAAAAAAAAATTAAATGTATTATTTGTATATTATTTTAAAATTCATTTTTTATAAAAACTCACAATAATAGGTTTTCATTGTAGTGTTTTTACAATTACCTTTATAGCAAGTGATATTTTTGAATAAAATTTTAAGCAAATTAACAACAGTACAAAAACACTAACGTTATTACATGAAGGACTAAGTCTATAAAATGTTACCCTAAATGATGGCATAATAGTAAAACCGTGCCAGTCATTGTATGGTGTGACATATAAATGAGTACTAATTCTTGTCCTTGAACATTTTCAACTGTCCCCAAATGCTTATGAAACACCTAATACACACGAGCCACGCACATGGCGCTCAGACAGCTGATACTCTACTAGCACCAGATTGGAAGGGAAATGTTTTGCCACAAAGAGATTACAAAATATTCATTGAATCAAAGACCTCCAGTGATGCCAACCATATTTCAAGTAGTGTCTTGGATGCAGAATATGCAGAGTAAGGAAAAATAGTCGCTGCTCTCAAAGGTAATAGTCTAATGAAGAAGGCAGACACATCAGAAAAGCACAACAAAAGGCTATAGGTGCTGAATTAAGTCCGTTCACATACAATAGTACAACAACCAGAGCGAAAATGTTGGTAAAATAGACAGAGGAGTGTTCCGAGATGTAAAAGGAAAACCAGGTGAGCGGTCTCCTTGGGAACCTTGAAAGTGCTCCGGTGACCTTGACAATACCACTGAATACTGGATTCATATCAATGATGATTTCGGTGTAATCTTGAACCCTGTTTCTCTGTTCACCTGGAAAAAAAAAGAAGCAAACACACATTTAACAGGTATATGTTTACAATTCTTCCAACCAGCAAAGTTATTAGTTACAGACTAGGTATACCATTCACTTGGTCTTTAGAAAGCCCTTGTGGACTCCAAAGCAGGTGCAATGCGAACACGAATGAATACACATGCGCATGCGCGCGCGCGCGCGCGCACACACACACACACACACACACACACACACACACACACACACACACAAAATGAAGGTACAAAAAAGTATAAATTCCACTTTCTAGATGAAAGTCTACACATAGAAAAATAATTCAGGCTGGTGGCTACATAGGCATGCAATAAACTTTTAATCATTACACAGAAGTGTGTGGCTTAATCCAGTTAAAAAGAGCATCTCATTAGAGATGTTTACTCAGTATCTATTTGTATCATCTACAATGACAGATTTAAGTGAAAACCTGAAAGCGTGGATGACTTGGTAACTTGGATGGCTTTACAGTGTAAGAACCACTAGTGGGTCTGACTTCCAAGTTCCAGTGTACTTTCTATCACCTCCTGTTCTTGCCATAGTGAATTCTCAAAACTGTTTAAATATGTTACACACAGTATAATACCATGACAGGGATACCCAGAAAATATTAAGCCTGAAGATAGAAGTTCTGGCCATGGAAAAGTCTCACCTACATCCTGCCAGGCATTCTTTTTTTTTTTTTTCCCCAGACCGGGTCTCTCTATGCAGCCCTGGCTGCCCTGGACTCGCTTTGTAAACCAGGCTGGCCTCGAACTCACAGAGATCCGCCTGCCTCTGCCTCCTGAGTACTGGGATTAAAGGTGTGCACCACCACTATCCAGCATCAGGCATTCTTATAGAAACCTTTGTAAATGAACCCATACTGTTCAATGAAAACCGTCTTATAGTAATAATCTAAAATGAATCTATACAAATTCATAAAGCAAATGGATCTTAACAAGTTAAGGTCCTACTTTTAGTTTGTTTCCTTAAAGCATAGACAAAATGATATGTTTCCAGTATAGATTCAAAACTATAGTAACATAACCCTATATTAGCATGTTTCCTCATTGTACATCTGGAGGCGTGAGTGGGAAAAAATCCCTAATTATTAACAAAACACTTCAACAAGTGAAAATGGACAGTAAGAGCTATTTATGTAATGTATGGGAAATCAATTACTAACTCATATCTGCAAATCTCAATTATCTGACGGCGTACTCTTCCCTTTTCAAGTGAAAGATAAATGTCAAATTTGGCCATGTGTTTTAGTATAATTATAAATACTATGTAAATGACTTAGCACTCTCAGAAAGGAAAATTACCCAGTTTTTGGAAGACTGACTGGTAGAAATTAATATACTATCCCCGGTAACCTGTTTAAATCTGGGACTACTGACAAAATCTTAAAGATAAAAATAATTTCCTAGGAGTTTGTAATTTCTCTGATATGTCTATGATTTATATTAAATATTAATTGACTATTAGTTACCTTATTAAATATTAATTTTTAAAACATTTAATGATACAGAAACACATACCGTAAGAAACCCAGTAGTTTTTAAAAGGGGGAAATTCAAAATATATGTATAGGCCATTTTAATGATGGGTTATGAATACATTTTTGATTATGTAAGATACATAATTTAAGAATGCAATAAGAGGTCCTGTAAGATGGCTCAGTGGGTAAAGGCACTGGCCACCAGCCCTGACTACATGAGTTCTGTTCCTGTGACCCTCATGGTGGAAGAAGACAGCGTCACTCCCTCACAAAGTCCTCTGACCTCCACAGCTATACAATGACATTTTCCCACCGACCCACACAAACACATGCATGTGTATGGGGGTGCTTGCACACACTTGTGCACATGTACACACACACACACACAAATATAATTTTAAAGGATGACTCATTGCTAACTCTAGTAATAGCAAGTATAAGTAAAGCCTCTAATGCATTTCTGATAGCATTTCTATAAAGTTTTTATAAAAAGAAATATCTATAATACCAAATTCACTATATCTGCTCTATCAGTGTAGAACTTAAGGTTAATAGACATTAAATTTCAGTATCTATGAGAAACATTTTTTGTTTGTTTTTGTTTTATTAGAAATGTTTTAACTAGCAAAAGTCATTATGATTACAAATTAAAATGAATGCTTCAAATTAGTCATATACTCTTTCCTTTGGTGAGAGGTCAAAATGTATTTTGGAAATTAGCGTTTATATTTTAATTGTGAAATAAAATTTTTCATAAAGGGAAACCCCATTTCTTCAGAAAATGCAAGAACTTCACTTCTAGAAGCTTAAAAAAGTATTGATTTTGAAATAATTCAAGGCAGAGAAAAAACATTTGAATGCTCTGAAGACAAATCACAGGGGAAAAAAAAAGCCCTTAAAAAACAGTTTACAGAGCCAGGCATGGTGGCGCACACCTTTGATCCCAGCACTTGGGAGGCAAAGGCAGGCAGATCGGATCATTGTGAGTTCGAGGCCAGCCTGGTCTACAGGGCTAGATCAGGACAGTCAAAGTAACAGAGAAACCCTGTCTCAAAAACAAAAACAAAAACAAAAACAAAAAAAGGAGAAAGAAAGAACGAACCAGTATACATACAGGTTCAAAACCAAAAAGAAGCCCAGTATAGTGATAAGGAGACATATAATTAGTGCTAGAAGCAGAAAGTGTCAGTTTCAGGAGCTGGATACTGATGTTCATCATGTGCTTGAGAAGTACCAATTTATTTACATAATGATTTGTACCTGGATGAAATAAGAGACCATCTCTTTAGAAAGGTGATGCTCCATTCAAGCTTTAGCCACAATTATGTTTTAAAAACGTAATATGCGAGCAATCTTGATCAAGCACCCCTCCTCAAGGCCCAGGGAGCTTTGGCGAAGAGGACTTGATAGAAAGATGTTAAGAGTCAGAAGTGGTGGGTGACACCAAAGAGCCAGCATCTTCCAAGACACTGCAGGCATGATGTACATACGAGCTCACAGAGCATGTGACAGCATGTACAAGGCCTACGCAAATTCAAGCCAGACAAAAGCCTAGCATGGAGAAGGGGAAGTAAGTACAAAGCCCCACTCCTAACCAAGAAGCTATTTGCAATTGATACTCACTGGGAGAGAGGACATTCTTTTTCTCTGATAGAACGACACCAGGTCTATCAACCTAAGTTCAGGGTAGACCTCCTGCACAGGAATAGTTGACTTACACAAAACAGACTCTGCGCGCACAGCTTGAGTTCCTTGTGATTTGGTGTTTGTCTTTTTGTTTTTGTTCTTTTGTTTGCTTCCTTGGTTTTGTTTTTGAGCAAGCAAGAAGGAACCAGAAGTTGAGTGTCGGTTAGGGGGTGAGGAGGATCTGGGAAGGCTTGGGGCAGGACAAAGAGTATGATCAAGATATATTACACCAATTGGTTTATCAAAAATGAATTATTCATAAAAAGTAAATAGCTCTAACTCCAGTGATTTTAGCACTTTTCCATGGTCATTATTTCACCAAGTATATTCATTATTCTCATCTAAGATGTTTCTTTAAAATGCTTGTGTTAAATATGGAATGATCTTCCCAGACTTAGCGCTGTCTTTAAAACGGCTTTCTATATACCTAAATAGACATGGCAGGGGGCCTGAGGAGAGTTTCAGAAGAGGGAATGGCACACTTTAGAGGTGACTCTGTATTTCAAATGAGTATCAAGGTAAGAGCAACAATACAAGCAAAAGGTTTTTCAGAAATGAAACCTTGACTCTGTGTCAATGAGACGGAAGTGTGTTAACAGCTGAGCAGCAAGAACATAAACTCATTGAAATGATTTAGATGACTGCAAATATACAGTCACCATAAAATACTCCACTCCAGTAGTTACCGAGGGTCAGAGAATTTAAACTGGGATATCATTAAATTCACGTATAAACCCCTTTCTTTCGAAATAAATGTACACGGAAACAAAAAATATTAAGGGGGATCCAGAAATATACTCATAGTTGGAAGGTGTGGAATAAGCAGGCTAAAAACAATTGTATAAACATAATTATCCGGAGAAGTATCTTATTAGAAAAGTCTCTAGAAATAGCCATTCTATCAAGGTAAAGGCTGTAGATTACATATGAATTTGGACATTTTAAATCAGTAGTGAAAAATCATCAACAGTAAATTTGTCTTGAAAATTAAAATGGGTTTTGGTCATGTGAAAAAAACACGGAGTTCCTGCTCCGGGCCCATTACATGGCATTTTGTATGCTAAAAATAATGTATGAAGAAAGGAAAAAGGGTAATTTCTCCAATTTTTCTGTTTCTTCTTTTATTTTGAAACGTGTTATCTGACTCAATGTCTACCAAAAATGGCTCACTGCCTAGAACCTAGGATCTGAATGGGGGAAAGGAAAAAAAATCATATAGATCAGTGCCCCAATCCAGACACGCGCACTCGCCCCTCACCAGCTGGTAAAGGCCCCTCCACTAAGAAACCAGACACCTGACATCAAAAGCACGCACGCACACTCACGCACAAACACATGTAAAGGGTGTTTAAAGAAATAATAATAATAAATCACCCAAACAAAAACATCACAGGACAGACAAGCACGCGGACACACACACACACACACACACACACAGAAACACACACACACACGCTGATGACAAGCACACGCACACCCTCCACTAAGAGCAGGGCAAGCAGTTAAGGCACCATTCACGAAATCCCATGCAGCTCTGGCTGACCACAAGATTTTTACCAGTGCCACCAAGAAGCGATTGGAAAAGCATCTGAAAAACGTGCAAATTGTCTGCAAACAGCGCCTGGCAACCAAGACAGTTTGCAAGCGTGATTCAGAGGTCTGCCTGCCAAGGAAACAAAAGAAGCCTCCCTCCTGCCCATGCGGGCTCACAGGACAGGAGAGGTGCTCCCCTGGCAGGCAGGAGGCCAGTGCAGGGAGGCGACAGGCAGGAGTCCAGGCAGGAGCGGTACATACTAGGGCTCGCTCTCAGGCAGGGACGGGGCAGCCGAATTCCCATTTGTGGGGGAGCCGCCCAGCTTCAGTTTCTCCAGGTACTCGGCATGCACGGGCTTGTGGCACTGCAGGACCTTGATGGCATCTTCGATCTTGAACCACTCTCGCTTCCTGCCAATGCTGACCGAGTCTTCCCAATCTTCCAGCAGCTCGGTGACAGTGAGCACGAAGACATAGGTCCGGTGCTTGCGGTCCTGGTTCTGCTCAAAGACACCCAGCAGCCGGCCCAACTTCCCCTTGACCCCGCCTCCTCCTCGTACACCTCGCGCACCGCCGCGCCATCCGGCTCCTCCTCGGGCTCCATGCCCCCTCCCGGCACGATCCAGCGGTCGGGGTAGCGGCTGCTGCTCACCAGCAGCACCTCGTCCTCGCGCTCGCTGCGGAAGCACAGGCACGCGGCGCGCTTCTTGAAGCCCTCGGGGTCGTAGGTCCGCGTCTGGTTCGGCTTACACTTCATCCTGAGCGCAGGCTCCGGGGTGGCTTGCAGCTGCCAAGCGGGGGCCGCCTCTGCGCAGCACGGGCTGGGGCTGCTGCGGGCAGGGCAAGGGCCTGGCGAGGACTGGAGCGGAGCGGCGCCTAGTCTGAGCCGAGCCCGAGCCCGGGGAGACCAGGCGGGGGCGAGCCGGCGCGTCAGTCAGTCCGCGGGGCGGGCAGTGGTGCCCAGCGCGCCCCAGGCTGAGGGTCGCGAGCCCGCCGCCTGATTGGAGGCGCCGCTTCCGCCGCCTGCAGCGGGCAGCCCAGAGCCCGCGCCTCCGCACAGCCCCCCAAGTGGACCGCGCGCGATCCCCGCCCTCCCGCGCGCGCGCTCTCTCGCACCCCTTTGCGGGCTCCCTCTCTCTGGCTAGGCCGCCCTGGCAAGGGTTGAGCGAGGTGAGGTGCCTGCGCGCGCGTGGCCGGGTCCGCGTGCGCGCCCGCGGTGGAGGGCGAGGGGCGGAGGCGGGGGTCTCCCGACACCCCCAGAGCGCGATGCCGCCGCCAGCCCACTGCGCACGCGCCCCACACCACTGTGCCTGGGAAGCTTCTACCTCACAGGGCTCTGGGGAGGTGCACCCTCTTGTGACTTGGCTCAGGGTCCTCATCAAGTGTGGGCCTCAGCCCAAGGTGGCAGCAGAGGGGTGCAGGGCCTCCCTGGGCGACCCAGAACCAGAGGGGTCTAGGCCTCCATCAGAGTCAGCTCCCACCATGAACAACACTGCCTTATTTCTAGGCAGAAGGCCTGCTGTCCCCAGAATGACCAAAGAGACTCTTGCCAGAATAATCTTTGCTGAGTCACATGCAGCTTGCTTTCTTCAACAGGTTCTCTTCTGCAGCTTGTCAACCATCTTGCCTCAGCCCTTACTTTAAACACTTTCACACACAACCCCTGTTGACAGTTTGCATAGTCAGTCTGCATGGAACCTGTTTCCTGTCATGGAACGTGGGGAAATTTGTTACAACCCTTGTGGCAACCCCATTGCAGGATGTTTCTGGAGCAGCACCCCCTAAAGTCTCGGATTCCAGGTCAACAGCCTCCATGCTCACACACTGCACCCTTTCCTGGCCTGCTCATAGGAGAGCATGTAGGAATTTGGGGTTTGGCGCACCCTTGTGTGGACATGGCCCTCTGGACAGGTGTAGGCCTGAGGTGGGCAAATGCACCTTCCTCCACTGCTGCCAATGCCCTCCCACCATGATGACTCCAGAGGGAGGTTTTCCACAATGGCGTCCCTAGACCAGGAGGCACCAGGAATCCAGCCTCAGTTTCTACAGTCTCCCTAACACTGGGATGGCAGCCTGACTTTTCATGTGGGGACTGGGCAGGGGTGGAGCGGGGAAGGGGTCAGAACTCAGGTCCTCACACTTGAAACCAAAGCACTTCACCCAGGGAGCCATTGCCCTGGCCCAGAGGTTTTCATCTGGAGATTGCACACAGTTCAGTGTCCTTTGAGCACACTGACTGACCTCTTGCTGGAGAAGCAGCCCTCCAGAGTCCAAAGTTAACGCAAAATTTTCACCACACCTTTTCTTATCTCTGAGGTTTCTCTCACTCCTTCCTTAGACTTCTAGACCTGAGGGCCCGGAATGTCTCCTCCATTGCATCTCGGGCAAGCCTGTGCTGACCTGCGGTCACCCTGCCCTCGCTAAAGCAGTTCTGACTTTTGTACAGAGCAGTCTGCTGTGGTTCAGCCTGGTGATATTCAGAGCTGTCTTTTGGGGGGATGGAGTTCACTTTGCTAAGGATTACTGACTTCCTTGAAAGGTGTTTTCCCTTTTCAAGCGTGTCCATGCCATCTGTTCCCTTTTAAAAGCCTGTGAGTGCCTACATGGCTCCCAGCAGTAACACCTGTGACCCCTGGCCATGTCCCTTCACAGTTTGAGGGCCAGTTACCCTTGCAAGATGAAGTGGAGTCAGATGATACTCCAAAGACAGCTGACTGTGTCCCCAGTCCTCAGCAGGATTTCCCATCTAGGAAATGGGGAGGCTCCCTCAGGAAGCCCAACTCTGCAGCTCCCTCAGGAAGCCCCACTCATCCGAAGAGGAATTTGGGACCCTGTCACCCCACCCCCCGCCCCGTCCCGTTTTGCACTGAGTTTCTATCTCTGTCCTTGGGTCTGCATGTTCCCTTTGGGTTCTGTTCTGTCATAGCTCCCAGGAACTGTCCTGTTGCCTCTTCTGCATGATGGCAGGAGGTAGGAGGTGTGGGGCTAGCCTGAAGCATATACTCTTGCTTCCTGTGAGCCAGCATGGGCCCTGAGACCTAATGTCTACCCCGGACTCAGAACACATTGAAAGAAACACTGAAGGACATTCCATGAATCCCAAAGGATCCTTGTGATGTTTCCCCATGAGTCTGTGAATTGCCTAAAAAGAAGTTTCCTTACACCAGAGGCAGCTCTCCATGTGTTTATTTTTTCCTCTCTCCCCAGCAGGGATGATAGGATTGTGTGCCTTTCACATCTACATCCATATCCCCTCCACCTTTCCCTGGGGTAGCAGTGGCTTTCTGGTGGATCTCTGGTAGGTGAATCAGCAAATCTTCCCCCAAGGGACGCAATGACTGGAGACAAAAGACCCCAGCGTTCCTGATGTGCTTTCTGGCTGAGTCACAGTGTTTTCAGAGACTCTTCTAGGCCTTTAGTGAATAATGTGATACCTTCTACACTGGAAAACAATGCCCAGTACTAAACAAACAGAAGGAAAAGCCACAGTGTTCCTATCAACATGAACCCGAGGCTAATATTTAGAGTCGGTACTCATCGTGGGTGCTGCAGTGGGCGGTGCATTCATCTTCTTCATGCAATGTTTAAAATTCCCTTTGAAGAGGATAGCATCCTTTGCCTATGGGGAGGAGGGGTAACATTAGGATTCCCAGCCTGTGCAGCGCTTCAGGATCTAGCAGTTGGTAGATTGGTTCATGAGATCCACTTCCGGGGTTTATGGAATGGACTGTCCAGGAGGCCTCCAGCTTAGGATATTCCCCAAGTCCTGTCTCAGTGCTACCCCCTGTTTCTGCTGGTCTGGCTCCTCAGCCCATGTAGGGGTTCCAGTCTTTACCCTCTCAGAATCTTCTTGTATTAAACACTCTCTCCAGCCCCATTGTCCAAAGGCTGCCACAGTCCATACTGATTTCCACTGTGCTACAGAAGGGGGGCAGTTGTGTGTGCTGTTCAAGAGATGGAATGCTTGCTCTGTACACTCCTGTCTCAAGCAAGAAGGCAGATCTGTTTGGTTAGCCTATAGAAAGTGTACGTGTTATACTGAGGGTCATTCCACGAGGTTCACGCTATAAATTCCTCACTAGGATGCTAAGCCTGCCCCAAGGCTGCCCACCTGTGCAGTGTGTCTCAGCTGAAGGTCAGGTCAATTCTCTAACCGAAGACTCTGAAGTTCAGGATCCTGGGGGAAACTCCAGCCATAGGGCCATCAATGTGGCATCTCTCCAGCTGTGCAGAACAGACTGTTGTTCTTTGGCTGGAGAGATGGCTCAGAGGTTAAGAGCACTGTCTGTTCTTCCAAAGGTCCTGAGTTCAATTCCCAGCAACCACACAGTGGCTCACAGCCATCTATAATGTTATGTGATGCCCTCTTCTGGTGTGCAGGTGTACATGCAGGCAGAATACCATATAAATAAATAAATCTTCTTTTAAAAAAGAAAGAAAACGACTCTTAGTCTCTGCTGACACACTGTCCAGTGGGCATCATTGAGTTCCAGGGCTGTGTTTGGTTATCTTTAGTGAGTAATGTGACTGGGTTCTGGGTATCAGGTGCAGCCTTGAGAGTAGCGGGTTCCGGACTAAGCTATTTTTCCGTGTCAAAAAGGCATTGTTCACTATGCTTATTAAAATACCCTACTACATCTCAGGAGCACAGGTCCTTTGTTGCAGAGTTGATTTTTATGTCTGACATACGGTCAAGGTACTGTCTCTTCTCCAAAGCCCAGCCCAGCTCTGGCAGAGTATAGTCTCTTTATCCATCAGACTGCCACCCACAGGCCCACATGCAGTGAACCCACCAGCCCTCTCAGAGGCTGCCCAGGCTTTTGGTGGCCAGCAGCTGTTTCAAAAAGGTGCAAGTTCATTTGATGAACACGAGGACAGGATAAATAATGTCTGAGGTTAGAACAAACGGGGAAATGGTAGGTCTCTTGGTTCTGCAGAAAAGTTCCATGTGACACCCACAACAATGTCCCGCTCTGGAGAGCTCTGCCTTTTGTTTCAATGGCAGCTTAGCTGGAAGCTCCGACCCAGGATTTTCTTCTGGGAATTTGAGACTGGATGGAGAAAGGGCACTTGCTGTCCTTCTTTCTAGCTTTCAACTTATTTAAAACACAAGAAAAGACATCACGTCTTTTATTCGCAGTTTTCCAAACTACGAGAACATCTAGGGAGAGAAATCATAAACCTCCATGTACTTTCACCAAAGGTTTTGCCGATGGCCCAAATCCCAGAGGGACACACTGATTTCTCAACTTCAAAGGACACATTCTATCCTTTAAGAATCCCTAGGTTCTCATAAAATTTTCTTCATTTCATTTCCTCATTGTAATTTGTTTATTTTATTTTTTTATTTCGAGGAGGGTGCCTATGCCCTAGCTTATGGGTGGAAATCAGATGATCATTTTTGGATGATTCAGGTCATCAGGCTTCACTGCCTTTACCTACTGAGCCAGCTCACCAATCTCTTTCTCTCTTATTTTATTATTTTTAATATCTTTTTATTAATTCATTCATATTACATCTCAATTGTTATCCCATCCCTTTTATCTTCCCATTCCTCCCTCCCTCCCGCTTACTCCCTACTCCCCTCTCTTATGACTGTGACTGAGGGGGACCTCCTCCCTCTGTATGTGCTCATAGGATATCATGTCTCTTCTTGGTAGCCTGCTATCCTTCCTCTGAGTGCCACCAGGCCTCCCCATCCAGGGGACATGGTCAAATACGGAGCACCAGAGGTCATGTGAAAGTCAGACCCCACTCTCCACTCAACTGTTGAGAATGTCCTGTCCATTGGCTAGATCTGGGTAGGGGTTTGAAGTTTACTGCACATATTGTCCTTGGCTAGTGCCATAGTTGGAGCAGGAGCGCTGGTCCCAGATCTGCCCATCATAATGCTCTTCTTGTAGGTTTCTAGGACCCTCTGGATCCTTCTATTTCCCCATTCTCCCATACTTCTCTCGCCTAGAGTCCCAATAGGGGCTCCTCCCCCCTATCAGGTGCTCCATAGTTCTTATTGAGGACTGACCTTGGGTTAGATGTTTTGCCCGTTTCACTGACTGCTTTCCTTGGATCCCTGTGATGTCCATTCCATTTCCCTGGGTTATTGCATGAAGGCTGGAGAGGGTAGAGAGCACATCCTCCTTAGAACAGAGCTTGAAGTCCCAGGGCTGAGACTGAGGGCTCTCACGATCCACTACATACATTTTTCATCAAATCCTTATGCTCCTATCTTCTGTGAATGCAGCATGTTTGGGGACGTGGCATATGTATATCTATTTGTACAGCAGGCAGAAGACAACTTCAGTTTTATCTCTTGGGTGCTGCTCATGTCTTCTTTTCTTTTTCATATATTTTTGACAGCGAGTCTCTACTTGTTCTGGAACTTGTTTTGTAAACTTGGATGTTCCCAAGCCTCCTTCTCACCAGCATTGAGATAACAACTGTGTACCCTGTACGTGAGTTCCAGAGATTGAACTTAAGTCCTCATCCTTGTATCCCAAGCACTTTATTGAATTAGGTGTTTTTCCAGCTCCACAAATTTCTATATTAAGGCTGTGAAATAACTCTCTTGTGCTTGCATTACGGGGATATAAACTTAGAAATTCTGAACAATATAGAAATCAACCCTGCTACTTATTTGTGTAGTTTAACTCAGACAAGATACATTTTTTTCCTGTCAACCTGCAAATTCATAACCACATGAGATCAACACACTTGAACAGAAACATAGGAGTCCATATGATGACTAACGCACGGAAGATTGGACTCTAGCCTGTTGTGTGCTGAAGGCTGTGTAAATAGTGGATGTGCATGCCCATGGAGCAGTGCGCCAGGCTTCTAAATCACTCCAACTCCTATTAACGTCTTGTTTGTCGATTTTTGCATGGCAGATGATGTCACCTATAATGTGTAGATGAGCAGGTTGCATATTTACATGTCAGCATGGAATATGGAGTCTGTCTAAACCTCCAGGGATGCCGGCCATGTTGCACGTAGAGTACTTGGTATAGCATATGCCAAAGTCCTAGTCCATGACTGCTCTGTACTAAAAGGAACAAGGGTAAAGGAGTACCTGCTCCATAGATGTGCACAGAGTCCCTTGACTATGCCAGGAGGAGGAAACAGGAGAAAACCAAGAAAAGTGAGGAACTAGGGAAAGGAAGAGGACAAGCAGGGCATCTCTGTGAATGTGAGTCAACATGCCTGTAGCAGACAAACCTATTATTTTGGGAGTCACAGGCTTCACTCCATACTGCTAGAGATGATTGCAGTCGTTAGTGTAATTTATTTGAGATTTTGTACATGAGTTCCGTGTGGACATCATTCGCATCACTCCCTGCTGCACTGACTCCAACTCATCCTGTTTCCCCCTCTCAACTGCGTGCCTTCCTCCTCCTCCTCCTCCTCTCTTCATTTATTATAATTTCATATATATATATATATATATATATATATATATATATATATGAATGAATGAATGCAGACCGGTGAGTCTGTTTGGCATTGCTCGTAGGTGTATGTGTTTAGGGTAGACTACTAGGTGTAGGATCACCTGACAGGGGCCCTCAGCTCTGCAGAAGACTTAGTCCTCATCTCTCAGCAACTAGGCTGCTGTAGTTCTTCCCTGTAGCTCTTAATCTCGGGGGAGCCCCACGTGAGAGTTCCTCTTGCCGTGTTGGCATTTCAAGTGGTAGGGTCATTGTGCTGGTCGTTTTCAGGTAAACTTATTGCTAAGGTTGTGTTGGCGCAGCTCCCCTGTCATATATAGGTGGCAGTACCTCCCAGCTGCCGCGCTGATCCTCTGGCTCTTACAGTCTTTCCTCCCTTGCTTCTGCAATGTGCTCTGAGCCTTCAGCGTGAGAGTTGCATTCTAGGTGGGTCAGGTATGGTTTATCAATGGCACATTTGTTTATTGTTTACGTTTTGACCAGTTGTGGACTTCTGTATGGTCTCCCTCTGCTGAAAGAGAGGCTTCTATGATGAAGGGGAAGAGGGGCACTTGCACCTGCAGAGTTTGAAGGGCAAGCATTTCTAAGGTATGGACAAGACAGGCACGGATTCCTTCCTATTGACCTTGTCTTCGGGTCCAAATAGGTAGCTGGTTTTGTTCCTTTGTTTGTTTTTGTTTTTGTTTCATGAGGCAGGGTTTCTCTATGTAGCCTGCCTCTGCCTCTGGAGCTCTGGGATTAAAGGTGTGTGTCACCATGTCCGACAGATAGCTGGGGGTTTTTTGTTTGTTTGTTTGTTTGCTTGCTTGTTTTTGTTTTTTTTCCACCGAGAATATAAGTCCATATTTTGGGATATTGTGCCATTTTTTGGCTATTGCTGTGATCTGTAAATGCTACAGCAGATAAGAGTATTGATTGCTTTTGTCCTTTGGCAGCTTGAATAGCTATTTCCAATTTCGTGACAGCTCGTCCCTAATGAGGAGGCTTTCTGGTTAGACCCATTTCTGTGTCAGAAATGTGTGGAGACTTCAACAATTACATTTTAGTTTCAAGCCCTATGGGGAAAATAAAGATAGCAGCAATAGCCTTTATGATTGTAGCTGTCTTTTCAACAACCTAATCAGCAATTAGAAGGGAGATTTCCCCTGCCCGCCACTGTTTTGCTGTTGTTGTTTATAGATAGCCTGTGGGTCTTGGTAGGAGCATATCACTTGGTATGGAGTTACTTTCTTAAAACTTTCCATTCATGTGTGCATACATGTGTGTGTGTGTTTGTGTGTATACATATGTGTATATACATAAAATTGCATCTTATCTTGTATCTTTAAATCAATACCTACATTGCATTTTAATGAACTATAAAATAAGTAACCTCAACATTATATATATTCAAAATACATTCTTCAGTTGAAAATTATTTAAGTTCATTTTACTAGAGCAGCAATGAACATTCACTCAAGAAGCATCTGTGGATAGGATGTCCAGTCATTTGGTAATATGCCAAGGAGGGCCACAACTGGGTATTATGGTAGATCCTGGAGATTTCTCAGAATCCTTTCCACTGATTTCTACAGTGGCTACACCAGTTTGCACTCCCGCTAATAAGGAAGGAGTGTTCTCACTTCCCCATAGCATTTCTTTTCAGAGGTTTTCTTAAACTTAGCTCTTCTGAGTGGGGTAAAAGTGAAATCCGACCGTAGTTTTAATTTGCATTTCTCTAATTGATAAGGATAGTGAACACGTTTTAAAATGTTTCTAGCCATTATTTCTTCTTTTAGGGGCACCCTGTTCAAATCTTTAGCCCATTCTGTGGAGAGTGGCATTTGTTTTCTTGACTTGTATTTTGAAGTCATTTGTCTCCTTTTGGCTCTCTGGGTTCTTTTGTGTTTCAAAATCAATTAGAGTATTTTTACATTTTTCTTTGAAGAATAACATGAGGATTTTGATTGGGATGGCACCTAATTTGTAAGAGGATTTGGCATGATGGTCCTTTTCACACTCTTATTTTTGCTTCTCCATGCCCTTGAGAGGTCCTCTCATGAAGGTGTGCCGACTTCGTAAAAGGCTGTTTTTGTATTATTGGGGAGATCATGTACATTTTCTCTCCATCCCATCTATATGAATTATTACATTTACTGGGTTATGTGAAGTAGAAGTTTTTGGATTCTTTGAAGACTCGGTTGTGCCATGTAGTGTTTTGTTGGTAGCTGTCTTGTGAGAGGCCCTATGATGTTTTTCTGGACAAGAGGGCATGTGATGTTTTGCTGGGAGCAGACACGTGAGAGGGCACACGAGGGTGGGCATGAGTATAAACAAAACTATGACGTGGGAGGAAGCTTTTGGCATTTCTATGCCACCAACGCTTCGCTGGTCTTTGCTGGCCTTCGCCAGTCTTCGCTTCGAAGAGACATATTCCAGAGAACTAACTTCCTGTGGTGCCCTGGCCGATTCTGGCCATTCTACTGGATTGTGCCTCCTCACTGAATTTGTGTGCTCCTTAGTGGTGGCTGTTGGACTGGACTGCTGGTAAGCTGATAGCGCAAAGTGAAATTGGCCCAAGGAAC
This sequence comes from Acomys russatus, assembly GCF_903995435.1. Classification (NCBI taxonomy): domain Eukaryota; kingdom Metazoa; phylum Chordata; class Mammalia; order Rodentia; family Muridae; genus Acomys; species Acomys russatus. The sequence continues at coordinate 20,065,134 of NC_067169.1, read as the reverse complement.
TGCAATCTAAACAGGTCCACAATCTCTTTTTCCTACATTCTTTCTCCCCTTCCTCTGGTTGGTGGGTTAGAAGTGAGGCTGAAATGCTTAAGAACCTAATATAAAGTAGGTTTTGGAAAATCTAAGCCCACACTTAAGTGGCAGGACCCTCCCAATATCGGGATGCAGCCGGCTTGAATGTGATGTATGGTGTTTTCCCCCAACATAATATTTTTACTGATTCTTTGGGAGTTTCACATAATATACTCCTATCACATTTGCTTCCCAGTCCTTCCCTGTCCTCCCCCCTTGCCCCCTCTCCAGAAAAACAACAACAAAAGCAGCCCAACTTGCGCTATCTATATATTCACTGGGACCCGTTCAAACCCCCTAGATGGAGCTCAGTCCCTTCCCTCTCACATCCCTGCTGGAAGTATTCTACTGTGGAGGGTGACACCCATCATCCTGTCACAGTCTTTAAGCTTTCTCTCAGATTGCTTCCTGTTTGGGCTGTTACTCTTTTGGGGGGGAGGGGGGGAGTTGGAGGGAGGAGTTGTCACTGAAGTCTTCCATGTCCCTCTTCCTCAACTGTGCCATCTGCAGTCATCAATATCACTGTGAAACTAGCTTATTTGTTCTTATTGGAAAGAGAGAGTTGGATTATGGACATCCACATGGTTTCTGGCATCAGCAGGGACCGCAAACAGGGCTCCCAGTTGCAACAGAGCCACAGACAGAGGAAGGGCCCTCCGGTGCAGCTGGAATCATGAACAACAGCATGGCCTCCAACTGTAGCATAAATCATGGACATCCAGCTGGCTTTCAGAGGCTACAGGGGCCTCAGATCGCAGCACAGACCCGGCCACACCATGACATGGCCCTCTGCAGGAACACAGCCTCAGACATCACCATGGCCTTGGGTGGCAGTGCAGGCCACTCAGGTCAGTATGTCCCCCAGTAGCAGCCCTGTGTCCCTCGGTGGCAGCATGGCCCATGAACACCCACATGACTTCCTGCTGCAGCACGGGACATGGACACCAACACAGACCAGGCTACAGTAACACCATGGCCCTCTGTGGCACCCCAGGCCAGATCTTATCATGGCCTGTCATTTTCCATCCATCAGCAGCGGTGGGCGGAGGCCCCACATCTGGCAGGTCAGTCCAGGTGCTGCCTGCAAGCAGCAGCACAAGAATGTGGGTGGACCTCAAGATCAAAGATCCCAAGGGCCGGTTTCTTGCTCAGGGGCAGATTAAAGTGCCCAAGGGTGAGGCTCCTGCCTGGAAATTAAGCTAGGTTCCCAGCATCTCCTGGGGTGATGGGGAATGAGTTTCCAAACTGGTTATTACAGTAAGCTCTTTTTAGAATGAGACTTCAAGCCTCAAAAGGCAGTGGAGACTCAAGAGCTCCTTGTTTGAGCTGCTGTGCCAAGCACAGCAGGGAAAGCAGGAGAATGTCTGAAACCAGCTGGCAGGAGGATGTCTGAAACCAGCAGGCAGGCAGGCTGAGGCACAGGCCAGGTGGTGCTTCACCTGGGGTCAGCACTGAGTTATCAGCGATGGGAAAGCAGGCCTCAGCAGCTGTAAAGGCAGTTCTCCCGTTGGTTCCTGACCACCGGGCCTCTAGCCTCAGTCTGCCCAACCTGAATTAATGGAGTCTCATTTGGTCATGGTGGAGGAATGGGGAGCAAGAGCACATGAACGCAGGCAAGAGCTTAATCTGGAGCCTTCGAGAGTGCTCCCTGCACCCCACACAAGCTGGAATGGCTGTGTATATCTGTTAGGCCCATTAGATGTATGATGTCCATCATTTCTGATGTTTTTCTGTTTCTTGTCCTGATGACCCATATATTGGAGAAGGGGTGATAATGGCATCATTAACTGTTAGTGCATTGGAGTTCATTTATGCAGTTGGGTGTGCCATGATTTGGTGCATATATGCTATATGGAGCGTCCTTCTTTATCTCTCGGTATCTTTTGTTTTGTTTTGTTTTAGTTTAAAGTCTACTTTTTCAGATATTAGGATAGAAATGCCTACTTGATTCCTGGTCTCATATGCCTCGAATATTTTTTCACTCTTTTACTTTAAAGTAGTGAATATAAAAGGAAGTTCTATACAGCAGGAAGGTGGATTTTGTTTGTTTTTTCTTCTTTTCTTTCTTTTTTTTTTTTTTTTTGGTTTGTTTGTTTTTTGTTTTTCAAGACAGGGTTTCTCTATGTTTTCTTGGCTGTCCTGGACTCGCGTTGTAGATCAGGCTGGCCTCAAACTCACAGCGATCTGCCTACCTCTGCCTCCAGATTGCTTGGACTAAAGACGCTTAATTCATTAAGTTAACATGTGTCTTTTGGATAGGGTGCTGATGTAATTATTATTAGTATTAAATGTTTTGTGATAATTGTCATATTGTTGCGGTTTTGCTTTTTGTATTATTTGTATGTTTTGTACCTCCATAGTTATAGCTTCATTTGTTTGCTTTTTATAGTTTTATAGTCTCTTTGCTCGGCTTGTTCCCCTCTCCAGTCCAATGAGCTGTTTCTAGGATCCCGTGTAGGACTCAGTGGTTAACATGACTTTTACCCTGTGTCTATCATGGGAAGCTTTTCTTTGTCCTTCAACTTTGACAGATAGTTTTGCCAGGTATTGCAGTCTGGGTTGCCATCGGCCATCCTTTAGATATTGAAACACATTTCTCAGGTTCTTCTGGCTTTTAAAGTTTCCACTAATGGGGCTGGAGATATGGTTCAGAGGGTAAGAGCACCAGCTCCTCTTCCAATGCTAGTGAGTTCATTTCCCAGCAACTACATGGTGGCTCATAAACATGTATTATGACATCTAGTGCCCTCTTTTGGCTTGCAGGTGTACACGCAGGCAGAATACTGTATACACAGTAATAAATAAATAAGTCTTTTAAAAATTATTTTATTAATTTATTCATATTACATCTCAATTGTTATCCCATCCCTTGTTTCCTCCCTTTCCTCCCTCCCTCCCATTTTCCCCTTACTCCCGTCCCCTATGACTGTGACTGAGGGGGATTTCCTCCCCCTGTATGCACTCATAGGATATCAAGTCTCTTCTTGGTAGCCTGCTATCCTTCATCTGATAGGCCTCCCCATCACGGGTACGTGGTCAAATATTGGGCACCAAAGGTCGTGTGAAAATCAGACCCCACTCTCCACTCAACTGTGGAGAATGTCCTGTCCATTGGCTAGATCTGGGTAGGGGTTCGAAGTCTACTGCAGGTATTGTCCTTGGCTGGTGCCATAGCTTGAGCAGGACCCCTGGGCCCAGATCTGCCCATCATAATGTTCTTCTTGTAGGTTTCTAGGACCCTCTGGATCCTTCTATTTCCTCATTCTCCCATGCTTCTCTCACCTAGAGTCCCAATAGGAAGTCTTCCCCTCTGTCCCACTTTCCTGGTAAGTGAAGACTTTCATGGGACATGCCCCTTGGTCTAGTGTCCAGATATAAGTGAGTACATACCATTTGACTCTTTCTGCTTCTGAGTTAACTCACTCATTATGATCATTTCTAGCTCAGCCCATTTGTCCACAAATTTTGGGAATTCCTTGTTCTTAATAGCTGAGTAGTATTCCGTAGTGTAAATGTACCACAGTTTCTTTATCCATTCTTCTACTGAGGGACACTTAGGCTGTTTCCATGTTCTAGCTATTATAAATAAGGCTGCTATGAACATGGTTGTTCATATGTCCCTGTTGTGTGTGTATGTACCCACTAACAAGTCAGTTGTTATTCTGATGAGTTTTCCTTTATAGATGACTTGGGACTTTTTTTTCCCCTCTCTCTTTTCAGTACTCTCTTGTTAGTCTGTACTGTAGTAGTTTAACAACAATGTGCAGTAGGGAATTTGCTTTCTGGTCCTTTCCTTTGATGTATTATGGTTTTGTTGTTGTTGTTGTTGTTTGTTTTTGATATCTGGGCAGGAATGTCTTCATTTAATTTAAGTAAGTTATTTTCAGTGACCTGACCAAAGCATGACATACTTCTTCTTTTGTACCTATTTCTCAACGGTTTGGGCTTTTATGGTGTCCCATGTTTCCATCATGTTCCTTGCCTATGTTTATTTTTGTCTCATATGCGTTGCACATGAGCTTCATTTTCTCTGTTTTATCTTTGAGTCCTCATATTCTGTCCTCCACTTGAGCCATTCTACTTGTAAGGACATTCCCTGAGTTTCATAATTCAGTTATTGACTTCTTCAGTTTGATCTTCCGACAAGATCAGGCACACTCATGGTGGTATGACTTTTGACTCAGTCACATCTTCATTTCTGTTTAAGTGATCTTAGATATTTCTATCCCTTTACTAACTTCAGGTTTCAGGTCTTAAATTTTGTGGCCATTTCATTTCACTGTATATTTTTCTTTTCTTAGACATCACTCAGACATTCATTGTTATTCCCCTTCTTAATCCATTGGGCTCTTTTTTTTTTTTTTTTTTTTTTTTTTTTTTTTGTATAGTCTTTAAACTCCTTGAATTCTTTGATAATGGTTAGGATTTTTTCAAATCTGCGTCTTGGGATCCTCTAGGTACAAATTCTTCTTGAAGCATGATTCAATAAGACTACTGGATTTGGGAGAGGGGATGCTCTTTTGACTGTTCATATCATTTGTGTTTCGTGACATGACTTCAGCATGTGGACTTCTTTCTTTTTCTGTGTGTCTGATGTGAGTCTCGCCTGCTTCAGGCAGGGCCATGCAGCAGCTTGGTAAGCTGAACTAGTAGGATGAGGAATATGGAGATGGTATGAATGGGCTTGTTTGTGGGTGGATTTGCTGGGAAACTCAGTCAGAAGCTACACATCCAGAGATGAGCCTAGGAATACAGAGATCGCGTGGGCAGGCTTGGTCCTCTTAGGACCCACTTGGTAAAGCCTGTGCGGGATGCGTCGTCCGTCTAGAGCCTGGCACAGGAGTATAGGGATAACATGGAGCATCTGGGGTCTCCTGTGTGACATTCATGTTCTGTACCTAAACACTTAAGGGTGTGAATTAGCAGCTACATTCATTCATTGATTCTTGTTACATTTTTATCGTCTTCTGCTTCAGTCACTTTATTTGCACAAATGCGTTTCAAGAATACCGCCGAAGACGACCTTTTAGAATGCAAGAGATTGTAGGAAAGGCTGAGTTGACTATGGAAGTCAGTTACTCACAGGACCTCAGATCTTAGCACAGCTGACTCCATGATGGAAGTGCCATTCAGGCTGTAAAACCCAGCAATTAGACAGAACTGCCTGCCAAAAATGGTAAGAAAGACCTAATCCATCACAGCCCACAGTTCTGGGAAAGTCTCAAAATGTACTAACTTTGCTTCTTTAGCTTCTGTAGTTCTGCTTCTGGCTAACTGTTATCGGTAACTGAAATGTGTCAACTCAGAACATGGTTTGTGTGCTTAAAAGCTCACCCTGAGAAAGGCTCAGGGCTACACTGGGATCCCAAACACCCAGTGTAGTCGCCGACCAGCTAGTAAAGAGTTCCTGTTGGCTTAAACCCCTGCCCAAGCAGTCTTCTCTGGTGAATACCCCACAACATTTCTGGAGGTTCCACTGGGATTCCAGAGACCAGACCTCAAGACCCAGGGGTTTCAAAGCCCCTTTGGAGCAAGGAAGAATACAGTGGTCCCGGAACTCCTAGAGGCTGCACAACCTGAGGTGTTCCAGGTCCCCAGGACTCCCTTTGTTCAAACACTGCCTATTGCTTCAGAGGGGTCTGATACCTCCACCCCCAAAGAAGAAACAAATTGGAAAGTCACCTGGTCTGTCCCCTCTGCAGGTAAGTCTGGTTAAGGCACCTTCTGTTTGGTCACATTGGAGAGGTCGGATGGGGCTGCTGATGCAGTGTCCAGGATCCATGTGAGACTTCAGTGGATCCCTCTGCCCCACCCTTGCCTGGCTCAAAGCCTGTTAGGGGCACAGATTCCTGCTCATGGTCAAGGTTGGTCCCTGTATGGAGCTGTGAAGGAGCCTGGCCTCTCATCCAGGGCTCCCTTCCATCTAAGAGGAATGCACAGAGGGAGAGGGAAATAGTGCTGTCTCTGCTCACATCCCCTCCTCATGAGCATTCCCTCTGCTCCACCCTGTGTCTGCTCCAGGCACCCCCCAAGGCAGGGAAAAGTTTGAAGGAAAAGAGGAAGTTCGATTCCTTTCTCTTTCCTGACTTATTGTCACCTTGTAAACCAAAGATCTGCAAAACCTACCATTCTCTTAAAAATGTTGAAAACAAGCAAACAAACAAAAAACCAACTGTCCCTGGGCTAACAGGAGAGTCACAGCCATGCAGCACAGGCTGGACAGACAGAACTCTGTCTGGCACTGACCAAGTTTAAACAACTTTTGCAAGGACCTTCTTAAATGATTAAAGACAGCTAATAGAAAGATTTCCTTTGTCACTCAGTTGGCCTGCGATATTAGAAAAAAATAGTATAAAAATTGAAAGGTAAAAGTAGGTCCCAGTTGCTAGAGGTATCTTAAAGGGCCCTTAACAAGGGAGAACTGACTGTAACAAGATATTTTTCATAAACTGAAAGCCACAGTCTCCTTCTCTGATGATGAGACACAGTTAAAATACAGATACCCAGCAAAATTTGAGTGTATCACCCTCTGTCAAAAGAACCTCCCTCCCCCAAACAGGAGTGGGCTAACACCAGGCTTTTATAATAGTTCAACTAACCAAAGCAGCTACTGCAATAAAGATGAAAGGATACCAAATGACCCTGGACACAAGAGGGGAAATTGCAGCCCACATTGCCTGGCTTGAAGAGACAGGTATCTTAGAGCCCTGTCACTCACCCTGGGTTACACCTTGATTGCCTGTGAAGACACCTGGGACTGCTGAGTCTCATGAGTCTGATTCCTCCAGAGAAACAGGTTTATACTGTCTTGGATCTGAATGATGACACACCACAACCTGGTACTGCCTGAGACTCCGTGGTGAAGAAGAAATGGACATCTCACACCCACAGGTTGATGGAGGACACCAGAGGGAAAGATCATCCTCCCAGAAGCAGTTAACTGGCACGACTACTCATCTGGAGTCCACAAAACTTTCTCTGTTGCTCAGAACAAGGTATGTCATTCCTAAAGAGGACAGCCTAGTGTGGGATGTCTCAGCCAGCTTCCAGGTTTGTGCTCAAGCAAATACAAGACAGAGGGCCCTCACCCAAGAAGGGGCCCAAATGGGAGACCAACAATACCCTGGAGCACTCTGGGAAAACTGCCTGCTGGAGGAGGAGAAAAGCATTTGCTAGTTTTTGTAGATACCTTTTCTGGGTGGAAAGAAGCTTTCCCCATGCAGACTGAAACTGCTCAAATAGTAGCAAAAAAGCGTCTCCAGGAGCTGCTCCCCTGAATGACCCACCTTTCATAGCCAAAACCCCTCAATTAATAGCTAAAGCTTTAGACATAGAGTAAAAACTTCACTGTGCTATAGACGTCAGAGTTCTGGCCAGGTGAAAGAATAAACAGGACATTAAAAGAAACTCTGAGAAAAGCCTCAGAGTCCAGAAAAGGGGGAAGAGATTTGCCTTCGTTTGCTTTGCTTCAGTCTGCTGTACCCCATTAGGGAGAGATTAATCCCCCATGAGACTGTGTTTGAATGAGACCCACTTCAACCCCTGCCTACTGTTTCCCTGGGTAGTGAGACTAGCAGATGGCACAACTCTCTAGCCACTGCTTTCTCGGGTCACTTCAGGCCTCCAGTTCTCCATTCTGGTTATTCTTTAAGCTATCTGAGAGACCCAGCTGACCTCTGAGCCCATCACCTGCTTCCCGAAATTTTCCTTTAAAAGATTCTGGCCTTGCAAGATAAGAAAAACCTGAGGAATCCGACTCCATGCCACAGGAAGGGACCCTAGGGACAGAGTTAATCATTCCCAGCCAGCAATCAGCCACCAGGATTGCTGTTATGCTTAGACACCCAGCCCCCACATTATATAGGGACAGTATGGAACCTGACTGTCAGCACATTGACTGACAAATCTCACTGTGACTGGGGGCAGCCCAGGTTTACATTAAAGGTCTTACAAGGGGGTAAAACTTGTTTAATTTCCTAAACCTTTACCCAGGCATGTCCCCTTATTCCGATGTCCACTATCCTGCCTTGTGGGTTCATTCATCTGGACAATAGCAATATTACCATTGTCTGGAGACCACTTGGTGGGCATGTGCCAGTGGTTTGACTAACTGTGCCTCTTCTGAGGCTTCTCAAACTAAGTAGACAGGTTGATCAGGAACTATAGGTATTAAAACAACAGTCAGATCCCCTTGCAGAAATGGCCCTACAAAGCTGGAGAGGCCTAGACTTCTCACAAGATAAAGGAAACTATGTATGGCTTTTGGAGAAACCTGCTGTTTCTATGATAGTTGATGAAAAGTCATTAGAGAAAATCTTGTCATGCTTGGGAAAATAAATGGTACTAGTATCTGTTCTGTTGGTCCCCTGGCAACTGCTCTACTATCAGCGGTGACTGGGCTTTCAATTGTCATTCTGACTGGATTAATAGGAGGGCCCTCCATCTTAAACTTTGACTCATCCACTAAGACAAGTGGAGAATGCAACAGAGCCCCAGACCTTAGTAGGACCCCAGCCCTTAGCACAACTGACTCCATCATGGAAGTGCCACTCAGCTTGTAAACCTTGCAATTAGACAGCACCACCTGCCATACATGAAAACAAAGACCTAATCTGTCAAAGTCCATAGCCATGGGAAATCCCTAAAAACCTGGCTTTGGGGCCTCTGTAGTTCTGCTTCCGGCTAACTGTTTTTGTTAACCGAAGTACGTCAACTCAAGATATTGTTTGCATGCTTAAAGTCTTGGCAAATGCCTTTAGTCCCAGCACTCATGAGGCAGAAGCAGGTATATCTTTGAGTTCTAGGACAGCCTAGTCCTCAGAGATAGTTCCAGGACAGCCAAGGCTACACAGAGACACCCTGTCTCAAAAACTAACCAACCAACCAACCAACCAAACAGCTCACCGTGAGAAAGGTTTGGAGCTACACTGGGACCCTAAACACCCAGTGTAGTTCACAGGCTAGTGAAGACTTTGTATTGGCTTGAACCCATGTTCACGCAGTCTTTTCTGTTGAATAACCCACAACTAGCAGCAGAAGATGCTGAAATATTGGAATTATGCTAACTTTAGAAAATCCTCTTGTTTCCTGGGCTTGGCTGCAGGCTCTGTATTTGAACTGGAGTGCTGTGACCATTGAGGCTCTATGCAACTGTCATAGTGCAGAAAACCATGAATTCAGATGTTAATCCGTTGCTATTTTAAAAAGGTTTATGAATTGCTTGATCAATCCAGCATTTATTTGTTAATGTGATAGGGATAGTACACACACACACACACACACACACACACACACACACACACACACAGAGGGGGGAGGATTTATGGGTTCTAGAATGCTCAGCCTTTGGTTTGGTTATAAGAGCCTATCTCTCTGTTAGACTTAGGATATATATTCTTGTGATAAAATTAGACTAGTATTTGACAGGACCATAATTTGCATCAATATATAAAGTTCTATACCAATGAATTAAAAATAACCTTCTTTGTGAGTAACAATTAAGGCCCTGAGTTAAGGAGCAGGTTCAATCATCTACCTTTTGTTCTATCCTTGAGTCCAACTCAGTTTTCTGTCTGTATAAGACCAATAATAACTTATAATGACCTTCTCATGAAAATAAGCATCTGTAGACCAAGAGAGCAAACAGAAACCTACCCAGCCATCCTTAGAGTAAATGGGAGATAATTCTCTTAAGGTTTCTTCAGGATGATTTGGGGCAACTAATACCTCATAAGGGGCCAAAAAAAAAATGGGGAAAATGGTTAAGCAAGCCAGGGATTGTATTTGTGGTCCAGTTTCTAAATGTTGAGAGGTTCCAGGCTTTATAGGAGTCCTTTGTGGGACAGACTGAAATGCTAGACCAAATGGGATCAGAAGCTTTCTACAATGCTGTCTGGGATGCTGTCGAATTCTGATGGGTAACAGCAACTGAGGCACCTGGGGCTGAAACAAGGAGGATGCAGGATGTCAGAGTGCAGCATGCTGAGAGGAATGAATCCTGTCAGGTCTGCTCCAGCGTCAGTGTCCAGTTCTTTTGTTCTGAAAACATAATTTCTCATAAGCATTATAGAGTTCTAGTATTGTAATTGTATGAGGTATGAGGGATGATCAGAGCAATTAGGGCTGATTCTCTGCTCATTGTATGAACAAAAGTTAAGACATCCCCAAATCTTCCTTCATGCCATACTAAGAATGGCCTCTAGTAATAAGTCAAGGATTCTGTGACCAACAATAAGCATTGCCTATGCATAGATATTCACGTCTCAGCCAGTCTCGAGCTAGTCCCATGTAGTGAGATTAGCAATATAAATTACCTGCTAGGTCTAACAGATAGATATGATTCTATAGATATAGAAGGTAAAATAGTTACATTAAGGTCTTCAAAAGCCTCAGAGACCTACAGAATATGGCATTTAAAGATGTTTTTATTATTCTAAAAATTCTTTGACAACAAGACAAGTTAACTCCTGGCAAGACCCAGCCGACCTCAAAGAAGATGATGAACATAAAATTACCTCCTTATGGAGTTGACTTCAAATGTGGCAAACAGCCACTGGACAAAATGTCCTCATTTCTGCCACAGAAAGAATTCTGCCTGAAAATGGGCAACTTGGGTGCAGGAAGTCAGTGGCCGAACTCTGCCCAGACAGGGCAAGCAAGTCCTCAGTAGTTCCTGCTTTGTGCATATGTCTGGCAGATATATTGAACTAGAAGGCCGAAGATGAGGCTCCAACGTTATAGAGAGTGTTGGGTGACTGTTCAGGCAGTAAACTGTCTCAGTCTTTTTTTTTTTTTTTTTTTTTTTTTTTTTCATTTTGGAAGCTGCTAACCTGCACTACCAGTTCACTCAGGCATTTAAGTTTTGTTCCTTCTCAAGTCTCTGATGGGGCTTGAAGACCAGATAGTTTAGTCTTACAATCAAGTTTAGTTGGTTAGGAGATAAGGTCTTTTTAGACCAAGATAGATGATTTAAGTTAATAGAGATCAGATATGATAGATATTGATTTTTGTTCAGAAATTTAGACCCAACAAGATAGGAAAGATGTTTAGTTCAAGTTTGACAAATACAAATAACCAAATCACTATGAATGTAACATTTATATGACTCATGATTGTCTCATGGTTCTTCCTGCTATATGTAGTTTATTTTACCCACGTGTAATAATATAAATATATATGTTAAAAAAGAAACATTAGAAAAAAAGAACCCATCTCCCAGACTCTCAGGGAACATCATGTCACACTAGATTCTTTTTCATAGTAAATCCCTGTAAGGCAGAGCCCTTCCCCCACAGTCCTGCTCCCCTGGCTTTGCTTGTCTGCTGTTGCTCCTCAGGAGGCCATGGAACTGCCAGCTTCACCTCATTTAAAGGAGAGGGCCTGAGAGCCATCTCTGTCACCCCAGTCCTTCCCACTGATCAGGGGCCCAGCTTCATGCTGCCCGTTCAGTCCTGTTCAGTCCTGCAGATTGCAGTTGATCTCCATCGGCAATGCTGAGGATTCCCCACACTGTTTCTGCTGTGGTCCTTAGAGAACTGAACATAGTTATGCCTGAGCCAAAAATCAACTCACCATTCCCCTCAACAGATAGGGTTAATATAATCACAGCATTTCCTTCAACAGATAGGGTTAATATAATCACAGTATTCCCTCAACAGATAGGGTTAATATAATCACAGCATTCCCTCAACAGATAGGGTTAATATAATCACAGCATTCCCTCAACAGATAGGGTTAATATAATCACAGTATTCCCTCAACAGATAGGGTTAATAAGATCACAGAATTACTTCAACCATACCACTGTGCCCCACCTTTTCTACTGTCAGTGAGATGTGCATTATATATATATATATATATACGGAGATAATGATTTATTATACAATCAAAATGTAAGCAAACACAACCTGAAACTCTGAAACCAAAGGCTGTCAAACCCACAGTGTCCAATCTTCTCCCAACTCGATGTCTCCTCCATGGTGGTGTCTCCCATGCAGCTCAGTGAGTGAAAGCTCATGTACCTCATGTACCTTTCTCCACAGTGTACATAACACCTCCTTATTCCATCAGTGTTCAGGTGTTACTTGGTCAGTATCTCAACATTGTAATATTGTTCTCACTTGTACATTTAAACATCTGATTTACGTTTTATACATGTATCCCCTTTTATCATGCACTAAGAATTTTTGATCCTTACATGTTGCATGATGTTTCTGAAAACTGAAGTCTTTAGTGCCCCTTTCTTTGTTTCTTTCTTTCTTTCTTTTTTTGTAGCTACAGTAGAAAATTGTATTTTTTGTGAAAAAAAAAATAGGTTTAACTCTTTTTGTTATGGCTAATCTTAGTTATTACCCTGACTACTTGTGGAATCAGGTATAATTCAATGACCTTGACAGGCTGGTAAAGGATTTTCTGCATTGGATCATTTGAGAAAGGAAGGTCCACTCTAATTCTGGAACATTTAAATGCAGAAGAGTCCCCCTATATCTGTGACATACCTTCTGGTAGTAGACCCCATAAAAGAACATGGAAGAAGGAAGCATTTGCATTTTGCCTACTTGCCCTTTCCAATTTTTTTCTGTAAATGTGTATCTCACTAAAAATAATCTTAGTGGAATTAAGTTTGTGACATGCTGTTAAAGTAGTAGTTGAAAATTATAACATGAATTCCATATGTCAGTGACCATATAAATCGACAGTAAAAGAGCAATTTAACCCTAAAGGAAGAAGAAACAAAAACTGGAGTAAAGATCCATAAAATAACAATAAAATAAAAGACCACCAATAGTAGTTCTTTGAAAATACACATTAAGCCGGTCATGGTGGTGCATGCCCTTAATCCCAGCACTCGGGAGGCAGAGGCAGGCAGATTGCTGTGAGTTTGAGGCCAGCCTGGTCTACAAAGTGAGTCTAGGACAGCCAGGGCTACACAGAGAAACTTTGTCTTGAAAAAACAAACAAATAAGAAGAAAATACACATTAAAAACAATATATTTCTGCCCAGTGAAGAGACTTGGGCAGAAACTAATTGGCAATCCCGGAAATAAGAGTATTAGAAATGACTGAGCTCCTATTCATTACAATGATAGTGAAAAAACCCCGTGCCAACAAAACCAATACTTGCCATGTGATGGATGAAGTTTCCAAGGCCAGATTAACAAAGTTTAGTAACATCACCTGTCATTTTACCACTCCTTTTCTCTTGGTTTACTTGAATTTTTTTGCAATGTCTTATTTACCTCAACACTGGTAACTTTGAACAGCTTTACATTTTTCCTCTTGGTAGTTCTTGGATTGTAGGAAGTCTTCCTACTGTTTGCATCCAGTCCAGGTCTCCCCAGTCTAGTTGTACAGATGTTTGACTGTGTCAAGTTTAATGTGTAAATCTCACTCCCACTTATGCCCCTTTAGCTCACCCACTTCAAAATACTATTGGCATGAGCATTGAGATACTGATTTTCTGAGACACATGAGAGGGGCCAGCCTGTGGGCCTCGGTGCAGATGGTGAGTAGTATTAAAGGCATAGTTAACCACTGTTAAAATACACACGAATAATGGGCTCTGGTTGCAAAGAGTCCCTTTGATGGGTTCTTTTCCCTGTAAATAAGCAACAATGAAGGGCTGAGTTGACGCCTTAACAGCCAGTGGACTCTTCCTTGTTGCTCTAGTTACCCTGTGCAAACAACATTATCAAACAGCCGAATGAAGCACCCTTATAATAGTGCTACCAGTTTTGCACAGGCCTTGGAAGTGTTTGAGGGAAGTTACACAAACTCAGCACTCTGGCTGCTTGGTTGTGGCCTCGCTAGTGGTTGTTTCAAGCAGCTCTTGAGGTCTTTGCCAGCAACTGTTTTCTGCAGGGTACAAGGAGACACTAGGGTTGTTGTAAGTGGTACAGAAGAGACAATAGATGCTTGGTGCGAATGTACTTCTTTGTTAGCATGAAGACCTGCTGTGATTGGTGCAAACACTCCTTTTACAGGTATGCAAGCAGGTGATTCAGCTCACCCAGGGAGCCAGCCAGAAGACACCCTTCTGTACTGCCTCCCCTGGTTTGCAATGTTAGGCTAGGAAGACAGCTTTGACAGAGTTGTATTCTGTTTATGTTTATCATGGTTAGAGTTGCCTGAACTGGTAACAGAAAGAAAGAGTGGCTAGTGACAGTGATAGCCACAGAAGAGTCAGGGCTGTGACTCCAACAGGAAAGGCAGAGCAGGAGAGGCGTAGCAGTGACAGCAGTAGAAACAGCAACAGCAAAGACAAAAGGAATAGGGGTAATCCCGGAAGCCAGCGGCTTCAGGCTTGACAGCAGCTGTAGCAACAACAAACAACTGAGCACATTAGGAGAGTGACCAGGACATGAACAGGAGGAACTAGGGAATGAGTAGAGAACTGAGGATTCGGAAGACTTGAAATGGCCAAGACAATAGATCTGTTACAGGTCCTGAGCACTGAATGTGTTCCAAAGAGTTGTCTTGCCTTAAAGGGCTATGCGCCTTTTTGCAGTGGTTTACACAAACAGCCACACAGATCATCAAAGTACAGGGAATAAGTGACTGTGGAATTCTCATCCCCAAATGGCACATTTGTATCATGCTCTCTTCTCTAAGGCTCAAGTAAAAATGCAGAAGAGTTGAAGGAAAGACTGTAACAGCCACATGTTAGGGAAGAAAGCGGCAAAACTGCCTTCTGTGACAATAAAGGCTCTTGCACTCATGAACTTTCAACATCTACGGTTCGTAGGCATAAGGTTAATGTGTAATTCAAATGCTGATTTCTGGACACCCCCCTCCATTTCTTGTTGCAATCCTTGTTCTGAGAATCTCCTGTCTCAATGTTGTGTAAACAGTACTCCACAATTATCCCCTGGCATGCCAATAAAGCAGTTTAAGGCCAGTCCCTGAGCAAGGGAGAAAATGGGACTGGACTTCCTGCCCACCAGGCAAGGAGGAGCTAGAAGAGGAAGTACGGGATTCAGCCATGGGCTGAGGTTCAAGAGACATGAATTTTTTTAGCTGAGCAGAGAAAGCCATAAGGTGCAAGTATCTTGGAGATTTAAACTGGGAAGAAGCCAGATTAGCTTAAAGGGTTAACAGATTAAGACTGCTCAGGATTGTGCTATACAGTTTGATAAACAATAAAATTATTTGGGTGATAGCCAGGTTAAGCGAGAAACTGAGACACAAGCACAATTTTATAAAAATAACTTTTAACAATAGTTGTCTACACAAGATCTGCAGAAGATTAATCTAGTCAATATTCCACCATGGATAAGATGAGGACGTTTCATAAGGTCACACTATAGTTAAGAAGCTACAAACAATCACTGGTTTCCAGGGAAAAGAAAGTTACTCAGAAGTGGAGCCCCTGATAAGTTGAGTAAGCTACAGCATAGAGCCTTGCATGTAGGCGTGTGTGCGTGTGTGTGTGTGTGTGTGTGTGTGTGTGTGTGTGTGTGTGTGTTGTATATAAAGTTGAGAGGGACGTTAGAAGGTGTATGAGGTAGAGGTATCCAGGAGGGAGAAGGGGTGTACTTAACCAAGGTTTAACCAAAATAAATTGGATTCATATAGAGATAAAAATTAAAATTAAAATTTGACATAATGGACATCACTAAGAGACATATACATGTAGACTTAGTGTCTCTTGCTATGTGATTAGGACTCTTCAAGAAGCAAGATAGTAGTAAGCAGATATGCCCCTTCCACCATGGCCCAGAAGTAAATTTACTTCCTTTAAACTTTTAAAAGTTGTGCTATTATATCATTAGCATTAGAAAATATGTGAAGGCAGAAGAAAATTCATACCATAGATGGTACATTTTCTCTTGACCTCATCTCCTAAAGGCCAGTTTCTTTCTCCACACTCTCAAGCAATTTTCAACCTGTGATGCCCCCCAAAACCTCATGTGCATTATCATTCTTTCATACCTTCTTAATAATGGTATCTCCTCTTCATTGATAATTCAGCAAGGAGCATAGATAAACAGTGCTCGCTATCCCTGAAGGGCCTTCTTGCACTGTGTTGATAAAATAACAATGGCAAGCCGGGTGTGGTGCTCCAGGCACCCCCCCCAAGCAAGCAGGTTCAGTTACTGCTTGATATGTACCATGATCTTTAACCTGAGGTTTTTTTCACACCACTTTTGCTGAGTTAAAAAACAATACTCAGAAGAAAAGGCGATAAAATCAACATAAAATCAGATTAATGATCATCAATTACAGAACAAAATGATAGCAAAATGCAATTTTCAAGAGCACTAAGAGACATACTGTTATGCTTTACAAAGTTGTGCCTGTAATTCAAATATAGCGAGCATGGAGGTGTGGCTATGTGCTAGACCACCTGCCTGGTATACACAAGGCCCCAAGTTCACTCTCTAGTATTGTTAAAATCACAATGAAAGTGAACAAATAAGTTGGGCATTATATCTCACCCCTTAGCACTTGAGAGGTTGAAACATGAAGGTTGCCGTTAGTTTAAGTCCAACTTGCACTGCATATCAAGTTCTAGACTAGCCTGGCTACCCAGTGAGATTCATCTAAAAATAAAATAAAACAATAATATAAACCAAGAGTAAAGTGAATCAACCTAAGAATTTATGTGCAGAAATATTTAAAACCTTAAACGGTACAAACACATATTTAGCACACATTTATTATGTGTGCATGTGTGTGCCATGGCAGACAATATATGGAACTCAGAGGATAATTCAAGTAAGCGCTCTCTTTCTACCATGTGGGTCCCAGGGATTAAGCTCAGATTAAAGCACCTTTACTTACAAATGGGTATTCAAGCGCGTGGAAAGACACTTCTAGTTTTAGATAAGAATGCTCAATACCTTTAAAATGTCAAACCACCCATATAAAAATTTAAATTTAAAACAAGTCCAATGTCAGGTGGTAGTGGGGCATGCCTATAATCCCAGCACTTTGGAAGCAGAGGTAGGTGGATGTCTGTGAGTTCAAGGCCAGCCTGATCTACAAAGCCAGTCCAGGACAGTCAAGGCTACACAGAGAAACCCTGTCTCAAGAAAACCAGAACCCAAAACAACAACAACAACAACAACAATACATTTACAATAAAAGTACCCAAACACTTCTTTTATAGTTTCAATTAAAGTTTAAATTAGTGGAAATAGACAAATACCAATTTTACATAGAAAAATAAACATTTTAGAATCTCTATGGAAATACAAAAAGAAGAAAAGCAAGAAGGACTTATTAGTCCTAGCAGATATAAATGCAGATTACAGAGTCTCTATGATTAAAATAATATAAATATGGGTTAAAACTACCAATAAGAATAGAATATAATAAATAGAAAGAACTAATTACATGATATATAATAAAAGTGTCAACTTATCAAATTGGAGCAAAGAAAAACTTTTTGTTTGGGTTTGTGACAAATGTTGAGGCATATCACATTAGGCTGAGACAGGTGGATCACAAATTCAAGACTGAGCTACATAGTAAATGATAATATAAATAAAATAAAAATAAGATTTTAAGAACAAGTGGTTCTTGGACAAATACATAGATATTTATGGGGGAAAAACTGACAGTATACCTTACAACAGTCTTAAATAGATCAGGAATCTAAGTGTACATAGTTATATACAAGTTACAAACACTAATGGAGTTTCCTGTAACTAGATGATTAGGCACATGGATAGGTAGATGATAAATAGACAGATGTATTAGAATGTGTGCATGATGTCACAGGCTGCATTTTCTTCCTTCTTTTCTCCCAACGCTGTCAATGGTAACTGATTCATACTAAGTGTTAAAATATGCATAGATGACAAAATCATGAGTGCTACTAAAAGAAAAGTAACTCATTAAACAGCTATACTATAGAAAAGGTCCTTAAACTATAAGTAAAAAAAAAAAACAGATAAAATGAAAAGAAAAATAAAAGTTTGATAATTGTGACTATATAACTCAGGTCAAAGACATAATTTCTACATGATGAAAACAAAGTACAGCATAAGCAAAATTAAGGGGGAAAAAAACAATGTAATGAGTTGGTGGCTCAGAAGTTAAAAGCACTGGCTGCCATTTTCAGATAACCTGGGTTAGATTTCCAGCACCCATATGGTGGCTTACAAATGGCTGTAACTCCAGTTCATTAGGAGTGAATGCTCTCTTCTAACTTCTGTGGGCACCAGGCACACATGTGGTATATAGATATACATGTAGGCAAAACACTCACACACATAAAATTAATAAACAATTAACTACAAATTTGAGGACAAACTGGAAGAAAACATTCTCAGCATAAATAATAGACAAAATGTTACTACTTTAACATAAGAAGAATTCAAGTACACAGGAAAGATTGTTTCAGAAAGCACACTGTTACTGGTATACTTAAAAAAAATCAACAGCATGATGTTGGGCTTTTTCATTGTCAAGAACAGACAACAGATGGCTCAGTGGTGAAGAACACTTGATACACCTCCAGAGTTTGGTTCTCAGCACCACATGGCAGCTTACAACTGCCTAGACAACCCCCTCCCACCCCAGTTCCTCGTGATCTGATGCTCTCTCCTCATTTTCATAGGCACATTCAAACAGTACTTTTTAAAAATAAAGAGAAACTATAAGAGAACATTTAAAAACGGAACTAGTACATTCTGTTTAAGTCCTTCATAGTAGAAAATTCGATAGCATAGCTAAGTTGAATGAGTTACTTTCCTTTTAGTAGCACTCCTGATTTGTCATCTATGCATATTTTAACACTTAGCGTGAATCAGTTACTATTGACTGCTTTGTGAGAAAAGAAGGAAGAAACCACAGCCTGTGACATCATGCACATTTTCTAATATATTTGTCTATTTATTATCTATGTACCTATCTACGTACTTATCATCCTCATCTATTCTTGCTCCTTTTTTCTTCTCCCCATTCCCTCCCTTCATGCTTTCATTTATGATTCTAGTAGTTGTATCACACTCACTCCATAGACGACTCCCCCTGAATTACTGTTTTACCAAAACATCTTCTGTCAACAGCAGTGAGCTCCAGCAGAAATTTATCAATCTTCATTAAATCTCAGCAAAATTGGCACTTAGTGACTGTAGGCATAAGGTTATTGTGTAGTTCAAATGCTGATTTCGGTACCCACTACGTCTGGTTGCGAGTTAGTTTTGAGAATTTATTGTCTAAATGTTGTGTAAACTACGACCCCCAGTTGTGCCCCTGATATGTCAATAAAGCAGCTTACAGCCAATCAATGAGCAGGGGCAGAGAAGAGGGATGGACTTCCTGCCAGCCAGGGAAGGAGGAGTTAGAAGAGGAGGTAGAGGATTCAGCCAGGGGATTCAGCCATAAGCAGAGGTACAAGAAAGATCAGGAGGAAGGAACTGGAGCCTAGGAAAGCTACAAGGTGCAAGTACTCCTGGGATGTTTGCTTGGAGAAAGACAAAATAGCATAGAGGGTTAAAAAGAGACTTAAACTGCTCAAGATTGTGTTGTATAGCTAATTTGTAAACAAATATAAAAGAGTATCAATTACTTGGGTGATAGCTGGGTTAAGACATAAGTTAAGAGAAACAAACCCAAATTTATAAAAAATAACTTCAACCAGTGACAGTCTCCACCCAATTAATTTTCTTATTTCTCTTTAGACCACTATTCATCAGTGTGCCTTGACAAAAATGGAGTCCTCGATCCCTTCTTTTCTTTCTCACCTGACACTCTTGACTGTGTAAAGTGGAAAAACAACTAATTCCCAGCGGTGATCTCCTATGAGTGATGCCTGTTCATTTTCCCACCTTACACAGTCACCTTCCAGAGTGACTATGGGACTGGTTCTGTGCTCATGTTGAAGGAGAGATAAACCTGTGTTTTAGGATCCCAAGTGCAGGATTGGAATGGTCTCGTGAGAGAACAGGTGAGGTTAATTCACTAGAAGAGCAACCACCTCCTGCAGGAGCTTAATTGCTGCCAGCTGAAAAGATCCCGTGAACAGACTCTGGGAGGAGATATATAAATGAACCCAGAACTGGAGGCGGGGCCTTGGGAGACTTGGTATAGATTTGGCTGTTCATCACTGCACTTCGAGACACTCCAAAAGAGAACCACTTGAGGGAAGGCTTCAGGGCTCTGGCTCCTGCTGAGGTTCTGCGTTCTGGTTACCCCAGGTTCCAGCAGAAGAAATCCTCCGGCTCACGCCCGGAAAATCATTCCTCGGAACTGATATCCTTACGGTTTTGTTATTGTGTCCATTAATTCTCATTTCCTATTGTTTTGGTTAGTCGGGTTATAAGTGACGTATGCTCGGTCACTAAGTTGTTAATAAAATATATTGGTTAAGAAAATTGAGCCTATATCATGTTGTGTAGTTTCTGAATGCTTTCCCTTAAGAAAGCCTAGGATCTTCTCTTTTCACATTATGGGAGTACTAGTTGCCGCCTAAGACATCCAGGTACCCCACTGTATAGTCCATATGCAAAGTTCACATGGGAAGGCTTTGAGATTTCATAGAAAGAGAAGCCTAGCAAGTTTCAGTTGAGTCTAGTTTTCCAGATTTTCCCTTCTAAAAACCCTGAAATTTGGTATGCGTCTCAGTCTTCCCAGACTAGTTAAATCCCTGGAAATGGAAGAACAAACAGACATAGAACAGACAATAAAATGATGGGTGTTTTAAAGCCATTATTTATTCATAATTTTACCAGTTTTGCTCCACCCTCACCCATACATGCATGCTTTTTTTTTTCTAAAAATTTCCTATTCATTAAAGAAAAATGTCTGTTCTGTCTTGTTGCTATGGTCAAATTGTGTATATCCTAGAAAATGAGATAATGCCTTACAAAAGAGGTGCAAGGGACCCATTTCTTTCTTCTTCCACATCAAGATGCAGCAAGAATTTTCATTTATGATGAATTAGTCCTTACAGATACTGCATTTTTAAATTATTCTTACCCCTTCCATTTCCTCCATCTTGGATGCTTTTACCTTCAACTTCCTGAGCTCTAAAGCTTTAAGCAATGAATTTCTATTGTTTACAAATTACTCAAAGTATTTTATTATAGTGTCATGATTAGAGTAAGTCACTTGCCCTTACCAGAGGCCTTCTCGGCATATTATCATCACAGTCTACACATTTTTGCTCCGACCATGGCATTTCATTATGGTGGAGGCATGCCCAAAGCCATCCTCACCCACAATTATCTCCTCAAAGTGTCACATGCAATTTTATGGTTCAACTACATTATTAAGAACTGCCATCTGTCACAGATGTTTCTGTCATTGACATGGATTACATAGATATCTAGGACATCAAATTCCTTCACATATGGTGCTGTAATTTAATGTGAATTTGGAATGTATATTCTCATTAGAGGAATAAGTGTCACATTGTGATTTTCCCATAATTGTCATATGTCATGCTTGTCTTTCAGGTGACTCTGGATGGACTGGGAAGTTGCTCATATTGCACTATTCGAAGTTGTATAGCTATTTCATTACCTATGCTGTTGAACGGCTATATTTCTTTTCATTGTTATCAATTACATATATGTACACAATATATTGTGATATTATTCATGTCTATTACCGTCTTTTATCTCACTCCCACTCCTCCTGACCCCACTGTTCCTGACTAGCCTGCCTTCTAATTTTGTTACTTTTCTGTGTGTGCAGGTGTTCATGATTGTAACAGCTATGCCATGTATACAAGACAGTGATTCTGCTCTCCAGTCTTTCCATTTTTCTTTCATGATTTTCCCTGGGTCTTGGAGATGCCAACATTGATGTCCTTCTTAGGGCTGAGAGCTCAAGAATCACTTGCTCTCAGCACATCAACCAGGTATGAGTCTCTGCATATACCATCCATCCTCTATTATAAAAAAGAACCTTCTCTGGCCCAGGAGGAAAGCAGCACTAGTCTATGGATATAAACATAAATATTTAGAAAGCAATTTGGTTACATGTCAAGGACACATTGCTGATTCTACCTCCAACCCTTAGGCTCTGCATTGTATACCCAATTGTTTCTGATTAAAATTCCCTATTGTTATTCTATTGAATTTCCACATACATGGTAGCTTAAACTCCCTACGTTTAGTATCTTTCATTTTTACATTTCAGTAGTCACCATGGCCTGTTCTTGCAACTCAATTTCAGCATAAGGACTGTTTCTCATAAAAAAAAAAATCTTGTCCAAATCCAGGAGAGATTGACATATATGCTTTCTAGTCCATCTCTCCTTTGCTTAATAACACCCACCCTGAAATCGGGGTTCTCATCTATTCTGCCCACATTCCCCATAAACCCTATAGGATCATAGCATTTTCAGAAAGGCAGTATGAATATGACAAAGAAGAAATTTGACTTTACATATATCTTACATTGCTTTAAACTGCTCGGATAACTACCATGTAGGTATACTGAGTTAGGTAGGGATAAGAGCTATAAAAAATTTTCATTAAAGGAAAATAGAATCCTATGTGAAAGTTACTGTTGTCAAGTAAAATGGAACTAAGAAGTATAAATTAGAGCCATTTGGAGGCAGACTACTCAGGTGGGCTGGGACACATACTGAAGACTTCAAGTGCCAAGAATATGGTGTTTAGGAAAAGGGGGAGAAATTAGAGTTTAGAAATGTCCAGGAACATCAGTGTTTTCTTGCCTGTGTCAACTACAAACAAATTAAAGAAAGTGTAGTTCTTTAGTTCTCCACCTCAAGTTGCAGGGGCAACAAAATCTTTCAATGTCTCATATAGCAATGAAAAAAAAGTGACTTTCTCTTGCCTTAGTTTGACCAAGAGTGAGCCCCAGTTTAAATTCTCCACTTCTCTCCCTGTGTCTTTTGCCTGGCTGTAGTCTGTGGTCAATGGCCTGGGCTACTTGTCTGTTATATGTATCTGATCTGCCCCTGTTGCCTGTTCCTAACAAAAGGCTTTGGTCTGTATGTATTGAACAGTACAGAAAATATGGTATGAGGAATTTATGAAGGATGCCTTTTTCCAGAAATCTTTATTCAGACCCACCCAATGACACCACTCTTAGGCTTTTAAGCAGCCTTCCTAACAAACAGGCCCTTGTAGTGGACTTACCTTCCTACATCCTACTCAGAAATTCCTGAATAGAAACCCACAAAAAACCTAAACATATACGCCTTACCTTACAGGTTGTTTATGCCCTGGCTTTGCCAAGGAAAACAACAACATGAATCTTTAACAGATTTTTTTTTTACAAGGGAAGTAGTTTCTTTACTGGCTTCGACTGACCCAGTATAGCACTCAGTATAGGTTCAACCTATATCCACATGTCACTTCTGATATTGGTGGGATATTTTTTTTTGTTTGTTTAAGGTTCCCTTCAAATTGTTTACTACTTTCAGCAGCTGATTACTACAACATACACATATCCACACATACATTATTCTGGATAAGGAGAATGAAAGAATATATAATTTAAGATTAAAGCTGTGCAATTGGCAAAGGTTGTTTGGTTGGCTTTTTTTTTTTAAATCCACTGCATAGTAAGATTGGCTACATTGTTTTCTTAAAAGCAGGTTAAACTTAAACAGGTTGAGTACGCAGTAGGATTGCAGTTCACTACATAATCTTAAATGATTTCAAGGTATATTATTAACCTGCTTGCAGGGTCTGGCAAAAGTTCAGTCTCTTAAATGCAAAAGGTATTTCCAAAAAAATGTATTATTTCATAGCACCACTAACATGAAGCCAATTCCTTCTGCTTGTTGTCCCTCTTATCTCCTCTCTGGCTTCAGTTGTGCAGAGATCAAGACAATGACCAAGCAAAACACTCACATCTCCGTTCCTTCTCACAAGTGTTCTTCCAAACTACTCATCAGGCATCCCCAGACACATGGAAGTTTCCAAAAGCTGGCCCTTTTCTCTGAAGCTAGCCAATGTCTAAGCTCAACTTGGAAACTCTTTCATTAATTAAGCATGTACTCAATTGGCAGATGCACAGTTTCTGTTGTGAATGGAAGGAGATATGGAGCTAGAAAGAACCATCCATGTAAAGCATGTACATACATACATACATACATACATACATACATACACACATACATACATACATACATACATACATACATTATGGAGTGTTCACTGGGTTTTGTGTGTGTGTGTGTGTGTGTGTGTGTGTGTGTGTGTGTGTGTGTGTGTGTGTTGTTAGAGACCCTTATATGTTTTTTTTCTGGGTTAAACAGTAACATTTAAAAAAATCTACAATGTTGGACATCATGCTAGGAGATGGTTACTATGTTATAAAGGAAAAGATATAGGAAGACAGAAAAGGAAAATGGGAGGTGCTTCATTGTGCATGGGGATAACTTTTTAGAAGCCAAATAAGGGAGAGAAATGAGGTGTATCGTTTTCAAGGATTTAGGTGTGAGGACCTTTCTGGCAGAAGTAATGGAGAGAGCTGCGTGTAACCCTTAACTACAAATGGAGGAAACTGGGAATGTACCCAGCAAGCAAATGGAGAGTAATAGGATGTGGAGGCAAGTAAAGGGAACCCCTAAAGAGTTTTGTGAGCCCAGGTGAGGGCTTCTGGCATTTGCTATAAATGTTGGCTATTTTTTAAAGGCCAATGGAGATTTTCCTGCTGTCTCTCCCTGCTAATGGCCTTGGTGGGTGTTGGGATAAAATATGGAGAATCTTTGATAAAGGAAGGGATTTGTCTGATTATGCCAGAGGAAAATATGTTCTCACCTTGGATGTCTGATGACAGCTTTAAGTACCATAGTGAAAAAGAGCAAAAAGCCTCTTTTAGAGGACTTTAAGGACAGTTTCCTCTTGTTTACACTCATTACTCACAGGGTCCAAAGTTTCAGTAATCTGATCTTGAGTAGCATGTCTGGCTCTGTAAGTCTAGAAGCACGATACACAGATTCTTGGCTCCATAAGCAAAGCATAGACCTTGCAATTTTACTTCCAGAACACTTTTCAACATTGAAATACAAGAAAACTCTTCCTCTGCATCTAGTAAAAAGTATGCTAGACCTTAAATGTGCATCCTAGTTCATTTTCTGGAACAGACCTTTATGTCTTCTTAGGGTAGGAAGTGGGTGTCTCTATCTCTGGTTCTATGTGAATACAAGCCCACAGAGCCCACAAAGACACCATAGAATTACAACAGGGCCTTTGGGATTTAGAAGTCACTAAGTCATAAGACCCTGGGACCAAGGAGCATTCTCTGAAGGACTAATCTGTAAACCATTGCCCTTTTGCTTTTCTAAGTTTAGGGTTCTTTGTAAAGGTAGTATCCTGTGCTCTGTCTGCTAAATTTCTGGATAGGCAGCAAGCCCTACTTTGCTTTCTGCCACTTATGAAAAAAGAAATGGGTAGAAATATAAAGATTCATTCTTGTGTAGAAACCTAATATAGGGAGAGAACCTTCAGTGGATTTAGCTCCTTGAAAAATATGCCCAGTTTTCCTGATAATTTACATTAAAATATTTTTGGGACACAACTCCAAAGTCAAAAGATATTTTCTTAGAAATTTATGACTTTATTTTAATTTTCAACATGAGTAGCAAGATTCAACATTGTCTCAAGTGTGGACTATATACAAATGTTTATGAACGACTCAGTGGCAGATAGTACAATCTCTCACAGGAATGCTGAAACACAGATTTGTGCTCCATCTAATTATTATAATTTCTAGTAAGAGTCACAAAGTATGGTTCCATAGACTAGTGTTTTGATGTGACATATGTTTTATAGCAGAAAGGACATAATCAAATATTTTAAAACCATAGTTTAATAAGAATGGAGAGGAGGAAAACAAGAACGCCTATAGGGATACTTGTCGACACTAAGTAATAACAGCAAAGCTTTCATTATACATTCTTGAAATATTTTTAAAATATTTTATTAACTTATTCATATTACATCTCAATTGTTATCCCATCCCTTGTATCCTCCCATTCCTCCCTCCCTCCCATTTTCCCCTTACTCCCCTCCCCTATGACTGTGACTGAGGGGGATTACCTCCCCCTGTATATGCTCATAGGGTATCAAGTCTCTTCTTGGTACCCTGCTATCCTTCCTCTGAGTGCCACCAGACCTCCCCATCCAGGGGAAGTGTTCAAATGTGAGGCACCAGAGTTCACGTGAAAGTCCGACCCCACTCTCCACTCAACTGTGGAGAGTGTCTTGTCCATTGGCTAGATCTGGGTAGGGGTTTGAAGTTTACTGCACGTATTGTCCTTGGCTGGTGCCATAGCTTGAGCAGGAGCCCTGGGCCCAGATCTGCCCATCACAATGTTCTTCTTGTAGGTTTCTAGGACCCTCTGGGTCCTTCTATTTCCCCATTCTCCCATGCTTCTCTCACCTAGAGTCCCAATAGGATATCCTCTCCTCTGTCCCACTTTCCTGGTAAGTGAAGACTTTCATAGGACACGCCCTTGGGCTAGTATCCAGATATAACTGAGTACATACCATTTGACTCTTCCTGCTTCTGGGTTAACTCATTCATTATGATATTTTTAAAGATTTATTTTACTCCCCCCTCTGTGTGTGTGTGTGTGTGTGTGTGTGTGTGTGTGTGTGTGTGTGTGTGCATATGCCATGTACGTGATTGCTGAGAAGCCTAGAGGAGGTCTTCAAAGCTTTTGAGCTAGAGTTCCAGGTGATTCTGAGCTACTTCACCTGAGTGTTGGGATCCAAACTCACTATCTCTGGAAGAGCATCAAGTTCTCTTCATTGCAGAGACATCTCTTCATTCAGTCCTTTAAAATGTTTAGTGTTTACAATGTCAATATCATATGATATTATGTTTGTCCAATATTTAATATATAATGACATTGTCTCTAAAGGGTAAAACAGAGTTGATAAAGTTATTGAACTTTATGTCTTTTATTATCTGAACATCAGTTATTTTGAAAATCTCTTAAAAGAAAGTCCACACTACTCTTTAATTATATAGGGAAATATAATCTAAAAATAAAAGTGGAAAAAGGTTTTCTTAATCTGGGTCCAAGTGTTGTGAAAATACCTTTCATGTGAATATGTGAACATCTCTCTCCCCTTTTTGGAGTTCCAATGACAAACCAAAGTGTGATTCCACTAAACTCTACCTTGAGGCACCAAAGAGTTTCTTGGGCTTTCTTCAGAGCATTAAGAGCCTATTGATAGGATCATGGGAGAGCATGAACAGTCACACTGGAAAGTTTTCACTCATGGATGATAACATAGCTGCATAGATGGGCCTATTCAGTTAACCTTTCCTCTGCTATATACTTTAGCACCTCCCTAGAACCCCAAGACCCCAAGGCCACATGCAATTAGAGGAGGACTGCATATAAGCAGCTGATAGTACTGGCTGGAATCTCAGGTGAGGGTCCAGTGCTCCTCCAGACCCCATCCTATGAGAGAATATCAACAGCCAACAACACTAATCCCAATGGTGTCTCACAAGCAAGCACTGCTGATCCAATGAATAAATATCATGGCAGTTTAGCTGAGAGAATCATGTTCTACAACACTAGGGCATACATTAGAATCTATCGTATGACCCAGCTATAGCCATCCTTAGCATATGCTTAAAGGACTTGACATTCTACTCCATGGATACTTGCTAGGCCATGCTCATTGGTGTTTATATTCCCAATAGCTGGGAAATGGAAACAGCCTAAATGTTTTTGAACTGACAAATACATAATGAAAATATGGTACATACACACTATGGAATACTATTCAGCTGTAGAGAAACAAAAATGAAATCATGAAATGTGCAGTCATTTGCAGGACTGAACTAGGCAATATAATATTGGGTGAAGTAACTGTTGCTTTGCAGTTCTCTCGGAGATTGAAACGTTTCATCCTTCAGGGAAGTTTCTTAAGCAGGAAGGTAAACAACTCAAAATAGCTTCATGAAGTCCCTAAAACTGAACAGATTTGCTAGGCTCTCCTGTCTTCTGGAGTAAATAGTAAAGACTGCTGAGAGTCCCTCTCAGATAAACCAACCTGCAAATAAGACTCTGAGACTGGTCCAACTGCCCAGAAGAAGCTGAAAGCAGCCCAATTGCCTGAAAGAGTTTTGGAGCAATTGAGTCACTTGGAAAGGACACTCTCCAACCTGGTCAGCTGCCTGCAGGCTGTTCAGTGTGCTCCAGGTTCCCATTTTTGTAAACTGTCACCCATGCTGGGGTGGGCTTTGGTGATGCAGCTGCCTTTGAGTCAATTCTGCTCTTGTAAGTAAGCCCTTACCATATTCCTGTAAATAACCCCAATAAAACTCATTGGTCCACGAAGTTGGACTTTGGTTGTATCTGTACTTTGGCCTGCCGTGGGCTTCCAATTGAGTCAACAGATGTGTATTGAATCTCCCCCAGGAAAAGTCTTGACACACAAAAGTAAACCAGACCCACAATGACAAACATCACATGGCGTCTCTTATCTGAGGTCCCTAAGCTCCATATCTTCAAATGGCAGCATCTAACCTTGAAAAACTGCAGCAATCAGGAAGGTTAACAGGGATGATTGTGTCAAAGGAGATAAAGCTGGGAATAGTTGGGCACAAATAATCAGTAATGTTTGGGAGTATCTGTGGGACCACACTAGCCAAGAGCTTCAAAAGAAGTAATGTTTTCTTCTCTCTGGCCTTTTTTTTTATATTCTCCTGTGGTATGTAGTATGGGAATTTTCACCTCGTTATATGATTACTCCATTTAAATTCTGTCAATATATGTATATGTATATATTTGAGGATGTGTCTACAGAAAGGTTTCCATGTAGCCTTTTCAAAAAAAAGTCTTTAACATTAGCTGTGTCTCTCTTTATTATATGTAGTCATTAAGGTTATTCTTACTTATGCTGTGTGTTCAAAATTATATATTACTGAATTTCTAACTTTTACATCTACCATTCCTTCAATGGAGTATATTTAATCTAAAACACACTGATGTGTAAAAATTTTGTACCAGATAAAAACCTTCTGTCTTGAGAGAAGCTTGTTAAGTCGCACAATGTTCCAAAGGGAGCTAAAACATCCTGTCCTGCAGGAAAACAGGTTAAGCTCAGGACGTAAACAACTTATTAGTTTCAGGAAGGCCCTACAATTAACCAGATTTACATCGTTCCTGGCTCAGTTAGGGTTACTATTGTTGTGATGAAACCATGACCAAAGCAAGTTGGAGAAGAAGGATTTTATTTGTCTTATACTTTCATATCACTGTTCATCATCAAAGGTAGTCAAACAGGGCAGAAACCTGGATGCAAGAGCTGATGCAAAGGTCATAGGGGGATGCTGCTTAATAGATTGCTTCCCATGACTGGCTCAGCCTGCTTTCTAATGGAACCCAGGGACCACCAGCCTAGGGATGGAACCACCTACAGTGGACTGGGCCCTCCCCCATCAATTACTAATTAAGAAAATGTCCTACAGCTGAATGATATGAAAGCATTTTCTCAATTGAGTTTCCCTCCTTTGAAATAAGTGACACTAGCTTATGTCAAATTGTCATAAAATTAGCCAAGACAGGCTCGCACTCACTCTCCAAGCATAAAATCTCTAAGGACTGCTGAGAGACAGTCTTAAACAAACTGAGTTGCCTAGAAGAGGCTTAGACCAGCTGAGCAGCAAGCAGAGACAAACTTAAGTGCTTAGAAGAAGTGAAGACCAGATTCCTGAAATGGGTACTCTCGACCTGGATTAGCTTCAGGCTGTGCAGTGTGCTTCAGGGTTGCAGTTTTTGTGAGCTGTCACCCCTACTGGCTTTGGTGAGAGAGTTGTCTTTGCCTCATTTCTACTCCTTTCAGCAACCCTGATAAAGCTTATTGGGTCACCAAGATGGACTTTGGTTTCTTTTCTTTTCTTTCTTTCTTTCTTTCTTTCTTTCTTTCTTTCTTTCTTTCTTTCTTCTTTTTGTTTTTCCAAGACACGGTTTCTCCATGTAGCTTTGGCTGTCCTGGACTCACTTTGTAGACCAGGCTGTCCTCGAACTCACAGGCCTGCCTCTGCCTCCCTATTGCTGGGATCAAAGGTGTGTGCCACCACACCCGGCTTGCCATTGTTATTTTATCTGGGGTGAAGAGATGTTTGTTCATGTCTCCCTGGGAGTGGAATCTCATAAAACACACACACACACACACACACACACACACACACACACACACACACGCACGCACACACACAATTTGGAGCACTCTTTAAAAGGATAATTGATTTCCTCCATATGAATACTGTTTAAACTGTGATTCTCACCTTAGAAATAATATAGATGTTTATTACGATTTTTCTCAACTGTTTGTTTTCAACTAGCTTGTGTTTGATATTAATAATTCCTTTATCAGATTTGCCCTGTCACTGATGTCTTCTTTGATTATGTTAATTTCATTCATCCTATTTTTCCAATCCAAGGTTTAGTTTCTTCTTTTCTCGGATAAGCAGTGTCAACAGCTCTGTGGATCCCAGCCTGATGTAGAGCTCTGTCAAGAACTGGCTTCTCTGTGGTAGGCCTACTGCTGGATTTCAAGCATAAAGCCTAGGCTTAATTCCTTTCACCATCCCAAGATGGGAAGTGTTTCTCCCTAGGTTACTTGGAGTTGAGGGAGGGGGCAACTCTTTCTTTTCTGGTTTCCATGTGTCTTTTCTTACTATTATAATAAAGCCAAACACTATGGTCAGAAGTGCAAGCCCTATAACCATGAAATGGAGGTCTCTGCGGCAGATGTGATATTATTCATTACCAGCACGCAGACCACATGTAGCCACACAGGTTGGCGTGTACAAGGGAAATTGGAGGAACTAAAGTCACTCCTCAGGCTGGCAAAGACAAAATGAGGACACTCAACTTTGACCCCAAGGACATGTTTATAACACAATTTATACAAAATTGGCCTATTTTCAGAGGTGGCTGTATAACAGATTAGTTACATCACTGCTTAATCCTAGTTCCTGGCTCAGATTTTCCTGGCTGTCCAGTACATTTATCCATATCAGTGCC
Source organism: Acomys russatus (assembly GCF_903995435.1). Classification (NCBI taxonomy): domain Eukaryota; kingdom Metazoa; phylum Chordata; class Mammalia; order Rodentia; family Muridae; genus Acomys; species Acomys russatus. The sequence goes on along the minus strand of NC_067169.1, from coordinate 20,034,128 downwards.
ATGTAGAATGGGTATTATTGGCCCTTATGGCCTTCTGTTCCCTTCATATGGTCTCTTGATGACTCTCTTATCATTAAAACATTACAAATGTATGTAAACTAAACAAGATCATTATCCGAGACACATCCAACTCCTCAAGACATAAGGACTATATTTTTAGTTTACTGTTTCCTCCACACCAATTTTCTTCACATATGCATATGCTCAGAAGTATTTTTCTGGGAGTATATTATGTATGGTGGCCATGAGAATGTTCTCTTGCAGAAATCTAACTTCAGAGAATGTCGTTATTAAAAGGCTACAGTTGGAGCCAGGCAGTGGTGGCTCACACCTTTAATCCCAGCACTCAGGAGGCAGATGCAGGCGGATCGCTGTGAGTTCGAGGCCAGCCTGGTCTATAAAGTGAGTCCAAGACAGTCAAGATAATATAGAGAAACCCTGTCTCAAAAAACAAACAAACAAACAAAACAAAACAAAACAAAACAAAAGAGGTAGTGGTCTTTTCTGAAAGTCAGCTTCTTATTAAAACTCCCTGAGGGCTCTGTAAAATATTTCATAGACTACAGGGAAATGTAATATATTTCCACTCAAGCTCAATCACAGGCAAGTTTCATGGTCTGGAGGTGCATTTTTCTGGGTAATATAACCATTTTTTTTTATTCCTTACATATTGTTTTATGTCTTTGTTTTTGAGAATTTCATATGTGAGTATATTTGTATCATTTCTACCCTTCCCTCTCTAACTCTTGTGCCCCTACTTCCTCTCTAAGTGATGCTCTCTTTATTTAATTATTATTGATATATGTAATATGCAAACAAATATAAAAACTTCTACTGGTTCCATTTAGTGTTGCTCTTGTGTGTTTGTGATTAGGGATGACCATTTGGGATTGGATAACCTACTGAGTAAATCCGATTCTCCCTCTCTCAAGACCCATTGATTGACTGTAGCTCTGCACCTAAGAGTGGGGTCTTGTGAAATTTTCCCCATTCAGATTAGCATGTCATCTGGTCTTGTCATTATGCAAGTATTTGTAGGAGACACAAAAGTCCTTGTGCTCACAGATGAGCAGTAGGGGAACCCAGAATGTTAAACACACAGAGTTGTCTGCTCAAGAGAAGGGATTCATAGCCTGTTATTTGTCCAGAATGCTGGGATGTGGTTAATAGCCTGGTGACTTGTGTGGCCTAGACCATATGTGAGCTTGTTTTCCTCTTTCTATACTCTGCTCCTACAGCGGTTACAGAGACCCACACAGGTGTTGCTTCGGCAACCATATTGTTGAGATTTCATAGGTGAAGGTTCTCTATCTAGAAGACATTATCACCCAACAGATTTCTTAATCTTCTGGTTCTTGCAGTCTTTCTGCTACACATTCTCAAGTTTACCTGAGCTTCAGGTGTAAAGTTTGAAGTCTAGCTGTATCAACTGGGGTTGAGGACCACACAGGTATTTATTGTCTACATTGCAACCAGTTGTGGATCATTTTCACAGTACTCATTTCCATGAGCTCTTTCTTGGTGTAGTTATTATTGGCATATGGAAAAGTTACTAATTTTTTTAAAATATGGTTTTGTCTTGCAGCACTTTGCTGAAGCTGTCTGTTGGAATTTTTGGATCTCGTTTGTATAATATCATCTGCAAACAGGGATAATTTGACTTCTTAGATTGCTATTTCAATCTGTTTAATCGCCGGCTCCTGCTTATTGCTCACACTAGTGCTTCAAGCACTATATTACAAAGAAGTGTGGATAGTGGATATCTCTATCTCATTCCTAATTTTAATGGTTTTTTTTTTTTTTCAGTTTTTTTCCTTTTAGAGTAATGTGAGTTTTTTGTTTGTTTTTTGGGAGGGTTTTGTAGAAAATAAATACATATTTGTTTTACTGGCACCACCAGGCTTAAACTAGTGTTAAACAAGTAAATCCTGTGAATAGCACCATGGTTATCAGTCTAGCATGCTCTCCCATACTTTACAACTTAGTAAATCAACAGGGGCTCAAATGTCTTACATCTGTGACCCTTAAATACAAAATCATATTGGAAAATTAAGCCTGCATAGTTATGAATTCGATTTAGTCTACCACCAGTCCAAACACACAACTGGTTCTGTATATACTCTAGAACTAATCATGACAAAATTTTAAAAAGTTGTAAGAAAGATTTCTAACCAGAGAAGTTGGAATTTTCAAAAGGTTAAGGAAAAAAACTAAATCTGAGACTTTCCTCTTTTTATATTCAAAGAAATAGACTTCCTGTAAAAATATATACAGTTTTTATAGACAAATAAAGCTGGTTTTCTAAAAAAAATTGAGGCTATTCAGTTTAAGTCAAGGATGCTGTGGGTTTGTCACATATAGCCTTTATTATATGAGATATATTCCTACCAAACCTACTTTCTGTAAGATTATGCAACATGTTGGGTTTTATCAAAGGCCTTTTTTATATCTATTGAAATAATCACATGAGTTTTTGTCCATTTATATGATTTATTAAATTAAAATGTACACGTGTTAATTTGTCCCTGCATCCCCAATATAAAACCAACTTGATTATGATGGATGATCTTTGTAATATATGCGTGTATTCAATTTGCAAATATTTGATTGAGGATCCTTTTTTCGATGTCTATGAAGGATATTGGCCTGCATGGTTTTTTGTTTGTTTGTTTGTTTGTTTTTGTTTGTTTTTAGGCTTGGATTGATTTGGATTTTGCTGTGTTTTAGTTGGTTTTGGCATCAGAGTCACACTGTCTTCCTAAGAGGTGATGGAAATGTTCCTCTTCTTTCTTTCTTTTCTAATAATTTGAAAAATTAAACCAGGCGTGGTAGCACATGCCTTTAGTCCCAGCACTTGGGAGGCAGAGGCTGTCAGATCTCTGTGAGTTCGAGGTCAGCCTGGTCTACAAAGTGAGTCCAGGACAGCCAGGACTACACAGAGAAACCCTGTCTCAAAAAAAAAAAAAAAAAAAAAAAAAAAAACCAGAAAAAGAAAAGATGTAGTTCTTTGAAAGTATGATAGAATTCTGTTGTGAATCCATGTGCAGCTGGAATTTTATTAGGTGGAAGGCTACTTATTTGTTCTGGGTCTGTTTAAGTTGTTGATCTCTGCTTGGATTAAATTTGGTGGTTTAGATGAATAAGCAAATTTCTTTAATTTTTCTAGGTTATGAACTCTATGGAATATAGGTTTTTAAAAACATTATTCCCTTATACTATTCTGAATCTCTTTGGTGTCTGTTGTATTCTTACTCATCTCTAGTTCTATTAGAGTCTCCTCTTTCTTTTCAAAGTTAATTGAGCCAAGGGTCTATCATTTGTCAGAACATGGTCCAAGAATGGAGACATGTGAGGAGATTTCTACGTGCTTATGAGAAAACTGTAAGGAAAGAAGACAAGAGTCTTGTGACCTCAGTTCTTTAGAAACATGGAATTGTTCTTGGACTGTGCTTTTGTGCCCCTTCCAGGTACAGTCCACAGGAATGACTTTACTTCAGATCATTTGTTACAACTGGCTATTGTTGTTTGTTTTTATTGTTATTTGTTTATATGGAAAAATGTATTTTGCTGCCTACAACTTGCTGCCACATGTGGCTTGTCCTTGCAACTGTGCGCTTTACTCATGTGACCAACCCCTCTTAACCCTCACAATAGAAACTGTCTGATGCTCTGAAAAAAGTTGTCTATCTCATTTATTAGGTCTATTCTCCAGGCTCCACCAAATTCTAGAGCAGTGACAATCGGTAGTGTTTATCCTTTTCAAAGAGCCACCTCTTAGATTTGTTGGTTATTGTTTGTTTAATTATCTTCTTTATTTTTATTTTATTAATTTCTTCTCTGATTTTTATTATTTCTTCCCACCTACTGGATTTGGGTTTAGTTTGTTCTTATTTTTTCCAAATTCTTAAGTCATATCATTAACTCATTTATTTGTGCACTCACTCTCTCTCTCTCTCTCTCTCTCTCTCTCTCTCTCTCTCTCTCTCTCTCTCTCTCTCTCTGTGTGTGTGTGTGTGTGTGTGTGTGTGTGTGTGTGTGTGTGTGTGCATGTGCACACATGTGCATACTACAGTACACTATAGTACATATTTGAAGGTCAGAGGGCATCTTGCAGGAGTCAGCTCTCTTTCTTCCACCATGTGGGTCCCGGGCATTGAACTCAGGTCCTCAGGCTTGGCAACAAGCGCCTTTACCTGCTGAGCCATCTCACTGACTCTGCTTTTTTTTTTTTTTTAATGTAGGCACTTAGAAAAATAAATGTTCATTCCAGGATTGCTTTTAATGTTCCCCAAAGGTTTTTCTTATGTTGAATTTTCCTTTTTCTTTTCATTTAATTTGGGAGTTATAAAGTTTCTTTTTGGGTTTCTTCATTTTCATCATTCAATTGTTAATATCCATGATTTTATATATTTACCAGAGATTATTTATTTTAAGATGTAATACTTTGTGCTCATAAACAATATACAAAGTTATTTTAATTTTCTTTATTTGTTGAACTTTGTGTCCCAGGATACACTTTATGTTAGAGAAACTCCATGGGCTACTGAGTAGAATATATAATCCTTAGTATTTGGGTGGAATATTCTGTAGATATATGTTATGGTCATTTGGTGTATGATGTCATTTAATTTCAAATTTTCTTTATTTTTTGTCTAGAGGAACTGTCTATTGGAGAAAGTAGAGTACTGAATCACCTACTATTACTGAGGTGGAGGTAATTTGTTTCTTGACATGTAGTAGTTTGATTTTTGTGAAACTGGATGTACCAGAGTTTGGTACATACATGTTTAGAATTGTAAAGTCTTCTTGGTTAATTGTCCTCTTGATCAGTGTGATTAATTTCAGATTGACATATATGTTTTCATATATTAGGATAGCAACAACTTTTTGTTTATTGGTACTATTTGCTTGGATATTTTTTTCATCCTTTATAGTGGTGCTAATTGTTAGAGTTAAGATGTTGTTGTTGTTGTTTTTTTTTTTTTTTCTAGAAAACAAGACAAATTTTATTTTTTGATCCATTCAAGCAACCTATTGCTGAGTTAGGGCCATTAATGTTTAAAGTTATTATTTTAAGGTATGTAACTGTTGCTGCTTTTACTGTTTCTTTATTTTTGCTATTTCTTCCCTCGGATTTATTTTTGTGTTTCAATAATTATGACTTTATTTGTTTTTTTTCTGTAGCTTCTTGGGTATACTTACTTATTTCTTTCTTTAGTCCAAAATATTGTTTCTGGATTCTCTGTAGAGCTGGATCACTGGCTATGAATTCTTTCAGCCTGTATACATGGTAAGTTTTTTTTTCCCTTCAAATGGCAGTTTTTCTGGGTAAAGTAGTCTGGCTTGACATCTGTGGTTTTTTAGAACTTGGAGTGCATTGTTCCCTGACTGTATTTAAATCTTCCATTGAGAAATCAGCACTTCTGCTGAGAAGTGTCTTCATGTGAGACGACAGGTGGCTTTCCTAGGAGGGAGAGGATCAAGAGGAATCCCATGGCTTGAAGTGAGCCACGAAATTGTGGGGGTCTAAAATTTTGTACCTAGATCATTTTCTCTATTATATCTTGTATTTGTCAACTTAAAACAATTTCTAGACCTTAAAACATTTCCTTAAATCCTAAATAGCTAAAGCCTAACTGAAACTATAACTATCTAGTCTTCAACCCTGCCAGAGACTTGAGGAGGAATAAAATGATGACTAGTTTTTCTAGGAATAAAATTAAAACTAGGTTTTCTAGTTTCAGTTAATTGAATTGAGAAAAACTACCCTAAGTATGGGGGCTGCTATTCCATGGGCTGCTATTCCAGACTAAATAAAACAGAGAAAGGGAGTGGAAAAGGAGCCCCACATGAGCATTCATCTCTATTTCCTGCCAGCAGACGTCATGTACATCTCAGGGTCCTGATCCCGTGTCTTCCCCACCATGACAGACTCAGCTGTGATATTGCAAACCCCACAAAACTAACACAAACCCTTTCCTTTTAAATATGCAGTATATTTCTACTGAAATGAATAGTTCTCTGAAAACAACAACAAAACAGAGTAGATGAAATGAGAAGTAGTGTGGTGATAAAGGCAAAATTTTAGAAGAGAGATTGACAGGCAGGTTTATTCTAAACATGTTATATGACTGCATGAACTTTTCAAATAATAAAAAATAAGTATTTGCAAAAAGAGAGCAACTGCTGCCAAGGATGTGAGGAAAGAGGAACCCTTACATTACTCATGGATGTGTAAGCTGATGCAGCCACTGTATAAGCTTATTATGTAGATTTACCAAAAAGCTAAAAGTAAAACGTCCATCTAACCCAGCTATAGCATTCTTAGGTACATGCTCAAGGTACTTAAAGTTGTATCAAAGAGATACTTGCACATCTATGTTAATTCTCATTCACAATAGTAAGGCAATGAAATCAGCCTAGATGTCCATCAACAAACAAATGAGCCAAGAAAATAGTCTACAAGTATACAAAGTATACAATGATTTTTAGGCAGTAAATAAAAGTCAAATCAAGACATTTATAGGAGAACAGATGGAACCCAAAATCCTTAAGTGAAAAAAAAAAATCAGATTCAGAAAGACAAATAACACGTGCTTTGTCTCTCACTCAGATCCTGGATTTCAATTTTTGGTTCAGATTGATATATATGTGTAGGTGTAGATGTAGGCCATGAACCTGGAAAGGAGACTATGGGAAGGGAAGGAGGGATCTTAATGGGGGAGAATAAATATATCAAAGTAGAAGGGGAATGTTTAACAGGAGGAAGCCGACTAGCGGGAGCGGGCTGGGAGATGACGAGGGAAGAAGGAAAAATGACTGAGAACGTCACATGCTAATTTAACAACGTCATAAAATGCCTGAATGCTCTGGAAAGATAGCATATGAAAGAATGACAAAGCAAGGCAGCTGTGGATATAGTTCAATTGGCAGAGTATTTGCTAGCATATATGAATGAGGCGCTGGTTTCAGTAACCAATACCTCATAAAATAGCAATTGTGGCACATACTCTTTAATCTCAGGTCTTGGTAGATGGAGGCAGGAGAGTCAGGAAGTCGAAGTCATACTCTTGAACATAGCAAGTGGAAGGACATAATGGGACAATAAAAGACTGCATCGAAAAATCAATTTAAGGGAACTGGAGAGAGCGCTTGGCAGTTAAGAGCACCTGCTGGTCTTGTAGAGGACCCAGGTTAAGTTCCCAGGACCCACATGGCAGCTTACAAACCCTTTTAAGTCTAGTTCCAAGGGAACAGAAACTCTCTTCTGAATTCTGCTGGCACTAGGCACGCGCGCGCGCGCGCGCACACACACACACACACACACACACACACTGTACAGACATGCGTGCAGGCAAAACACTCACACTTTTTTTGTTTGTTTGTTTGCTTGAGTAAGGAGGTATAGCATTTTGTGGAAAGTTCTACATCTAGATCAGCAGATAGCAGAAAAATAGCAACCGTGGGCCTGGCTCTTGGGCTTCAGAAACCTCAAAGCTCACCCCCTGTGACACACCTCCTCCAACAAGGCCACACCTCTGAACCCTTCTCAGGTAGTACCACTCCCTGATGACTGTATATTCAAATATATGAACCTATGGGGGCCATTCTTATTCCCACCACCATAGGACTTCATGACAAATAAGTAATAACTTGAATCCTGCCTGCAGCTAAGCTCACGCTTACTTTTTATGAGCACAGACTATTCAATGACCGTTTATTGACTTTTAGTTCGTGGCTGGATTCCACATAATTGGCACATGGAATAGACCGTATATTGGGATCCTGGTATGTGAAATAAAAGCTATCATATTGCAGGCTGTTAGATGGAAACCCTGAAAGAGCTCCACCCTCTGCTGTTGCCAAAGGTAGTCAATGAGGAACATCGTGTCCTAGACTGAAAGATTTTCAATGCACGGGGTGGTGATACAATCACAGCTTTGTTTAATCTGTGGTCTATGTTCTATATAAATTAGGTAGGTCTTGGTGAGTGCATTTCAAATAGTCCAGACTTAAGCTAGTGGTAGTCCTAGTCACAGCTTCTGGGGCAAAATGTGTTTTAGTTCATTTTCTACTGCTGTTCCGCAGGCTGGGCAATTTGTTAGGAAAAGAAATGCATTAGCTCACGGTCTTGGATGTTCAGAAGTCTAATATAAAGGCGAGGGCATTCTTTCCATGTCATAGTATGATGGGCATCAGCACACGGTGAGAGTGTCTGTGAAAGACATTGAACAGTTAACTAGAAAACAATCACACCGGAAACATCAGTCATTTTCTGCAATAGAGAGAACCGGTGTTGTGTACACTATGAGTCAAAGTAGAAAGGAGAAAATCAGCATAAAACTAGTGATTGGGATTGGGGTGATGGGGGAAGAGTAGTAATAAAAGCGATGTAGAGATGAGATAGCTTGGCTAAAGGTGAAAAGAGAGAAATAAAGAAAAACGATAGCATCACCTAGAACACTCCAGCTCCCAGGAGCCTGAGCCCCTGAGCCCCCGCAAACCAAGCTAGCCTATGTTCTTTGGGGAAGGAAAATGATTTTTTTTTTTAAAAAAGGAAGGATAGAGGAAAGGAGATACAATATTAAATACCGTATGGTACTTGGCCTTGGGTAATAAATAAAAGAGGAATAAATGTTAAGAGAAGACAGGTGCATTTGAATGCGGTCTGGGCTGTTTACTGTTCTCTGTTTTGAGTTTCTAGGCATTTCTTCCCTGGTTCTCCCAAATCTACTTACAGTACCTTTGCAAGATCAGGTAAGAGATACTGATCATACCTCTAAGAAAGTGTTATCCTTCAGATAACCTTAAGGGGGCACTGCAAGTTCTGGTCTTGCCTCTAGTCTTCCTCTAGAGGACTGGGTATAGATGCTGGCCCTAGAAACAAACAGTTCCTCTCAATTTGAGTCTCAGCTTTTACGTCTCTGGACCCTTCTTCAGGCATCGGATTGGGAATGGTGGCCTGCTTCTGTGCACTCCTTCTTGAAGCTTGTTGCATGTCTTGCAACCTGGATCTAAGGTCTTCTGCATGCAGACTGGCTTTGACCAGGTTTTAGGTCCTGAATAGCATGCAGTTGTGTTTCAACCCTCCCTCTCATAATGTAGTTACTGTTCTGATGACTAGGTCTCAGCATGTAGTCTGGTGGCACTTCCTGTCATTTTTCCAGGTCTGATGATCATAGAGGTTCATGGACTGACAACCCAAAAATGGTCTTTTAAAAGTGCCGTTCTAGAGTTGTTGTAGTCAGGTGATTCTACCTAAGACAGGGTTTTCTCGGGCTCTCCTAAAACTGCCACCACGAACTTTCTGTCGGTTTTCCTTTCCCTGCTCCTGTCAGTGATGCGCTGAAAGGATGGCTCAGCAGTTAAGAGGACATACTGCTCTTGCAGAGGACTCAAATTGAGTTCCTAGCACCAGCTTCCGATGGTGCTCGAGCTCCATCTAACTCTTCTGGCGTCTGAGGGCAACGACGCTCATGTATATGTACTTACACACATACACACACACACTTGCACTTGCACACACACACTATATATGGGTATATATATATGTGTGTATATATATGTATTTCATTTCATGGACAATACATTTTACTTTTTCACATAATATATCCTGTTACAGTTTCCCCCTCCCTCTATTCAACCCAGTCTCTCCCCTCCTCCCCTCCCATCCAGATCCACTCCCTTCCTGTCTCTCACTACAAAACAAAACAGGCTTCTCAGGGATAATAATACAATGATATAGTAAGAAAAGCACAAACTAATGTTTTAGAAAATGATTATTAATATTAACTGTTAATCCATAGATCATTGCAGTAGTTATTTTTTAACTCACTATCATATCAATAAAAGACACGGAATACGTCTTAGCTTGTTAACATGCTTATACACTGGAACTGGGCAGAAACTAACCCCCTAAGCTATCTTGATATCAGCCCCACATCTCATGTCATTTGCTGTAATCATTCCTAGCTGGGCTACTTCCCATCCAAAATCCCACAAATACTTGCACATGCTTTCCATCTGGGATGCTTCTCTCCAGTCATGCTGATCCTCAGAGCAGACTCCTCCTGGCCACATGCTTCTCTCCACGCGAACCCATAGCAGCTCTGCTTTCTTTTGCCTCTCCTGTCTCTCCACTCTTCCCTTCTCCCTCCCATGGTCCTCTTCCTCCAAGCCTGCGAAACTTAGCTCTGCCTACCTCACTTCTGCCCAACCCAGGTATGTAGGCAACTTTATTTAGCCAGTCAGGATGTTTTTGGAGGCAAGGTTACACAGCATCACTTGGTGTCCATGAAGGTTTGCTCATAGAACACTAAGAATCTCGGGGGGCAGGGGGGCCACAGGCAATTAATATCTGAGTACATGGTGGCTCTAGATCAACCACCACAAACTAATGCATTGGAATTGGACAAGACAAACCAACAGAAGGAAAAGAGCACAAGAAAAGGCATAAGAATCAGAAACCCACTTGATTTTGCACTTAGGAGTCCCAGAAAAACACTAAACCAGAACCCATAATATATATGCAGACCCTGTGAGTTCGTGTGAGTTTTGTTTATGTCAATTGATAGGGCCTTGTTTTCTTGTATAAGCACAAGTTTTAAAAATTAGTTTAAAGCCAGGCATGGTGGCATATGCCTGTAATCCCAGCATTCGGGAGGCAGAGGCAGGCAGATTGCTGTGAGTTCGAGGCCAGCCTGGTCTACAAAGTGAGTCCCAGGCAGCCAAGATAACACAAAGAAACCCTGTCTCAAAAAAAAAATGATAATTTAAAACTGTTTACATGTCCATTGGTGAAATTGTAGTACAAATATTCTGAGCCTCCTGGGCTTAAGATGTTGTTGTTGCTTCCCAAACTAGGCCAACCTCTCTGAGGCAGATGACAGACCTTCTTTCTTCCTTTATCAACTCTCCTGTTTCATTTTGCTATAAAATAGAGACTATAGCCTGGAACCTGCTTCTTCTGATAAGTGTTATCCAACACTCCCCATTTTATTCTCGGAGATTCTAACAGAATGTGCCTATGTATTTTAATATTGGGAGAAGAGGTAAAAGAAGAGGGAGAAGTGGGGAAAAAAGGTGCGTCATACTATAACCCACAAAGCAACTTTCATAATACATGATGGAGCTTTTTAACAGTGTCCCAACAAAGATGTCCTCTGAGAGACTCCAGCCAGCGGATGATCGGGACAGATACTGGGGCTCGATGCAGGACTCTGGGTGAAGAGCGAGGAGAGGGTTGTCAGGAGTCCCACAAGACCATCAAGGCCGGTGGATCTGGACCCAGGAGGGCCTGCACAAACTTATGAACCAACCAAGGGTAGTACAGACAGAGAACCTACCCCGCCCCCGCACCGCCCCATTCAGACGTAGCGGATGAACAACTGGTTTTCCACATGAGTTGGGGGGGGGGCGCTACAGCTAAACCTCTGACATGCACTCTAGTGCCCATGATTTGATGACTGCCCCTCGGCAAGATGGCCTTGCAGGCACACAGAGGAAGGGGAAGCGGGCTATCCTGATGAGACCGGATAGCCTGTGGCTACACAGTCGCGGAGGAGGGCTCCTGTCTGAGACCTAAGGGAGGGGAGGGGAATAGGGCAAAAGAGGAAGCAACGGGGGAAACAGGAAGATAAGAGCGAGAGGATAACAATCGGGATGCAATGTGAATAAACTATAATAAATAAAAATATATTAATATAAATAAATAAATAAAAACAATGTCCCAATCAAAGAATTAACATAAGCACTTAACAACTACTCCTCAGCATCTGGGATCCTGGAAGGGAAGTCTAGACTGTGTGCCTGATCTGTGTGCCTATAATTTGGTAAGTGCTCATGAAGACTAAAACCCTTGCCAAGAGAAGGGTCTCAGGAAGTGTGCACTGGACTTAGACCCTTTCCCATGGATTTCCTGTCCAGCCCTGCTGATCCTCAGAGCAGGCTCCTCGTGGCCTGGGTCAACATGGGTCTGCCCCAAATCCCTTAGCAAACCAAAGCCCCTCTCATCTTAGCATCTTGCATGTTCCAGGATCTCCCAGCCTAGAAACAAATGCCAAGTCTCTCTCAAGTTCCTGACTTGGAGCCAAGGAAAAGGCTTCCTAGTCTTTTTTTATGCACTGAGCCTCTAACCCCAGCACCAATGTGAGGCAGTCTCAGTCCCATCGCAGTTTACATATCCAGGTCCCCCACACTCTGGTTGATTTACAACACAGGTGTCTTCCCAACATTCCTGAATGTGGAACCTGATGTCTGCATGCAACCATGGCCTTGCCTCTGCTTCTTTGTTTTTAAATATATAATTTTATTAATTTATTCATATTCCATCTCAATTGTTATCTCATCCCTTGTATCCTCCCGTTCCTCCCTCCCTCCCATTTTCCCCTTACTCCCCTCCCCTATGATGGTGACTGAGGGGGACCTCCTCCCCCTGTATATGCTTATAGGGTATCAAGTCTCTTCTTGGTAGCCTGCTGTTCTTCCTCTGAGTGACACCAGGCTTCCCCATCCAGGGGACGTGGTCAAATATGGGGCACCAGAGTTTGTGTGAAAGTCAGATCCCACTCTCGACTCAACTGTGGAGAATGTCCTGTCCATTGGCTATATCTGGGTAGGGGTTCGAAGTTTACTGCCTATATTCTCGTTGGTTGGTGCCTTAGTTTGAGGAGGACCCCAGGACCCAGATCTGCCCATCATAATGTTCTTCTTGTAGGTTTCTAGGGCCCTCTGGATCCTTCTATTTCCCCATTCTCCCATGCTTCTCTCACCTAGACTCCCAATAGGAAGTCCTCCCCTCTGTCCCACTTTCCTGGTAAGTGAAGACTTTCATGGGACATGCCCCTTGGCCTAGTGTCCAGATATAAGTGAGTTTATACCATTTGAGTCTTGCTTCTGGGTTAACTCACTCATGATCATTTCTAGTTTAATCCATTTGTCCGCAAATTTCGGGAATTCCTTGTTTTTTAAATAGCTGAGTAGTATTCCATAGTGTAAATGTACAGGTCATTGAAACAGAAACTAAGACGAGAAATAACATCATTAACCAATGCCATGAATCAAATGGATCTAACAGATATCTACAGAACTTTTCACCCAAACAAAAAGGAATATACCTTCTTCTCTGCGCCCTATGGAACCTTCTCCAAAGTGCCCTCTGCTTCTTAAGTGACCTGCCATAAAGCAGATTATAAGGCACAGGGTTCTATTCTAGCCCACTTCTTGGCGCTCCCCTTTGTCTCGCAAGGCTTGTTGCTGCCACCTTGTGACTTCAGCTGCTAATGACTTCTGACCCTTAGGCCACTGAACTCAAAAGAACTCTGCACGGCTCTGTGACAGCGGGAAAGGCCTAGATTTTCTTTGTAAGATTACACTTGGGGTGGTGTCCTGTGCCCAGTGACTGAGGTATGGCATAAATGACTGGAGAGTAAATGGAGGAGCCACAATTTCCCAGTATTTAGAAAAGCTACTGTTGTTTACAGCGTAACCACAGTAGGACTAGAGGAAGCTCTCTGAACAGGAGTCACATGTAATTCTTTTCTGGCCACTTCAGCATAAGCATTAATCAGTTCCATTTCAGTGTACATTTGATTGAGGTGCTCTTAAGAGGCCTGTCACCAGGCTTAACTCTTATTTGTGAGCAATTTTCTAGTGTCTTGTGATGGATCTTGGTCAGAGTTCATCTAAAAGTAGACTGTAGTGAAAACTATTCGATTCTAAGAGGTTCTAAGTCCCATACCCTGTGTAGATAATATGGGTTAACTAGTAGAAAAAAATTAAATCTATCTATGAACAAAGGTGAGAACAGTTTTGAAGAAAAAAAAAAAAAGGAAAGCCTAAGTATGGGCATAGCTTATGGAGCAGGATGGTACCAAGCAGCTTCCATGCAAAGTATATGTGGAAAGCAGGGCCTAGGGATAAGCCAATTAGTGAGAGAAGAGAAGTTACTGTCAGTGGCTGCGTGTCCAGCTCAGTGGGAGAGGGGGCATACATAGCATTGAGAGGTCTGGGTTCTTTTTTGTTTTCTTTTCTTTTTTATTAATTTATTCATATTACATCTCAATGGTTATCCCATCCCTTGTATCCTCCCATTCCTCCCTCCCTCCCATTTTCCCCGTACTCCCCTCCCCTAAGACTGTGACTGAGGGGGACTTCCTCCCCCTGTATATGTTCATAGGGTATCAAGTCTCTTCTTGGTAGCCTGCTACCAAGAGGTCTGGGTTCTACATCCAGCACCGGAAAAAAAAAAAAGAAAAAAGAAAAAGAAAAGATAATCATTGTGATATATGCCAGGGATTCCAGAAGAGGGACAAGGATTGTTGGCAGCCCTTGAAAGCCACAAACAGAATTGGCACCAGCAGCCTATGGAGGAAGCTGATAGGGCTCTCCATCTGATGGAGCTCTCCCACTGTAATGGTGTAACTGTGATCACAAAGGAATGGGCCCAAAGGAAGCAAAATGCTGGGGATAAGAACAGCTTGGAGCCCTTGTTCCCGGGAGGAACCAGGATGGGAGAACTTATCGAGTTCTGATAACCACAGCTAAATCTCCATATGTGCACGTCCTAGCTTTTGTTTAATCTTTCCTATAAAAATAACTATATTGCTACAGGAGAGAAGGAAAGTAAAAACATTTCTCTCCTTAGTTCTGGAAAAATTTGTCAATAGATTCATCTCCTTTGCTAATATTTCCTGTCTTCCAGGTCTCTCAAGAAAGGACCAAGCCACAGACCTCATACTCTTTTTCGGCCAACATGAGGCTTACACACATTTATGACAGAGTCCTAGATTTCTTGGTGACTGTCCTGGATTCCTATCCTGAGAAGATGGAAGAGTGACTTAATGGGAAAGAACCTAGGTTTTGTACAGTGTGGCTCATTTTTATAATCTCAGCACCTAGGAAGCAAGAGGGTTTCCATGAATTCAAGGAGTCCAGCCTGGCCTAGAAGGCCCAGTCTCAAAACAAAAACTGAATCTAGGGCCATAGCCTAGCAGTTATAGATCACAATAATAACAATTTTGAAAAGAACAGCTTACATTTATATAAAATAAGGCTGTTCTTCAAGGACTGTCAACCCAAGTTTAGTCACTGTCTTTTTTAAAAAATTATATCTATTTTTAATGTATTCACTTAACATCCCAATTGTAGCCTCCTCCCTCCTCCCAGTCCCACTCTCCCTCGATTCCTGCCCCCGCACTCTCTAGTCCTCAGAAAGGGGAGCCCTCCTCCCCTACTATCTGACCCCAGCCTATCAAGTCTCATCAGGACTGACTGTATCCTTTTCCTCTGTGGCCTGGCAAGGCCGCCCCACCAGGGGGAAGTGGTCAATGAGTGGGTGGGTAATGGAGTCCATGTCAGAGACAGCCCTTATTCTCCATATTATGGGACTCACATGGAGATGGTGCTGCCTATCTACTACATCTGAGCAGGGGGTCTAGGTCCTCACCATGCATGGTCCTTGGTTGGTGCATAAGTCTCTGTAGGTCCCCCTGGGCCCAGATTTGTTGGCTCTGTTGTTCAAGGTCCATCTATCCCCCAACTCTTCCCTAACTCTCTCTGCCCCAAAGTTTAGCTATGAGTCTCAGCATCAGATTTGATCCCCTGCTGCATGGAGTCTTTCAGAGGACATCTTTGGTAGGTTCCTGTCCTGTTCTTTCTCTTCAATTGCTTCCAGTGTCTATTTTGTTTGTCCTTCTGAATGGGAATTAAGCATCCTCTTTAGGATCCTCCTTATTTCTTAGCTTCTTTAGATCTGTGGATTGTAGTGTGGTTATCCTGTACTCTATGGCTAATGTCCACTTATGAGTATATACCATGTGTGTCTTTCTGGGTCTGCAATCCCTCATCAAGATGAGCTTTTCCACATCCATCCATTTACCTGCAAATTTCATAATTTCCTTGTTTTTAATGGCTGAATAGTATTCCATTGTGTAAATGTACCATAGTTTATCCATTCTTCAGCTGAGGGGCATCTAGGTTGTTTCCAGACTCCGACTATTATAAATAAAGCTGCTGTGAACATAGTTGAGCAAATGTCCTTGTTGTATGGTAGAGCATCTTCCTGGTATATGCCCAGGAGTGGTATAGCTGTGTCTTTAGGTAGCACTATTCCCAATTTTCTGAGAAAGCACCATATTGATTTCCGAAGTGGTCGTACAAGTTTGCACTCCCACCTGCAATGAAGGGGTGTTTCTATTTCTGCACATCCTTTCCAGAATGTGCTATCACCTGAGTTTTTTATCTTAACCATCTGATGGGTGTAAGATGAAATCTCAGAGTTGTTTTGATTTGCATTTCCCTGATGACTAAGAATGTTGAGTATTTATTTAGGTGTTTCTTGGCTATTCAACATTCCTCTGTTGGGAATCCTCTGTTTAGCTCTATACCCCATTTTTTAATTGGATTATTTGGTTTGTTGGTGTTAAATTTCTTAAATTCTTTATATATTTTGTATATTAGCCCTCTGTCAGTTGAAGGGTTGGTGAAGATATTTTTCCAGTCTGCAGGCTGTTGTTTTGTACTGTTGACAGTATCCTTTGCCTTACAAAAGCTTTTCTGTTTCATGAGGTCGCGTTTATTAATTGTTGATCTTAGAATCTGAGCTATTTGTGTTCTGTTCAGGAAGTTGTCTCCTGTGCCTTTTCTCCACTTTTTCTTCTAACAGATTTAGTGCATCTGATTTTATGTTGAGGTCTTTAATCTAGTTGGACTTTCGTTTTGTGCAGGGTGATAAATATGGATCAATTTGCATTTTTCTACATGTAGCCATCCAATTACACCAGCACCATTTGTTGAAGATGCTGTCCTTTTTCCATTGTATGGATTTGGCTTCTTTGTCAAAGATCAAGTGTTCATAGTTGTGTGGGTTTATTTCTGGGTCTTCAATTCAATTCTATTCATCCACCAGTCTGTTTCTGTCAGTACCAAGCAGTTTTTGTTACTGTTGCTCTATAGTACAGCTTGAGATCAGTGACCACTGCCCTTCAAATCAGGATACCATGAGAACATGATAGAGTGCTATCAGAGCAGCTCACAATGGTTTGGGAACGGCAGTGGATACTCTAAGAGGAATCTTAGAAGGAGCCTTGTCCTTAGACAATGACTGGATAGAGGAATGTTATATGTGTTTTTTTGGGCAATATATATATATTTCATTCATTCATATAACATCTCAATAGTTGTCCCATCCCTTGTATCCTCCCATTCCTCCCTCCCTCCCACGTTCCCCTTACTCTTTGACCAGAACCTGGTAGATAGGCTGGTAAATGAGAGAAAATGAGGTAACAAGGGTGTGGGTATAGATTCGGGACAGTGTAAATTAGGGATTGTGTAACAGTAGATGTGTTTGGATTTTTTAATTTGGATAATATGCTTACCATGACTGTAGCATGATTCCAAGCAATCTGCATACTAACGTGGGGGGAGCATTGGACTATAAGCAATTGGTCTAGGAACAGAGCAGAGGGCTGTGATCATCTAGTGTTGATTTCAGCATCCATAGTACAAGTGAAAATTCAGATCCAGGGACATTCTGAATTGAATATTAAATTGTAACATACTCAATCTGACAACAAACATACACGAAACAAAAATTAGTTATCAGGAATCATCACATGAAAAGATACAAATCCTCAGTTCATTAATGAATTAAAACTACGGGGACTGGGAAGATGGTTAAGTGGGTAAAAGTGCTTTCTGTGCTAGTATGAGGACTTGAATTCAGATTCTTAGGACCCGCAAGAAAAACTAGATAAGGCTATGCACCCATAACCCCAGCAATGGGAGGTGTAGGGAAGGATGGAGACTGATTGATGGGGCTTACTGGCTGCTAGCCTAGTAGCAGAGTAGGCTCTAAAGTCAGTGAGGGACCCTGTCTCAAGAGAATAAAGTGGAGAGTGGCAAGTGATAATTAACATCCTCCTCTGCTCCTGAGACCTCCACATGTGCATGTGCACATAGGCATGTACATCTGTATGCACACACACACACACACACACACACACACACACACACAGCAACACACACATAGATTTATAAAAAATAAAATTATAATATGCCATTGTATTAAAAAAGAATAGCTAAAATGAAAATTTGCAATAGTGCTGGAGTGGATATAGGTGGAGGAGTCAGCACTTTCAAGCCTGATTAGTAGGAGCACAATTTGATTTGGCTACATAAGAAAATGATTTTCCTCTATTTGCTGAATGAAGCTCAACAGACACCCTGTGTCGGCATTTCAGCTCTCAGATCTATAGCCGACAGAAACAAGTGTGTGTGTGTCAGGAAAGGAAATATGAAGAGACGCCCACAGCAGCAGGCAGTGCTGATAATAATCATCATAAGAGGTCAGATCTCTGTTAATAGGGCAATGGAGGACTTAACCACAGCATGGGCAGATTGAGAAACTTTTGCTGATTTAATTTCGAAACAAATGGTCCGGTTAGGACTTATGCAGAGGGGGCTGGAGAGATCACTCCTCCGCGGTTAAGGGCACTGACTGCTCTTTCAGGGGCCCGGAGTGCAATTCCTGACCACACGGTGGCTCACAGCCATCTATAATGAGATCTGGCGCCCTCTTCTGGCCTGCAGGTGTACCTGCAGGCAGAGCGCTGGTACATGTAAAGTAAATAAATAAATCTTTTTTTTTTTTTTAAAGACTTATGAAAAGAGAGTCACAAACTCCCTCTGCCTGTTATCTCTAATGGAGAGATGTGGCTTCACACAGGCCTTTGAACATCTGATCTTTCCAAACCACACAGCTCAGTCAACTCTGCAGTTTTCTGTCAAAGCCCTCTACCTTCAGCACTGCCCTCTGAAACTTAGATCATCTTGTGTACCCCTTGTATCTTCCACAGGTGTTTCACGTTCGTTCACTAAAAGGGGCAGGATCTCTGAGGTCGCTGGACATTCTTCTTTCTGAGCGCATCCTCCTTTCCTACCAGAATGCTGGTAAGAAAGCCTTGCACTCTTACTTGTCCTACATATATATATATATCAGAACGTCATTCAGACCTGTTGGCCTTCACATTAAAGGTCTTCTTCCATTTCAGTATGGTGGACCCTGAGGGTTAAGAATTATGTTCTAAGCCAGGAACAGTGGTGCACTCCTGTAATCCCAGCCTTTGGGATTACAGGCAGAGGCAGGCAGATTGCTGTGAGTTTGAGGCCAGCCTGGCCTACAAAGTGAGTCTACGTTTTCTACACAGAGGAAATCCTGTCTCGAAAAACAAACAAACAAACAAAATATCTTTTATAAGAATTTGGGGATCTGAAACCTAAGTTTACCTGTAGGCTACCCAAGCCATCTGTTTTTTCCTCTGTCTCTCTTACTAGGTCAAGCTTGCAGCCAACCTTCACTTCTGCCAAGTTCCCTTGAAATAGACACTGGTTAAGACTATTTACTTCCAATGCTGTTTGGGGTCATCTCTTGAAGTGAGGGGCCCTTTACTCAGGACACTGGAAAGTAAAGGTATTGTTTATTAGCCAGGGAAGCTTCAGATCACTAAAGGCTACTCACTGTGATAGGAGCCAAGGGCTTATCCCCTCCCTGATTACAGACATTACATTAAAACCACCTATAGTGGGACCAGTAGAGTCTGGCAGGCCCCTGTCATCATGTCTTGGAAGCCCCAGTTAGGATGAAGCTCTGGCAGTTCTTCCTCAGGAGTCTCCTGGAGATGAGGGGAGAATATTCTATGCCTTGCGAGAACCCCAAACAAATACTCAGAGACCATCCACTCTTGAACAGTGAGGATGCCACCAAGTCCCATTCCTACCCTCAGTTCTGGAAGGGCCCACACAGGGGTGGCATGATAAAAATGTTCACTCGCCTCCCTACAGAACTCTCAGGATGGTAAGGCCTTCTTATATTAGGAAATCAAGGAGTTTAATCAGCAGGTAGCAAAGGGACTTAATTCCCTGCCAGGGGTTAAGGGAGGGGAAACCCTGACGTGGTATGAATACGTGATCAGCGTAGAACACAGACAGTTCTCATGGAATCTTATCTGTGCTGTCAGCCACAGAGGCTCCATGTATGGCTTTCTTATTGTCATCTCCTTCACTTCCTTCCCTGAGGGCTCTCTGTGAGTCTGCCAAGAGTCTCTGTGAGGAGCTTGGGGGAAGACTGAGGAGACTATCCGAGCCCTAAGGCACTTCACCCTGCTGTCTTTTTACCAAGCCTCAAGATGCATACATACAATTACTTCCTCCCCAGTGATTTTTATGCTGTGGGATCTGTATCTAAGAGCAAGGACAAACAGGCGTGTCAACAGAGGATGCTGAAGACTTACAGAATACACCAGTTTCCAAGGCTACTCTCCCATGTTGACAGCAGCCACAAGTTGAGGAGCCCTCAAGAGCAACCTCAGGTTTGATGAGCTGCAGGAAGAACTCTGGGAGCTCATTGAAAGCAGGTATATTCATGATTTTAGACTATTGTAGTAAAAAGAGATAGATGAAAACAGCCAAGAAAAACACAGAGTTTCTGCCTGTCCTTGCCTTAGAAGTCATAGGCTTCTTCTAATAGCAGTGTGTGGCAATACCCATGGGGTTTTGTTAACCGGTGAAGTTTGCCCAAGCCTACCTAGAATTTCACAAAGTTTATTGGGGTTACCTCATCCATTGTTTACCGCCCATAATGTCAAACCTTAGTCTTTAACCTACTAGCTTCTACCATATATCATTATTAGCATAGACTATGTAGTTTATCCCAAAGCTTCCAGATTCACAAAGACACTGTTATCAAAGAGAAAGTTCAAGAGATAAGAGACTGCTTTCCAAGAGCCAAAATAAAAACAAAAAACAAAAAACAAACACAAAAATTAAAAAAACCAACAAACAACAACAACAAAAAACAACAACAACATCCACGTCTCTATTTGGGTAAAATTCATTCTTAAGGACTTTCCTTGGACAATGAAGGATCCATCGACTTAAAGGGTCCAAATAAATACCAGAGCTGGCCCCAAATTGTTATTGCAGTGTTCATTCTGAGTGTTAGGCCTCAGAAGACACTCAGATGATTCCAAAAAGAAGCATGTGGTCGTTGGAGAGCCAACAAGGCTTATATAAAAAATTCTGTGTAGTAACAATATATGGATTGAATGTAGAGGCCAGACAGTGATCCTATAGTTCACACATTCTTAGGGGATCCTTATCCTTAAAGCCAAGGGGTAAGAGTTTGGCAGATCATACACCAGTGTAATAATGCTTCCAATCATTCCTACAGATGAGACTGATACTCGGAAGAGGATCACGGCCATGGTAACTGCCAATGCTATAGCTAGTGCCAATGTCCCTGCAAGTATGAGATGCAAATGAAGATGGACCATCATATCTCTCCTTGTATATGAAGTAAGTAGTTGAATATGGTGCAGTGACAAATGGTGAAGGGCTGAGTGTGTGAAGAGGACAATGCATGCTATAGGTGTTCACTGTGGACGTCCTTGTAGTGAAGCAGGAACCACTAACATGATCTGCAGAGAAGGCTGAAAGGAGATGATTAATATTATATCAGCTAAGAAGGGAGGTGAGCTAGTCCAATACCATTAGTGTCCTAAGAAAAGGTGCTGGAGAGCATACACCCTGGAAAGTGCTATATCAACTGAGGTGATCCAAATTCAAAACGAAAGAAAAGCTGCATGACCTTTCTCATATATGATCCTAGCCTGTAATTCATGCGACTCTATTTAGATGGATATGAGTGCAGCTAAAGGCTAAACAAGCCAGAAAGTAGACCAAGAGATGGAGGAAAGAGATCCTGGAGAGATGGAGAGAGTGAGGACCCACGAGTGGCATGAAAGTGGAAAGGAGGCTGAAGAAACAGGGTACACGAAGGAGCAAGTGGGCAGAGAGATGAGAAAGCAAAAATTTCCCTAAGGGACCTAATACTTCATATTATAACTAAAAGAAAGAAAAGAAAGGGAGGAAGGAAGGAAGGAAGAAGAAGAAAGGAAGGAAGGAAGGAAGGAAGGAAGGAAGGAAAGGGCCGTCCCCTATTTATTCTCAGGCCCAGCCAGAGAGAAAGAAGGGCAAACCCAGCTGTGTACCTGCTGGTCTTTTCTGGACTAGAATCCAGTCTTTTAGGTCAAAATGATACCCATTTTCTCACCAGAGATCAGTATATATCAGACTTGAAAGGAATGAAAAGGCCTTACCATGTCTTTCAATACCAGTGCTGTGCAGGCTACAAGCACTCTCTGCAGGAAGGTGACATTATCCTAATGATAAAAGAGTCAAAGGTCCCTTCAAGTTATGACTTCAGCATGTATTGGGATGAGCAGAAGTCTACAGGCCAGATATGGCTATGAAGAGCTACAATGTGGAGGAGAGGCCACATAGGAGACCTCTGGGACAGATATTACCACAACACTAGACTGTTCCTATTATGGGTGTGGCTTACTATAGGGAACAATTCATACATATCTGTACCCCTCAGCTAAATATTTCTCTCTGCAAGAAACAGAATATTCAGACCAGTCACCTCTTGCAGAGGTATTGAGAATCAGAAGACTATAAGGAAAATCATTTTCATCACCTGAAATGATTTATTTTGATTTTATAATTGATATGTAATCAAGCACATTTGTAATTACCAGGTATAATATTATAATCCAATGCATGTGAACAAGGTATAATTATCAAATCAGGAAAATTAGCATTTTATCTTCCAAATAGTGTGATTTATATATATTGGGAACCTTTAACTCAATTTTGTCGGATTGTTTTGATTTGTATAATTCACTCCCATAGATTTTAGGTATTCAAATATTCTGGTGAGGGTGGGGTGGCTAGAGCTACTCTCTCATAATTCTGCTTGGTATTAACTGTTCACTCTCTCACTTTACGTCGTCTCTAGTTGCCTCTGTTCTTGTCTCTAGTCCTATGTGATCAACTTTTATTGGCTCCACCACATGAGTGAAATCATGCAACATTTGCCTTTATGTTTGGCTTATTTCATGGCATATAATGTGACAAGAAGCCACCCTTTAAATTGCTGAATCCAGTTCCGCTGTTTATATGTACCACATTTTTGAGAGCTCCTATTAGAGCAGACAGTGACCGTGGCATTAATGCAGGATCTGGCAGCTAATCCTCTTAGTTTCATGTTTTTCCTGTGTGTTGTCAGGGTCTTCAAGGCTCTAGCAAGATCTTCAGTCCCAGGCTGAGTTATGTCTGTTGCTCCAAGCACATTGTTGTACCTCAAGGGACAAGGCAACAGGCCACTTGGGGGTTTATAAGGCTCTTCTCCATCTGGTATTGAGTCTCAGCTGGATTCCATAGGTGATTAGGGTCAGTGAGCATTTAAACTCACATAATCAGTCTTATTAGAAATCTTACTTTTTTTTTCCCTCTCAGATCTAGAAATTACACACACAGCAAGAGGACAGAGAATGGAACAGCTAAGTAAAGTGAAGTATGTTCACAGCAAAACATGGAAGCCACGGTGAGCAGAATGGAAAGGAGGAGAGTGAGGTTAGTGGTGAAATGAGGAGATGCAACTCACCCAAAAAAGGACAGCCCACCTTCTCTGCACAGCCCAGAGATCACTTTATAGTCTCTTCTCTGCACAGCTGTAACACACAACCTATTCCTTTGCTATTGACAAATTAGCCTCCTAGCCATAGTAATCTCTTACTCAAAGCACTGAAATTCATTCCAACCTTGTAGAGACAACTGCTCTATTGCACCAAGGATGCAGATTCGTGCAAAATTCAATTACTGTTTCCTTCCACTCCAACGTCCACACTCCCTGCTTAGTTCTGTATTAAATGATCCCACTCAGAGACTCCTACTGTGTAGATTCACTGAGCATTTGTCTCGGCATTGATAAGAAAGCAAATCAGAAATAAAGAGGATGGTCCTAGGCCATGGGATCACAGACTAATGGGGACAAGTACATTCTTCTGTTCCTCCATCTACAACACACACTCCAGATCTCCCAGGTCACATCTCCTCAGTCTAAAGCAATAAAATACATGAAGCCATGTAAGCTTGTCAGTGGTGCACACCTTTAATCCCAGCACTTGGGAGGCAGAGGCAGGCGGATCTCTGTGAGTTCGAGGCCAGCCTGGTCTACAAAGTGAGTCCAGGACAGTCAGGGCTGTTACACAGAGAAACCCTGTCTCAGAAAAAAGTCAAAACTAACCAACAACCAAAGGAAAAAAAAGAAGAAGCCAAAACAATCAGTTAGTTAAGCATTTTCTGTAGGTAACAGAAGGAACCTGGAGGCCAGTTGGTTGAGACACTAATGGCTTTATTCCCTTTCTAGTGGTTCTTTACAGCCTTAGAAGATGAAGTTTCTGGAGAGCCCTAGCTGAAAGCCAAGGACACACTAAGCCTTAGAGAATTTTGGAGTTCAAAGGCCAGGGTATGTTCTTGCTTCATCAAAGAAAAATAGGCACCAGTTGTTACCTCAAGCATGTGGTGGAAGATGCCTGAAATCTCTGCAGGCTAGTTTCGTAGACACACAAGTGTGACATATGCATGAAGGCTCACCGCACAGGCTCAGTTCCTTGGACTTCGCCATGCCCACTGAGAAAGTAGGAGAATGAGGTGAGGACCACTGCTCGCAGGTGCAGCTCCTTCTTCGAAAAAGAGGACAAAGATTCCACTCCTCCCCTCATTGGGAGATTCAGGGAAATCAGCATCTTCGGGGGGAGAAGCTGTGACGTCATCAAGGCAGGTAGCTCATGCTTCAGGACTATGTGATGAACAAGGAAGATCAGAGAAATCCATAACAGCTGCCAACAGAGAGGTCCGTCTATCCACCATATAAGCTAATGAGCAACACAGGCTTTTCCACACCTGCCTTTGCCCACAATTAAGCTACATAAAGGATCCTAACCAAACTTTGGTGTATGTCTTGGAAGTGTGGCTCAGTTGTACCTTGTGTGCCTGGCATGCATGGGACCCTGGGTTCCATCCTCACCACTACATGGAAAGGTGGCTTTATTTTGGATGCGTGTGATGGTATCTGTGTTTGCCCTTCTCTGATTTTATCCTGCTTTTTCTTCTTCCCGTGTTTCTTTTTGCTGGGTCTTCCAGCCTTGTCTTAAAATGTCAAACTCAGGGCCGGGCTTCAGTTTGCTAAAGCAAGAAGGATAATAAGAGTAATGACAGTGACTCAGCAAATTGAAAAAATGGCCTTGCAGATGCTTTCAATTTATTTATCTGAGCTAAAGCTGAAATTGGTTTCCACATATAATAGCCCCGTGGTTTGAAAAAGAAGATATATCAAAACAAACAATTTTATATGGTTATCATAAGAAGTTCACCATGCAACATGAGTTTGCTATACACATGTACCCTTTTGTAAAATGTATACAATACATGGAAATGTAATATATAAGGAAATAGCACCTCACGGTCTTCTGGGTGCTGCTTTTGATCTCTTGTACTAGCTGTTGCATCTAATTCTAAACCTTTGCTTTTAATTAAAGGATATAATAAAATGTGCATCAGTAATTTGTAATATATGATGCAAAACACAGGCACGGTTCAATTATAAGGATGCAGACTTGTATAAGCAGCACGCAGTTTAAAGAACAGATATTTTGTAACTTACAGACCTTTCTTGTGTCCTTTCCCAGACACAGAGCATGTCATCAAACCCTTGCCTGGTTTTTGTAAGAACTATACACATGTCATCTTCCTTCTACCCGTCTACGCTACAGCTTTGCCTCTTCTGAAATGCTGTCATATGAGACTATGCGCTATTCCTTTTGACATGCTACTTTTGCTCACTCTGGTGAAGCTCATTCATCTTGATGCTAGCAGCAGTAATTCCTCTGGCTTTATTGCTGCGTCACTTCCATTTCATGACCATTTCAGAAGAATCACATTCTAACAATAGGTATTGTAGTCTTCGTCACAGGAGGGGGAACACCAATACCATGAGCATCCTGGAGAAAACGTAACATTTGAGGGTGGAATTGCATTGTGAATTTTCCCATACACAGAAAACTGTATAAATTTAGACAAAATACCTGAGAGCCATGGAATAATTATGATTTCCTCTATTCCTCATTCAGCTCATGTGTGCACTTTGGCGTTGCACAGCAACCCCAGCACAGTGCTAAGCAATGTGAGGACTGGGATAGCTACAGAGCGACTCAGGGCTGGTTAGCACACACAGTGTGAGTACAGTGGACAAGGGGATGACTCACATCCTGGGTATGATGAGCCATTGTAATACTTTCCTCATGTTACCTAGACTGTCACCCAGTTTAGCTTACGCATTGTATTTTTCTAGAGCCTTCCACTTAATATTTTCAGTTGGCTGCAGGGTACTGAAACCATGGAAAGCAAAACTATCGATAGGAAAACTCCTATATAATATTTAGAAGCACTTTGTCAAATGCTGCATGAGGTAATTATTTTAACGGATATATTGAATCTTAAAAATAATCCAGAGAGAACTGATGCTTTATAGTGTTGCTGCCCAGTCAGTGAACAAAGGATATCTCTTTTTATTGATGTAAATATTGGTGTCCATGTTAGTTTGTCAGTGGCATAAACAGGAGTTTATCATCTCATAGTTCTGGAGGCTACAAGTGTAAGAACAAAGTGTGACTGGGGGTCACTTTCTTCCCAAGGATGGAGGCCAAGAATCATCTTACGCCTCTAGTCTAAATTTTGCCAACTCCTTGTCTGTGTCCAAATTTTCCCAAGTTGATTGGGGCCCTGCCGTATTTCCAGCCCTACCTAATTGCAAAGCTGCACCTTTACCTTAAGTTGCTTTTTTTTTTTTTACATCAGCACCTCCCTTTCAGTACCAAACTTTGTTTTAGCTTGCTTGGTCTTCTATAACAAAGCTCATTCACTGGGTAGGGAAAGGCACTAATGGTCTTGGAGTCTGGAAGGCTAGAAATCTAAAATGTTAACAGGGTTAGTTCTTTCTGGGTTGTGTGGATAAGAATTGGTTTTGCTTCTTTCCCCTTGTTTTATACATAGATGGTTTTTTCTCCCTATGATCCTTTCATTAAAGTGTGTCTGTCTCTGTGCTCAAATTGTCTCATTTTTAAAGACACTAGCATCAATTCTAATTAGATTCCCCCAAAGTAATTAGAGCTGCAATGACCTTATCTCCAAAAAGAGCCACTCTGAGAAACTAAGACAGACTCTTGCCATAAGCAGAAGCACTATTCAACCTACCACAGTAGTGTCTCTGAACAGTTTCACACCTTTTACATGTAAGTCTTTATTATGATATATTTATTATGTGGTTCTACACCCATCCTTAATTCATTGCCTCCCAGCACTGACTGCATACCCTATGAAAACACTAACTGAAGCATTTCTCCTTTTTTTAATGGAAGGTGTTAAACTGTCTCAGTAGAGGGCAGTGGAGGGACACAGAAAGAAGGCAAGAGGGTTCTTCCATTTCTAACAGTAGCAGGGTGATGTGGTGATTCAGATTTGCAGCTGTTTGGTGGCCCCACATCCACCAATCCAGCAGCCAGGATCTCTCGTGGCAACACATGATGTCTCTGTGAAAGGAATCAGCAGCCTACTCAACAGATAAGCAAGAGCTCCCAAGGCAGCTTGTTAGCTTCCTGTAAGGCCACCCATTGGCTGACCACCCTGCTTGCCCTGCCTGTCCCCAAAGAGCTGCCTTTTGACTTGTCCCCACTGAGATCATCTGCACCCTGGCTAGTACAGCTTCTCTGCTAGACACAGGGCTGAGGTATATCTTGCATCATAAGGGATCTGAACTCCCACAGTGCATTTCCTTCCTTCTATGCCCCCAGCACTAGGGGATCATTTAGCACTTTCTTAAATCTCATTATTACTCTGTGTCATAGCTTAATAATTATGAGTGAAAGGCATCCTATTGAATCTGCTATGTGTGCCTGACTAGGCCCACCCCTATTTTTGAAACTATGGTTAGAATAAGTTATTCATTGTTCATTACTTTTTAAAATATAGATAGGTTTGCAAGTTACATATGTATGTAAAAATACATATAGCCATATATATTTATGTTTCACATATATGTATTTGTACATATATATGCATTCATTCATATATATTATTCAGGTGCCATGTTTTGGTTTTATTCTAATGCTGGAATTTGAACGCCTGGGTTCAAATGTACCATGTACATAGTAGGCAAGCACTGGACCACGGAGCTGCATCCCCAATTGAGTAAGCATTGTTTAATAACTATTATGTAGATTATTTTGATATTCCATAATCAAATCAGTACTATTAGCATGAGTAATGACAAATTAGTTTCTTCCTTCAATTATTCTTCTCACTCAATGTATTCAGATGTACAAACAAATTGTCAAAAGGAGCTATTTCTCAGTTTCAAAAGGAACGTTTTTACTAGTTCACTATTTCACATGATATTGCAGTGTTCTCTTTGTTGGTTTGTACTGATGTTGGAGTTGGAACCCAGTGCTTAGAGCAAGCAGGCAAAGCTCTACCACCAGGCTGCATCTTAGCCTCTTAGGGGTTTTAACAATTTATGGAGAAAAGAAATCTCTTTTCCCTTCTTGGAGATATGAAAAGCTTTATTATGTAGGCAGCTTGAGATTTGTCACTTATTATTATTGACATGATTTCCATGTTATATTTTGTTAGCACAGTGGATTATGATTTTTTTAGATGATAGGAAGATGTTTAGACCAACTGAGTCACTTGGAAAGGATACTTCCCAACACTTTGAGCTACCTGTAGGCCATGAAATGTGCTCCAGGTCCCCTCTTCCCTTTGTGAGCAGTGGGTCCCCCATGCTGGAGTGTGCTTTGTGGATGCAGCTGTGTCTTTGAGTCGTTTCTGCTCCTTAAGTAGCCATTCACACATATTCCTGTACATAACACTCATTGGTTCAACAAATTGCACTTTGGTGATTCCCTTACTTTGGTCTGCTGTGGGCTTTCTATCTAGAGTAGGAGAGGTGTGTGTGGTGTCTGCCAGGAAAAGCCTTGTCACACAACATTTCTCTCTTCACATCTCCCTTCATACATTTTACCACAGTTTCAATTCAACATGCTTTACTGGGGTTTTGTCTTTCATTATGTTTTCTGCATTTTGGCAGTGGCACTAACCAGTGTCTTGGTGTGGGAGTTTGGGGTTGTGTTATATGTAAATATGTTTTTGTTTTAATGCCAGAGTGTGGGATTTCAGTTTGGGCTTTAGTTTGTCCACAGCTGATAATTGTCTCGTGCCGAGCACAGTCTTTGCCAGCTGGAGTTAGTTGTATTCTGAGGACTCTGAGGGGTATAAAAACAGCATAAAGGGAGAAGGCATTGCTTTGGAGGACACTGATGGAGGACTTCCTGTGTGTTTGCTGTTGACAGTTGAGGTCAGCATTACCCCCAAAAGAACCCAATGACACTACCCAGCCAGAAACAAAGGGGTCTATGTCCCCTGTTTTCCTCCTTCTAACCTTCTTTCTCTCCTACCAAGGGTTGGGGGGGGGGTTGGAAGGGAAGAAAAGGTGTTTAAGAACCCTAAATAAAACAGGGTTGTCAAAAATCTAAGCCTACAGTGTCCTCACTTCCAGAAGCCTCCACTTCTTCCTGCAAGCCCCACTGGAAAAGCTTATCCAGAATGTAGAGTGTGCCTTTCCTCTGCTGCATCCACCACTACTGACTTCTTGACCCCTGACCAAAGGAGAAACAGCAAGCGTTTCCCTGCAGTCTGTTAGGAGGGGCTGTGAGCCAGTCCCAGCACTGGGTTCCTAATGTGTCAAAGGCATAGCTAGTGACCCAGAACCTGAGATCTCCCTGGGGTCCACCACTCATATGTATACAGCAGTGCTTGCAGTCTATTGCACATCTCACTGGTCTGTGCACCTCAGTCACTGACAGCCTGTTAGTGAGAACGCAATATCCAGACCCTAAAGGCAAATCCTGACTGTCAGAGTTCCTGTATTAAACATGATGTCCCCACTGACATCTACAGAATGCACTGCTCATACATGAGTCACTGTTCTCCTAATAGAAAATAATCTCCTGGTAGCCATGGTGACAGCTCTGCAGTTGCGAGCGTTCTGGCTACTGAACAATAGGATGCATGATTTCCTGAACACTCTGTAGTCTGTCAGGGATCAGCAGGAAGCCCACCTCAATAAGAATGGCAGAGCCTGTGAAGCTGGAATGAGCTTGGGATGTATGTGGTCACTACCACTGTACCTGAAAGGACATCCGCCTCCCAGCACTTGCTTTTCACTCACAGCAGTGGCTAGTCACATGGTGTTCCCTCTAGCTGTCCTCCTCAAGCAGCTTCTTGGCTTCCAGTGCTCCTTGGTGTTGCCTACCTTCCTTAGGTGTCTGTCTCTCATGGGTCACCATCCCTCCCACCACAATTCCCCAGCCTCAGAGGAGAGGCATTGAGGATGAACAAAAAATCAATACCAGGCTCCTGATAACAGCGAGCTCCTTCAAGCACTGGTATATCAGAGGTACAAAGTGATGCTTTCCCCAGATTCCAGATGCCAGTTGCTGAGACAGTTCTGTTCCACATGAAGGAGACGTATTACAGAGTATTTGTGATCTCTCAAAATCCAGTATTGATGCCCAACTCACTGATGGTATGGTATTAGAAGGTAGAGCCAAGGGGTGTGGTGTCCCTTTCCCTAATACCTGGACTCCTTAGTGGGTCTTTGTGAATTCAAGGCAGCCAGCCTTGTCTGCATAGTGAGCTCCCAGCAAGAAAGGCTCCATAGTGAGACCCTGTCTAAAGAAACGAACTAACAAATAAATGGTAGACCCTTCAGAGTTAATTACAATTCTATGGACTGATAAGAAGGTTCATAAATAACATGTGTACTTACAAAGGTCACAAGAAAGAGAGCCCACCTTCCTCTCTGCATTCTGCCATGTGGTGATACACTAAGCTAGCAGAGGAGAACCATTAGAGAACCTTCACCAGAACACAGCTACGCTTTACCCTGATCCTGGGCTTACAGTTTCCAGGTCAATGTAGAGCAAACCTTTTTTGTACAAGACACCCTTCTTGTGAATATGTTTATAGTAGCCCAAGGGAAGATGTGGGGGTTCCGAGTAAAGGTGAGCTACCTGCTTTCTTATTTTCATTCTTTCAACCTTTAGTTCTGCCACTATGAAGCAGCCATCACACTCCAAAGAAATTCACATTGACACACCCTGCAGGGCTCAGAGACTGACATACCCGGGGCAATGATGTAACGAAGACTGACAGACACATAGCCACGTACAAAAAGCCGAGAGCAGTTGCCTGTGCTTGCTCTGAAGGAGAACACCCACTGCAACAGCAGTGTGAAAACGCAGCACATTTATTCTATAGATCTGAATTCAGGAGGTGAGGTGGGTTTATGTTACACAGTTGAACAAGGAGGCAGGTTTGGCCAATCTCTGTAGGAGGTCTCTGTAAGGGACCTCAGGCGGCAGTCATCCAAGAGGAAGAAACTGAGATAGGCAGTCTCTGCTCACATTGTCAACATTCACAGTTAGACCTTTTAAGAAGGTTCTGCCATCTCTCTGAGCCGGACCCAAGGGAGGTTTCACCAATTCTCATTGGTCTGAGGCATTGGGGCTCTTGATATGGCTGTACTCGTGTCAACAACACACATTCACCTGGGGCTTCCTGCACTCCCCACACACCTTATGGAAAGTTCAGGCTAGTCTGCAGGCAAACACACTATTCAAAGACAACCCATGGGAAGGAAGAGCTCAGTTCTCTTCAAAACATTTCTCCAAGAGGCTACATCTGACTTGTGGTCAAAAGACTAGTTCATAGAAAGGACATGGGATTTAATATACCCAGAGCCAAACGATTTCCTTATTTCCCAGGGGAAAGGAGGACCCCACCCTAAAGATGACTTTTCCTGTATAGGGGATTTCAGAGCTTCGATTTCCTTATTTCCCAGGGGAAAGGAGGACCCCACCCTAAAGATGACTTTTCCTGTATAGGGGATTTCAGAGCTTGCCAATCATGCATAATGCCCAGGGTCAGGTTCCTACTGCTATCAAAACAAGGAAAAGAATATGCCTGAAAATGCATTACTTCTGCCTATGGCTTCTGTCATTTCAGCGGCATGGCCACCAGGTGGCAGCACAGACTTAGGCATTGTGTCTCCTGGAGGCTGCAGCCCTTTGTCTGCATCTTAAACCTGAGTAATAGGCAGGGACCAGAATAGTCTCTAGAGGATTCACACAGGATGTAGCTGCAGCTATGTCATGTCTTTGCAGGAATGTGGTGGGGATAAAATGTTTGACACCTACTCTAGGTCTGCATGCTGGGAGTCCCCAGGGAATTCACATGGCTCCAGCAGAAGGCTGCAGTGAGGTAGGAGCTCAGCTGGGCCTGTCAGTGAGAGTCCTCTGGGAATTTGAGGCGGTGAGTGACCATGGAGGAGAGAGCTCCCACGACTGCCCTGCTTCCGGGACATTCACTACACTTGGGCTTCTGCGGCTGGCAGAAGAGGATGAAATCCAAAGTACCCTGGAGCCTTAGAGTCATGGGATGTGAGACCTGGACGAACTGTCACAGATCCGAGTCCAGTCTTTCTCAGTGGATGGCTCAAATCTCCCTTGAGAACGGAAGGACTGGTTCCCCTGGCTGCTAGAAATGCTGCCAAAAGCCAGCCCTCTGGAAATTTCCATTTGCTGAAAAGAGTTGCTGGGTACACGTTTGAATTTCCACGGCTTCATGTGTTCAATGACCGTCACGTTAGGGAGTATACAAACTATATCCCTGGTCACATGCCAGAAGGGCCATCTCAATTGCAGCGTTCTCAAGGAGGTCACCTGGAGTCTGTGCTGGGGTTTGGGTTGGCTAGTTTTATGTCACCTTGACATGAGGTAGTATTGTTTTAGAAGAAGGAACACCAGTTGAGAAAAAAATCCCCATTATATTGGCCTGTGCGGAAGCCTTTAGGGCATTTTCTTGATTGATTATTGATGTGGGAGGGCCCAGCCCATTGTGGGTAGTGCTATCCCTGAGCTGGTGTCCTGGGTTCAATAAGAAAGCAGATTGATTGAACAAGCCATGAGGAGCAAACCAGTAAGCAGCACCTCTCCACGGCCTCTGCATCAGCTCCTGCCCTGTGTGAGTCCCTGTCTTGGCTTCCTTGAGTGTTGGACTACAGTGTGGAAGTGTGAGCCAAATAAACCTTTTTATCCTCAACTTGCTTTTTGGTCATGGTGGTTCCTCACAGCAATAGAAACCCCGAGGAAAAGTTGTTTGACATCTCCTATCTAGCCCTGCATCTTTTCTTCTCTCACGAGTCTTCACAAAGGGGGCATCCCTAATAGCTTTTTGCCAGAGGTAAGTTCTGTTCAGAGTACTTTCCCACAGGGGGGGGCTAATGTTACCTTTGTTTTACTTGTGGATCAATGAGGGGAGTAAATGAAGTCCTGAGTGAGTCTGTGCTGTTTTCATGGGTACGCCACGTCAAGGATCCCATTACCTCAGGCTCAGAGGATTGGCACAACCTTCCCAGGAGGACTGAGTGCAGGTAGTGACAGTGTGGGCAGAAAATGTTCACAAGGGCCTCCTCTCTCTGGATAGTTATGGTCTGGATACTGCCCTGCATGCCCTCCAGAAACTGCTCCTGAAGAGATTAACTAGGCCTCCCCGCTTGATAGTAATGTAACATAACATAACATAATATACTATAAACCCCACCTCTTTATCTGCATGTAATAACCCTGCTTCCTTGTCCAGGTGCATGCACTAGCTTCCCTGTTAAACTGTATATAATAACTACACTGAGCTTCCAGGGTGCCTCAATTTCTCCAGCTGAGAGGCCAGACCACCAAATCTCAGATTCCTGTCCTTGTATGTCTGTCATTTCATCATCCCCTAGATGCCCCAGTCAAGTCTGTCCCTGGATCCATGCTGGATGCTACAGATAAGCCAAGGCTAATTGGAGTCTCAAATTTTAAGTAAAAGTGCAGAAGTCTAAAGACAGTAGTACCCAAGGGCATGCTGTACATTAAATGAACAAGCCCCCCTCCCCCCGAGCAGACATGTTTGCCTTCTTCATTGCTGTATCATTAGGACCTCTATGGTAGGTCCTATAGACATGTGTTCAATGATCAAATCAATGAACACTCACCCTTGGGCAGCAGATAAAAACAGAACTTTCCTCAGATGTCTCACAAGAGGCTACAGAGGTTAGATCATGGTCCTTTGCAGGGAAGCATGGAGTTGGCCTGGTCCAGCTGCCTTGAGAGGCATGCACCCATAAGTTTTTTAGGTTAGAGTCCATGGCTTCTGAGGCACTGTGTGCTTTTCAGTTGCTGAGAAACTGAGGTGCCCCCTCAGAGACTGAAGCATTCACCTGTGTATCTCTGTGTTACCTGGAAGTCAGCAAAGCGTATAGAAGCTTGGCTGAACAATTAGTCTTAGATTCATCTTGTGGACCCCATCTGGCTTACAGCTCTCATTGTCTCCTGGCAATCATCATTCGACTGTTTTGACAAATGCATCAGAAGTCCAATTGCTTAAAAGAAACTTGTCTCAGCCTCAGTCTGGTTGAGACATCTCCAACCCAGCCTGGTTTTCATTCCCACCAATCATATCAGGAAACCCCGGTAAGCATTGGTGCTTACAATTCTTGCTTGTTAGGGCCAGCTATTTTCATCATGAAATCCCACAGCGGTTCTTCAGAGGAAAGATTTCCAAATCAGCACTGAGAATGGCAGGACGCTTTGGAGCAGTATAGCTCCTGGACCTGATGGCCCCTG
Organism: Acomys russatus; assembly: GCF_903995435.1. Classification (NCBI taxonomy): domain Eukaryota; kingdom Metazoa; phylum Chordata; class Mammalia; order Rodentia; family Muridae; genus Acomys; species Acomys russatus. The sequence goes on along the minus strand of NC_067169.1, from coordinate 19,999,446 downwards.
GGTACAGAAAACTGTATTGATTTCATAAGGCTCAAACTGAGAATGGATAGCCAAATTACCTTTAAGGATCTAGGATAAAAGAATGCAAGTATCAGACAGATTTAACCTTTAGTTCCTTTTCCTCACTGTATAAAACATCACACCCAATGGCAACTTATAGAAGAAAGAGCTTATTTGGGCTTATGGTTCCAACCCTTTGAAATCCATGATGGAGAAATAACAGGGACAGTAGGCAACTGGCGCAGTAAGCTGGGAGATGACATCTTCAGTTGCAAGCATGAAGCAGAAAGGCAACGAAAAGTGATGCAAGGCTCTGGACTCTCAACTCCCCCTTGACTTGGTTCCTCCAGCAAAGCTACACCTCCCTAGAGCCTCCTCCAACAGTGCCATCAACTGGAGAACAAGTACTCAACTGCACAAACCTATAGGGGACATTTCTCTTTCAAATTACTGCAGACATTCTCCTTATTGCTGAGACCTTGGAATAAGCCCAGCAGCAATTAGTTCTAATTAAATTCCTTGTTCAAAAGCCCTATTAAAGTTAACTGGAAAATGCCTATTTCTGTACACTTATTTCCAAAGGGGTCAAATTAGAATCTACCAGAATTTGATTCAATGTGAATTTATAACACATTCTCTGAAATTTGAAAATCACTGGTTTGTTATTTCAATAGCCTAATATAGAATCCTTCTAATAAAAATCTTGATGAAGGCCTTCCTGATGACCTTAAAAGGACAATTACCTAGGACCATCTTAATAATGCTACTAGTTCTTTCACTGTCAGTGTGTGAACATCCTTAAGCAAACCTGACATGGACTTGCTTGCTTCTAATGGAGTTTTAGAATGGGCAGGTAACTCTGATGCCTGACAGTTGGCAACACCAGTGGCCCAGTACTGTTCATTACAGGTATTCAAATGGAACAGAGGGGTGAGCACCATGCTAGCATCTTTCTTTGCTAAAATTCAACAGTTGCATAGGAGAACTCTTCCCCATGGAAAACCACTCATGATTCCATAGTAGAAGTCATGAGGAGTTGTGGAATTAACCTTAAACTGCCTTTAGTTTTAGTTTTTCATGTGGTACTTTATGGGAATTAATCTGTTGCCCAGAGCACAGTATATGCTTTTATTGTTTCTATTAAGGTTCTTGGGAGAAAGTAATGTTGATTCTATAACCTACTATCCACACCTACCAGCAGAGGAATGAAATTGTTTAAGGTTTACTTTATTTTTAAATATTTATTTATTTATTATTTGTACAGTATTATGCCTCATGTTTGCCTGCACACCAGAAGAGGGCATCAGATCACAGTATAGATGGTTGTTGGCCACCATGTGGTTGCTGGGAATTGAACTCAGGACCTCTGGAAGAGCAGCCAGTGCTCTTATCCTCTGAGCCATCTCTCCAACCCATTTAAGGTTTACTTTTAACCGCTTGTAAATATGCTTTAGTAGGTTGTCCTCTTTACAGATAATGTGTGTGGTTCAAGCCATGTTTATTTCATTGCCAGTTGTACCCAAGATCAAACCTAGAGCTAGATACATGCAAGATATCATCTAAATTTGCTCACTGTGTGCCCAAACAGAGTCAGTTTTTCTATGTAGCCATTTATTCTTGGGATATCCACCAAGTTAGATTGAAGTCACATGGGATTTGGGGAGTGGGTATTGAAAAAATGTTCCTTTGTGATACAGTAGAGACAGAGTGAAGGGATTTTTCATTTCAAATACCGATTCCAGTTCTGATGCCCTTCTCCAAAGTTCTAAGGTCCTTAGAGAAAGACAGTTACCTCTGTCATTTTTTTTTTCAGTTAGCTCCTCAACTGTATTGGTGAAAGCACACAGGAATCTGTAAGTTATTTAGAGCAGGTTGCGATTCTCCAGAGCTAGCTGAAGCCCAGAGAACATGAGAAATAAGCAAGTTTCTAATACTCTCCTGGGGCTCTCAAAATTCTATTTCATGGCCATCTTACATAGCTATAGTCTCCAAGACTTTCAGGACTTTGCTTCTGTATGTTTTTGTTCACCTATTTATTTTTTGTTATAAAGCTAACATTAAAAAAACTCTCATCATTTCTTTATATGCAGTATACTTTGCTATCTAGTTGCAAATTACAATACCCTACCTATCTAATTGTTATACAAGAATAACTTCTGGGGTTGGGGGTAAAACTTGGTAGTAGACAGCTTGTGTGGTATTCCCAAAAACCCCTGGAACTAGAAGCCGCCGCCACCCCCTCCTTTGGAAATAATAACTAGGAATGGAAAGCGAAAGATAAATCAATATTGTTGTTACTTAATATATCTCACCAGCCCCCTTAGCCATTTTTTTTGCATCTAAAAGTTCCTCAACAACTCTATGAGGCAGTATTATATTCAGTTTTTTATTTGTTGGTCTTGTTGTTGTTTTTTGTTTGTTTGTTTGTTTGTTTTTTGAGACAGGGTTTCTCTGTGTGTATCCCTGGCTGTCCTGAACTCCCTTTGTAGACCAGGCTGGCCTTGAACTCACAGCGATCCATCTGCCTCTGCCTCCTGAGTGCTGGGATTACAGGCATGAGCTACTGAACCCAGCTATGATCTTCAGGGTTTCTTCTTATTTTTATTAATTAATTAATTAATTAATTCACTCCCTCCCTCCTTTCCTTCCAGTCTCACTTTCCTCCTCCCTCTTCTTCATTCCTCAGAAAAGGGGCACTCCCTACCCATCCACCCCAGGTCATGAAGTTTTAAAAAGAGAAATATATGGCTCAATGGCAACAAGTAATCTTCCCGAGGTCACAAAGCCAGGCATTGCCCAGGATACTAGCCGTGTCCACAGAATAATCCATGCAACATATTATCCTCAATCATATGTGCCTGATAAATGCTGTGTATTCCCCAATTCTGTCTTCCGAAAGTCCAAAAACTCAATTAAATTTCAGAATTTAAGCACCACAAGCTATAAAACTGTTGAGAGAAAATAAAAAATAACTGAGTTAGTAAGACATCCTAAAATACATACATATACAAAGTGAGTTTAAATGATGGAAAAACAACATCCCAACTAGACATCATATACTATCAAATAAATTGCCTGTACTAGGAATGTGCTAAGTCATTTTACATTTTGTTTTGGTTTGGTTTTGATTTCTTTTTTTTTTTTTTTTTTTTTTTTTTTTTTGAGATGGGTTTCTCTGTGTAACAGCCCTGGTTGTCCTGGACTTGCTTTGTAGAGCAGGCTGGCCTCGAATTCACAGAGATCCACCTGCCTCTCCTCAGGCTGAAGGTGTGTGCCACCACACCCAGCGGGTTAGGTAATTTTAATCCATTGGTCAAAGGGGTCCCAAAGACCTCTCATCACAAACATTGATATAAATTATCTTTTACAATCTGACAGTAAGACCCTATTGCTGAAGATATCATATACGTATGCCATCAAGCATGGAGAAACCTAGCTGAGACTCAACTGGCTATGGTTCATAATGGTAGAAGGCATCATAAGTGTTACTGGGGGAAAAAGATATTCATCAGTCTCGCCTAACTGGAAACCTTATGGCCTATCTACAACAGTGAGCTGCCTATAAAAGATATGCCCACTGGTGCAATAGTTGTATGAAATGTATAGGAGTAATTGACCACTTTTTGATTGATTTTTAAGGCCTGGCTCATGACAGGGACCCCATACCTGAGGCTATTAACGAGGCCAAGACTGAACCTAAACATGTAATGAAAAAATGTATTACTATTATTCTGTCAAATTGACATATCAATATAATGAGCCCTACTAACATCCTGCTATAGATAAGTGCCTCACTCAAGCCCTACCAGAGAAGCTTCTTTTTGCACTAGATGATAATTAACAGAAAGAACCATAAATGGACAGCATATAGAGTGTGAGAGACTTTGAGGGGCTTGTCTCTAACTGGTATGAAAATATCACACTCCTTCTCTCAAGGCTCAGGGATCTCTGTGACAGAAGAGGTGGAAAGCTTGTAAAAGCCACAGGGAAACAGTGTTTTCCAGACGCAACAGGACCAATACACATATGAGCTCACAAAGACTGTGCCAGCGTACACAGGATTGGCACAAGCTCAAGTTTGATGAAAATCCCAGCATGAGAAGGGGGAGTGGGCACAAAATCCTACCCCAAGCCAAGACGCTGTTTACAATTAATACCAGCTGGGAGAGGGAAAATGCGTGACTCTTCTGTGGAGCAACACTAGGTATATCGACCATGTTCCAGTGAGCACCTCATGCTCATGAGCAGCTGGAGAACGCAACTATTTCCTTTCTTAAAGAGAAAGAACATGAATTTGGGTGGGCAGAAAGGTGGAGGGGGAATCTGGGAGGAGTTGGAAAAAGAGAAAGAATACGATCAAAATAAACTGTATGAAATTCTCAAAGAATAAATGAAAACATTTTAAAAGAAAATTCAACTTTCCAAAACAAGAAAATTCATATTATTTTGGTGCTAAGACTCTCAAAAGTGATTTAAGGTTTAAATGGAAATCCTGTGTCAGAACTAGCTTGTTTCTTTGCAGAAATTAACAAGGGAGTCCTTAAATTATAAGAAAATCCAAGGGACCCACGTCATCTAAAATAAAGTTGATAAAGAGAATGGTTGACAGGGTTCAAATCATGATGTCAAAGCTGCAATAATAAAAATTCTGTGATACTACTGTAATGGTAGACATAAAAATCAATGAAATAAAAGTGATTTTACAAAAAATAATTTTAGAAAAAAGCTTGCCTTCGTTACTTTTCCACTGCTGTGATAAGATGCCAAGGCAACTTACACAAGAAAGAGTTTGGTGCTTATAGTTCAGAGGTACCACGGCCTTCATGATGCTCCAAAGTCCCTGGCTCTCTTCACACTGTCCAGTTGTGGGTCTGTGGGTTAATGCTCATCTACTCAACCCACCTCAGAGATGCTTCTTCTTGAAAATTTGTGGACATTTATGTTTGATTTTGTTTTCTTTGCGCTTTTTAAAATCTTATTGGTATTTTTGCTACTTTGTTATTTGTGAGTGTGTGTGTGTGTGTGTGTGTGTGTGTGTGTGTGTGTGTGTGTGTTTTCAGAGAGAGAGAGAGAGAAGTGGCATAAGGAAAGAAGTGGGAGAGATCTGGGAGAAGTTTGGAGGAAGGGAAAAACATGTTCAAAATATATTGCATGAAAAAAAGAATAACAAAAGATTTGCAGAGCTGTAATTAGTATATTCAGGGAGTCAGCAACAAAACAAACAATAACAGTGGCCATGAAGAGGTGTATGCTCCCTTTCCAGTGACGAAAACACACCCACATGCAAGTGCTATTTTTCTCCCTATTCATGTTATTATTATTCCTATTTATTGAAAATTGTTCTTTTTGTCTACAAAGTGGCACCTAAGTCCCCTAGCTCCCAAACTTCAGTAATGACTTTTTATGATCTATATTTCTCTTCTATTTTCTATTTTCAAAACATCCTTGAGGAGATTCATTATCTTCCCATGGTGCTGAAATGTGTTACTTTTAGATTTACCTTTTGTTGTTTGAACTATAGAAGGGTAAAAGGTATGTTTAACGTTGCAGTAAATTTGAAGTTTTGCTGGAAGATAGACTTGAATTAGCATCTCAGGGATGCTGCACCTACACCCTGCTGCTAAGGGTCTCTAACTTGCCTTCTAGCACACACATCATAACATAGCTTCACTGTTCTCCCCAAAATGACCTATTACCATATCTGTGTTATATGTGAGGCAACTGAAGACATTAAATATTACACATTAGCTTAACGAACATGCTTCAACTGCTCATTCTAGAAATTGGAAATATAACAATAAACAAAATAGCTATTTAGGAACACATATTCTCAAGGGGGAATCATGAAATATTCAAGTAATCTAATAAGCATTATGACTTCAGTGAAGAAGTACTTTTTGAAAATAATTATATAAAAACCCCAAAAGAAGGGCGAAGCATTGGCAAAATAAATATATATAAAACTGTAGCTTCAGCACAAGGAGAATCAGATGCTGGAGGAATGACTGAATGCAAATTGTTCTGCTTTACACAAAACTATTCAGTGCACTGAAGTGTCTCCTGAGGTGATGTTGTTGAATCACTTTTAATAATAGTAATAAATATACATACCCTTTATAAACATAGGTTTTATAAAACTTACTTGTAGTTTTAATATATGCATATAGACATAAGATGGAAAATATTCATTCACTGAAAATGAATTCATTCACACTAAAATTCTTTTAGAATGTACTGTGTGTAAAATATTGTATTTTTACTTAGACAAGATATTGTTATATGGCCCAGGCTAGCAACAACCCTTGGGACTCAAGCCATTCTCTTATTTCAGCCTCTCAAGTAGCTAAAATCTAAAATCTAAAATCTCTGCTAATCGGCACTGAGAGGGAATATAACAGTGAACAAGAAAGACATTGTCCCTGCTGTAGAGAACTGCAGTTTTAGTGATGAAGGAGAAATAAGCAAAGGAACACTGATGTGCATTAGATAACTTTAGAAAGAGTCAGTACTCTGAAGGTAGTAGAAAGAAAGTGATAGAATGGACTTCAATGGTTTAGTGGTCTAGAGAGCATTTGAGCTGAGACCTAAGTAAAATGAATGTGATCAACCATGCACTGATCGTGGGGGAAAGAAAACTCATAGTAAAAAATAAAAATAAAAATAAAACAAATAATCGAAGCTCTATAGAGAAATCTAACGTGTTTGCCAAGCACTGAAAATTGAAAGAAGACCCATGAGGTTAGGATGAGTGATGGGTTGTGGTCTATTAATTGAGAAAGTAAGATGGGGATCATACTACATGGGGGAGGCAGTGGAACTAGACGAAACCAACTGAAGAGTTGGTCTTATTTTAAGTAAATCGGGAAGCCCTCTAAGGAGTTTAAGTATGGGAGTCTTCTAATCTTCTTGCTGGTTTTCAAGCTGACTACTCTTAGTTGCTAAATACAAACTGCTTTCTAAGAAGAGCTGGAGGAGTCGTAGCCTGGAAGACCAAGAGGGGTAACCCTTATAATCAGAGGGCGTGTAAGATGTTTCTTCCTCTCCATACTTTCTACTTTTCACAGGCTCCAGCCCCAGGAAATGAGGTGGAAGAAAAGACAAATCTTACAAGCTGGGCGTGGTGGTGGCGCATGCCTTTAATCCCAGCACTCGGGAGGCAGAGGCAGGCGGATCGCTGTGAGTTCGAGGCCAGCCTGGTCTACAAAGCAAATCCAGGACAGCCAAGGCTACACAGAGAAACCCTGGCTTGAACAACAACAACAACAACAACAACAAGACAAATCTTTAAGAACCAAAATTCAAATGGTAAGTGTCAGGAAACCCTGCTAAGGTCACAGTCCACCATTACCATGGAAGCCCTGAGTTCCTTACAAAAATGAAGGACTCCCTTGGTCAGTGAGGCTTCCTTTCTTTACCTCAGGGAGCCTGGACCCCACACCCTCTACCTAAGGAATGTCACATAGTCCTCAGGGAAATTACAGGTCCAACTCCCTTGCTCTTGGTAGAACCTGTTCTGCAAGCACCTGGGATTCCTGGAATGTCTCCCCTTGCTAATGAGGCATTTCAGTCATTAGCCCTCCAGCCAATGACATTCGCCCATGCCGGGTTTGCTGAGCCCCCCTCTCCAATGTTTTATATAATCCTCGTTCACACCAAATAAAATTGATGTGCCTCCCCAAAGCTGGTCCTGGAAGGTCATTTCCACTCATGCTCACTGGCCACCGAACCCTCAGTTTGTCGCTTCTGCTCCCTTGTTCCTGAGGACTGGTGGCCAATGACCTCCAGGAATGAGGGGGAGGAACAGGGAAGGAGTAGATCTTACCTACTTGATGAAGCTATAGTTCCCAGAGGGTGAAGTAAATCTGTGTCAACCCATTCTCCCTGCTCTGTACTCTTGTGTCAGGAAATGAAAGATGGTGGTAAAGAATACTAGCTTTCTTGGTGGGCTCACCAGCTCAGCAGCTACCCAAGCTGAGACTGAGGGCTTTGAGTAGGCCTACCCCAAAATATACATTATCTGTGAACAATTGGCAAGTGTGAAAGGGATGATCCAAACTGCAGGATCTCCATGACATGAGGCAACAACAGGATTCCCAGCAGGAGTCCTAGCGAGGTTCCAATATTGATGATATCACAGAAGCCAGAGACCTTGAACCAAACCAATGACACATTGCAAGGAATATTTGCAAGTGAAAATGTGTAGACAGAAAGTTATCCTGTGGCACATATCAGGACACACTACAGCTTCCATGATGAGATATGTTCTATGATTTGTTTTGTTTTGGTGTTGGTTATGTGTGTTTTTTTTTTTAACTTGGGGGATTACAAGGGTGGAGAACAGATACAAGGGGTGAGGGAGATGAGTGGGACTCGGGTGCATGATCTGAAACTCACAACAAATCAATAATTAAAAAAAAAGAATATTGGCTTTTTCACTGGAGGGTCAAAAGTGCAAGACCTAGGGAAGCAAGAAACACCTAGAAGGAAATACGAAACATTGGAGAACTTCCTTATAAAGATTCAAAAAAAATTTTTACTTTTACATATACATTTATATTATTGCACATATATACCAATAAAATACATACAGCAAGAAAGACCATGGTACAATTAGGAATTATATAAATGTTACATTCATAGTGTTTTGCCTATTTGTATTTGGCAGCCTTGGAGAAAATATCGTTCCTATCTTGGTGAGTCAACAACTCTGAATGTAAATCAATATCTATCATATTCCTATCAACCTAAAAACTTCTATCTAGACCTAAAAACATCTTAACCCCTAAACAACTAAGCTTAATTGTAAAACTAAACTATCTGGTCTTCAACCCCATCAGAGCCTTGAGAAGGAGTAAAATTAAGTTTCTGAGTAAACAGGAAGTGCAAGTTAACAGCTTCCCAAATGATAAGAGACAGTTTGCTGCCTGAACAGTCACCTGAAACTCTCTATAGCATTGGAGCATCATCTTCAGCCTTCTGGACCAATGTATATCTAGCAGACATTATTTGTGAGGCAGGAATTATTGAGGACTTGCTTGCCCTGTCTTGTCAGAGTTCAGCCATCAACTCTGCTTGTGTCCAAGCTTGCCCACTTTTAGGCAGAATTCTGTCTGTAACAGAAACGAGGGCATTTTGCCAGTGACTGGTTTTGCATTTGAAGCCAACTCCATAAGGGGGTTCTTTGATGCTCATCATCTTCTCTGAGGTAGGCTGGTGTTGCCAGGAGTTAATCTGTCTTATTGTCAAAGGATCCTTAAAATAATAAAAACATCTTCAAGTTTCATATTCTGTAGGTCTCTGAGGTTTTTGAAGACTTTATCTAACTATTTCACCTTATCTATCTATAGAGTCCTATCTATCTATTAAACCTAGGTGTATATTCTTGTGATGAAAATAGACTAATAATTGACAGAGCCATGAGCTGATCAACTAACAATTAACTTATATTATTAAATTATCCTAAATAGCCTGCAATAGCACCTTCAAAGTACTGGAAGCAAACCTTGTATTATAGTTGCCTATAAAGATTTTTTAAAGAAGACTAATACTCACACTTGAGCTATACATGCCTGGATCTGATTTTAATTTGTTTATCAAATATTTTGAGAACAGAAGTAACTGACAGACCACTTCTTAGGTATGTGAAATTATCAATGAATAAATGAAAGTAATAAAAACATATTATTTTATAGTAAAATAAACTAGCACTGAGAGGCAAAGATGGAAGGAGACCAAGAGCTTGCTGGCTAATCAGTGGAGCTGAATCAGTAAACTCTGAGTCCAGCCCTGTCTTAAAAAGTAAAGTATTCTAGGCCTGGTGGCACAGTTCTTTAATTCCAGCACTCAGGAGACAGAGGCAAGCAGATCTCTGTGAACCCAAAGCCAAACTGATCTTCAGAGGGATTTCCAGCCCAGCTAGGGATATATAAAGAGACTCCATCTCAAAAATTAAACAGCTATAGCAATGGCCACACACAATTTAAAATATAATCTTGAACCATCCACCTATGGATGGTCACATTTCAAGAATATATTTTGCAGCACAAATTGGACTTGATGAGTAAAAAAAAAAAAAAAAAAAAAAAAAAAATTTCCTGGTGAAGGAAAGATGGCTCTGGGGAGAGTCAGTATTGGGGGGGTGGGCGGGTATAGTATCAAAACACATTGTAGTTCTGTAAGAATTAATGCAAATAATGTATTCACAGGCCCTGGGAGTGATACCCCAGTCTGGTTCTGTATGTTCAATAGTTTTCATTACTGGAAGAGTTTGTAGATTCACCTGAGTTTGGGATTGTTTCCCCTAGGTATGTGATTACTGTTTTGATAAGGATTACATTGAATCCATAAATATTTTTGGCTCATAACATAGCCAGAGACAAATGAAGAGGAATGGAAACCACAGAACACATTCTCATGCAGATTGCCACTGAAGTTTACAAAATTTACTATGTCTTCAATAAACAGTGCTCAAAGAACTGAAAAAAGATAATGTATTCATTCAGTATGATTGGAGAATTTGATTTCCAGATTAACCATTTAAAAAGCTTCAAAGTGGTTATTTCTAGTGAAAACTATGAGGTAGTGCTGTAAAATGCATAAACATTACAAGTACCCAAAGTCTATCCGAATTAGTGATTTCAAATAAGCTATCTTAAAAATAGAGTTGGGCGTGCTGGCACACGCCTTGAATCCCAACACACGGGAGGCAGAGGCAGGCAGATCTCTGTGAGTTCGAGGACAGCCTGGTCTACAGAGTGAGTCCAGGGCAGCCAGGGCTGTTACACAGGGAGACCTTGTCTCAAAAAACGTTCAGAAGTTTCCAGCTACTATTCTTTAAGCATGGTTTCAGGTTCTCTGTTCCTTTTCCTTTTGTGTCTTCCACAATATATATTGGGTATGTTTGTTGTTGTTCTACAAATACACTAGGCTCTTTTCACTAGTATTCTATTTATTTTTATTTTCTGCATCTTAGATTTTAAAAAATTAAGATGCCTCATGTTCAAATCCATTCATTTCATTGGCTTGCTAAAAAAAGATCACTCACCAAAATTTTCTATCATTAGTACATATTTTAGTTTCACAAATTGTCTCTTTCTCTCTTGCAGTTTCTATTTCTTTGTTAATAGCCTCTGTTGTCAGGAAAATCATTCTCTTCTGTGGTAGAAAACATAAAAATATCTAATAAGTGTTTGTTATTAAATAGCTTATAATTATTACGGCAGTATTATCTAACTCAGTTTCATAATCAATAAATACACAGACAAGTGTTGTATTTTAGAATAGCCTCATTTTACCTGAGACTGGGCAGATATCAACCTACTAAACTATCCTTATCACTTTCCAGCCCCCATCCCAGGCCATCTGCTCTAATCCTTCCTACCTGGGCTCCTCCCCATCCACAATCCCTAAGTACTTGCTAATGCTCTCCATCTGGGCTGCTTTCCTCCATCCTTCCTAATCAAGGTATGTGCTTCTCTCCATGCTAATCCATTATGACTTCTTCTGTCTTCCTCCTCTTGTACCTGTCTCCTCTATCTCCTCTGCCTCATGCCCCACCCCCAACCCCATGCCTGGGAACCTCAAACTCTACCTCCCTCTTTTCTGCCAAATCCCAAGCTTTAACATTTTTATTTTTATTAACCTATCAACTTTAAATAGGTAGAGCAAGGGCTACACAACAAAGCCAGGTGTATGTGAGAATGTGCTCCTCTGGGTGGCAATTAGATGTTGAGGGCCAGTAATTAGCACAGAATATGTAGCACCAGACCAACCTCCAACAGCCTTCACTCACTTCAGGTCTACTACTTTATCACTTTGTGGGTTTTCTGTTTGTTTTTCAAGACAGGGTTTCTCTGTGTAGCCCTGTTCTGAACTCGCTTTGTAGAGCAGGCTGGCCTTGAACTCACAGAGATCCGCCTACCTCTGCCTCCCAAGTGCTGGGATTAAAGGTGTGCGCCACCACCTCCCAGCTGAAACTTCTGAACTTTGAGAAAGGGAAAATACAAATAAGAATCTTAACAATTCCAGGTAAAGTGAAATCATAGCAATCCACATAATGACATTAGTGTGGATGAAAAGGTTAAAACATCAAGAGCTGTATACAAGTACCACACTTTTCTTGGCAAACTTATTTCCCATCGGCAAATAAAATTGTCATAGGGTCATCTATCACTTAGTAATTGGGAAAATTCTGGGAATTGTATTGTTATATGATTTCACCATAGAGAATATTTACACTAATATATAAAATGGAAAAATAAGCATTTATGAGACTGTAGTGATAGAAATTAGTGATTAAATATGTATGTACATGGATGTAGTAGGTAAATTTCATGTGGGGAAGAATCCAAATAATTTCTGTAGATACTATCCCCTCAGGAAACTACAGCATTCCTCCTAAATAGTACAAAACAGAAAAGAGCAGTGGTAAGAAAACATAACGTTACACTGGAAAAATTTAACAAACCAAGCAAGTGAGCAAGGAGTTAGTGGTAAGTCATATTAACAGGACGTGTGCTTGATATGTGAGAACTACACTTCACCTGTTTTCTCAATACATACATTCTGAATTCTATAAATTTTTTATAGACAAATTCCATAAAACAGCTGGCCAGTATGCTTTGGGACTGTCAAAATTATCAGTAACAAGCAAGGAGATCTAAAGACTCATCACAGCCAAAAGGAGTCAAAGGGTACATGAGTAAATCTCAGAGACTATGTCTAAAGGACACACTTTTGTGAATGGTAATGTATCCCTAAGGGTTAGTTTTAAATGTGCTACTGTGTAAGAGAGGGAATAGGTACAGGGCATAGGAGGATTCTGTGATATTGTCACACCTCTTCTATAAATTTTTTCTATCTATGACAAAGGCACCTAATAGAAGGAAGAGTTTCTGTGGAGGCAGGGTCCATAGGAGAGGGAGAGACTTGGTGCTATCACAGCTTCAACTGCAAACCGGAAGTAGAAAGAGTCTTTAACTAGCACAGCCTGCCCCAAGTTGTATGCTTCCTCCAAAAGTGCTTCACCCAAACAATATTACTCAGAACCCAAGGTTCAGTTTCTTGTCCCAACTACTAGACTAATACTACATAAAAGAAATATATATATATAGAAAAATAGAAGACAAACTAAGATAAGTGAAAACTCAGAGAATTCATTTCTGTATCAGATTTCTATTAAAAAAAACTACCAAAAGTACTTTGAGTTGGAATGGCAAACACTAAATAGTAACCTGAATTAATAAAAAGATATAAAGAATCATTAAAGGTAGGCAAATACAAAATATTATGCAGTATTTCTGTTCGTAGCCCTCTTTTCTTTTTTCTCCTTTTCATGACAGGGTTTCTCTGTATAGGCTTGGCTGTTGTGGACTCACTTTGTAGCCTAGGCTGGCCTTGAACTACAGAGATTTGCTAGCCTCTGCCTCCCTGAATGCTGGGATTACAAGCATGCGCCGTCATGCCTGGTTTTAACACTCTTTTCTATATGATTTAAAAGATAGTAGTTACCTCAATGTAATGGTACATGCCTGTAGTCCTTTTTCCCTTAATTTATTTATTTGGTTATTCACTTTACATCCAGAGTATAGCTCCCTCTTTCCTCTCCTCCTGGCCCCATTCATCCTCCCTCTTCTCCTTATCCCTCCTCTCCTACCCCTCAGAAAAGAGGGGTTCCTCCCCCATACTAACCCATCCCAGCTCATCAAGTCTTCTTCTATGGTAGCCTGACAAGGCAGCCCCACTAGGGAGAAATGATCCAAAAGCATGCAATAGTGTCCAGGTCAGAGACAGCCCCCCACCCCCGATCCCTTTACTAAGGGACATATAACATAGATGTAGCCAATGGGCAATTTGGTCTTCATGTGTGTAGGGGACGGGCTATATGGCCAATGTTCAGCCATCTTATCAGAGCCTAGGTTCCTATTTCTCCAGCAGTCTGTCATTTACCAGAAACCAGCTGACCCTATCGTGGTTCGGCAGTTAGACACCTGTTGTGGTTTATTGTGGGGGGTGGTCATTCTAAGACCCCCAAGCTACTCCTTTCTGGCTATAAACTAGCTTTTCCAGTAAGACTACTGGTAAGATCAGATTAAAGGCCAGCTGCCTGCAAGCAGCAGTTCCGGGAACTTTTTCCTGACTAACCAGATCTTTCACAACTGCCCTTTCTCTCTGGAATCTCTCTTCTGCAATTATAGCAGCTGCAAAGGTAGACACCGGCTGGAGCATTCCAGAGTTAGGTATCCATAGCAACCCTTGCTTACGCAAATACCCATACCTCTGTGCCTATAAAAACTCTGAATTTTTTTCAATAAACGGGGCTTGATCAGAATCCAGACTTGCCCTCATTTCTTCGTGTCTTGTGTTCTGTCCCTATACAGGAGAATTCTCCTCCCGAGTGTTAGTCGAACCCCGGCAAGCCAGGTCACATGTGGGTCCCTAGTTAGGGGAACAGGGACTATCTTTTACATACCTGTAATACAGTCAGGAGGCTGAGGCAAGGGGATAGAGAATCCAATGATGGCATGGGCTACATAGTGAAACCTTGCCTCCAAAAATCCTAATCAAATAAAAAGTTAAAAATAGAAGACAACTGGCCAGACATGGTGGCACACATCTTGAATCCCAGACTCTAGAGGCAGAGGCAGAAAGTCTCTGCAAGTTCCAGAGACCCTTTTCAAAGAAAATTAAGATAATTGTTGTATAAAGTAAAGAGTATAATCTAACTGATATATTATAATGCATCAAGAAGCAATTTGTATTATAAAAATGGAACAAAAGGTGAAGTGCAGGGTAGAGCTATATTGAAGCTGCGCTTTTGGAAATTCTTGAAATTATATCACTACTAAAAAAGTTAGGTTGTCCACTGGCTAGATCTGGGTAGGGGTTTGAAGTTTACTGCACATATTGTCCTTGGCTGGTGTCATAGTTTGTCCAGGACCCATATCTGCCCATCATAATGTTCTTCTTGTAGGTTTCTAGGACCCTCCAGATCCTTCTATTTCCCCATTCTCCCATGCGTCTCTCACCTAGAGTCCCAATAGGAAGTCTTCCCCTCTGTCCTACTTTCCTGGTAAGTGAAGACTTTCATGGGGCATGCCCCTTGGTCTAGTGTCCAGATATAAGTGAGTATATACCATTTGACTCTTTCTGCTTCTGGGTTACATGAACTCTGGTGCCCATATTTGACCATGTCCCCTGGATGGGGAGACCTGGTGGCACTCACAGGAAGGATAGCAGGCTACCAAGAAGAGACTTGATACCCTATGAGCATATACAGGGGGAGGAGGTTCCCCTCAGTCACAGTCATAGGGGAGGGGAGCAAGGGGAAAATGGGAGGGAGGGAGGAATGGGAGGATACAAGAGATGGGATAACAATTGAGATGTAATATGAATAAATTAATAAAATATAGTTAAAAAGAAAAGAAAATTGAAAAAGAGTTAGGTTGCTTAAGAAGCCAATTTTAAATCTCAATGCAATCATCAATTTTTAAAAAACAATGAAATACTAAAGGAAAGTAAAATGGCAACTAGAATCTAAGCATTGACTGCAAAAGAAAGTGACAACAGAGGAAATCATACAGTAAATATCCAATCATAATGAAATAAAATCAGAAATCTTAACAAAGTAAATCTGGGGAAATCCACAAATACATGTAAATTAAATAACTACCCCCTAATCCTAATGAATAAAGGAGAAAGCATGAGAATTGTAAAGGTAATTTGACATAAAAGAAATTTAAAATGTAATGTATTAAAACTAGTGGAATTCAGCCAATACAAGGTTTTCTTTTTTTCTGAGACAGGGTTTTTTCTGTGTAGCCCTGGCTAGCCTAGACTCCCTTTGTAGACCAGGCTGGCCTCGAACTCAGAGAGATCCTCCTGCCTCTGCCTCCTGAGTGCTAATACAAGATTTTTTAAGTATATCACCCTGGATATCAATGTCTATTTTTATAAAGAAAAAATATCTCAAATCAAGAACATATTACCTTAAAAATAAAGAAGAGCCAATCATACACAAACATCAGAAAGATCACAATAGAGGAATAGAAATAAGTAAAAGGCAGAACACACAAACAACAGAAAAATCAGGAAAACAAAAATTATTTCTTTAATAGGAATCAAGAAAATGGATAAATTTAAAAATAGCAAAATAATTATTAATAGGACTCTATACAGCAGGTTTATAACAGCCTCTAACATTGATCTTGGTCATTAGACTGCCAAATGCTCCAAGATTCAGCTGCTTTTTAAAATTCCACTGAGACAAAGGCCTGTCTTGGAAAGCTGTGTGACTTCCTGCTTAAATGTCGGTATTAATTTCAGGTTAACCCTTTCAGGCACAGTACAATGTGATTGGTAAGTTTATGATGCCCAAAATCCTTCTGGGACTGGAGCAGTGTAATGATAAGATACACATGAGAAATGCAGTTCCACAATGTGCATGGTATGCTGCCTTTACACATAAAATGTTGAGAATTATTAGGCAATTGAAGTAGGACATTGGCTAGACAGTACAGCTTAGTAGAGACTCTAATGTGGTCTACATCATAGGACTCCTGCACTTAGGTTCCTAATCTGCTCCAAAAATATAAACATGAATCTTGGTCTCAGAAACTGGATCAAGCAGGCTGTTGCAAAGAGCTCTGCTTGTACTTGACATCCATACACCATCCCCATAAGCACAGACAGCATCTGGAAGTATTTAACATGGGAAGTGGACAGCGTGGGACTGCCCATGCTGTTTTCAGTGTCAGCACACCATCAGGTGTGGTCAGTAGGCTGTGAAGTTTGAGTTCAAAGCACTTGGCATTGGGAAAGGCCCCACAGTGAATTTGCTTTCAAAAACAGAACAAAGCTTCCAGGAACATTTTGAAAAACAAAGATCATTAATTGCTTTCCCTTCCCCACTGTTATACACCTGCATTTGGAATTTTCTTCATTTTCACAAAAGCAGTGTGTTCCATTCAATACTTATAACCTTATACTTGCCCTGCTCCAAACCATCATTTTATTCTCAGTAGGATTCTTTATGCCTACATGAGTTGTATATAGGAGAAATCATTTTCACAGGAAAAAAAATAATGTTCAATATAGTCACAAATACACATTTAGGAATTACTCATGGAAAAAAAATCTCAGTTTCAAAAGTTTAGTATAAAAGTGTAGATCTTTTTGTTGTTGTTGTTCCTTTTCTGTACACTGGGTTTTTGTTTGTTTGTTTTTGTTAATGTTTTTGGGGAGGTTGGATTTCTGAGAGATTGCATCCACTGAAACCGAGGTTACAGCTACTTGTGAGGAGCCATGTGGACACCGGAAATCAAACTCAGGTTCTCTGGTTCTCTGCTAGAACAAGTGATGTTCATAACAGCTGAGCCATCGCCCCAACCACTAACTGTAGATCTTTACCTCTCTCTCCCTCCTCCCCCAAATCCAATGCCACAGTTTCCAATGTCCTAGCTCTGAGGCAAGCCACCTGCCAAGGCATTCCTTCCCTCCTTTCCCTCATCTACAGTGGATCAGACAAACCTTCCTCTTTAAACTTTCCTTCCACCACTCACCACTTCATCCCAGCCACCAAAGTCCAACAAGTATTCCCTGGGAACCCACTAGCCATTCCATCCAGAGAAGCAGGAAGGCCAAAGCAAAGTGCAGATCATCACCCATCACCCATTCTTCTTTTTCTTCATATCCCATCCCCCAGTCTCATCTCAAGCCCTGTAGCAGAGCAGCTTCTGCTGTGGCCTCCTTATCCTCTCTGTCCCCATCTTCAGCAGATAACTCATATCTTACCCTCCAACCTTGCTCACCACCCATTCTGTTATTCTAGCCCCTAATTCCAACAGCCATTTTCTGGGAAGCCTCAAGCCATGTCTGTCAGTGAAGCAAGTAGGCCAACAAAGCAGATGGGAGAGCTTCAGATCTTCAGTCTCATTCCTCTCCTACAAATCCCTTCATCCCCAGAACTTTAGCATCCAACCTGGGTGGCGGGGGGGGGGGGGGGGGGTTCTCCTCACAATCTGCCATCATTTAAAGCCACTAAGCAGATCCTGGTGGAACACCCTGCTTTCTTCATACACACACACAACCTGCTCTGTGGACAACCTCAGCCCCTTTCCAGCCCATCCTCATTTCTGTCCGCTCCCAATACCTAGAAATACATTTCCCCCCAAAATCCAGGGGACATCACTGCCAGGATCCTAGAAGACTTTCCTAACAGGCCACCATACTCTCCTAAGAACCAAAGAGAACAACAGAAATCAAGGAACGAAACACTCACCCAAAAAAGGCAAGAGTAGATACCAGTACCTAGAATGGCCATCACCCCAAACCCAAATGCCTAGACATCAATGTAAAAGCATAGACAGTAACACAGAACAATATGTCTCCATGAGAGAGCAACAACCCCACTACAGTAGGCCATTAGAAATGGAACATAGCTGAAAAGAACATACAGATGTTATGCTAGCTTTATATCTTGAAAGATGCAGTCTCTTCAAGAGGAAATTAATAAATCCCTTAAACAAATCTATGAAAACACAAATGGTGGAAGGAAATGAATAAATAAAACAGTTCAAGACGTGAATGTGGAAATAGAATCAATAAAAAAAAAAAAAACAACAACCCCAAACTGAGGGAGTTCTGGAAGTGAAAAATTTAGAAACTCAAACAGAAACCAAAGAATACAAAAGAATACAAAGAATACAAAAGATGGAAGGGAGAATCTCAGAAATGGACGATATGATAGATGAAATGGATATCTTGGTCAAAGAAAATGTTTAATCTAAAAAACTTCTGGCACAAAACATCCAGGAAATCTGAGACTCTATAAAAAGACCAAACCTATTAATATAAATAGAGGAAGAAGAAGAAACCCAGCTCAAAAGCCCAGAATATATTTTCAACAAAATCATAAAAGAATTTTTTCCTCTCCTAAAAAAGGAGGTGCCTATAAAGACCCAAGAAGCATACAGAAAATTTTCTTTCAGAACATAATATTCAAAACAGTAAATATACAGAATGCCAAAAGAATATTTAAAAATTGCAAAGGAAAAAGACCAAGTAACATATAAAGGCAGAGTTATTAGAATTATACCCAATGTGTCCACAGAGACTCTAAGAGCCAGAAGGGCCTGGATAGATATTCTGCAGACTCTTAGAGACCGCAGATGCCAGGCCAGTCTAATATACTCAGAAAATCTTTCAATCACCATAGATGGAGAAACTTATACCTTCTATTATAAGACTAAACTTAAGCAATATGTATATCTTCAAATCCAGCCTTACAAAAGGAGATAGAAGGAAAACTTCAACCAAAAGAACTTAACAGCACCCAAGAAAACATAAACATATAATCCCTGACAAGCAAAATCAAAATAAGGGAAACACACACACCACTACCACCATCAATAACAAAATAACAGGAGCCAACAACCAGTGGTCATTGATACCTCTCAATAATAATGATCTCAATTCCTCAATTAAAAGGCACAGACTAGCAGAATGGATGCAAAAATAGGATCTATTCTTCTGCTACATCTAAGAAACACATCCAGCATAAAGCATTGAAATCACCTCAGGGTAAAAGGAGAGAACTTTATTTTGTTTTATTTTTTAACACATTTTTGTTGAAAAATAAAATAATTCATATTACATCTCATTTGCTATCTCATCCCATGCATCCTCCCATTCCTTCCTCCCTCCTGCTTTCACCCCATTCCCCTCCCCTATGACTGTGACTGATGGGGACCAAGGAGAGAATTTTAATACAAAAAAGATATTCCAAGCAAATGAACTTGAGAAAAAAAAGATGGTGTAGCCATGTTAATATCTGACAAAATGACTTCAAACCAAAACTAATCAGAAGAGATAGTGAAGGATGATGCATATTATTCAATGAAAAATACCATCAAGAGGATTTTTTTGGTAATATTACTAAATAATCAAATAAAACATTGTGATTTTTAACATCTATGACCTAAACACTAGGGTGCCCAAGGTTGAAAAAGAAACACTACTTCAGCCTAAATAACACATTGACCCTCACACATTGATAATGGGAGACTTCAGTATGCCACTCTCAGCAATAGACAGGTCATCTAGAGAAATAATGAAATAATGAAATAGAGAAATAATGAAACTAACAAATGTTATAAAACAAATGGACCTAACAGATATTTACAGAACTTTCCACCAAAACACAAAAGAGTACACCTTCTCAGCACCTTACGGAAGTTTCTCCAAAATTTACTGCATATTCAGACACAAAGCAAGTCTCAACTGAAATAACACTTTATGTCCTATGTGACCAGCAAGGATTAGAGCTGGATATCAATAACAAGAGAAAGTTTACAAAGTCATGGAAATGAAACAAATCTCTATGAATGGAAAATGGGTCAAGACAGAAATCAAGAAAGAAATGAAAGACTTTCTAGAATTGAATGAAAATGGATACACAACACACTCGACTTATGAGACATGCTGGGGGATAGTTCTACGTCACAGCACTCAGTGCCATGCTCATAGTAGTGTCACTCATAGTAGCAACTTTAAAACACTAGAAAGCTCTGGAACAAAAGATAAAGTAATATCCCAAAGGGGTATATAACAAAAAATGATCAAACTCAGGGCTGAAATAAAATAATAGAAACAAAAAATTGCAAAGAATCAATGAAACAAAAAGTCGGGTCTTTAAGAAAATCAGTAACATTGACAAACTCTTATGCAACTTAAAGGCAGAGAGACAATATCCAAAGTAACAAAGTTAGAGACGAAAAGAGTGACATAACAGAAATTGAGGAAATCCAGATAAAATCATAAGGACATACTTTAAAAACTCCACCAAACTGGTAACTCTAAAAGAAATGGAAAATTTTGTAGATAGTTACAGTTTACCAAACTAAAATCAAGGTCAGATAAACAATTGGAACTGACATACAATCCCTAGTGAAATAGTAGCAGAAGCTGGGCATGTTGATGCACACCTGTAATCTCAGCACCCAGGGAGGCAGAGGCAGGTGGATCTCTGTGAGTTCAAGGCTAGCCTGGTCTACAAAGCGAGTCCAGGACAGCCAAGGCTACACAGAGAAACTTTGTCTAAAAACAAACAAACAACAACAAAAAAAACCAAACCAAACCAAAGAAAAAAACCAAGCAAACAAACAAAACAGAAGCCCAGAACCAGATGCTTTTAGGGCAGAATTCTACCAGAATTTCAGAGTTAAAACTATTAGTCAACTTAACCCACAAAATAGAAACAAAAGAAACGTTATTGTCCAATTCCTTTAACAAGGACACAGTTACCCTGATACCCAAACTACAGAAGACCCAATTTTTAGTAAAATTCTTGCAAACAGAATCCAAAAAACACAACATAAAGATGATTCAGCACAATCAAAGAGGTTTTATTTCAGGCAGGTGAGGATAATTCAATATATACACCAACAAATATAATCCACTGTATAAAATAATATCTGAAAGACAAAAACACAGGGTTCATCTCACTAGATGCAGAAAAAGTCTTTGACAAAATCCAATGCCCCTTCATGATAAAAGCCCTGGAGATTAGGGATAAAAAAGACATACCTCAACATAATAAAAGCAGTTCCTAGCCACTTAAATGGAGAGAAACTCAAACCAATTTACATGCTTACCTCACCTGGCTGGTAATTCAATATATACACCAACAAATATAATCCACTGTATAAAATAATATCTGAAAGACAAAAACACAGGGTTCATCTCACTAGATGCAGAAAAAGTCTTTGACAAAATCCAATGCCCCTTCATGATAAAAGCCCTGGAGATTAGGGATAAAAAAGACATACCTCAACATAATAAAAGCAGTTCCTAGCCACTTAAATGGAGAGAAACTCAAACCAATTTACATGCTTACCTCACCTGGCTGGCACATCCATTCCTTCACTGGCATTGGAGTCTACTTCTTTAGGATTCCAATATATACTGAAGACCAGCTGAGACATCAGCCTGGTAGACTGAGGAACTACTAGATTCTTGAACAATTCTGTTCACAGCCAGCCTCTGTTGGATTAGCTGGGCTGTATGTAGCCTGTAAGTCATTATAATAAATCCCATTTTACACACACACACACACACACACACACACACACACACACACACACACACACACATATATATATATATATATATATATATATATATATATATAGAGAGAGAGAGAGAGAGAGAGAGAGAGAGAGAGAGAGAGAGAGGATTTATTTCATAACTTTTGTGACTCTAGAGAACCCTAAGTAATACAGAGGTAAATTTGTAATCAAGAGATATTATATGACAAAAATATTTTCCATTAAAAATGGGTTTGCATAATCTTCCAGCTCTTTTTTCCCTGACCATTTATCCAGATTAGCAACTTAGAAAAGCTAAGTCCCTTTTTGTGGTCACCTGTGTTAACTAAACTGGCTTTAAAAGTTGTGTACCAGATACAAGGGATGGGATAAACATTGAGATGTAACAAGAATAAATTAATAAAGAAAAAAAAGTTGTGTACCAGGAGAAAGGTGAAGGAAATGAAGTCAGACTATCAGGAACGTGTTGAAAAGTGTAATCAAGAGAGTGGAATTAGAATCAACAGTAGGAGGCACCCTTGTCAATGTTTCAAAAGTTCAACCTGGGCTGCCTCACCCTTCCTGTAGGCTTAAATAGGAATCATGAATTGAACATAAAATGTACTTTGGGGATTACAATTTTATTTTGGAATGATATGTGTCACTGACGAGAGCTAGGCCTCCAATCTCATCCCTCTATGTGTGATTATCAGATGATCCAAGCACTGTTTGTGGGTATACTGTTACTGCTGGTTTGAAGAGGTCAGTTTTGGAGCTTCGTGATGCAGCAGATGGTTGTCATTTTGAAGGGAAGAATTTAAATTAGAAATGCTAAAAGTTTAAGGTGATGGCTAGTACATTGAATTCATCACCACCCAATGTACACGTGAGTCAAACATCACAGTGTGCTTCAAAAATATATACAAATATTACATCAGTCAAAAAGAAAAAAATAGAGTCCACTTCTGGGTCAGAAATTATGGCTTCAATTAGGAACCAGTGTAGCAGCAGCAAGTGCCTACAATCTTGGCAATTCAGGAAGCTAAGGGAGGAGGATGGCTTAAGCCCAGGAGTTTGAGGTCAGCCTGAGCAAGACAGTGAGTTCCACACCTTATAGAACGTGGCATCAATATGGATTCTTTCTTTTGGGCAGCTGAAAGTAATGTAGAGGGTTTGGCCAGGACTGAGAAAGGTTTTGGTTTCACAGCCCAGAACCTCACAGAGGGATCCTCTAAATATGCAATGAAGTCTGAACAAGCATTTTGTTGGTTGAGCGCATGTCTCTTTTCAGCTCTGCACAGTTTTTGTGCAAGCTGGAAAAAAACTCTAGCAGGCAATATCAACTTAAAGTGAGGTCCAGCTAATTGGTGTTTGTGCATTAAGCATTCCTAAATAAACCAGTAGCTCATCCTCAGTAGCAAAGCCAAAGTGTTATAGAACCAGACAGATATAGCACAAATCAAGTGTCAAGTAGGGATTTTTTAAAAGCTCTTGTCAGTTCTAGAATCCATTTGACCTATGCAAAAATACTCATTTCAATCTGGAAAGTCATTAGCCTCTAAGGGTTAGACTCTGAAGAGTGCATTAGCAAATTAAAAATTCCCTTTTATAAGTCCAAATGTAAATGTCATTGTGGAGATTGCATTTCATCGTGTGCTGCTTCCCTTTTATCAGAGGGCTTCAAAAGCCAAGAGTCAAAGCTAGTATCATCAGTAATGGAGACTTACTCTGCTTGTAATGCTTAAAGGGTTTAACTTCTAATATGCTCCTCGGAGGCAGAAAATAGAGACTTCTCACTAACCCGGCCCGTTCCTTGCCATGGCTGAGATGATCCCTCAGGCATTTATGAATATTAAGCCTTTTACTATGCATTTGTTTCAGGCTGTTTGTGTCTCCCAAGTCTCATCCCCCAAGAAGATAGAATTTAGAAGCTGAGCCTGTGGTAGGTAACTGGGTACAGCTGGAGCTTTAAAGGTAATGCCTCTTCCTCTGCGATGTAATAACTGTCCTTAAAATAAGACAGAAAACCACAGCTTAGCAGGTATAGGCAGAGATCAGAGTGTTTTCTCATACAATGGTGAGGAAACATCTTGAAGGTGGCTGTCATTAGGGAAAAACAAACTTTCCCAAGACACTACATCTACAGCATTTAATCTTGGATCTCTTAGCTTTTCAAACTGTGAAAAAACTATTTGTCACAGTCACACAATATACCGTAGTTTGTATTAGAGGCCCAGACTAAAATGCACCTAAGTATAAAACTAACTTTTGAAGCAGAATTTAAAAATGAACTCACGTTTTTGTTTTTTGGTTTTTTTTTCTTTTCTTTTTTTTTAATTTTATTTTTGTCCATTGTAAGCCACTAGTAGTAAATTCAGCTTGTACATAGATAACATTGCAATCCTTAGAGATTATTTCTTGAATGTAAGGAGAACAGGAGCCGCTTCCGATTGAGGTTTGCTAGCCAACCCCTTTTTGTCTGGTTTAGTCTAAAGCATTGTCTTCCTCTTTGACAGACAGAGGAATATAACCTGCTAATAACCTTGGCTCACTCAAATGCTCACCTGTGATGGGGGTAATCAACTGTCCTTTGATTGAATGTGAGACCTACTCCATGAAGAGAGGGGCAGCCTATGCCTGGTATAGGAAGCCTAACTAACAGCCCAGGTCTGGGGAGGTTGTGAGCCCAGGCAGGGTATTATGACTGTTTACAATGATAGACAGTCTAACTGCCTTCTACATATCTTTGCATAATTATACCCATAGATAAAGCTGCTTGCAGCCTTAATCAGAAAACCCTGTCTTTACAATGAATGGCGCTGAATGTAGAGAATGAAACTCCGAATGCAGAGCATGCGCAATGGTTATGGCTCTTGTCCTAGACAAGACATTTTTGCCACCCTCTCTAAGGCTCAGAACCATTTCAGAAGAGGACATAGGAGCAGGAAGATAGGGTGAAGGGCAACAAAATGCTAGTCTCTGTGCTATTAACAATTGTTAATCCACAACCGCTGTAGTTACCTTCAGATGCCAACTTAAAAACCGAATAAATGCTCTCCTTTGAAGATGAAGAGTATCAGTCCAGGGTAAGGAAAAGAACTATTCATTTTAAACCATTCTGTGTATTTGATGTTTAAGTTATGCTTGTATATTGTTCTTTTTTCTTTTCTTTTGTTGATTTGTTGTTTGTTTGTTTGTTTGTTTGAAACAGGGTTTCTCTGTGAAGATCTGACTATCCTGAAACTCACTCTGTAGACCAGGCCGGCCTCAAACTTACAAAGATCCACCTGCCTCTGTCTCCCAAGTGCTGGGATTAAAGGCGTGCACCACCACCACCTGGCTTATATTCTTCTTATAGTAGGAAGAGAAACATAGTTTAATTTGATGACAGCAAGATTTGTTGTATTAAAACTAAGGCCTACACATCTGTTTCCAAGTTTCCAGTGTTTCTTGCTTTGTAACTAAGCTTAGGGCAAATGACAGTCAAGATCTCATGACTCTGGAAGCCCTCAACACAGTTATCATCACTCTCTGCTGGCCTAACCCTGTGGCTTCCTTTTAACTCCATGCAAGAGGAGCGATAAAAGCCTAGAGGACCACATGAAATGTATTCTCTACTTTACCTACACCCTGAGATGGGGTCTATTTATTGCAAGTCATAGACCATTGGATGCAAGGGTACAGTAAGGAGCCGAGATTCACACACGGGAATAATAAAATAATTTTTAAAAATATATTTTATTAATTTATTCATATTACATCTCAATGGTTATACCATCCCTTGTATCCTCCCATTCCTCCCTCCCTCCCGCTTTCCCCTTACTCCCCTCCCCTATGACTGTTCCTGAGGGGGATTTCCTCCCCCTGTATGTGCTCATAGGGTATCAAGTCTCTTCTTGGTACCCTGCTATCCTTCCTCTGAGTGCCACCAGGCCTCCCCATCCAGGGAACGTGGTCAAATATGGGGCACTAGAGTACGTGTGAAAGTCAGGCCCCACTCTCCACTCAACTGTGGAGAAGGTCCTGTCCAGTGGCTAGATCTGGGGAGGGGTTCGAAGTTTACTGCACGTATTGTCCTTGGCTGGTGCCATAGTTTGAGCAGGACCCCTGGGCCCAGATCTGCCCATTTACTCAGCCAGGTGCGGTAGTCCACAACTATAATCCTAGCACTTGGGAGGCAGAGGCAGTGGATCTTTGTGAGTTCAAGGCCAGCCTGGTCTACAAAGCAAGCTCAGGACAGCCAAGACTACACAAAGAAACCCTGTATTGAAAAAACAAAAACAAAAAACTTCACTTTTGGTGATGAGTAGATGTGGAGGATGAGAACACAGTGTGTATATACACTAAAAGGGGAAATAGTCTCACCTTGTTAGAAGCTGTCAGACTCTAACAGAGGTGGATGGAGAAAACAGACAGATGGACACATAAAGCAGAGATGCCCTACATTTGAGTGGGATGTAGAAATTTTGAACTAAAGTGTGCAGGTATAGGAAATTCCATGGAAATCACATATTTTCATCTCATTGCCCAACTTCTGAGAGCTAAAGCACATAGTGGACTATCATCAAAGGCATAGTAAGATAATTCCCCATTTACCGTCATCCTATCTCTATAGGCCTCTACTTGTACTGAGAGATGAGTAGGAGAGGACCAAGACACAATGGACAAACACTAATATGAATCACTAATTTCATCTCTCTTCCTATTCCCTCAACCTTCCCAACCAAAATGTAACCTGTTAAAAAGCATGTATATGCTAGCAATGTCCAATAAAATGTGCTGTTGCCAAAAATAAATTATGGCAAAATTATTTAATCCTATTGCTATAGAAGCAAAGGGGGATAAATAGAAACCTCAGCTCCCTTCATCATTCTAAATCTACTTTCCCTGTGGCTGTCTTTGAATTTAAATTTTTAAACATTTCACTTTTGTATTTTTTAGCCTATATTCCCCATACAAAGTAATAGGTTTCATATTGACATTTTCATTGAAGTGCATTGCATACTTTGACCATATTCGCCACACTTTCACTACTTTTGATGACACAGCTTTCATTCCTATAAACAGAGGTCACTGAACCATGGGAACTCTGGAGTCTACCACTCTACCTGGGCGCAGCTACAGAACAGAAGCTGAAGTGTACTTGCAGCATTTGGTCACACACTCACGGGTCCAAGCGTAGGAATTCAACAGTTGCTGGAAAATCAAAACTACATAGAGTTAATTGAAAGCCTCTGGTCATCTAATGATTTTTCCACAGTGTCTACCATAGTGTCAATGAACTAATAAGGCAATGGCTGAAAAGAGGAGGGAGCAGACACAGTTGAATACCCAATTCCCATATCACTCACACTCCCCACCCCCCGAACTGTTCACATCATTAAGTCTTTTCACAGTTACCAGCAGAGGTGTCACCAACAGCAGTGAATCATAGCATGACTCCAGTAAGAAATGTGATGCAGAAAGTGCTAGAAAAGATCCTAACAGCAAGCGAGCTGCTGCGATCTCAGCGAAAACTGGTGGCGTTTCTGAACCTCCTGCTCTCTGAAGGCCATCTCCTCACACCTTCTCTTAAGATTGCGCCTCCTAATGTAACAAGCACTGTTCAAGTATTTGTTCATTTCCCGTTTGTGGAACTTTCTCTCTACTGCCTTTCCACCTCTAATCTCTCTTCTTCCTTCTTCTGAGATTTTTTTCCCTATTAGTCTTTTTTCTTGCTGAACACAAAAATATTCAAGCCCCAAAAGATGAACAATTGATATGAGCATTTGATTGGGCAATACTATCTTCTCACACAGTAACATGAAGAAGCAAACTACTTGAAGATAAAATTACACGTGATAGCTGTGTCTACTGGTATGAGTGAGAAACATGCATATAAGTACACAAATATGCCTGCTATGTAATAATGATCTAGTATTCCATAAGATGATGAAAAATAGTCTATTATCTGTGAAAATGTACTTTGAACTACTGGATGAGAACATCTGCACAGATGTGTAGGTCTCTAGGATGAGTCACGGTGAGAAGAGGCTGATGATAAAACAACTGAGGAATGGTGGGGGTCAAGGGTTTCCAAAACTCTACATCTTAATGAAAACAGAGCACCAAGGAAACAAATTTCAGAACTTTGGAATTAACCAAAGGTATTTCATAACCCAAGGAACTTTTTCAAAGAAAAATGACTGAAGCCATATAAAAACAGTTGAGTTCTGGGTTGCATAGACCTCTCTAGTGAGTATCCTCTGAGACATCAGTATCGATACTAGCCATGTACAAAACTGCCTCTGTGAGAATACAGAAAACCAGGCGAGGGACCAAAGCGCTTGAGTATAGCACAGAATAAGAGAAGACACACAAAAGAAGATAGAAATGGCAGTTCTATATTGCCCATGCCTTTCTTCTCTCAATAGCACAATACATACTGTAAAGAGAGAGGCACACTATGTAGAGGAGGGAAGTGAGAACTACATCCTTCCTTCAAAGTCTAATGCTGGGGTGATTCCGCTAAAGCCTGCTACCAGGCAGTATCGCATGGCCTCAGACTCTAAATAGGCATTGGGGTACTGAGCCTCTAGGTATGCTACTGCACCGGCGCTACACACCACAAAACCAGAGTCTAACTTTGCACATGTGAATTGATCTACTTAACTGCTAGGCTGGTCTTGAGAGATCAAACTCAAGATTACTTTCGGTGCTAGCCAAGTCCCAGTGGTACCAGGCTACAGGTCCACAATAGCTCCAGACAAGTCTCAACAGCTTCAGGTACGTCCTAAGACACTGATCAGGCCAGACCCAGGCTATCAGCCTGCTCTAGGGATACGTCAACACATCTAGCCTCAGGAACTGAGGCACCACACCCAGGGACACTGGGTGACCAGGAGTGAGGTGGCTAGCCTCTAGGCTAGCCTCTAGCCTCTGAAGACACATGGTATAGGCCAGTCTTCACGCATTTAACTGCTTACGCACTCTCTGAGCACTCTAAACTGCAGCCTGGCCCCTACTGTCCCAGGCTCTGGGCCATCTCTACAATCTCAGACTATAGGCCAGTGTGCACAGGTATTAACTCTAGCCTAGCATCTGTGATCCCAGGCTTTGAACAGTCACCTACAGATGTTGGCTCCATACTTGCCTAGGCACAAGGCTGGCTATAAGCACCACCATTATACAAGGTCTATCCCACTAGGGTAGACCTTTTCATTATGTCTATCCCACTGGCCAGCTCCCACAGACTGAGGTTCTAGGACCATTCATAAAGGTACAGGCTCCAATACAGACTCCATGGACTTAAGACTCAGGTTCCCCCCGCCCAAATTTGGATTTCAGGCCCCTTGTAGTGCCTAGTTAGCCCCTGAAGCTTCAAGCCCAAGGGCCACCCTACTGCCATGCTAATAACCCTTGTGGACTCAAGCTTCAAAATAGTCCCTAGGCTATATGGACCGAAGCCCTCTACAAGTAGACATAATGAAAACCCTAGTGGATCTACATCTGGGTCTTATTGCTGATACAGGTACTAAATAGTCAACCCAAAGTCTTCGGTGATGAGCTTGGCCAGGAATGACACACAAGACAACCTGCCCAGAATTTAGGCTTAGTACTTTCACTATGTATCCTGTATGTACATGTATCCATTTTGTGGTCTGTGGTATGTATACATACAAATTTGTGAATTTAAGATTATTTTAGTAAAAAAAAAAGATTATTTTAGTGTGTCATTTGCAGGTTTTTAATGAAAAATAAAAATAAAATAAATATTTTTAAAGGAGTCATTTTTGAGTAAAGAGAATTCTCATTTATAGCTCTTTTCTTCACTCAACCCCTCATTTCCCCCTATTAATATATGGCTTTTGAGTAATACATTTGTTATAGTAGATGAATCTATTGATGCATTCAGAAGTCTCATTGCCCTAAATGTCCCTTATGCAATGGTTATTAACGCCTCCCATATTGCTATATTTTGCAACCATTCTTTTCTCTATATATAGTTTTGCCTTCTCCCCAGTAGCATATGAATGAAATTGTTAGTAATGTGTTATATGTGGCTCGATTTTGCCTGTGTGTGGTATGCATGTATCTATATTCAAATATGTGAGTGTACATGAGCATAGAGAAGGTCAAAATTATTAGAAGTTTTTCTAGGTCACACTCTACCTTATTCATTAAGACAACTTCCCTCAGTGAACCCATGTCTCACTGATATGGATTAATTTAGCTATTTCACTTACTCTGGCAACTGTACCATCTCAGTACTGGGATTACAAGCAGGCCATCGCCTCCATCTGGAATTTACATGGGTTTGAACTAAAGGTGTTTATATATGTGTGGCAAGTATTTTATCAACTAAGCCATCTCCCAAGCCCTTAGTATACATGGTTTTAAAATCTGTATTAGTTCATTGAGAATGTTATAAGATGTTTTGATTATATATACCTTTCCACCAACTGTTCTCACTGAAACGTTCCTAATCCATACAACTTTGTGTCTTCTTTTCTCTCTCATTAAGTCCAACTTGTGTGGGCTATACATTCTTGGATGTGTGGCCTTCAACTGGAGTGTGATTGACTTACCAAAGTCAATACTCTTAAAGAGAAAAAAAAAAGACTGCAGACTCTCCTTCTCCCAGAAGCTATCAATTGCCCACATATTTGCCTTTAAGACTTTTCTTTTTTAAAATACAAGGTCTTGTCCCATACCATACATAGGCTGACTTGTAGCTCTACAGTCCCAACTGTATCCAGATACATAGAAATCCTTCTGCCTCCATGTGAGTACTGGGATTACAGCTGTCTGTTACTATGCAGTCATTCATACTTGATTCTATTATTAATCTTCATTCAAGGCCCCCCTCATGCCTCTTAATGGCTTGATAGCTTTCTTTTTTTTTTTCTAGACAGGGTTTCTCTGTGTAATAGCCCTGGCTGTCCTGGACTTGCTTTGTAGATGAGGCTGGACATGAAGTCACAGTGCTGGGATTAAAGGCAAAGCCACCACTGCCCGGCAGCTTGATAGCTTTTTTTAAAACCAATATTGTTATATTGTGTACATGACACAGAATTTGTTTATCCATTCTTTATTTCTGCTATAAACGTTGTTGTGTGAGTTCTTATTTGAACATGTTTTCAACTCATCTAAATAAATATCAAGGAGTATGACTGCCAGATTGTTATGATACTATATTTAATTTTGTAATAAACTGCCAGTCTGTCTGCTAAAGCAGCTGTACCATTTCATATTCCTACAAACAAAAATTTAGTTGTCTTATTCCCCCATATTGTCACTCTTGTTTGATGTTTTGGAGTTTTATCCATTTATAACAGTGTCCAATAGAAAGACACAAAGGCCAAATAGTACATAATTTATAAATATCCATAATTCATTGAAGTAGAACAGGGTTAGGAACAGAGCTCAGTTATTAAAGTGTTTGCCTTGTGAGCATGGTGACATGAATTAAATCTCTAGCATACTCATAAAAGTATGGTGGTGTGTATTTGTAATTCCACTACTGGGCAGGTAAAGACAGGCAGATACATGAAGATCACTGGCCAGGCAGCCTATTCAGGTCTTTGTGAGGGACAACCTCAAAAGATGGGGTGGATGGCATCAGAAGAATGACACCCAGGCTTGACTTCTGGCCACCATATACAAGCACATACAGACACATGAACATATATGAATATATATGCATGTATGCATGTATGTACAGGTACAAATACACAGACACACACAGAATGATTGGTAGTCACTTGGAGCTGTGGTAAAGGTGAAACTGGGATTCACTGGTAACACTCGTGGGATTTCTTTTTATGGTGAAACTGAACTGTAGTGGCATTTTTATACCTTTGGGTATTCTTAAACTATCTGAATTAAGAAAAATGGTGGCTTTTATGGTGAGTCAATTATAACCTTGATGAAAGTTCATTTGAAATGGGACAAATACCTCCCATCTATACCATACTATGTATATAAAGTATTACTTTACATGGTTTTAGCAGCCAAATGCTTGGTGGAACCGAAGACAAATTTTTCCCAATTCTCCAGAATTAGAAGTTAAGTGTAAGGTGTAGGATAAAGGCAGTCCTGCCATGAACGGAGGTAGGCTGACTGCAGCTCTTATCTCTCCCTCTGCTCCTCCAAGTCTAGTCCCCCAGTCTCATCCCCAGCTTTGCAGCAGACCACCTGCTTCACTCTCCCTTCCCCCACTCTGCCCATTTCTCCCACAGACTTCCCCTCCAAACTTCCTTCATCCTATCCATTGGTTTATCCAGCCCTCAACTCCAGCAGGCACTCCCTAGGAACACACAAACCACTTCCTAGGAAAGCAAGTAGGCTGACTGCAGATCTTCATCTCTCCCTTCAATTCCCCAGGTCCATGACAGACCTTCTGCTGTGGCCTCCCCTTACTGTGCCCCCATCTACAGGGGAATGTCTAAGCAGAACCTGGTAGAATAGCCTGCTTTCTCCCTCCTGTGGACTCCCTTACACATCCTCAGTCCATCCTCATTCCTAAGTCTCAGGCTCCAAAACTCAGAAACACATTTTACCTGGAACCCCATCTCCCAATGCCCACCCTCTCAGGAACCCAGAAGAACTTCCTACAAGGCACACACAGTCACCACACTCTCCTAATAACCACAGAAGAAAAAAGAAACCACGCAACAAAACACCCACCCAAAAATAATAACAAAAGACAAAAGATCAACATCTATAATTATACTCATCTCAATCCCAGATGACTAGTGGCCACCATAAAAACACAATCAATAACAGCCAGGACAAAACGTCTGCTCTAGAGCCCAGCAACCTTACCACAGCAGGCCTGAGTATTTCAACATAGCTAAAGCACAAGAAAAAGACCTTAAAACAGCCTTTAGGAATATAATAGAGATCCTTAAAGAGAAAACAAATAAATCCCTTAAAGAAATCTATGAAAACAAACAGACAATGGAAGAAAATGAATAAAACCACTCAAGATCTAAAAGTGGAAAGAGAATCAATAAAGGAAACCCAAACTGAGGGAATTCTGGAAATGAAAAATTTAGAAACTAAAAATGGAACTACAGAGACAAACTTCAGCACCAGAATGCAGGAAGTGGGGGAAAGAATCTCCAGCATTGAAGACAAAAGAGAAGTGGCTACATCAGTCAAAGAAAATGGTAACTCTAAAAAACTTCCAGCACAAAATATCCACAATAAAAATTACAAGAATGATAGGAAAGAAATGAAACAGAGAAGGCAGAGAAAAGATTTTCAACAAACTCACAGAATGAAAATTTCCTAACCTAGAGAAAATGATACTTCAGCTTAATAAAGGCAGTGGACAACAAGCCCATAGCCAAAATTAACTTTTATGGAGAGAATCTCAAAGCAATTGCAGTAAAACCAGGAACAAGACAAGGCTGTCAACTCTATCCATATCTATTTGATATAGTACTTAAGTTCTAGATAGATCAGTGAGATAACTGAAGGAGACCAAGAGGATTAAAAACTGGAAAAGAAGAAGTCAAAGTATACTTATTTGCAGGTGACATGATAGCATACATAACAGACCCAAAAAAGTTTTACCAGGGAACTCCTACAGCTAATAAACACTGTCAGCAAAGTAGCTGCATACAAAATTAAGTCACAAATATCTGTAGCCTTCCTATGTACAAATGACATATGGACTGAGAAAGAAGTCAGGGAAACAGCACATTTCACAGTAGCTTCAAATAATATAAAGCATAGTGGGGTAACTAACAAAGTAAATGTAAGACTTGTATGATAAAAACTTTAAGGCATTGAAGAAGATATCAGAAAATGGAAAGATCTCCCATGGTGATGGATCAGTAGGATTAACATAGTAAAAATGGTCATTCTACAAAAAGCAATCTACAGATCCAATGCATTCCTCCTCAAAATGCCAACACAATTCTTCAGAGGTCTTTTAAGAACAATTTTCAACTTTGTATGGAAAAACAAAAACCCCAGGAGAGCTAAAACAATCCTGAACAATAAGAACTGCTGGAGGTCTCACCATCCCTGATTCCAATTTGTACCATAAAGCTATAGTAAAGTAACTTTATGGTAATGGTTAAATCAGAAACTTTGATCAATGGAGTGAAAAATAAAGTGAAGACTCAGATATAAATATACACTTATGGTCACCTGAATTTTTATAAAGTGTTCAGCTTCATATGGGAACACCACAAAAAGCCAGGATATTTAAAACAATCCTTAATAAAGAAGTTCTGGAGGTATTATCATCCTCAACTGCAAGTTGTCCTACAAAGCAATAAAAACATCATGGTATTGACATAAACACAATTATGTTGATCAAAGGAATCAAATTGATGCCCTAGACATAAATCCATACACATATGGACACTTGATTTTTTACATAAAGAATCCACAAATATACACTGAGGAAAAGACAGCATCTTCAACAAACGGTGCTGCTCAAACTGGATGGCTGCCTGTAGAAGAACCCAAATTGATCCATATTTATCATCCTGTACAAAACTCAATCCAAATGGATCAGAGACCTCAACATAAATCCAGACACACTGAATCTGATAGAAGAGAAAGTGAGGAATGGCCTTGAACACATTGGTCCAGGAAACACCTTTCTGAACAGAACACCATTAGCACAGGCACTAAGATCAACAATTCCTAAGTGGGATCTCATGAGACTGAAAAGTTTCTACATAGTAAAGGACACAGTCATTCAGATAAAATAGCAACATACAGAATGGGAAAAGATATTATCAACTATGCATCCTATAGAGGGCTAATATGTATAAAGAACACAAAAAACTAGAAATCAAGACAACAAATAATCAAATTAAAAATGTGGTACAGACCTAAACAGTTTTCCAAAGAGAAAACTCAAATTGCTGAGAAACACTTAATGAAATATTCAACATACTTAGGTATCAGGGAAATGTAAATCAGAATTATTTTGAGATTTCTTCTACACTCATCAGAATGGCTAAGATTAATAAAAATAACTGACAACTAATGCTGGGGATGTGGAGCAAGGGGGAAGCACTCATCCATTACTTGTGGGAGTGTAAACTTGTACAGCCACTATGGAAATCAACGTGGCAGTTCCTCAGGAAGATGGGAATTGATCTACCTCATGGTCCATTTATATCTCTCTTGGGTAGGTACCCAAAGTTTGCTTCATCCTATCAAAAAGACACTTATTAAAACATGTTCATTGCTGCTCTAGTCATAATAGCCGGCAATGGGAATTAACCTAGATATTTTTCAACAGGAGGATGAATATAGAAAATGTGGTACACTTACACACTGGAATATTACTCAGCCACTAAAAAAATTAAATCATGAAATTTGTAGGGAAATAAAAGTACAAAAAATATCCTGAGTGATGTAACCATACTCAGAAAGAAAAATATTGTATGTACTCACTTATATGTGAATAATAGCTGTTAATTATAACCAAGCTACAATCTGTAGAGACACAGAGGGTAGGTATAGATAGAGGAAGAGACTAGAGGGAACAAAAGTCAATAGGGAATATAGGAACAATAGGTCTTGCTAAGAAAGAGAAAGAGAATAGATAACAATAGATGAATGGGGGTGATAAAAAAAGGATCAAATGGGGAGGGGAGAAGGAGAGGGGATTGAGGGATAGAATACAGGAGTAATGGTATGGAAATCTAATATAGTAGAAGCTTCCTAAAATTTATAAATATATGAAGGCATTCTAAATTAAATCATTAAGTGGGAGAGACAGAGTTTTAACTGACCTTCTCTTGTCACCAAATGAAGCTTCCAGTATTGGGATTGGGTTACATCTAATTGACTTCTTGGTCAAAGGGGGTCCCATAGGAACCTCCAAACTATGCATGCTGTTTCCAAGACAATAGGTTCCTCTGTGAACTGATTATCAAGACAACTAAGAATAATACCAACACAAATCATTGGACATGGAGAAGTCAAGCTGGCACCTACGTCAAGCCCTCACCCCTACTTTCTAGTTTCTTTGGTACAGAAAGACATTCTACCAAAAGAAAAATGTAAACATCAAGCCCTTTGATCTGTCCTTCCCATTATTTGGGGATTTCACTTAGATCGCCTCCAAATATATAATGTATATATTAGGAAGCTTCTACTATGTTTTCATACTATCCCTCAAATGCTTCTTAATTTTAGCTATTTATTTTTATAATTGTGTTCTTCCTGTGAGATATGCTAGGACAATGGTGGCACAAAGCTTATGGGAGTAACCAATATCTGATTTGACTTAAGACCCACTCCATGAGATGACACCTATACCAACTGTTTATGATACCAAGAGCCTGAAACTAGCCAGCCCAGAGACCTAGGGTAAAACCAAATACTACTGGTCTAAAAAGACAAACAACCCCCAGCAATCCCCACCCCCACCACATAGTGATACATTGACTCCTAATAGTATTTTGCTAAATGCATAGACCAGTGCTTTGTTCTGTCATCATCAGAGAAGCTTCCTCCTGCAGCAGATGGGAACAAATACAGAGATCTACAGCCAGGTATAACACAGAGAGCAAGAGAGAGCATGGAATACCCAGCCCTAAATGGGATGTTTCCAATAAATCCCTCCCCTCAGAGCTTGGAGAATCCCACAGAAGAGGAGGTAGTAGTAGTATTAAGAGCCTCACATTTGACCATGTCCCCTGGAGGGGGAGACCTGGTGGCACTCAGAGGAAGGACAGCTGGTAGCCAAGAAGAGACTTGATACCCTATGAGCATATACAGGGGGAGGTAATCCCCCTCAGTCACAGTCATAGGGGAGGGGAATAAGGGGAAAATGGGGGGGGGGAGGGAAGAATGGGAGGATACAAGGGATGGGATAAACACTGAGATGTAACAAGAATAAATTAAAAAAAAAAGAGCCGTAGGGGATGAAGGACACCAAGATAAAAAAAAGGCCCTCATATGAAGTTCATATGAACTCAGAGACTGAAGCTGCATGCACAGGGCCTGGACAGGTCTGCACATATACTATGTTTTCCAGTTTAGTGTTTTTATGGGATTCCTAAGTAGGCAAATGATTGGATCTCTAATTCTTGTGCCTTCTCTTGGGCTCTTTGCCTTCTGTTGGTTTGTCTTGTCCAACTTTCATGTGATATTTTTTATCCTATATTTTGTTATGTTTTGTTGCTATCTCTTAGAAGCCTGTTCTTTTCTAATGGGAGACAGAAAGGGAGTGGATCTGGGTCGGAGGGGAGATAGAGAGGAGTAAAGGGAGATGAAACAATAATCAAGATATATATTATGTGAGAAGAGAGAAGAATGTATTTTTTTTCTTTTCCTTTTTGGTTTTTTGAGTCAGGGTTTCTTTGTGTCCCTTGCTGTCATAGAACTCACTCTGTAGACCAGGCTGGCCTCAAACTCAGAGATCCACCTGCCTCTGTCTCCTGAGTGCTGAGAATAAAGGCGTGCGCACCACTGCTGCCTGACAAGAATCTATTTTCTAAAAGAGAGAGAGAAAAAAAAAGATAAATGTAATGAAGCCCCAGAGTCAGAAGCAAGTTCATGTGCCCATTCCTCTTGCAGCATATTTTCAGTGATGATATAGCCCATTTTGTGATTCTGGGGGAAAGGTGGACTTTTTTCTCTGCTTTTCTTCCCCAAACCAAGTAATGTTTTCTTACTATCTACCTGGACAAGCAGATCCTGTGTCCATACACCTTTCTCCACTCATGAGCCTTTCTGTTTCTCTCAGAGGAAGGTTTAAGACACATGTCTTTTACTTTCGACTTGAAGAAAAGGGCTGAACTGAAACATTTTTTAAAAAGAAACCCATAAACCGTTGACAATTAAAACCATCCTGCCAGGGTTTTCTTTGGTTATTTTGACAACTCAGAGCTTAATGAGTAGGGTTAACTCATCATAAAGGCCTCATATGTTTCACAGGTATCCAGAGCTCATAAGGGTAGAAGATAATGTTGTTGTTTTTCTGAAAACCCCAAAGAACTAGGAAGTTGAACTCTGGACTCAGTCCTGTAGCTTGGGTCCATCTTCAGGTTTGTTAACTATTTATGCCTATCCAAGAAGCACCAAAGAAAAAGATTAATGGGGAGCCCAATTTGTTCCCCCAGTTCAGCTTACAACACATCGTGATTCGCCACACTGCCTTATACAATAACATAGCTTTCATAATTGTTTATATTTGTACACCATTGAAATCACTATAGTTTATATGCAAAGCACACGTTATATTTATTCCTTAAGATATATAAATAAACATACAAATATATAAATAGTGGGGTATTCCATGTCACACACAATCAAAAAAAACCCATAAGTCAATTTTTTGTGTTCATCAAAGGACTTCCAAGGTTTTCAGCTCTGGCCGTTCAGAACCAGAAGTTATGAGACAAGTGAAACCTCTAAAGGGATCTCCATCTCTTTTCAGTGAAGACAGTAACACCACAGCATATTAAGGGAGAGCATGTTGTGCTATGAGAAGAAAGGAGCCACAGCAGCTTGAAACTGGGGTGTCATGAGAATTCTGAAGAGAATAGTAAAGCCTGAATTGATTTCTAAGTAGATATGCGAGCAGAATGACGCTAAGGAATAGATCCCCAGATAGTCAGTCCAGTGAAAATCAACTGTTGAAAAAGGGTTAATTAACTGAGTTAATTTATGATAAATGTCATGAAAACAGCTAGGAATCCATAGTGGCAAGCACATGCCCCCATCCTTACATCAGGCCCAATCCCATGGAGAATGCTGATGAGACTAGTCAATAGCTAGGCAGGTACTGAGATAAACTGGATTTCTTCAACTGGTCCATAGTGAGAGCTAAGAGAGAATTGAGAGGTACCTCTGGCCCTACCCCTCAGGGATTGGCGTAGAGCTTTGGATCATGGCTACAGAGAACAAAAGATAGAAAGTCTTTCTGCCCACTCTCTTCCAATCTCCAAAGCATGCAAGATTTTCTTTAACAATCAAAGCATCATATATTTGTAATCTTGTCCCAACACTTAAGACACAATATAGGATTATAGACAAGTCATGCTGGGCTGGGAATACAGTACAGTGGTAGATCACTTGCTTACTATCCTCAGCACCAGAAAAAAGAAACTCAAGAAGTCATCCTACAAGCATCATTTAGTCCAAGAGAGAGTCCTATACATCCTCCCAAGCAGCAAGGTTGTCTCCCAGAGACCCAAGCCAAGAAGAGCCCAACTGGACACACAGAACAGGCGAGCCCGGAATAAAGTCACCTCCAGGACTCCACATG
This sequence comes from Acomys russatus, assembly GCF_903995435.1. Taxonomy (NCBI): domain Eukaryota; kingdom Metazoa; phylum Chordata; class Mammalia; order Rodentia; family Muridae; genus Acomys; species Acomys russatus. Next base: position 19,960,128 of record NC_067169.1, on the reverse strand, counting down.
TTCTACTACCTTGGACCAGTGTTTTCTTGTTGTTTTTTTCCAAAGTCTCTATAAAAAATGACAAATTAGTACATCTCCAGAAAAAATCTTATCCAAGCATTGAGGACTCTGACTAGTTACATCATACTGATCCATGCTATGATACCAGTCCCAGAAACATTTTTATAAGCTGAGCTCACAAATGGGGGAAGAGATTTAAACAATTCTTAAGATAACCATTTCATGGTATTTGAAATTGCTTTTTTTAATATTAAGATGGGGTCCTAGCATTTTGTTTATAGACTTTAAATGGCTCTTATATCTTAAGCATAAGCACACTATATTTTTTTAAAAGATACAGAATAGAAGCTGTGGGTTGGGAGGATCACTGTCTGGTTTAACACTGATAATACTTTAAACTCATCTCTAGTTTCACTGGAAGACCCGAGATAGCTACAACTTCACTGTTACCTACATGTGCAGGACTGGGCAATCATATCCTCATACTCCTTGTACAAGATGCTTCCATTTCCCTCAATCAGGAGGATGCTCATAGGAAGAAACTTATAAGGGACACAGGAAGGCTGAGGTACACTGTGATTCACCAGTTCATTGACAAGACTCTGAATGATGGCATGGTTAGGTGAATTGAGACCATAGGGTAGCACCCGAGTGCAGACTCCTTTGCAGTAATTTGGGGTGTAGAGACGAGGAGCAATGATCCAGTGATCCCAGCCAAGTTGATGGAAGCTGACCTTGTAAGGGTGGAGGGAACACTGATTATTTACAGACCCATCATGTTCCCGAGAAGGACAAGGGACATCAGATGCAATGCTGCACGCTTGCCGGGCACTCCGCCTGAGAGAAGAAGGTTCCCTCTCAGTTAGCTCCTCTTGGCCTCTTGCAGGAAGTTTAGCCTGAACACTCTTGTTGGTTTCATTGAAGTAGAGTAGCAAGAAGGCAACATCCAAGGATGCTATGCCATGCCACTGGAGCTCAAGAACCTCGCTGCCTTTTTGCTGCTGACACATGAAGCGGAGGCGTAAGAGTCTCCGTCCCTTGCGATTCCAGAGCCTCTGCTGAATACAGTGCGTAATATCCATCTCTGTCCAGGCTTTAGACATGGGAGAAGGCTTTGAGGAGCCTGATGTAGAAGAAGGAAAGTGCTTGGGCAGGCACTTGGGGACCCAAGGTTCCACATGGCAGGCGAGATGGTAATGAACTAGATGAAGCTGATGGCGGTAAACCACAGTGGCTCTGATTAGTTGGTATGCTACCTGGTTTGATGCTAGAGGAAAGTCCAGGGTCTGTACATGCCAGGGACCTGCACAAATGTGAAAGAACAAGGTCAAACATTAGTGTCTTATCTGAGCATCGCTTAGAAAACCTCTGAATGTAAACCATCAAAGGATACCTAAAGGATAGGGCTGAAGTTTATCATGACCAAGGTCCAGGATTCTATCACCTGAACTGAAAAAGAATGCATGCACTCAGCACCTGGTAAGTTTAAGATCTGAACCCAAGTTGATTGATACTAAACATAAATCCACCTTACTTTTAAACTATTAACGATCAAAACTCAAATATAAAATCATTTTTGCAGGGCTGGAGAGATGGCTCCAAGGTTAAGAGCACTGACTACTCTTCCAAAGGACCCGGGGTTCAATTCCCAGCACCCACATGGCAGCTCACAACTGTCTGTAACGCCCTCATACAGACATACATGCAGGCAAAACACCAATGCACATAAAATAAAAATAAATTAATTTTAAAAATCATTTTGTTTGTGTACTGTATATATGGGAGACGAATTATACTATTAGTTGACTATTAAAGGTGACCAATTGAGAGAACTATCAAAACAAACATTTTAAAGAAAGGATTCCCATGTCAAATCGCTATACGATGTAGCTTGAGGGGGGAAAATCTAATATTGGGTGGCATGGATGACATCATTTCAAGGCCAGGAGGAACTAAGCAGTCATCTTTGCATCTCTGCCTTCCACCAACTTCAAGAACTGCTTCTGAATCATTTCCTTCTTTGGTCATTTACCCTTCAGCTCCAGCTTGCCTGGTCCCTCCAGCTCAACCCATTACTTTTACAACCATGCCTCTGACTACCATTTCAATAAGCGGCTTGATTATCTGTTAAGAAACCTGTCCCAAACTGCAGGCAACCTAGGCTTAACAGCTTTAATGCTAATTGTAGTGCTGACAGCCTGTGGCCAAACCATGATCTGAATATATTCTATGAAAAACAAACAAACAAACAAACAACCATTTCCAAAAATAATAAGAAAACAAATAAATACTGGAGGCTCTGCCTGTAAAGCTTTGAACGTCTCCTTTTCCTGGTACAGGTTAAGAGTAACAAGAATAAATTGATAAAAAAAATTTAAAAAAAAAGAGAAACTAGAAAAGCCAGACTCCACAGGAAAAGCCTTCCTCTTTTATTAGAACATCTTACTGTGTCTGTGTATTATTCACCTAACCTTCCTAACTTTTGTCTGAATGTGTAAGCCTGAAGCTTGTCAAGGGGATTGTCATTTTCAACAAAGAACTTCTTTAATGTCTCAGTGTTCAAAATTATTTTTAGAAGTTCCCATACCAAGCCACGCCTAACAGGTTTGCAGCACTGGCCTTCATTCTTGGGAGGGAGACCGAATCTACTCCTGTACTTATTTCCTCAAGTTATCCCACAGTCTCCTCTTATAATTTTCCAACAGGCTTGCCCATCCACCTGCCCCACCCTGCAAAGGAACCCCACCCAAACCTCTAGCAGGCTGTCTGCTGAGGAACTGCCCTTTCCTTTCAGACCCTGACATCACATGTTTCCTGAAGCAGGGTGGGGTGGCTGAGAACCTCAGCCAGGAAGGGTCTATGGAGTATTCAAGGGAAGGAATGACTCACACATCCCGTGTGACTGAATTTGACATCTACTTCTGGATCCTTCTACAGACCCTAGATGCCAGTTGTCCCGCAGTCAGCCTGGGATGCTTGCAGTCCTAGGCATCCTCGTTTTAAGCCTCACATCATCAGGGCATCCTTGATTTGTGCAGTTTTCTGCCACACTTGGGAATGAAGCCAGATGCTTTCTCAAGGCCTGCAAGTAAGTCCCAGTTGCTGCCATTCCCCATAAGGCTCCAGCCTACTAATCTCTCCCTTCTTCAAGTGGCCCCTCTAGGCCATTATATGTTCCTTCTGTCTCTATCGGGCCCTCTCTAGTTTCCTCAGTTATAACTCCTTACATACCTCAGCTCAAATATCACTTCTTCAAAGCTATCCCTCCCCCATACCCCGACAGAAGGAAACGTTTTTACTATACACTATTACCAGGCATTTCACTTGCCACGATTGGCAATTATTTAGGGCTTTGCTTATCTATCACCCCCGTAACGACATGTGCTCTCTGAGTGCAGGGGCTGCATCTGTCTTCATCATGTCTTTGTACATAGCAACTTGCTGAGTCAATCTCTTCTACCAAGCCACTTTCTCACCTCATTGCCTATACGCATACTCCCACTACCCCTTTCTCAAGTACCATCTCAAACATTGCTTCCTCACTGAGGCCTCCGTAGATCCCTGCTTTCCTCATACTGAGCAGTGAGTCATTCTTCAAAGCCTTCATCATATTTTGACATCATTGTGTGATGGTTTCGCACTGTTCAAGATGAGGAACCCCCTAGAGGCTAGGGAAGCAGTTACTTGCCCCTATATACCAAACCCAAATGCAGTAACTTGTGCTCAGGGAAAATCTATTACTGCAGATTCATCGTGGTTTGGCAATTAAGATTACAGACACTGGACTGGCATTTCAAAGCTTGTTTGATATCTATCCATTACTCCTGTGCGGCATTAGAGCTTCAGTTTCTTTGCCTATAAATGATTATACTACCAACCTCTACTCGTAGTGGTAAGTATTTAAAATGATATTTGCAGGGTAATTTTTATCAATGTGTGATACACATTAGGCTCATAGTAAGGGATAGATAGAAAAATATTGACTATTTTACTTGAAGGAAGGAATATGAACCCTGTCTGTTGGTATCTTAAGAGAGTAGCCTTATATATTTTTTTTTCCTTATCTTTAAAATTCAGCTAAGTGCTCCATGACAACACATGGTAGTACTTCTCATTAGGATTAATTATAGTAACAGGGAGGTCATAGGGTCGTGTATGAACCTTCAGATGATAGCTTATTTCTGTCCTGTCTGAGGCCATGAGAGTTTTCCTAGCTCAATATCTTGTAGTCTTTGCCTTCAAAGAGCAAACAACCACATAAATAGGCCTCCTCAAGAATGCAGCTGGTGGCTGGGCGTGGTGGCGCATGCCTTTAATCCCAGCACTTGGGAGGCAGAGGCAGGTAGATCTCTGTGCGTTAGAGGCCAGCCTGGCCTATAAAGCAAGTCCAGGGCAGCCAACGATACACAGTGAGACCCTGTCTCAAAGAAAAACAAAAAAACAAAAACAAAACAAAGAACAACAAGAATGCAGCTGGGCACTTCTTAATTAGTTTAAGAGGTATAGCAATTTATAAAATACAGGGGCTCATATAGTACTAGGCTGCCATGTGGCCTGGGGAAGTAGGACCCAAAACATTTTTTTTCCTTATGCTGTGGCTTGAACCAGCTTTAAAAGCTCACAACCCTTTAAAAAAGCACGCTTGACCAATCTGCTCACCAATCAAAGACAATACATGAGACTCCCTTCGCTCTACACATTTCCCCCCTTCCCTCCCTTCCAGGGTTGCATGGGCTTAAGAACTCACCTCGGAGAGGTCTTACTGCCTTGGCTGAGGGCTTCACCAGCCTCACCATTTTAGCTCCAATCGTGCGGTTCTCTCTCGGATGCCCATGCAGGTCGGCCGAACGTTGGTATAGCTTCAGCATATACCTCAGAGGATATCCCTGGGGCCATTGCTTCATCTCCTTCCCAGGAGCTTCTTTGGCAAGATCCAAAATCAAGGGCAATGTAGGGTCGTCAGCAGGGAGGGTGACGGAGGGCCACGCTGTCTTTGTCGTTTGGACCCTATAGTCCATAAAAAGCACCATTGCCCCCAAAAGAATTCTAAGAGTAGTGAGGAGAGTCATCTTTAAAAGCTTGGTGCTTCTCAACAGATTCCTAACCAAGCCCAAAGGACATCACTCTGACCTCTTCCACATCCTGGTTTAACAAATACCAAAGACAGGGCAAGAAATGAAAAGAAAAGCGGCCTGGCAGACCTTATCTTGCTTCCTGTGGGAGAATCTTCTGGGCCAAAGCAAGTCTCCTGACTAGGCTTCTTGGCATGAAAACAAACAGAAACAGCAAGTGGGACAAGGCAGCATACCCTTCCCACTCTCCACTGGTGGGAACCACACAGTGTTTCTCAGACAAGCTAAAATTACCTAAGAGGAGAGGCCCTTTCCAGGAACTGGACTGCACCCAATCTAATAGGTTAAAAGGAAGCAGCTTTACCCCTTGTTGCCACAGATTTAAAGGCAACCTCTCAATCAGGCCTTAAAGGGGCAGAGGCCTCCTATTCCCATCCAACTTCTATGCCTCTTAGTGAAACATTTCACAGAAATGTGGTATGCCGCTGCTGCCTTGTGAGGAAGTGACCTGGGATGCTTATTAGGAATATAAACTCCTGGGTCCAGCCTCTAACACAAAATCTCTGGGGGAAATGTCTCAGCAGATGTTCCAAGACGATTGTTGAATCACTAGTGGCTACGTGAGCTTCAAGAAGAGTCTTTGCCAGTGGTTCTCAATGTTGCCTGTGCATTGGAATCAGCTGGGCAGCTTCAACTATTCTACTTGCCTAAATAGCATCCCTGTGGCTTCTGCTATAATGGGTCTGGGATGTTACCAAGCCATGAGGAGATTTTTTTTTTCTTTTAAGTTCACAGGTGACTGTAATGTGGAGTTAAATTTTGAGAACTCCAACTTAGAATTTTCTGGTTTACCGTGCATAGTGCTGAGGAGGTTTCCTCAGAGAAACCCAAGGCAATGGAAGATGGATTTGTGGGGGCTTGTCTGAGCTAGGTGCCTAATGGGAGGCAGCAGGGCTAGGCCAGTTTCTCTGGGCAACAGTTCTTTTAAGAAATGATAGGTTGTGGACTTGCTCTCCCCAGATTTGTTGGAGGCTTGGTAAGAACATGAGGCCTCAGGTCAAGGCCTGAGTGTGGTGAGTGAGGACTGATTTGTGGGAAGCATTACCTCAGAATGTGAGGTCTATGAACATTATCATGCAAGAAGCAGAGGCTTTGGCTTTTTTATTTTGTGTTTTTTCTCTCTTTTTGATTTTTACATACCAGATGTCAGAGATTTCATCTTTTTTTGAGCCCTACCATGCCAGGAATTCATAGAGCATAGGTTCCAACAGCACGGGCTTCTTCCAGTTGGTCCTCCTCAAATGTGCTTTTCTCTCAGTAAAGCAGGCTGGCGCTTCAGCTGAACACAGGTCCCTTGCTCTTTGGCTTTCTACTTTAAATTTTGGTTTGGGTTACTATACAAAAGAATGGGCTTCGTTATGCCGTTTCACACCTGTACATCACTGTGCTTTGCTCATAGTCACCCCCCCCAATGAATCTCCTCCCACAAATAATCTTCCCTGGGCTTTCACATCATGGAGAAAATGTGATATTTGTCTTTCCGTTTTCCCTCATCACCCTGTTTTGTTTCTCCACCTCTTCATCGCTTCTCTATTCTGTGTATGAGGAAGAGTGATAGTAAAGTCTGCCTTGATTCTCTTAACGTGCTGGTCTCCAGTCCAATCTATTTTCCTCCAAATGATATACTTTTGCTATCTTTTTTTTTTTTAATTGATTTTAAATTATGTGTATGTACAGGTGAGTATAGGGGTTCACAGAAGCTAGATAAGGAAGTCTCAGGAGGTTGTGAGCCTTTCAACCTTAAGCACTGGGAACTGAATTGGATTCCTCTGGAAGATCAATGCATGCTCTTAAACACTCAGCTGTCTTTTCAGCCCCACTCTTGTTCGTCTTCATGGCCAAATAAAACGTGTGTGTGTGTGTGTGTGTGTGTGTGTGTGTGTGTGTGTGTGTGTGTGTTCTCACAGGTATATCATATTTTCTTTATCTGTTCAACTGTTGGTAGACATCTGTGGCTTCTTTTCCTGGCCATTTCTTTTTCTTCATAAATTTCAAGAGGCTACCTTAGCTTTTATGGCAATTGATATGTGCAGCGTACAAATTAATTTTTCTTGACAATAATATTGCCCTTAAGATGCTTGTTTACCAGCTGGGCGTGGTGGTGCACGCCCTTAATCCCAGCACTTGGGAGACAGAGATAGGTGGTAGGTGGATAGCTGTGAGTTCGAGGCCAGCCTGGTCTACAAAGTGAGACCAGGACAACCAAGGCTAACACAGAGAGACCCTGTCTCAAAAAAATAAATAAATAAAAAAGATGCATGTTTGCAAGAATGCCCATACCATAGTATCCCTTGTGAGGCGTCTTTTTTTTTTTTTTAACAGCAACCAATTCTTCCTTTGTGATAATATAGAGATTTTCCAAAGAGAGTTTTCCAAAGGCAAACTCCAGGTCCATCGCTTGTTACCTTGATTAATTAGGCAATTTTCTTTGTTTCTCCTTGCCTCCAATTTTCTTGTGGAAAACAGTCTCTCAATTTGTGAGGATTAATTGCACTAATGTGTATAAAATGCTTATAAGAGTGTCTAGAACAAAGTAAATACCGAATGTAGGTCAATTTTCATGATCTGTGATCCATGCTACATGCTTCATAAAGCTGGGGCTTACCCTGATGGGTTTACTCTAGCTTTGTGGACTGTAGAGAGGCAGCCAATAAGCCCCCTCAGCCTTCTGTATCTTCCCCCTTGTCCTCTTCATATTCTTCTTGTAGTATGAGAACTGAACGTAGGCTTGCCAAATTCTAGGCAGGGATTCTACTTACTAAGTTGCCCATACTTACCTTGAACTCCCTCTGTTACCCAGGCAGGCCTTGAGCTCATGGTCCTACCGCTGTAGTCTACTGCATAACTAGGGTTACAGATCTATGTCACTAGCCCTGATCTCTTCTCTATCTCAAGCACTTCTCTGTCTCCCTAGCATTGTCTTTGCTATTTAGCCCTTGCCTTTAACTAAACTATGTATCTTATATTGTATTCTACATAATAATATGAACAAGTAGTGAGGCTAACTCACAAGGGGTCCATGCAAGGGTTTTGATCATGATTTTCTTTGATGTTTCAGTCTTAGATGGAAATTATGTCAAGAGCACCTCCATGATCTGTCTTTTAGAGTGAGAATATGACATGGGAGCAAAAGATGTAGAAAAGAGAAAATATTACACTGAAAAGAACGTCATTGAGGCTTAAACTTCTAGTTCTTCCTCTGTGAGGCTGTTGCTTACTTAGCCTATCTGCATCTGTTTTATTAATTGTACGTTGGTACTGTTACCAATCCTTTACTTTGCAGAGTTTTCATAATTTAAATGAGATATTTATATGAATGAAAAATTATATAAAGCATCTAGCCACTAGATAATCTTCAAGTGGTGTCTATCATTAATAGCCTTAAAGTATATATAAAATGTACCTGACTGAAGAAAATACATTCTCAAGATCCCTTGAAATGTTTAAAAGGGGCTAGGTATGGTGTCCCCACTCTTATAAACCCAGAAGTCAGGTAGATGAGGTAAGAGATTACAAATTCCAGGCAAGTTATGAGACACTGTCTCAAAAAATAAGTTCACCAGAAAGTTTATTTTACTCACCAAAGCTTCAGGAGACACAATGCCCCCCCAAGTATTAGACATTGAGCTAAGGGGATTTTCATATTTCAGGCAAGTACTTTAGCAATGAACTCTATACTCAGCTCACAATTCTTTGTCTTTTATATTCTATTGTTTTTCTTTTTATTAAATAGTTTTACATATACATTTATATTATTACACATATATACAATAATCCACTTCTTAAAGTTTTGGCTATTGTTAAAAACAAGTTTATTAATACGTATCAATGTGTACAATTTCAAGTAATTGTAAAACCTTGACATTTATAGAAAATTAATATAATCTTTAAATGAGCTGATCAGTAATTTGTACAATTATTTATAATTAGCATGACCTAGCTTTGTACAAACATAGCTATAGTATCTCAACTAAGTTGCCCAGGTTGGCCTTAGGAAACTGGGATACTCCTGGCCAATCCTTCAAAGGAGCTGGGACTGTGAACCTATGGCACCGGGCCCAGACCAATGTTCTTGTTCTCAGAAAAAGACCTTCAAACCCAAAGACTTTTTTATCTGAGTGCTTCCTAGAAAAGCACCCTGGTTGGCTCAATGCATGAGACTACCTCAAACCCCCCAGAAGAGGGCACCAACTGTCTTTCTAGCCCTACCCTTCTAAGAGGTTAAGGTAGATAGATATTGTAGGTGGATGGAAAGGGATCTACTAAAGAAGTGCTTCTCAACCTGTGGGTTGTTCAACCCCAAGGGTCGTCTAAGACCATTGGAAAGCACAGACATTCACATTGCAGGTCATAACAGTAGCAAAGTTACAGTTATGAAGCAACAACAAAAATAATTTTATGGCAGGGGGTCACCACAACATGAGGAGCTGTATTAAAGGGTCGCAGCACCAGGAAGGTTGAGAACCACGGGACTAAAGGATATTCACCAGGCCTCTCCATGTGAGAAAAGGCTAACTGTATAAATGGGGACGATTTAGGAGATGATCGTTGGTGTGACAAAAGGGGATTCTTCACACAATCAAATGGTTCACTGTACGATGGTCTAAGCAGTAGGAACCTTAGTGTGAACTGTGGGTTCATTTCTCAACTGCTCGCATTAGGCACACTGGTAAAAAAGCCTGTGACTTATAGCCGATCTGTACCTGATTTCTGGGAACAAGGCTATTATAATCAGTGACCATGTATAATGGCACCTTTTCTTGGCACAATTAGACTTCATGCTTTCATAGCTGTACTCGCTTTATGAATATCAAAGAAGCAGGTGCTGTGTGTTTAAAAAAAAAATTATGGAACGATGCCTTGAATTCAAACCCCAGCTTTTTCACTTAACTTGCTAACTATTTTAAGACAATTGACCTACTCTCTGCTCCTTACTTCCTCATCTAGCAACCATGGTAACAGTAGCGCTGTTTTAGAGGGAGGTTGTGCAGATGAATTAATGCAGATAATAAGCATGTTATGCTCTAGATACTATTTCCAACTCGGAGAGTACAGACATAGATGCGACAAGTGCTCTATCTGCAGCAAAGCAGTAGGCTCAGCTGGGAGAGGCCAAGACAGGAGAGTTTTTTCTCTCAAGGAGCTGGCACCCAGATAGGGACCTAATAGATAGGAAGCAACATGGCTTTCCCCCTAGTTGCTGGTTTGATTTTCTGGAAAATGATTTTCTAGATATACTTAAAATTTAAGAATGCAGTTCAAGCAAAAGAACGTTGTATATTTTACATGCTGTTTGAGTGGCGAAATCTCCTAAGATTCGGACTCATGGGAAGCTGATTTCAAGTGTTTACTCTCTGAACCTTCTGATTACTTTAGAATCCGCTAATGTGCACTAACTGCAATATGGCGGCACACCCCCCCATAAGGCAGCCCCACAGACATTCTTAAACATGGTACTAAAATGTTATCATATTCATCTTTGTAATGCTTAGTGCATTTGTTGTAAAACAGGTCTATGGGCAAATTCTTGTGGAAACATCCTTAGGGAAAGCTCTTGAGTTCTGAGGTAGAGAAAACAGAAACAACCATATTACAGCATCGCTTTTACTGTTTTTTTTTTTTTGGGGGGGGGAGCATTATTTCTGGTATAAAGAAATTTGTTACCCTTACCATCTCTAAAGGTTCTAGAGGCCCCAAAGAAAACAAGTCTCGCCTTTCCATGTATGTATGGTTTAAAAAATTACAAAAAAAGAAGTCACTGATCCCAGGAGTAAGAAATTGACATTTCACCAGCCTTCTTAGCCTGGAAATCACGTTCTTACTAAACCCATCCACATTAATATGTTTGTTGGTGTGGTCTTTGTTCAGCTTTTAAAGAAAAAATAAGTGTAGAGTCTTCAAGGACTCAGTGGCCAGTCTCAAATCTACAATAAAGCCCGTCTTTCTCCTTTCTTTCAAAATACACTCTCAAGTTTGATACTGAAAAGTAAAAAACAAACAAACAAACAAAAACCCGAGCTTAATAAGGCACATAAAAAAAAAAGTCCTTAAGACCAATATCAGAATATGAGAAATTTAGAATAGTCACTTTCTTGCTGTAGACAAATCTTTGACTTGTCCTATTAAGTTAAATAAAGCTCAAAATACCTCTATCTTACTTTTTACTTCCTGTGACGGAAACAAAGTTGAGAAACTGCTGTTTCTCTCTTGCACCGCCCCTCGGTGTTCCCTTCACCTAGTGCTGTGGTAAAACTTCCTGTCAGACATGCATGGACCTGGGAGCCAGAATATCTGGGACATAAGCAGAGTGTCATGAGGTTTGCAGTCATAGGTCCCTTATCTCAGCTTTTCCATCTTGAGCTCTGAGGCCTAACTGCAAGGAAAGTTCAATTCTCTTCTCTCTCTCTCTCTCTCTCTCTCTCTCTCTCTCTCTCTCTCTCTCTCTCTCTCTCTCTCTCTCTTTCTCAAACACACACACACACCCCATAATCAAAAATTGAAGAAATAAGCTTGTCAACAACTGAATTAGCTTTAGATAAATTAGTTTTGTAAACTTGGAGACAAACCAAAACTTCAGACAAATATCTGAGTACACCTCAAGTCTTTTGGATTCTCAGAAAGATGATACTTTATTGTGCTTTTCTTTTTTGTCTCTTCCTGTTCCCCACCACCACCCTGTGGAAATATTTTTTTAAATTTTTTATTGTTTCTTTCTGAATTTCACATCATGCACCTGAATTCCATTCATCTCCCCATCCCTTCCTGCCCGCCCTCAGATCTTGCAACCTCCCTCACCCCTCCCCCCAAAAAATAAAAAACAATGAAAAAATAACAAACAAAAACCATCCTGCTGTGGAGGCTGTGGTGTGTTGCTATGTGTCACACAGTACATCCTTTTGCCCAAACAGCTTTTCTTGCAATTGTTTCTTGCAATGAGTCATTTGTCTGGTTTGAAGTCTCTGGCTTCTGTTACACTATCAATACTGGATACCCACCTAGACTCCTCTTGGAACAGAATTCCTCATTAACAGAGAACTATATGCTTGAGAAGAAATTGTGCTCACTTATATATATTATATGAATATGTATTCACTGAATGAATTTTTATTAACTGCTGTATGTCAATTTTCTGTGTTGAGGTACAGACAAGAACAATATTAGTAGGGGTTCTATCCTTGTGGAGTTAACAGTCATGGACATAAAGACAATATATAAATGACTTTACAAATTAGCATTTAAAATTATGTTAAGGGCTGGAGAGATTGCTCAGTGGTTCAGAGTATGTGCTTCTCTTTCAGAGGACTCAAGTTCCACTCTAGGAACATGAACAAACATACACATACACACACACACACACACACACACACACACACACACACACACACACACACACTTAAATATAAACAAATCCCTACATTATGCTAGAGTAGTATGGAGAAACATTCTGGGCTATTATGGGAACATTAAGTAGCAGGGGAGGGAGGTGATATGTAAGGCACAATTTACTCAGATGAGTCTAGAAAGTTGCAGTGAAAAGGTGATGTGTAAGCGAAGCTAAGTAAGTTTTGTAGAAGTTCAGCAGATGAAGATTTTTGGAAAAGAATGCTACAGACCGATTATCTAAGAGCACAAAGACTCTGAAGTGAAAAAGACCTGGATATCCCAAGGGTAAAGAAGACAGGTTTGGCATGAGCCTAGAACACATATGTCAAGGCTGGAGAGTGCACTAGGGATCAAACTATGAAAAAGGAAGCCTTGAGAAAGATCAAGTTCTGGCATGCTGTAATGAAAGATGAGTGGTCCTTATTACTGTGTCCCAGATAACTTCCAAAATGTATGTGGGCAGAAAATGAGAGAGTTAGTTTGATTGGGGACACAATGAATTCAAGTACATAATAGATGTGAGATTGTAGATACCATTTTTGAAGCTTGGAAGAGAAATCTTAAGATACAAAACTGCAAGTTGTTGGCATTATATATCTGTGTTGAAGACACGGAAATTGTTGAGTTCACATGAAGAAAGTACATGATGGAAAAATGAGAAAGTTCTGGGTGAAATTTTAGACAAATCCAACTTTTATTGTCATTGGGTTTCTGTAGGTATCAGGCTAGCTTCAACTTGAGCCTCTAATGTAGCTGAGATTACAAGTATGTGCAACCACACTTAGCTTATTCTACCATTTTAGTTTTCATTATGTGGGAATGATGCACGTACGTGATTATGTTAGTATTTGCACATATATATGCAGGCACATGTTTGCATGCATGAAGAGACCAAAGGTCAATTTTGGGTTTCCCCATATTAAATTTTCACAACAAGGTTTCTCTGTGTAACCTTGGCTGTCCTGGACTTGCTTTGTAGACCAGGCTGGCCTCAAACTCACAGATCCACCTGCCTCTGCCTCCCTGAGTGCTGGGAATAAAGGCATGTGCCACTATGCCCAGCTTCAACCTTATTATTTTTGAGACATGGTGTATCACTGAACCTGGTGATAGTCTGATTGACCCCACATGTCTTTACCTTCCCAGTTATAGCCATAAGCCACTGCACTTTTCTTAGTGTGTGTATGGCAGGTACTTTACTGACTAAGGCTTTGCTTCAGCTCCGAATTATACCATTCTAATATTAGATGCAAGTAAGTTAACCAGGGATGCATTAGAGCCAGGTAAGTGTTGAACCCAGAAGCAATAGAAAGACAATGTTTCCATAAGAAACTGGTAACAGTGTACAGTAAATGAGAGCTACTGATAATTGTATTTAGCATCAAGAACATTGATAACCTAACCTAAGGATGTGTTTGTTAATGTGGTGGTTACATGTACCTGATAAGGTTGTTTTTCCTGTAACTTTAATAGTCTTTCACTTTGATGATATCTAAATGGTGTCCTTAGTCATAGGCAACACCATCAAAATGACTACTGAAATAACTTTGGTAAACGAACATCTCATCATGTCACAGTCCTTTTCAATGTATTTCAATTGTCTTCCTCTAAGCTTCAAGATACAGTTGCAAACACCTCAAAATAACAAACAAGGCTCTTTCTGATATGATACATAACTATCTCTCTGACATCATAGTGTTCACATCTACAATTGCATCCTGCAAGTAGTTAAGCCAAAACATTAAGTCTTTGAACCAACCAAGCTCTCCTTTAATTCTGACTGCGCCACTGTTTCTCGTTCTCTTGTTTTTTCTTAAATGTCTTCAGTTGATGTGCTCACCAAAATTCACTAAATAAATGGGTGAATGAGATTAACTCTGTTTCTTGGCACATTTTGAGAAGTACTTTGTGGTTGTACAGGGTAATGATATGGATGCTAATTGTGAAAACTGAAAGAACAATATTTTGGGTTTATCTCTATTTTTTAATTTCTTGTATAGTCAATATATTGTGATTATATTCACCTATCATTACTCTCTGCAGTCTCTCCTCTCTTCCCTCTGAAGCCCTTCTTCCCACCAAGTCCCCAGTGGCTATGCCATTAGGGAAAATGATACCCTTTCCTCTAGCAACTTTTAACAACCATTAGCTCTTGTGGAATAGACGGGGCCTCATGGATAGATACCCTGTCTATCCATGATGAACAGTTGGAGCATCCAGTATAGTGTAGGTATCCATGAGTACTGTGTGTTCATGGTTGCATTGGCATTATAATTCATATCTAGACGACAGAGTTTTATGACACTCTTACCTTCAATTCTATTTTTGTTTTGTTTCGTTTTTCAAGACAGGGTTTTTCTGTGTAGGCTTGTCTATCCTGGACTCGCTTTGTAGACCAGGCTGGCCTTGAACTCACAGAAATCTGCCTGCCTCTGCCTCCCGAGTGCTGGGATTAAAGGTGTGTGACACCAGGCCCGGCAGTTCTTCAGTTCTTTCTGTTCTCTCTTCTATGATGTTTTCTAGTTGTTGAAAGAAGAGGTTATAAAGATGTTCTATTTAAGGCTGAGTGCACATTAACCACTTAAAAAAAAAAAGAACTTCATGGGCCTAGGCCTCAGCCACAGTTGTTTGTTTATCTATTTACTCCATTGATGTTTTGCTTGGATCTATGTCAGATCTTGGAGTTACAGACAGTTGTGAGTTGTCATGTGGGTGCTGGGAATTAAACCCAGGTCTTCAGGAAGAGCAGTCAGTGCTCCTAACCGCTGAGCCATCTCTCCAGTCCCACAATTGTCTATAGATATAAATGTAGATATTTAGAAAGCAGCTTGACAATGCGTTCATTTTAGGAAACAACTGTAGCATTTTCCTCCGATGGGTGTTGGTCTTCCCCACCCGGCTTCTGACCATTCTTATAATATCAGGTGTCTGGTCTCTTTTATGTAACAAGCCTCAAACCCAATCACAAAGTGGTTACTAATCCCCAGTGAAGAACTGAAATGTTCACTGAATCCTTGAGCTCCTCACTGCGCTGTACCATCACTCCTGCTAGCCTGTACTTGCCCCTTACTACTTACGAGTTTGATTTTCTTGAGCAAGAGATTATCCAGGTTAGAGACTGAGTGTTCAAGACACAGAAACTAGAACTGGGTGGCAGCTGGTGGAAAACAACTACTGATATCATTATGCTCAGAACGGATGTTATGACAGCACTGGAGCAAAACCAAGCCAATCTAATGCTTTCCTAGTGCAGGGAGAAGGCTGAGTCTCAGCCTAAAACAAACCTGACAAAATTGTAATCATCCTATTGTGTCTATAAAGCAATTGCAATCACTTACACCCCTTATCATAGACTCTCATGGTAGAGAAATAAGTGAAAAACTGTAGGGGGAGGTTCAGACTGATTTCTAGAGATAGGTTCCTTCCTTTTGATGGTGCTGGAGGGAGGGCAGCTAGATTAGAATCCCCCAGCAGAGCCAAGTCCATGAAACAATTGGCCCCAGAAAAGCCCTAAGCTTTTCATAATACCTATGAAGAGATGGGGGAGTTCTGGCTCACAGGTTTCATAAACCTGGTAAGCAAGCCAAAAGAATTCCACATCTGGCAGCCCCTTTTAGGCCCAGCCAGAAGGAGATCAAAATCACACAGTCTTGTGTGTATGTTCTGATCAGGCTACGGTTAGTGCTTTTTAGATTGCATATCTCAGGGCAAAAGATTTTTGCTCTTCTCTAAGGGCCTGGGAAATAGAAAATACA
This sequence comes from Acomys russatus, assembly GCF_903995435.1. NCBI lineage: Eukaryota > Metazoa > Chordata > Mammalia > Rodentia > Muridae > Acomys > Acomys russatus. The sequence continues at coordinate 19,943,858 of NC_067169.1, read as the reverse complement.
AAATTCACATCTCACTATCCCCTCCCCGCCCCCATTCTCCATGGCCTCTCAACTACTAAGTATATTTTCTAATAGTTTATGTTTGGATGTTGTTGTGAGACTGATGATGCCGCCTAGGTCGTTGTGGTTGCTAGACAAGGACTCTACCACTGAGCTACATCCCCAGCACCACTGGACAATTTCATTGGGTTTTCTTGTTGTTGTCATTGTTGTGTGTTTTGTTTTTCTTAGGAAGCAAGAAATTAATTGATTGGTTAGGAAACAATGCTCAAGAAAATAGGATACAAATAAGTACTATGGGCTTGTTTAAATAAATCATGTTCCATAAACTTGGTTAAAGGGAAGTTAACGGAAAATGGACTTAGGGACCACTTTGTTCACATTCAGCCCTTGCCAAGATACTAACTATATGCCCTTGAGAATGTCTCTCACTGAGTCTTAGTTTCTTTACCTGTACCGAAGTTAATGGGAACCAATTTCACCTATATAAGGATTGAAGTCCACTGAAAAGGCAGTCACTCGGAGCAAATTCATTTCTTCACTGAATGGATAAGGATGTTGTAATATTAGTGTTTGAGTTTAGCTAAAATGATAAGTACATATTATGGATGAAGTATGTAATTTGCAGGATCACTTATATGAGAACCAATGATTGAGTACCTCCTATATGCATAAGCTGAGCTTGTGGGTAATATGTCAGTCAGCAAGGAAACAGAGCTGGTAACATAATATGTTATTGGGTGACAAAATGGTCTTTGATAGCATATAGTCTTGTTTTCTATCTTTATTTTGATCAACTCTGCACTTGGTTTGTTTGCACGAAACACTTCATTTTACCCATATTTAATCACTTTCCTTGCCCTCCTACTTGACTGCCATCACCAAAGCAAGGTGTATGCAGACTAATCATTGTTTAGAAACTATGATGTTCTGAAGATCTGTTGAGAAAAAAGAATGGTGTGGAGATGGGAGAGGGGGGAGATGGAGAGAGAGAGAGAGAGAGAGAGAGAGAGAGAGAGAGACAGAGAGAGAGAGAGAGACAGAGAGAGACAGAGAGAGACAGAGAGAGACAGAGACAGAGACAGAGACAGAGAGAGTCTAGAAAAGCACTCTAAAGGTAAGAATGGCAGTAGAGGTCGATAATCCTATAATCCCAGCATTGGAGAGGTGGAAAATGGGTTGAGAAATCAATGCTAGGCTAGCTTAAGCTATACAGTGAGACACTGTTTAAAAACTACCACTACGGAGATAGTGTTATGTTGCAAAAGGGGTATGGTTTGTGCTTAATTTGTGGAATTGGAGACTAGAATTCATAAGTACCTTTGTCAAGAGCAGACTTTGGGTGAATGATCCAATTGTTTTGAGCCACCTAAGTTAGAGACTGAGAGCATGAGTTTATAATGTGTGGCAGAGCTTGGAGGATTGGCAAATCCTCTTTAGCACGATATCATGTAAGTGACCTTTTCATTGTTTAACTACCTAGGCGAGATACTCTACAAATAGTCATCCTAACATGCTTTTTGATGAATAGTTCTAGTCCTGGCAAAATGTTTCCATCTCCTCTCTTTGTACCAACAAATGTGGAGCTTCCTAATTAAATTTTAACTGACTTCTGCTCCTGCCATTCAACCAAGTCTGTTATTTCAGGGGATGCAATGGCCTCCCCATGGTGAAAGACCTGTCTGCTTCCTTCTTGATTTTATAACATGCCCTCTGTTTTCTCCTTTGAAACACATTTACCTGCAGGCTACTACAAACCAACGTACATCAGACTTTCATTGCCTTTCTCGCAAATCCTTCTTTTCCTGTCAAGACCATGTTGTCTCTTAGCCCACGCACAGCCGGTCTTCCTTGTATTTGTTGCCCAAATTCTCTGCTTTCTCTCTGTATATGTTCCTTCTTTGCCTCCTCATCCTCACATGGACCATCATTCTAAGTACTTTTTAAACCTTATTTCAATCTCTATCACCAATTGTTGTTTCTTACTATCAGCTGGACACTCCTGCCTGTTTTCCTCCTGTCACCTAGACTAACCACACACATCTTCCTGGTGCTAGTTTCCCATGTTTTATTCCTTCCATTATTGGCTCTGTCACTTCCTCAACCTTGACTCCCTTTATCATTTACATTTGGTATTTAGTTCCAAGATCCTATGAAGTTTATATCTCTTTGCTACTTCCATTCTTATCATTGGAGATGATTCTCATTACCTCTCCTGGAACAATTATAATGACCTCATTACACATTTTATTATTACTTAAAAATTATCCCTTCAATAAATGTTTATTGGATCAATTACAGTATGCTTTGCCAGACTATAAGATCATGAATGCCCCCTCTTGGAGCATGCAGTTGAGTAAAGAAGACACACAACTAAAATGTAAATGGCAAGATAGAAAGAAGTGTCATGAAAGATACATATACCAGAACTATGGTACGCAGAGGGACAACCCACTAAGTCAGAGCAAGATTTATGGAAGGTTTCATAGATAAGATAGATGATGCCAGTATATGTAAGAGATCACTCACTGGCACAGATGATTGAGAAGGTATTTCAAACAGGGAGATAAGGATGATCAAGAGCATAGGAGAAGAGACTTTATATATTCCTCTGGGAAATGCAGGTTAGTAGAAGTGTACCAGAAGAGCTTTTATCTTGGACTCTCCAGGCTCCAGATATGAATGAAAATCATGTTGTTTAGGCCACCCCATTCATGATATTTGCAATGATAGCTGAAGCAGAGCACAGTGCTGTCTTGGTTACTTTTATTTGCTGAGACAAAAATACCTGTCAAAAGCCACTTAAGAAAGGGAAGACTTACTTTGGCTCATACTTGTGGCTGTGGTCCATTATGGCTGGGAAGTCATAGTGGCAGGGGCATGAGACAACCAGGAAGCCGAGAGAGATGAACACTGGTGCTCACCTAGCTTGCCATTTTGAATTTAACCCAGAGTCCCCTAGGTGCTTCCCAGGTACAGGATGGGGTCTTCCCACTACAATGACCCAGTCTAGAAAACCCTTCAGAGACATACCCAGAGGTTTGTCTCCTAAATCCTTTGTTATTATAGATGCTGTCAATTGACACTATTAACCATCATAGATGCCCAAAAAGATTAATGTTGCATTGAGTGGGTTTCGTTTTTCAGCTTTACCATTAACTTGAACTCATGTAGCTGATGTGACTTTCCTGATATCTTTCCCCCACATCTAACATATAGGTTCATCTTTCTGCCTTGTTTTTCTTTTTCTTTCTTTCTTTCTTTCTTTCTTTTCTTTTCTTTTTTTTTTTTTTTTTTTTTTTTGAGGATTATCATCTTTATTTTGTGCACCTATAAAATAACAGCAAAGGGCTGAAGAGAAAGTTTATCAGTTAAGAGCTTGTGCAGCTCTCAAAGTGGACCCAGGCTCAATCCCCAGCACCCACATCAGGTGGCTCAATAACCTGTACCCCCAGTTGTAGGAGACCCAATGCCCCCTTCTCACCTCCACAGACACCTGCACACAGCGAGATGCACAAACATACACTCAAGCACAAACAAGATGTATAAACATACACTCAGGCACACAAAAGATGGACAAACATACACACAGGCACACACAAGATGCAAAAACACACACAAGCACACAGAGGATGAACATACACACACCCAGGCACACACAAGATGCACAAACATACACTCACACACACATAAAATAAATAAATCCATAAATAAAAATAATATCTGCCTTGTTTTTCAAACCAATACTTGAAATTTATATATCTTTTACTCTTGTGGTGGCTATTTGGCTATCAAATTGCCCACATCTGGAACTAAAACCCAAAACTTTCAGGGCACACCTGTGAAGGATTTTTTTCTTTATTGAATCCTTTGAAGTGAGGAGATCTATCTCTAAATCAGATTTTTGAGGTGGGAAGATTCAACTTCAATGCAGATCTTTTCAGTGGGACGATCCCCCTCCAATCTGGGTTACACTTTCTGCTGGAAGCCTATATAAAGAATGTGGAACCTGCACCTCATCTGGGAAAGCACAGTAGAAGTGGCCATGGATGTAGGGTTTGGGATGACCAGCCCCGAGGGTCTGAGCATCGGAGAGCTGGCCCCACATGTTTTCTGAAGCATGGCAACATACGCAAGGGAGAGATGCCCTCCCCCACCCCTACCCTCACTTAAAGTAGGTGGGAGAGCTATCCCTGGAGTCATGAGAATAGGAGAGCTATCCCTGCCCCTCACCTGCTGCAGCACTGGAGAGGGCAGGCCCTGAGCCTCGCCTGTGCAGCTGGGTAGAGCTGGCCCTGATTGTGGGGATGGAGATGGGGGTGAGTTGTTGGTGAGCCAACCCTAAGATTGTGAGATCAGGAGAGCCTGCAGGCTAACCAGGTCAGAAACCTCTCAGACTCACATCCAGGGTTTTGAGTTGGCCCACTCCAACATATACCCCATCGATGAACTGCTGGAGGGCATAAAGGGGCCGGTCTTACAGATCCGAAGCCACAAGACCTCCATGACAACAGGGCAACAAGAGGATATCTGAGAGGGAGTCCCAGTGAGATTCTAGTATTGATAGAGTAGCAGAAGTCAGAGGCCTCAAAGCAGACCAAGGATCATTGCAATGAGCATTTGCAAGCAAAGAAGTGTGGACAAAAGGGTAAATTGTGGGGCACACTGTGACACATTACAGCTTCCACAATGAGATTTTTTTCTCTATTGGGGGGATATTGCAAGATGGAAGGCAAGTACAAGGGGACAGGGACATGAGGGGGATTGGGGTGTAGGATGTGAAATTCACAAAGAAACAATAAAAAGTTTGCATGTTATAGGGGCAAAAAGCAAAAAAAAAAGTAAACTAAAAAGGAAGTAAATTCTTTAATGCTATTGCTTATATGCTTATAATTTATCTTTTTATTTCAAGGGTATACCAGACATGGGCAAAGGAGATATGCCCCCTCACCCCTTGCCACCTACTGAAGGCAGGAGAGCTGGCCCCGAGGTCATCAGAGCAGAAGAGGAGACCCTGCACTTCACCTGGGCAGCACAGCAGAGCTGGCTGAATGTGGGGGTTGTGAGTGAGCTGGCCCCAAGAGTGTGGGCATAGAAGAGCTGGCCCCACATGTAACAAAATCAAACAGGAAATGTTTCCTCCTGTTTATAGCTTTCAACCTGCTCTTCCTCTTCTAGGTCACTCTTCCTTGTCATAACGGCAGATCTCACTGACATTTAGTCATTTGAAACAAAATTTAAAACTATCATTTGAAATCAGATGAACTATTTTTTTTTTTTTGATTACTTCTGATTTTGGTGTTGGAGATTGAACCCAGGCCCTTGCCCACATTAGGCAAACACTCACACAGCTATATCTCCAGCCATCAAATCCAATAATCAAGTCTTCATTTGCTTTTCCCTTCAACATACTGTAATAAATATTGTCAAACAAACCGAGTGTTTGTGGGAGTCTTGAAACCAATTTGGAGCAAATTATAGACTAACAATAAATGAAAACACTTATTTGTATCTTATAAATCTGGAAAGTTAACACCACTCTCAATTGGGGGGCAGTGTGGAGTGAGGCACTGGCGATTGAGTTCTCTTTTAGACACACGCTCTACAAGCTACCATTCTCAGACCCAAAAGTACTTTTCAAATGGTTCTTCTAGCCATTCCAAGTAACACTACTAGCATAGGTAATGGAATAACCCTAAGTTAACAAACAGTGAAGGGCTGTGTATTCTAGTAATATGACATGCTGCCTAGATACTTATCCTACTTCCCTCACAAAGATTAATGACAGTGTAGGAATTTTTACGTATAAACTGTAAGAAAAAAGACTGGGGTGGGGGGAGAGAGTGGGCAGCAGCTTTAGTATATATGCCAAAAACAAAGTGCAGGTAGAAGAGTAAACTAGCTTACTACATAACATGGCAAACTTGAAACACCTTCAGAGTAGGATTCTAACAGGAAGCAAGCCAATTAAGGTCAACAAACTCTTGAGCAGGCCAGAAACTGGAAATATCATACAGTTGAGAAGGCAGAGTTAAAGAAGAGGCTGAATATGGATTGGTTGAATAAAGTAGTTAACAGGTCTGCTTCTGGCTTACCACAATCCTTTCCACATACAACCTACCAGATACTAACATCATTTATCCCAAAAAAACTGAATTAAAGGAGATAGGAAGTCTTTGGATGTTAACTCCAGACCCAGCAGAGGACAGAGATGACAAACATAGACTAAAGATGAAGTATATACATTAACAGTAGGATCCCAAGCTGGTTTTTCATCCCTAACTCTCATAATTATCTACACCTAAAAGCATGTCTACCACAAAAATATAACTCGAGGAGCTGGGAACATGGATCATTGGGTAAAAGTGCTTGCTGGGCAAGCATGAGGAAATGAGTACAAATTCCCAGCACCTATGTACAAAGGGGGGTGTGTGTAGCAATATGCATCTGTAACCCCAGTACTGTAGGAGCTAGAAACAGGACAATCCCCAGGGCTTACATGCTGCTAGCACAGCTCCAGGTTCAGTGAGAGACCCTGTCTCAAAAGAGTGAAGTGGAGAGTGATACTGTGACCTTTAAGCATGCACAGGTACAAGCACCTGAAGCTGAAGGCACATGTGCACATACAACATATGTGAACTCATGGGAATGCATACACACACACACACACACACACACACACGCACACACACACACACACGCACACACACACACACACACGCACGCACACACACACACACGCACACACACACACACGCACACACACACACACACGCACACACACACACACGCACACACACACACACACGCACACACACACACACACACGCACGGGAGGGAAGGAAGGAGGGAGAGAGGATGGGAGGAGAGGAGAGAGGGAGGGAGGGAGAATGGATGAATGCAACTGGAGGTAAACTAGGATATTGCCTCACCGTCCCAATATCCATTATTTTTAAAACATGTGAATATGATGGTATTTATGTAATAGCCTCAACAGAGCTCTTTTGCATATATCACTCAGGGGTGAGCTCTAAAGTCAAGCACTTACTATGTTAGATTTTAAAAGGCCCCCTGTGAGTTTGCTTTAAGGTAATTATCTATCTTATTTTAAAAAGTAGAATAGAAGAGAACAAAACTACCACATTAGAATTAAATGAAACAAACCAACGAACAAGAAAAAGAAGCCCAAAAGAGGAGGCTCATGAAACGAGAGACCCACTTGTTTGCACAGTAATCTGGAAGCCATAACACACATGCAGGCCTATGCAGGCCCTGTGCGTGCTGCTTCAGTGTACGTGAGTGCAAGCTGTGCTCTGTTCCTGTTGACTTAGAGGGCCTTGTTTTTTTTGGTGTCCTCCATTCCTCCCGCTCTTACATTCTTTTCATCTCCTCTTCCACAGGGCTCCTTGAGCCCGGAGGAGAGGAATTTGATGGAGACATCTGTTTAGGGCTGAGTGTTCCAAGGTCTCTCATTCTCTGCATAATGCCTGGCTGTGGCTGTCTGTGTTTATCCTTATCTGCTGCAAGATAAAAAAAAGACCAGTATCATTTGGTTTTATACTATGTCCTTGGGCTACCTAGTTTCAGGTTCTTGAAGTGTCAGGTGTGGGTTCCTTTTTGTTAAATCAGATATTGGTTGGTTACTCCCATAAACTTTGTGCCAACATTGCCCTAGAGTATCTTGCAGGTAGGACACCATTATTGATGCAAGGTTTTGTCACTGGGTTCACGATTACATTTCTCTTTCGGTAGCACACGGAGTACCTTCTTGTACCAACAATACTAAAATGTAAGGGTAAAGGTACTATGTAGGTACCAGCTCTATTTTCCATGTTCAGTGAGTTGTGTAGGTGTTGTTTTCAGCAGTGGGGCCCTGCTGTTGGTTTGTGGAAAGCAGAGTACATAGTCTTGGCAATAGCATGGAGGGTTTCAGGATTCCAAAGAGACACACCTTTGGCCAAAAACTAGATTAGCTATAACCCAATTCTGGGATTGGAAGCTTCATTTGGTGACAAGAGATGACCAGTTGAGGCCCTGTCTCCTCCCTTATTACGCAGTTGTATTTATCTTGCCATCAGATATGTATATCTAGATAGATAGATAGATATTTTTTAGCAAGTTTCTATTGCAGTAGGTTTCCAAACTACCCCTTAAATGTTCCTTAACATTAGCTATCTCTCCCTGTATTCCCTCCTTTATCCACTCTCCTCTCCCCTCCCCTCCCCTGATCTTCCCATTTGAGTCTCCCCCACATTAATCCATAACCATTTTATTTAACCTTCCAAATGAGATCTAGATGCTCTCTCTGGTCCCTTACTCTTAGTGCTACAGATTGTATAAGCTTTGTTACCATTGACTCAACATCTAATATCCACTTACAAGTATGGAGTGGGTTTTTTTGGTCCCTCCCCCCTCTCTCGACAGGGTTTCTCTGTGTAGCCTTGGCTGTCCTGGAATACATTCTGTAGACCCAACTGGCCTCAAACTCACAGAGATCTGCCTGCCTCTGCCTTCCAAGTTTGGGATCAAAAGCATATGCTGCCATCGCCACACTCACTCACATAAGTTAACACATACCATATTTCTTTTTCTGAGTGTGGGTTACCTTACTCAGGATGCTTTTCCTAGGTCTGTGAACTTCATGGTTTAATATGTTTAAGGATGAGTAATACCCCATTGTGTAAATGTACCACATTTTCTTTATGCATTCCTCTGCTCAGGAGCATCTCTGTTGTTTCCATTTCTGGCTATTATAAAATAGCTGAGACAGATCTTGGAACACAGTGTCTGGGGATTTAGAAAAGGAACATTTTGCTGTCCCTCATAGTGAGGAACGCTTCTCAGAAGAGTATTTAGAATGACCTTGTTGTGAAACTGGCAGAGGCGGGGGTAGAAGACCATCAAGGTCAGCGGATCTAGACCCAGGGAGGCCTGCACAAACTGCTGTACCAACCAAAGACAATGCATGCAGTAAACCTATAGCCCCCCCCCGTTCAGATCTAGCCAATGGACAGCCCATTCTCCATGGTTGTGTGGAGAGCGAGGATTGACACTGACATGAACTCTGGTGCCTGCATTTGATCACTTCCCCCTTGGTGGGGAGGCCTGGCAGCAGTCAGAGGAAGGGGAAGCAGGCTATCCAGATGAGACCTGATAGGCTGTGATCATATGGTGGGGTGGTGGTCTTCTTCTGTCAGAGGTCTAGGGGAGGGGAATAGGGCAGAAGAGGGAGGGTGGAAGGAACAGGAAAAGACAAGTGAGAGGATGTAATCTGAATAAAGTATAAAAATAAAAGAAAATTTTAAAAAAGAAGGCATTTCAATGAGAGGCAGCAAGTTACTTAAAGGCACTGCAGTTATGATATACATGGTTGCCTTCTAGTTTCAAGCTTCCTTTGTCCTTTCTTAGTTTTTGCTTTGTTTCATGCATTTGATTGAGTCTCACCATCTTTCCATGGCTGCACCTGTACAACTGGGTTCAAGGACTAAGCCGTTTCTTATAGCTGGGACTGTAGGTGTACACCAACACTTCTGGCTGCTCACTTCTTTTTTTAACATGTAAACTATTTCCATGTCATAATGGGAGATAGAAAGCCAGAGAAAAATGAGAGCCAGAATTGCTCCACACTCCTTCATTCTGGTGTGCTTTGCAGAGGCAGAGAATCACTCTGTGTTTTCTCATTGTAACAATGGCTAAAGCAGGTGGAGAGATGGCTCTGCAGTAGAGAGTACATACTGTTTTCCACTGGACAGAAATTCACTTCCCAACATACATATTGGGTAGCATAGACAGCCAATAACTCTAGCCAATGACCTATTCTGAACTCCATGGACACCTGCACTCACAGGTACAAATGCATATGCATATAATTAAAAATAGACTCAGAAGGTTGCATCTTTTTGCACATACATGTGTGTGGGCACATACACACACACACACACACAGAGACACACATATATAAACAAAACTAATAAAAGAAAAGAGACTATCAACTTGAGAAGGGTGGGACATGAGTATTCAAGGAAGAGTGGCTGGGAGAGGTTAGAGGGAGGAAAGGAACGTGATGTAAGTCTATTCAGTTAAAGCATATTTTAAAATAAATTATTTAAAAATAGCTAAAAGGTCATTTATTCAAATTTTTGTCTTTAGGAACTGGAGACATGACTTAGCAGTTAAGAGTGCATGCTACTCTTGCAACAAATCTGAGTTTGTTTCCCAGAAACCACATATGGCTCACAACCACCAGAAAGTCTAGATCCAAGGGATCTAGCATACTCTTCTAGCTTTGTTGGACTCCTTAACCCACATATATATACATATACACTTTAAAAGTAAAATATATCTTTTAAAAGTCTCCATCCATAATTTCAAACTGTTTATTTCAACATCTCATTCTTTTGACCAATGGATTTCTTAGCTATAAAACAAAACAGTGATAGAAATGGCAAAAAGGCCCTTGACAAAGTCTAACACCCTTTCAGGATAAATTTCCTGGAGAGATTAGGGCTCCATGGGAAATACATCAACATAATAAAGGCAGTTTATATCAAGCCCATATACAACATTAAATTAAATGGAGAGAAACTCAAGCAATTCCACTAAAATAAAAAACAAGATAGGTTTTCTACTCTTGCCATAGCTATTCAATATAGTACTTGAAGTCTTACGTAGGCAATAAAAAGTGAAGGAGATCAAGGAGATACAAATTGGAAAGGAAGAAGTCAAAGTATTGTTATTTGTAGATGATATGATAGTATACATAAATGACCCTAAAATTTCCACCAAGAAATTCACATATCTGATAAACAATTTTAGCAAAGTAGCTGCATACAAAATTAACTCATAAAAATCACTAGTCTCCCTATACACAAATGACAAATGGACTGAGAAAGAAATCAGGGAAATAACAGCTTTCAAAATAGCCTCAAATATATAAAAACATCTTGGGGTATCTCTAAGCAAACAAGTGAAAGATATGACTAAAAAATTACAACACTGAAAAAACAAATTGAAGAAAAAAATCAGAAGATGAAAAGATCTTTAATGCTTATGGATCAGTAGGATTAACATATAAAAATGGCCATCTTACCAAAAGCAATTTACAGACTCAATATAATTCTCGTAAAAATTCTAACACAAATTGCTGGTCTGTGAGTGATCTTCACAGATCTTGAAAGGAAAGTTTTTAGCTTCACATGGACACACACACACACACACACACACACACACACACACACAGTAGCTTAAAAAATCCTGAATAAAAAAAAAATTGCTAGAACTATCATTATCCCCAACTTCATGTTGCACTACAGAGCTATATGAATAAAAACAGTGGTACAAATACAGACATGTTGATAAATGGAATCAAACTGAAGACCCGGGCATAAATCCACGTATCTATGGACACCTGAGTTTTGATTTTATAAAATGTCTGAAATACACACTCAAAAATAACCCCAGCATCTTCAAAAAATGGTGGTGGTCTAACTGGATGTCTGCATGTAGAAGAATGCAAATAGATCCATATCTATCACCCTGCACAAACTCAAGTCCAAGTGGATCAAAGACCTTAGCATAAAATGCTGAAATGCTCAGAAATGCTACATTTCTCAGTAAAACTAAAACTCAGAAATACTGAAACTCCTCAGACTTGTCAGGTCACCACCTTTGCACATGCCACTCCCTTCGCATGGCCAGCTTTTTTTTCTCTCTGGGCATTTTTGAAATAATCATCTTGAGAAGAGATTTAGAACAACCACTCTGAACCCAGGGTACTTGAATTTAAATTTTAGCTGTAGCCACGGGCTGAGTGACCTCAGACAACTTATCTAAGTTCTTTGGGCCTCTTTTTTGTTGTTGTTGTTGTTGTTGTTGTTGTTGTTGTTGTTGTTGTTGTTGTTTGCTTGCTTGCTTGTTGCTTTGGCCTATATAACAGTCCTAATAAATGTACTTACTTAATAAGATGGACATGTAAATTAAATGAGTTAATACTTTTAGGTTCTCTATAAGAATATTTGCTAAACAGTAACCATTACACTACTGTTATTTTCATCTTGACATAAACACTACCACCTTTGTCTAAGCTGGGGTCACAAATTGGCAGCTTATGAGCATGTTTTATTAGAGCCATATGTTGTTTTACTTTTCTCATTTGCTTATTTCCCCCCTAGTTTGGTACACATTCTGTTGTTCCCTGGAGTCACCTGTTTGGTTCATTTGTCTTGTCCTAGAAGGTTTGTGTTTGCAATCTTGAGCAAGCACATCTATTTCTTTTTCCAATCAGAAAGAGCCTCACAAGCTTGGAGTACACCCCCACTCACATAATTCTACATGGACCAATCCACCCCTCTTTTCCATACTGCCCCAGTCTCTGATAAACACTATTGTACTTTCAATTTACACAATGGCCCAGTCAGAGAATTTTTATTTTCATGTTTTGTTTCCTCCTGTTTTTTAAGCAGCAAAAACAAGTGTATGACCCGTGCCTGTTTTCTTGTCTGCATTTACTGTGAGTTCCTTTCATAGAGGAATGGTGATGTCAGTCTGGCTAGTTCCTAGAACAGTGTCTTATACAAATAATTTTTCAAGAGATACTCATTAACAAATTAACTCACCAAATAAATGAAGGAATTGAATAGCTTAAGAGGTTCCCATTGTCAGCAAAGAAGAGGCTTCTGCAGAGAGAGCTATAGGGCTTCTCTAAACTTTAGAAGCTATCACAGAGAGCTCTGAGCCTTGGCTGGGAGATTTAAAGAGCTCTCTGTATCCCATTTCCTCTAGGGTCACATCTTCTCTGACTGTCAAAATAGGACTGAAATGGTGAGTCTTGGCCACAAAATCAAAAGAAGCAGCATTATTTCTGTTGGCTTTGTAAGCAACTTAAATTTTGTCAGGAGAACAGCTGAATTCCCCTGGACTGGGAAGACATGATTTGGGGTGGGGAGAATTACTCCTTAACAACATTCCATCTTAAGGTGTGATATGTGTTCATACATTTGTTTCAGAGTATTCTAGCCCTTGTGACCCAGGATGCAAGCTCAAAAACAGGGAAACAGAGATGGCGTCTTAGCTTTAGTCCACTCTCTTCTAGCAAATGTGCCTTGGAATGGTATGTGCACACTGTAGAGGAATGGAAATAGATGCCACATGTCACCAGTCGGGGGACTACTGGATTTGGAGCCAGATAAAGCTTGATAGGTATCTATGGCAAACAAACTTTAAGGTGGTAAAATCTCCATTGTCTTGGTTTAATTCTCTTGTGTAATGCCATGCCCTTGAGTGTGGGTGAAACCCTCTGACTTAGTTCTAACCAACTGAATATGGCAAAGGTATTGTGACTTTATGATAATCTTACATCTATAGAAGTCTTGCCAGAAAAGTCACTCTTTCTAGCTTCAAAGAAGCAACGCACTACAAGAAACTAAACAATGCCAGCATAAAGGAGAACATTGGTAATTAGTGGGTCCTACAGCCAGCACATTTTAAAAATTGTTTTATATACAATGAGTATGGTTCCCCCTCCAACCTCTTCATGATCCTCTCCACTTCACCACCCATACAAATCTATACTCTTTGTTTCTTCCTCTCTCATTAGAATACAAACAGGCATCTAAAATAATAATATAATAAAAACAAACAAACCAGCATAGGACAAAACAAACACAAAAAAAGGCCAAAGAAAAAGCACAAGAAACACATACAGATACTGAGACATACACATTCGCATAAACAGAAACCCCATAAAAACAAAATTGGAAACCGCAATATATAAGCAAAAGATCTGTGAAGAAAAAAATAATAAAAATTCCCAGACAGAGCATTTGAGACAAAAGGACCCTCCAAAAATAACACTGAGTTTGTTTTGAGTTGGTCATCTACTGCTGGACATGGGGCCTGCCCTAAGTGTGGTTTGTATGCCCAGTGAGACTCCACTGGAGAAAACGAATTTTTCCTTTGGGAGCTGTTATCAGTTGGAGATAGCCTCTGGGTTAGAGGTGGGAGCTTGTATCTACTTCCCCTCTCAGTGCTGGAACCCCATCTGGCTTGGACTTGTGCAGGCTTTGTATACACTGCCACAGTCTCTGTGAGTTCAGTGTACAATCTCTGTGTGTTAGCCCTGTCCTGTCTAGAAGGATTTGTTTCCTTGGTATCTTCCATTCCTGCTGGCTCTAACACTATTTCTGCCTTCTTTTCTACAGCCAACATCTTGACTCTGACTTTGTAGCACCTAAAGTGGGGGAGTCATCAAGCCATATCTATGCTTGTTATTTTCTCATTTCATTTTTCTTTTGTTTTTGAGACACGGTCTCACTATGGCTTTAAGACTAACCTTGAATTAGCTGTCCTCTGGCTTTGGCCTCTCTAGTGCTGGAATGACAAATGTATGACACCACAGCAGGAACTAGTCCTACAGTTTTAGAAGTTTGTAAATTAATGAATTATCTGGCTAAATTTGTGATCATTTGTAATTCAGCATTGAAAACTACCACAGTCTTAGCTCTAGCTCCACCACTACCTATTTATGTGACCCTGGGTATGTGCCTGCCACTCTTTTTGCTTTCACCTGTTTATCTATAAAATGGGAAATCTGGACTATACAGTTGCTTGCCTTGGCTTTCCCCCAAGAGTCCTTTAGAATATAATGAATGTGAGACATGATTCCAATATGAGAAATAATTGTGGACTTTTCATCCTGGTCTCACCATGGACTAATACTAAGCCAAGTGGCTTAGAGAAAAAGAGAAATGGTCCTAGAAACCTACAAGAAGAACATCATGATGGCCGGATATGGACCCAGGCGGGGTCTGCTCAAACTACTGCACCAACCAAGGACAATATATGCAGTAAACATTGAACCCCTATTCTGACCCAGCCAATGGACAGGACATTCTCCACAGTTGTGTGGAGAGTGGGGACTGACTCTGACATGAAGTCTGGCACCCCCTATTTGACCACGTTCCCTTGATGGGGATGCCTGGTGGCACTCAGAAAGAATAGGAAGGCTACCAAGATGAGATTTGATAGCCTGTGACCATATGGTGGGGGAGACAGTCCTCCTCGGTCACAGACCTAGGGGATGGGAATAGGATGAAAGAAAAGAAGGGAGGAAGGGGAGGCTACAAGTGAGGGGAAAACAATTGAGATGTAATCTGAATAAATAAATTAATTAATTAAAAATTAGAGAGAAAAAGAGAAAGTAGAAAACAACCAGTGGAAAACTTCTATGTTTGTAAAAATTAACAGTGGCTTGTTTGACCCCCCTGTTGGAAAATACCATTTTATGAAGTGTAGTCTCTAGAGGCATACTAAACAACTGCAAGCTATCTGAAAGATACCTTGGCTATCCTGAAGGCATCTGCTTCTTTTCGATCTCAAACTATCCAGAAGGCTGATGGAATGCCTCACCTTTCTCTCCGCTTCTCTCCCAAATGCTTGCCTTTCAGAAGCCAGTTCCAAAAGCAATTGTCCAGTGGCCCCATTCCTCAATCTGCTGTTTGAGGACATGGAAGTTACAGGATGAACTGCAATTGCTGTCAATTGGAGCAGTAAACTGTTGAAGGATTAAATTTGTTTCAAAACAGACCAGCAGTAGCCGCATCCACTCAGAGCCAGGGATCTGAGTTAGAGAGAACACTTGCTTCATTCCAGAAGCCACCAGGCCATGCATACAAGTTGATCATTCAACTTGCTCTTCCTTGAAAGTAGTCTCTGGTGTCCTCAAGCACTCGCTTGAGGCCTTGTTAGCCCAATGACATGCTTACAGAACAGAAAAACCTGTAATAATAGCACTAATACTTGCATTCTAAATATTCTGCTAAGCTCATGGGTATGCATGTATTAATCCATTGGTTCGTCATCACTAGAATTTAATAAAAGATAATAAAAGAACCATAAAAAAGAATCTTATTAGAAATGAAATGGTATCACCACATCTGGCTTATGGATGAGAATATCAAACTTCAGGGCCAGTTGCTATAATGGGCACTCCTAATCATGTTGATAGGCTTTGTTTTTGTTCTTTGTCTAGTTCCCCCTCTAGACGTTAAGCTCCTGATAAACCACAGTTCACACCCAATGAATATACAGCACAGCGCTTAATAATTGTACTGCCTAATTGCTGCCTAGTGGATGGATGCATCCATGAATGTGTAGCAAAAACATCACAGAATTTGGGGTGAGAAAGGTAAATCTCTAGTACAGCTGTGAGGTAAATATTTTTGTGACGCTGAGCAAGGGGGTTAACCTTTCAACCTATTCACACATGTGGACTCTGCAGCCAGGGTCACCAATGTTTGAAATAAGTCACTTCCACTTGCTCTCTACGAGGCCTTCAGCTGGTTCCATACCTTTCCTTGGTCTCAGTTTCCTAATCATTAATATTAGAGTAATTTTAATGAGTAGGCCATAGGGTTGCTAGGAGGGAAATATGAGTTAATACGAATAGTTTTAAAACCCTGCTTGAAACATTGCAAATGTTAGTCATTTGTGTTATTATGTGGCAATGTTTTCAAATAGAAAACAAAAATAAGTCAGATAGTAGCATGTGGCTGTTATCTAAGCACTGAGGACCAGAAGCAGGAAACCCCCAAGTTCAAGGTCAACAGGATACATAATGAGACCATGATTTAATTAAACATAAAACAACAATTGGGATAAGAAAATATTTACCTCACCTTACCTCCAGTGAGGCGACAAATGTGAAAATACCCTGTGTCTTGACAAACAAAGCAATGATGCTAAAGCTTAGGCAATATCGAAAGTCATTTTTGCAGACTTTCTTGTGATGTTCAAGTTCCATATATTTTTGCTTTTCATTCATAAGTGAGCAGAAATGCCCAAGAATTCTGGAGAATGTCATTGAGAGTACCTCTGCCAGTGTTAAGAGACCCACGAATCCCGGACTACATGTGTGAGATAATGGGCTACAAAGTGCTGGTTCACTGTTCTTTAGCCCCATAAAAGGCCAGGAAACAGTCAGTGCTCGGCCAGAAGAGTCCCTGGGCCTCATCAAGCAGCATGACAGGAAGAAAGGAGAGGTGAAGCCTAAGGAAAAATTTCTGCCCTATATTCCATAGGAAGCCACTAACAGAGCAGAGTGACCAAGGCATGACGCAAATGAAGGGCCTGGAAACCATGAAAGGGAAGTGGGGTAGAGGACAAAGACTCAGACAGCAGCCTTAGCAACTCTAGTTCCCAAGAAGAAAGTAGATAGGAAGGAAACAGCCACACATTTCTCTAAACTTCCTATGATAGTGCATAGGAAATGCCTGAAATGATTATGTTTTACGGTACCAGTATTTACAGAGACAAGGGTGGCTACCTCTGCACAGGGTGTACACCCTCTTTGGTGTGCTTGGGACAAGTGCCTCACGTCTCACTGAGGGCAAGGGAAGTTCACTAACTTCAAGCGAGCAAAGCACATTTTTTTAATAGGGAGGAAAACTTGAAGCATCTGAAAAATCCCTACTTGCATTTTCAGAGCCCCTTAAGTGCTAGCAGTTGCTGGTGTAGATTTAAGAGGACAGGGTCCACAAGTGGTAGGGAAGAAAGGGACAGAGGGTCTTCCATAAGTCTGGACTGAGGGACTGAGCTCAGGGGAATGTGTCGAATGGAAGCATGTGTAATGGCTGGACGAGAATTAGACACAGTGGCGTGTGCAGGGTGCAAACACTGAGCTGACGTGGAGCTGACGTGGCAATTGTACTATTGATTTTTCACGTTTTGCAATGCTCACAGTGACAAGAATAAGAACACAGGCTCACAGCAACAGTGCAGTGAGGGTGCTGAGTGAGGCCTTAGTGTAATTTCAAGGATCCTGGGAGATCTCAGACTGGATGTAAAGGAGTGCTACACATCATATGTAATTTGAATGTAATTGGTACAGAATATACTGCTGGAGCTATGTGGCTAGCTGCCTCACTGTCTCATGCTACTTCTACGAGATTTATTCTCTGATTTGCCTCTTCCTTTCCTAACCTCACTTCAGAACATTCCATGTCCCTGATGGAACTCAGAGACTAATTTCGCGCAATGGACAGGTTGCCCAGATCTCATCAGAGGCAGTGACACTCAGTACCAAAGTCCATGGCAACTGGAGTCCTTTCTTTTCCCAGGGTGGTACATAGAGAGGATGCCATGTGAATCTTGACCTCTGAGAATGAAGAGGAACCAATTTGTGTCTAATGGATAAAGAGGCTCCAATCTCCCATAGTAAACCTCACAGGCTCCCTTTGGCTAACTTGAAAATACAGGGATGGGGTGACAAAGCCCAGCATTCAGTCAATAGACAAGGTGCCAGACTGCCAGGTGCAGATGGTACTTACTGGGTATCTGCCCTCCTTCTAAGCCTTCCTCGGATCACCCATTCCTACCTCCTCTGACTGCCATAAGCTTCTCTCCTCAGCCTTCCTGTTAAGATTCTTTTTTACCCAGCTTTCAAGCAAAGTAGGTCAAACTTGGATGCTCTCTGCTTCTGCAGGCACACGGTCCCACTTGGGTGACTGCCCTTCCAGCTGGTGAGCAAAGCTTGCTTTCCTGTGAAGTCTTGCTTCACACCAAACTAGGCAGGCAGGCTGAACGCAGGTCGCTGAACGCAGCGACCAACATTTTCCTTAACCCCCAGTTAGTTACCTCTTTTTAATGTTATCTCCCTCAGTCACTCCTTATTGGTGTCAAAGCAGCTGATATTCATCCTAATGCCCAAGCATGGTTGTATATATTGCCACCTTGGGAAAATTGGATTTCATTCATAGCTGTGAGACTGTTGGTGAGTCTCTTTGACTTTCCAAGACTTAATTTCGGATAAATAAAATAAGCCAAGCACTTGCCACTGAAAAACATTCTTCAATAGAGAAGATGCTATTTAGCTAAGGATAATGTCACAATGTTTGATAGACGCAGGGAAATTCAAGCTAAGATGAACATTCATAATGCTCATTGTCAATAACAATGACAATGCAACAAGGAAGGTTACTGCATGAATAAAAGATGTGGGTGAATATCTCTTCATACTTAGCTCCATTCAAAGAAACATTAGTGGTCGAGAGTACCCCTTGTAACTTTAATTCAATGGTGAAGAAAAGAGGCAAGATTGCGATTATGATAATGAGTCTACCAGTGTTTTTTTGTGATGGTAAGAGAAGAAAGAGGCAACGAAAAGCAAGGCTATCTTTGAGGCCTAGTTTATTATGATTACCAAAGGAAGATAGTTTCTTCTGATTTTTTTTTGACAGTGGAGCATAAAATGTTTTTTTTTTCATTACAGAGAAAACAGCAGAAAAAAATCATACATATAATTACTAATTATATATGCCGGCGATATGTACTGTATTTGGAACAGCCTGAGCTTATCATTTTGGAGGCTTAACTAGGAGCATTTTGTAACAAGATTTCTTGCAGTGGCTGAAATGTGCCACAAATGTCTCGGCTGGCAAGAGTTTGATTCTTTGAATTTCTTCCCTTACTGGAGAAAATACGTCATATTAAAAGCACATCTATATACTATGATTAAATGTGAAAAGAAGCCTTCCAAACTGAACCCAGCTGAAGGACAGATTAGATTAATTTGCTACACACTTCCAAGTTCAAGTAGTTTAACCTTTCAATTTTAAAGTGTAAAGTGTTTATCGTGCTCTTGTTTGATAAACTGTTGGGAAAATCATTTCATAATTTGTTTGTTAATGTTGTATTTTACTACAAATATTCAAAATGATCTTCCAAATCCACCAAATAATTATTGCCATTTCCAACAACTTAAGTTTGTAAATTGAGCGTTTTTTAAAATAAAGGTAAAAGGAAGCTACACTTATAAAATCTCAACATGAAAGATAGTCTTCAGGAACGAAGCATTCAGTTAAGTTCCATCTTAGAGGCCTCTGGGATCTGTGTCTAAAGTGTATGGTGTTTTAAACCAAAAGGGGGTGACTAAGAGCAACATCAATAGGGTATATGCATGTACTAGCAGTCCCTTGGAAAGCCCTGGCCAAGAAATCAAAAGAGGGCTTTTCATGTCCGGTATTGTGGTTTTTGTGAGGTGAGTCTTTGACTCTTGGAGGAACACATCTGCTCAGATGAGAAAAGTTTGTTAAAACTATATATGTATATTTATATGCAGAATTACATTCTTCACAGGGTTTGGGGGCAAATAGTTAATAGTATGGTTCCTTGTAGCCTTTTCAGATACCTTTGCTGTTATTTTATGCTCCCCGCTTCCCGGTCTTCTGTATCGACTCCCTCTCCCCTCCGTAAAGAATTCTCCTTTTCCAATTTCCCCATCAGATCACTTGTACCCTCCTATTCCCCTTTACTCTCCTCCTTCCTTCTTCTGCATTCCCCTCTCCCTTCATAAATAAAGAGCCTCTCCTCTCCCATTTCCCTGATCAGATCATTAGTACCTTCTTATCCTCTCCATTGCCCTCCATCCCACCTATCCTGGCAATGATCCTTTACTTTTATGGTTTCTGCAGTTACTCTAGGCTACATAATCACATCTAAAGATTTGGAGAGAGGAGCCAGGCAGTGGTGGCGCACGCCTTTAATCCCAGTACTTGGAGGCAGAGGCAGGCGGATCTCTGTGAGTTCGAGGCCGGCCTGGTCTACAAAGTGAGTCTAGGGCAGCCAAGGCTACACAGAGAAACCCTGTCTCGAGGAAAAAAAAGATTTGGAGAGAGAACATGTAGTGTTTGTCATTTTGTGTCTAGGTTACCTCACTCAATATAATCTTTCCTAGTTCATGTTTCGTTAGAGTCGAATGATATTCTATATTGTATAAGTATCACATTTTCATTATCCATTCATCAGATGAAAGACATTTAGGTTATTTCCATTTCCTAACTATCGTGAACATGGCAGAACAAGTCTGCAGGGTAAGATGTCAAGTCCTTTGGGCATATGACCAGAAGTGGTGTACCTGTGTCATATAGTAGATTTATTATTAGCTTTTTGAAAATTCTCCCCATTGATTTCCATAGTGGCTGCACCAGTTTGCACCCCTCCATATGTGTTAGTTATTTTGTTGGTTTTTGCCATTATGACTGGGGTAATGTGAAATCGCAAACATTTTTTGATACTTCCCTAATTGCTAGGGATAATAAACAATTTGAGATATTTCCTAGTCGTGGTTTTTTTTTTTTTTTTCTTTTGAGAACTTTATGTTCAGGTCCAAGGTCCATTATTTGAATGGGTCACTTTGTTTGTTTGTTTACACTGTTTGAGGTTTTAAAAAAATACTGTGGCTATTAATCCTCTATCAGATACATAGCTAGCAAAGATTCTTTCCTGTTTTGTAGGCTTCCTCTTCCCCCTTGCTGACTCTTTCTTTTGCTGTGGAAAAAAGCCTTTTAGTTTAATGAAGTTGCACTTGTCAATTGTTGACTTTAACTCTTTTTTTTTTTTTTTTTTTTTTTTGTTTTTCGAGACAGGGTTTCTCTGTGTAGCCTTGGCCATCCTGGACTCACTTTGTAGACCAGGCTGGCCTCGAACTCACAGCGATCCGCCTGCCTCTGCCTCCTTGAACACATGGAGTCCTGTTCAAGAAGTTCTTTGCTCCACCTGTATCTGGCAGGGTACTGCCTACGTGTTCTTCTAGCAATTTCAGTGCTTCAGAATTCAGGTTTAGATTTCTGATCCCTTTGAAGTTAGTTTGTGAAAGGTAATAGATACGGGTCTAATTTCATTCTTCTGCATGCGGATATCTAGTTTTCCCAGCACCATTTGTTGAAGATGCTTTCTTTTCTCCAGAGTATGTTTTCAGTATCCTTTCCAAATGTTAAATAGATGAAGTTGAGTGTACTCATGTTTGCGTCTTTGATTTTGTTCCACTAAATTTCATGTGTGTTTTCCTGCTAGTACCGTACTATTTTTATTATCATGGCTCTGTAATATATCTTGAGATCTATAATTGTAATTCCTTTGCATTGTTCTATTCCTCAGAATTGCTTTGGCTACTAGCATCTTTTGTGGTTCCATATAAATTTTAGGATAGCTTTTTTTTTTCTATTTCTGTGAAAAAAACAAAATAGAGATTTTGATTAGGAATGCACCAAATCTACAAATAGCTTTCGGTGGACAGGTCATTTTAAAATTTTTTCTTACTTTTTGAGGTGGGGGAAGGGAGGTGTCAGAGCCAATGGAAAGAGATGAAATGAAAATCACAGTAAACTTCCCAGGACTTTAATATAACTTTTCAGAAAAGCACCAGAATGCTTGAGAGAAGATCTCCACAAATTCTTTCTTCTATAACTCTGACAGATCTCGGAAGAATTCCAAGTATATGAAATTGCTATTGCCTTTATGGAGTCCTATGTGCTTCTAGCCCCCTTCCCCCGTTAGCAGATTTTAAAATGTAAAGAGCCCTGGAGGGGTAATTGCCCAGCAAAGCCTAGATTACCTAGACGCTATAGTGTCGGGACCTAATGGATGCTACCTAACAGGGCAAGGCACCAGATAGGAACTATAGCATCAAAGTGCCAGGTTAAAGAGGTTCTGAGAGGAAATGAGATTTCTGTCAGGTCACTAAAAAGCTTTTAAACTTCCAGTCGACTCTTTGGACTTCCGAAACCTAAAGAAAGGCTTGAGCTTGGGACCTTTGAAGACGGGTATCCTGTTCCTGATAAAAAGTGGAATTTGGACCCAAGTTTCCTAGAGTAGTTTCCCCTCTCAAAAAAGAGTCCTGGCTCCTTCCGCCCCTAAGTGCCCCCTTTCTCCCGCTCTTCCTTGGTGAGAAGGGGTAAATGGTAATATTGTACCTTGCCCTGTTTGGCCAAAATCCTAAATGTAAAAAACACAGAGAGGTCCTTTAAAATCCCGTGGCTCGGGCCTGAGCAGCTCCCACCAGCTAACCACCACTCCAGGACCAGCGCTCCCTCCTGGCCACTCAGAACACAGAGGGTCCCCCAAAGCCCACCTATGTGCCATGACGTCCAGCCCCCAGCTCCTCTCCCCCACCGAACTGCACCCTACCCCCATACACCCGTTAGGTAACCTAAATGGCCATTTTTACAATGTTAATTTTACCAATCGATGAGCATGGGATCTTTTAATTTTCTATTGTCTATCTCTTTCTTCAAAAGGTTTAACGTTTTCATTGTAGAGGTCTTTCACTGCCTTGGTTAGGTTTATTCCTAGATGTTTTATTTTCTTTGAGGCTATTAAAAATGGCAATGTGCCCATGACCTCCTTCTTTGTATGTTTATTGTTGGTGTGTAGAAAAGCTATTGATTGTGCAAGTTACTCTGTATCCTGACACATTGCTTAATTTGTTTTTTTTTCCTAGAAGTTTTCTGGCAGAATTTTTAGGATTTCTAATGTAGAATATCATACCATCTGAAAACATGAACAGTTTAACCTCTTCTTTCTCTATTTGCATCCCTTTAATTTTCTTCTCTTCCATATTTCTCCAGCTAGTATGATTTCATTCTTGTAAACAAAGTAGACAACTACATGCCTCCAGTGAGTTCTGTTTTGTAACCAGGTGGGTAGAGTGGTCATTTGTACCTTACAGGGCTATAAGATGGAATAAGATAGCAAATTTCCTAAATGGGAGATGCCTAGAACATCCAGGAGAAGAAATACAGAAGAGTCTCTGAATAAGACTTGCTTAAACTTTAAACATATCACTTGAACTAGACAGCTGAAGAACATTCTGGACAGTATAGCATGACTCTGCCTCAAAATATTTACTCTAATGCTACTTATTTTTGCATGTCACATGTTAATGCTGTATCCTGCTACCCTGTACAAAGAGTTTTACTGGTCTAAGAGTTTTTTAATGGAGTTAGAGTCATTTAAGTTAAGGAACACATCTTCAAAATAGTGCTATTTTGCCATCTGCCATTCCTCCTTGTATATCTTCATCTTAATGTTTTGCCAAATGAACTATTTCCTCTGATTCTGAAGTGACTTACATCTATCCATTTGCCTGAATATCAATATACCATAGAACCTTCCCAGCTCTGCATTCAATGATACCATTCTGGCCACTTCAAATCACCCAGAGGGAGAACATTTACCTGTGGCAAGTTCTACACAGGAAGGCCTCCCCTGCCCCCAGAGAGTTGGTTGTTAAATATTTACCAGTATATTTTTTAGCCTCCTTTCCTTCTCTGTGGAGTCCATCTCAAGTGCAAGAGCCTGAATTCTCTCCATATTTCTCTGCCTCCAACTTGTATGCGTTTGTACAGCTTTGTAATCAGCTATTACTCTTCATCTCTACTGTACACACTCACCTCTATCTTCAGTCTTTTTAAGACTATCTCTTTATATTTTTCTTATTGATAATATATACTGGGTTCATCTCTCCCTACTTTGGGCCTTTAAGGCAATGAGTGTGAAGGGAAGAAATACCAACCATTTTCACTCTGATGGAGGAGAAAATATGCTGGCAATATGCAGTTACTCATACATTCATAAAAATGACTTTTTAATCAAGCATTCATTATCCTGGGGATCCTGTCAGGAATTTAAGTATCTCTTCAGCTGGGCGTGATAGTGCATGCCTTTAATGCCAGCAGGGTGGTAGAGAGAGGCAGATCTCTGTGAACTCGAGGCCAGCCTGGTCTTCAACTCTAGTCCAGGACAACCAAGACTATACAGAGAAATTCTGTCTTGGAAAACCAAATGTGTGTGTGTGTGTGTGTGTGTGTGTGTGTGTGTGTGTGTGTGTGTGTGTTTCTGTCTGTCTGTCTGTGTCTCTGTCTCTGTCCTGTGTCTCTGTCTCTGTCTCTGTCTCTGTCTCTCTCTCTCTCTCTCTCTCTCTCTCTCTCTCTCTCTCTCTCTCTCTCTCTCTCTCTGTGTGTGTGTGTGTGTGTGTGTGTGTGTGTGTGTATCTGTCTGTCTGTTTGAGAACCTCACAGAAGGCAGAGTGATCAGTAGATACAGTATAATCAGATATCATATGTGTTGAAACAGACATAAATATAGTATTATGGAAAGCCAGGGGAGATAAGAAAACTAAACTTTTTTTTTTGGAAAGTGTGGAGATTGTTAACATTTCTGCAGAAGTAATATTTAGCTTAAGTGTTGACGCAGACATTCCTTAAGTCAAGGTAGCATGAATGAACATTGTGGTGTTGGAAACAGAGAATCGCTATACAGGCTAACAAGGATGGGAGGTACATTGTAGTCAAAATACTAAGACTTTATAGTGATGAGCAAACAAAGGAATTTAATGAAAGTTTTAGTAGTGGATCTGCATGGAGTAAAACATAAGCTAGAGAGTCTCTAAGGACTGGGTAGGAAGGAATAGATTAAAGTGTTTTCCAAAGTACTGCCATGCAGCTGAAACAGTTCCAAAATTTTTCTATTCTAATGCCCAAGGTCCAGATTCCCAAGAGAGAACACATTTGGCCTAGCCTATATTATATATACAAGTATACCTGCCTAGAGTTAAACAAAACCTTTTCATTGAAACACCACCAAGACTGTATCCAATAGGAGATGGACATTTTCCTGGAAAGAAAAAATCAGTATGAGAATCAGAATGTTTAATAATGGATTTTAGTTGAACAAAAGCAAACTACACTTAGAAGAGTGTGTCCTCATTTACATGGCATTTCTGGCTATAGGAGTATCCTCTAAGTTCTAGTTTTTGCTAACAAGACTGACTCCCTTTCATTCTTGTGGCTTCTGCCTGGAAGCATCTACAATGAGCTTGGCACCCTCACTCTAGTAGCTCTTCCTCCTCTATGTCTCTTTGCTGCCCTCGAGGTAGTAAGAAGGTTTTGAATCTTGCCTCCCTTTCATCCATGTAATCTTCCATCTCTTGAGTGCTCTCTGTAATTTCTGTAGCTCCTACTTACCTTTCTGGGGGGCGGGGCGGTGAAAACTAGAAAATGGCAACACAGAAGCACCTTGAGAATGGGGCAATTCCATTTACACACCTGGACTTTCATCTTGGAACCATTTGTGCTGAGCAAGATTGGAAGTGGCTGAAAAATCCCAGCAGTGAACCAAGGGCAAAAGAAGCAGTGCTACACTATAACCAGGCAGTCAGTAAGTTGTTTTGTTCCAAAACTCCATGGGGGGTAGTTTTAGAATGAGTTTTCCATGGACTTAGTTAATTATTACAGATGTTTTCTTCTGACCTTGTCGCTTTTTGGAACTAAATGCTTTGCTGCTGTTGTTTTAGGGGAGAGTCATGTTGTGTTTCAGCTCACAGCATGTGTGGGGGGTATGGTGTGTGGACTCTCAAAGAAGCACGTGAGTGCACGGTGAATGCACGTGCCTTCGAGTCCGGTGACTCCAGTTTAGACTTCATGCTTTGATGTTTACATAGGTGAGGCTGTGTTTGAACAGTGAAGTTGGAGATTTTTGCTGACTCATAGAGCTTGTCCTGTGTTCTCTCAAGTCCATTTATGGTGATAAGTAGTCATTTTGGCCAAGAGAATTTTTAGAGCAGCCAGAGCAGAGATACCTTGTTAGTATTAGGCTTTAAATATGTACCAAAATCCACCATAAACATATAGCAACTAGATTAAGACTCTTCTATGTTCCATGCTATTGGAACAATTGGGAAATACCTTGTTTGACCTCTACTTGCCCATCTACAGACAGAACAATTCTTTAGAGGCTTCTTCTACTTAGAAATTCAGGAGCTTCCATTGCCCCTAAACATCATTAATTTTTTTGTCAGCACTGGATTTCATTAGTCTTTGAGCTTTTGGCCTATGGTCTTTTGTATGGTTATTAAGAAAAGTAATCTGCCTCTATATAATGGGATTAAGACAAGATTTGTCTCTAGCCATAACTGATCTGGTTTACTCAGACTATGATTAACTTATGTAAAAATTCACTATCAGTGCTCTGGAGCCAGTGTTGAGTGACCATGACTATCTTTTCCATCTGGGCACAATAGAGACACAAATGGAGGTCAACTCGGAACCCATTCTGGTTCTCTCAAATAATCCAGACATAAAAGATGTCAGATCATGTCCTAAAGGCTCCAGCTATACAGTAGGAAAATGACTCATGTCTTGTAAAACTTATAATAGATGTAAAGCAGCAGTTTTCAATTACAACTTACATCAGAATCACACAGTGTGTGCTTTGGGGGATATGTGTCCTCCTACAGAAATATTGAAAAGTAAGTAAAAACTGTTAGGAACAACCTTGTTACAAATCGGGGAAAGCATTAGGAGTCTCAGCAACCAAGTGAATGCTTAACTAAGAAAAGCATAACTATACAATGGTAGGAAAGCTTTGTGGCATTTCCCATTTTATAGCACTGGTTTTTGTCTACATTCCCAGCATGGGATCATGGTCCCTAATTCCAGAGAGAGAAGAAGAATCTTGCTTTGCAAACTATTTATGATACAGATAGACAGACAAATATAGATATGTTTAACCTGTTTGGGTGTTTCCTTGAAGGACAGGCTGAGGGATACCTCTTTTTCCCTTACTTAGAACTCCAGCTAGAAAAACATAGTTGTTATTTGCAAATACTGGTCAGCCAGTTTGACTCCTCACAGATTCCTGGGGTAAAGGACTATTCTCAAACTTTACCGCAGATTGTATAAGACTGGGAACAAAAACAGGAAAGAGGTTCTTCGGAAAATTAGGACGCTCAAAAGAACCATGAACATAGGGGAATTTAGATTACAAACATAGCTGAGGCAAAGCACATAGTCTTAAAATAGGCAATGCAGCCCTGTGCCCTTACCTCAAGGTCATCCTTAGGCCAATCTAAAATGTCATTGTTTTAAGATGGGCAGCAAAAAATAAAATAAAATAAAATAAAAAATAAAATAAAATAAAATAAATCCCTATCAAAAGGCTAGCTTAATACAAGCTAAGAAATAGACTCTTTAGTGAATATGCAACTACCAAAATGTGTAGGATGTAGGAAAAGTAGTGCTCAGAGGGAAATTCATAGCTACTGATGGAACATCTCAAATAAGTAATCTAATCATGTAGAGGAAATAGAACATGAAGAACAAAGTAAAGTAAAAGCTAACAGAAGGAAGAAAGAATAGAAAATGCAGAGCATAGATTATACAAAAAGAGGGAATCAATGGACCCAAAAGTTAGTTTCCTGAAAAAAAAATCACTGAAAGTAATAAATCTTTAGCTATTCTGTCAAAGGGATACAGAGAAAAGACATAAATAACTTAAAAAGAGAAATCCAGGAAATTACTGTCAATTCTAATAAAGGATTATAAAAGAATATTATGAGTTTGGTATGATAGTACATGCCTATAATTCTGGCATTCTGGTAGCTAAGGCAGATCACTATGAGTTCTAGGCCAGCATGAGCTACAGCAAGACCTAGTCTCAAAGAAACAAAAAACAAAACAGATACAAAATCACAACAAGATCAAAAAGCACTATGAACATATCACCAATATGTTAGATAGCTTGGAGAAATATAACTTACTCAAAACAACCTATATTAACTCATTAAAAAATAGGAAACAAGCTCAATACACCTACAAAATCAGAAAACATTGAAACAACTTCCAGCAAATAACAATACAGGACCCATAGCTTCAAAATAATTTGTTTCATACAGCCGTAGATAATTGAATACCAATGTATCTCAAACTCTTGAAGTAAATAAGAGAGATCATTTTACAAACTTATTCTATGAAGCCAGTACTACGCTGATAACAAAGGAAAATATCAAACTAATATCACTACTGAATATTGAAGTAAAAATTCTCAATAAGCTATTAATAAATAATTATATGCCAGAATCAGGTAGGGTTTATCACAGGAATATAATGTTAAACATAAGAAAATCAATCAAGTCAGGCATGGTGATACATACCTGTAATCCCAGTACTTGGGACGCAGAGGCAGACAGATCTCTATGAGTTCAAGGCCAGCCTGGTCTACCAAGAGAGTCCAGGACAGACAGAGCTCTATGTAACAGAGAAACCCTGTCTCAAAAAAACAAAACAAAACAAAATCCAATCAATGTAATATGTCATATTAGTAGATGATAAAGAAAAATCCACATGATCACAACCATACACTTGGGGAAGGTATTTGGCAAAATTCAGTTCCTTTTTCAAAGCAAGCAGAAGAGACTTCCTCAACATGATTGCTCGTGATACTTAGGGGGAAATTCAGCTAATCCATAATGAATGGGAAAAAGATTAAAATCATTTCCATTAACATCAGGAACAAAGCAAGAATAACCACTGAAAACTATAAAACATTACTGAAAGGAAATGAATACTTAATAGACATCTTATGCTCATGGATGAGAAGACTTAATATTGTTTCATTAGAGAGATTCAATAAAAAGTCACAATGCAATACCTTTTTATGCCTATTTGAATGGTTATAGGTTGGTAAAACAAAGCATAAAGCACATTGAAGTGATGGGGAGAAATTAAAAACCTTCATTCATTGCTGGTAGAAACACAAAGTTACTCACTATTTGTGGAAAATAGACTGGTGATTCCCCAAAAATATAAATTCAGAGTTATCATATGACTTATTAATTCTATTATTAAGCACATATGCAAATGAAATGAAAATACATTTCAAACAGTATTCTATATTAATGTTCACTGTAGCATTATTTATCACAGTCAAGAGACACAACAGATAGCACTTAGTCATGATAAAGGAATATATTCTGGTACATGCTATAATATACAAGCATGGGAAAAATATGTAAAAATAAATCAGACACAAATGACAAATGTTTTCATTTTATTTATATGCAACAGTCGAAAGAAGAAAACTCACAAGGTCAGAATTCACATTAGTCATTAGCCATGTCTGAGGAAAGGAGGCTATGTGGAATTATTGCTTCATGCTTACATAGTTTCTGTTTTGTTGATAAGAATGTTATGGATACACAGTGGTAATCATTGCGCAACTTCGTGACTGTAACAATGTCACTGAATTGGACACTGAAAATGGCAAATTTTAAGATATATATGTATATACCACCATGTATATACATATGTATATATATATATATATATATGTCACAATTAAAAACAAGGGGGAAGGTGGTGATTTAATTGGATAAGGAAAATATGAAAATAAAAGTAACTTCCCAGTTCCAAAACAAGACCCCAAAGTTGAGAATGCAAGCCTGTCTACTGTGTAGCTGGTCAAGGATTGCATTAGGAGGGAGTGACCACAAAGGGCCATGAGAAAATTTTGGGAGTGGATATAAGTTGTATAATAGTTATAGTCATGCACTCATACATATGTGAATTATTAAAGATACATTTAATATGCATAGCTTATTTTATGCCACTCATATATCAAGGTCTTTGAAAATGAAAACTCATTAAAAACCAGTTTAGTTAGAGATTGTGTCAA
The DNA here is from genome assembly GCF_903995435.1 of Acomys russatus. Taxonomy (NCBI): domain Eukaryota; kingdom Metazoa; phylum Chordata; class Mammalia; order Rodentia; family Muridae; genus Acomys; species Acomys russatus. Next base: position 19,913,576 of record NC_067169.1, on the reverse strand, counting down.
GATAGGCAATAGATCTACTCTTTGCTGAGTCACACATAGATATACACCTACAATCTTAGCACTCAAGGATGGAAGCAGACAGTTTATGAGTTTGAGGCCAAACTGGGCTTTGTAGCTAGGCTATATACTGAGACCATTTCTCAAAAACCAATCTAGCATCTGTCATTGAGCTTATAAACTACTATGTGGGAGACTTTAAATCAAATCAGAACATAATTATAATATGAGATATGTTTTAGCAAGAAAAATTTAAGATTTTGAAATATTAACATATTAATATCTAGCCTTTTCTAATATGGGAATGATTAACCCTTTCCTAAGCAAATGACCTTTGAGTGATGAATACATTGGCTTGAATTACATATTAATTAATAGATATGGACAGATAGGAAGGAAGCAGATTCAATACAAAGAACAATTTCTACAAAGTTCCCATGATATTTTAAAAACAAAGTGTAAGATGTTTAAAGTATGTCTAAGGCATAGTCATTGGCAGAGCAGTAATAAAAATGTCTTAAAAGATAGATATATCATATTATGATTTCATACATATATTATGATTCCAGTCTTTGTCTTAAGACAAGTAGAAAGCCATTGAAAGGTTTTATATTGAAGGATAATATGATAAGGTGTGAATTATAACAGAATACAGTAGATGCAATATGATGAATGCACTGGAGGACAAACAAACAAACAAAGGCACCAATTATGAGGCTTTTGTAATATATGACCCAGATAAGATGATACTGGTTTGGTCCATAGAAGAGGCAAAAGAGCTGGCAAGAATTGGACAAATTAGACATCCTTTAATGAGTTTAATAACAGGATGGCTTTAAGTAAAAGTTATGTTCAGCTGTAATTCTTATGAAACTACAGCCTTCAGACTAAATTGCCCCAATGTCTATGTTTTAGTTTTATTGGAACATAGCCACCTCGTGTGTGTGTGTGTGTGTGTGTGTGTGTGTGTGTGTGTGTGTGTGATTGAAACTGACACATTATGTGGTCCAGAAAGCCAAAGGTATTTGTCTCGTCACTGAGAAGTTAGGTGATCTCTGATCTAGGATTGTGTTACATATCTGTCTTGCATGTCTAAAAAAAATGGGTGGTCAGTCAAAGTAGAAGGAAAAGAAGACAGAGACATCACAGAAGACAGAAGAAGCAGCATCCTGGGGAAAGGAGGGTGGTAATATAGAGGGAACATAAGAAATGGTCCTGGAAGTGTGAAACATGGCTGAAATGTAAGGCAACCACAGCCAGTTGAAGGTGTCACACTCCGAGTAGAGGCTATGTAGAAAGGGAGATTCCTTTTTGTGTTTACAGCATTTTCCTGAGTACCTTATTCAATGACATTAACATTGTGAAGCAAAAAGAGCAAGAACTCCACTGGACTCAGAAGTCAAACTATAGTTTGTGTATTGCGTTCTTTGCACATGCCAAGACTTGTTTAAAGCACTTGTTGTGTGTGGTGCTCCTTTACAGTAATGCTGTGAGACAGGTACTCCCTTTACACTATTTGTTTGGTTGAGGAAACTGAGCCACAGAAAGGTTAACTAACTTATTAGAAGGAAATAGTGGGAAGCAGTAGAGAACTTGAACACATACAGATAATCTGTTTCTGATCATTCATCTGAATCTAGAATAAATCAGAGAGAGAGAGAGAGAGAGAGAGACCGATCTTGAGTGATAGTGGAGAAAAAGAGCCAAATTATCTTCGTGTGTTTGACTTAGAAACCACAGCTCTGCCTTGTTAAACACCCTAGGGTTTGTCATGGCCAGTATTCATGGCAGCGTGTTTAACAGAGATTCTGTGATTAGGATCAAAATCAGTGAGGTTAGGTCTAAGATAAGGGTGCCCAGATGCCAACAGTCTCCCTTGGTATACCAGCTGCTTAGTTCAAGGAATTCCTTGTCTTCCTCACTAGACAAGCTGCTGACATTGTAACACAGTCTCCCCATCTATCTGCCCTCAGCCTAGATTGAGATAAGCCCAGTCCAAAAGCCATCTCCCCTTCCCTGTCTGCAACACTCCAGAGTGGCTGGCAAGCCAAACAGCAAAAACAAAGAAACAGAAACTCCAAACCAAAACCAAGCAAGCAAGCAAACAAACAAAACAAAAACAAAAACAAAAACAAAAAACAAAAAACCCAAACCTCTACATGAGACTTGAAATCCCAGGCAGACATAGTGCACACCTTTAGTCCCAGCACTTGGGAGACAGAGACAGGCATTATCTTTGTGAGTTCGAGGTCAGCCCGGTCTACAGAGTGAGTTTCGGGCATCCAGATCTACACGGAGAAACCTTGTCTCGAAAAAAAAAATCTTTGCTGGTCTGGGTCCCAGAAGGAAAGATTGAGCCCCTATGCTGTCCTGGTTTTAGGATCATTTACCTAGTCACCTTTATGTTGTTTTCAGTTACATTTCTTCTGTTAGATGTCCTGAAATCTCTCTGCTTTGCCTCAGGCTCGATCTGCCTGTATTGCTAAAGCCGCCTTCCTGTCTACTGAATGGTTTGGCTATGTCCTATATTTGCTTAGGCTAGAGGTTTGGCCCCTTCTAATAGTCTTTCTATCCCCCTGTCTCTTCCTTTCAGGTCATCTGCTCCTCATATTGATCACAAAGGCCAAAGAGATTACTTTTTTTGTTTGTTGTTTGTTTGTTTGTTGAGACAGAGTTTCTCTGTGTAGCCCTGACTGTCCCAGACTCACTTTGTAGACCAGGCTGGCCTCGAACTCACAGCGATCCACCTGCCTCTGCCTCCCAAGTGCTGGGATTAAAGACAAGGACCAAAAGACTATGTGGTGAGATCATTGTAATTCCTAGACCTACCTGGCTGCCTTCCTGGAAGCCTTGAAGGATCTTTAGACTGTGTATTATTAAACACAGCACCTAATTCAATCAGTGTAAGTTACATATGTAAATCTAAGATTCAGAATATAGGTCCAAATCACAACTTAGTAGAGAGTATAGTAAAAACAAAAGGTCAAGGGTTTACTATTAGGACCCACTGTAGGGCGGTATGGCTACTCAAAAACAATGAGGATGTGGTGTGCATAGTCATAGGGCAGCCAGAACAGGAAAGAGGATCGGCATGCCTCATGTCCAGCCAGTACATGGGTATCACCACATTTTGAAATATTTTATACTGACTGATAAATAGCAGCATCCCAGCATCTAGTGTTTTCTAAATACTTCCTCTATTACTGTAATGATTTTCTGGACCCTAGACATCACCACAGTTCAGAAAGTAGTGAATCAGTTTCAGGCCCAATGCAGCGTCTGTAGGAACTGCTTCAGGGCTCCGCTTTAATGTCTATTTCTTATATGTGTTGGATAACATTGAAATTATCATCCTGTATCCTGCTCTATTTCATCCCAATGAGAGCGCACTAGATACATTTGACAGCAATAATCAGGAAAATCAATTTGAAAAAGCAGCAATAAAATAAAGCATCCTGCTAAGTATTTCACTGGCATTAATTCATTTGAGTGTCATTATAATGCTATGAGGTAGAAACATTGCTTCTGTTTACAATAGAGGAAATGAATTTCAGAGAGTTCAAGATTCCCAGTTTCCCAGAGCATATGGATCAAGTCCATGTGATTCAACTCCATTTATGTGATGTTTGCTGCTTAGAAAAATCAATTTAGACTTGACACTGATAATTGGTTGCCTGCAGATAAGGCATTGCGGATGAATGGATTATAAAGATGTCTACGATTTCTTTTGAGGGTTATAAAAAATTTTTCGAATTTACTGTGCTTGTGGTTGTCTGTGAATAAACTTACAGCACTGACTTTGTACTGTGGGCCATATATCTACACCATTGCTGTCATTGTCATTTTTCTGGGTGCAAAGATTAAAAAACCTTTAGAAAACTAGTCACACCATCTTTTTTGCAGTGCTGCATGTCTAATTATACCTGGCAGATGGAGTTCAAGGAATTCAAGAATTCTCTATAACAGTTATTAAGGATAGTTGCTAGCTAGTTGGTTAAGAATGTTTTCTGAGGCCAGGACTCATGTGCACTGTGTTGAAAAATCTGAAGTAGAGATGATTTAGTGGTTAAGAGCACTTGAAACTCATCCAGAGGACCTGAGTTCTGTTCCCAGCAATCATTTCAGGTTATTTATAACCACTTGTAACTCCAGCTCCAGGGGATCTGATTTCCCCTTCTGGTTTCCATGGGTACCCATACACGTGACAAATGTTTGCACAGACATTCACAGTCACAAGAATAAAAACAAAGATATATTAATGTACTCATGTATGGATTTGTAAATAGGCAATCTACTCTGCCCTTCCACTACTCCTTCAACCCAGCTACTCCTGTCTCCCTCCCCCAGACTCCTCCAACTCATTTTCATGATCTAGAAACTACAGAGTAATGGCTGAGACAACATGGTCTCAGAGGTGATTAAATAGTTTCAAATTCTTCCCCTGATTAGATATCAGATCATTGTTTGGGGGAAAGGAACATGTAGCTTGGGGAAATAAGAAGTCTAACTTAGAAATGGTCTGCTATATCATACTTAGAGAAATATAGGCATGGTACTTTGAATGAAAATGGCCTCCATGGGCTCATACAGTTGAGTGCTGAGTCACCAGTTAGTTGGTGGACTATTTGGGAAGGGTTAGAGGGTGTGGCCTTGTTAGAGGACGTATGTCACTGGGAATGGGCTTTGAGGTTTCAAAAGCTCAGGTCAGGCCCAGTCTCTGGCTCTCTGACTGTAGCGTGTGGATCAGGATGTAAAGCTCTCAGCTACTATTTCAGGACCATGCTTCCTTGTGGCAGCCATGCTCTTTGCCATGATGATAATGGACTAACCCTCTGAAACATAAGCCAGCCCCAAATAAATGCTTTCTTTTATGAGAGCCATCTTGGTCATGGTGTCTCTTCACAGCAATACAACACTACCTAAGGCAATAGAAAAACTTAGATCACAAAATAATTCAGTGAACAGTTGGGGTCTAGTTCCTAACAACATGGTTTGTGGTAAGATACTTGAGTTCTTTGTGACAAGATAGATTCAGCATTAAACAGTTTAAATAATATGCTATAAGAGTTTCTGGAAAAAGCCAGTAAAGGAAAGGATTTGCTTAAACTTAATTTGAGGTTTAAAAATTGTTAGTGTTAATTTGATAATTTTAAGTAGATAGCACCTATTATTTGAAATATCAATCACATGTCATGATAATACATACATTTATAAGTACCCAGATAAACACCTTACACACATAGTCTAATTTAATACAACTGAAATACACACTTATATTATCACTATTTGATAGTAAAATACTTGAAGGCCAGGGGTTATTTTCAACCTTTATACATTGGATAATATACTATTAATAGTAAGAGGTCAAGCTGTGTTGTGACCTGACTCTGTCTTCAGAACCCACATGTCTAATCACTATGATAATTAACTTAGTTGATCAGGCCAACTACTTACTACCTTTCAAGGGAGGATATTCTATATGTACTTGCTATATTTTGGGGGCACATTCACACACACACACACACACACACATACACACACACACACACACACATCCTCACTTAATCCTTAAGGCATGTGTTATCTCTCACATTTAAAAATGTTATATTATACATTTTAAATTTTTAATTTTGAGATTATAATTATAAAATGTATCCCTTCTATTTCTTCCCTCAAAACCCTCCCATACACCCCTCTCTGCTCTCTTTCAAATTCTTGGCTTTTTTTTCACTGACTATTATTTTATGAATTATTATTATTATTATTATTATTATTATTATTATTATTATTATTATTTGTTGTTGTTGTTGTTGTTGTTGTTGTTGTTCTTGTGGCTGTTTTGAGACAGAGTTTCTCTAGCTGTCCTGGACTCACTTTGTAGACCAGGTTGCCCTTGAACTCACAGAGATCCACCTGCCTCTGCCTCTGCCTACCGAGTGCTGGGATTACAGGCTTGCTCTACTGTGCCCAACACATTAGTTATTATTAATTAGCAAATATAGTAGGTTTCATTATGGCACCTTCAAATGCAATTTGATTCTGTTAACCTTCCTTCGTGCCTTCCCTCTCCCTACTGATCTCCTCCTCATGACCTTTCCCAGTAGCTTCCTTTTACCTTTCCTGTGTCACATGTGCCCGTTGGCCTCCTCCTGCTTTTCAACAACGCTTTGTCCTCCCTTGTGGTTCCTTTTATAGTTTAAGAACCCATACCCACATCCATACACACAGACAAACAGACCTTTAAAGCTAGGATCTGCTCATGAGAACATGTGGTATTTGTCTTTCTGAGTCTGGATCATCTTGGTTAGTATAATAGTTTCTAGATTTAACAATTTCCTGAAAATGTCATAATTTTTCTTTGCAACATAATAAAATCCAATTGTATATATGTGCCACAAGAAACTGAAGCTCAGATATAAACTACATACTCAAGGTTGATGGATATTATATGACTCCCTGTATGGTTCCCTAAAATGGACATAGCATCATGTGTGTGGCACTCCATATCATAGAGTAAGTAAAGCATATTTAACCTTGAGGGTACACTGACTATGCACAGTAAAGAATAGAATATAACGTTTAAAAGTCAGGGGATGGGTAAATCATATTCTTCAAGGAATTCTAGTATAAAAGACAGAAGCGCTATAGATGTTCTACATCAAAGAAAAGGAAAGATACGTGACATCAAAATTTATTACCTGATCCTACATGGGTTTCTTTGCTGGCAGAAAATAAATAGAAAATGCTAAAAACAACAGTTAATAGCTGTGAGTGGAATAGGAAACCTTTTAGATCTAAGGTCAATTATAAAATATATCAGTGTTTATCGGCACTGATAGCTTTCCTGGGGTTGTATAAGAAAATGCGATGTATTGAAGAATAAAACGATCAGGGACGCATACATCACGTTCTCAAGTTGCTCACTAAAAGTCAATGATTAGCAATAGTTAAAGATTAGTAAATTGCATGTAGGTGATCTTTATACAATTCATGTTTTATAAAGTTTCAGTATACCTGAAACTGTATCCATATAAAAGACTAAAACTAGAGCTAGTGATGTCTTCTCTCCTGCTTACAAGCACACTCCCTGCTCAGTTTTGTGGTATCTGCCAGGGTTTCTGAACAGTGAAGCATATCACTGTGGAGTTACATGTATTGGTAAATATTCATGAGAGTTCTTCAAGAACTGGTCAGTGAGCACTTACTGTATGCTGAGCACTGGACCATGTGCATACTGAGATCCAAGGCAACAGCACAAAGCCTCATGAGCCAGATTAGGAGCTGTGCACCAAGTGCTGTAATTGGAAATGTGCACAGATTCCAAGAGAAGTCAGAGAAGAGATACCTTATTCAGCTATAGGTGAGGGTTTGAAGAACCAGAGGAACGTGGAGAGCTCAGAGAACATTTGCCACTGAAGAGCCTGAACTTACACACCTTATGAGTAGAGTATGTGTTAAGAATACATTCTCAGCTGGGCACGGTGGCACACGCCTTTAATGCCAGCACTCAGGAAGCAGAGTCAGGCCAATTTCCATGAGTTCGAGGCCAGCCTGGTTTACAAAGCAAGTCCTGGGCAGCCAAGGCTACACAAAGAAACCTTGTCTCGGAAAAAAAAATCAGAAAGAAAAGAAAACATTCTCACAAATTCAGGTATGTGTAACAACAATTAATGAAAACGAGGCTATGAAACTTGACAGCAATCAAGGAAGGTATATGAGAGAGTTTGGAAGGAGGAAATGGAGGGACAATGGTGCAATTATATTATAATCTCGTAAAATAAGTTTTTTTTTTTAAAAGAATACCTTCAAAACAAGACTTGAACCCCAAATTGTCAACTTATTAACTCTCTGTCTCAGTTTCTTCCCATGTCATATGGGGCTGATGACAATGCCCATATAGGACAATTGCTGATTATCCAATTACAAATGATATATTTTGGTCACAATTTAGCACTGAATAGATATCCAATAAGTATTATCTTGATTCACATCCTTTTCCAGAGACTAAAAGTTTCAATGAGGACTGTGCAGAGCACATGACTGAGACTACAAACAGGATGCAAGATGATACTAAGCTAGTCTGTGCTTTATCCCAATGGCAGCACAGTTTTCATGACCTGCTCTTATTCGTGCTTTTTCAAGGCCCCTCTGGCCTGGAGATGAAGCAGGATAAGAACTGGGGACAGGAAGACAGTCAAGAGGTTGTTTATCTGATGCTTTCAGACTGACGAGAGTCTGACACAGGGTAGTAGGACAGAGTGGTGACTAAGGAGAGGACATTCAAGACACGTAATGGAAGCAAAAGTCAAAGGAAAATTCCAAGTGTCTGCCTGGAACATCAGCATGGATAAGGGCTATATCCCCTAAGATAGGAATGGATTTTGGAGGTAGAGTATAGAGACAATGGGTTGAGTTGTAGCTACGGTGCTCTTCAAGACCCTGTGGAATATCCCAACAGAGATGTCCAAAAACTGGCAGGATAGACAAGTCTGAGATTTGCTCTTACCTAGACTCACAAAGCAAATTTTACTATTTGCTACTTTTGCGGCCTTCAACCATATGCCCTTTGCTTTGTTTCCTCCTTTATAAACTAATGCTAACGATCAAAAGGTTCTATACAATTAAAAAAGAAATGCTTAATAAAATAAAATATATAATATAGATGCCAACTAGTTCTCCTTTTAGAAGACTTGATGCTGATGGGTATTCTTGGGATATCTTAAAAGAGATTTCCCCCATCTAGAGGCACGAAAGAGGCCAAGAATCCATACAATCAGTTCTTTCTATCCTAACACTATGTTTTCCTACCCTCCTAACTCATCTAAAGTAAATATAATTGGACCAAAGATTTAAAAAGACACGCAAGTGATCTGGAAAAAAAAGTCAGAACTGAAATGAAGGATTATAGAAGCCCATCAGTGAGATAGAATTCAACAGTTCTGAGTGGGGGCTTATGTCACCTTTCCTGAGATTTAACTCAACTAGATACAACGGTTAGATGTTAGACTGCTGAAAGACAACTTTGAAAGGTGTTTTGTAAAGCACTTGGTCCTCATCCACCTTTATGGAGGTAGGTGTGGTAGCAAATAAAAGAGGTCACACAGCAGGCCCTTGACCTCTCAGTGGCAGAAACTAATTTTTCCCTATAAATACATAGACGCTTGTCTGCAAAAAAATACACTTCTTCTCCAATGGCGTGCCTTGCCTCAGAACTACTATAGAATTCCTCACAACTCTCTAGTTTTCTTTCAGGACAGCAGACCCATAATTCCCTATGTCTGCTGCAAAAACTGATTCTACCAGTAGGATGTGAGATATCTGGGAAAGGAGTACACAGTCCTTTTCCTTTGTTCAGCTTGGCAGACATTTAGGCAAGCCTTGCTCTGGTTTGTGTTCTCCACTTTCAGACCAATAGCATGTAACAAGCAATTGATGGATGCTGCTATTACCATGGAGCCACCTACTGCCATGCCTTCCTTCCCTTCCCTCAAACTGCAAACTTAAAGAATTCCTCCCTCCCTTGTTTCTTTCAAGTATTTGGGCCCAGCAATTATAAAGGTAATAGGAATATATATACACACTCTGTGCTGTTGAATTTTAGAAGTATATACCTTGTTTTATTGTACAGGGGCTTACAATTAAGAGATTGCCTTGTGTCTTAAAACAGACTTGAAAACTGGTCTTTTGAACAACGTCTTTATTAAGACCCAAGGACTGAATGAACTTCCCATTACTAAGTAGCCCTGAGCCTATAGGGATCAGAGGTAAAATATTATGGTATGGGGCACAAGTGTTCCACCACTTGGTCTCTAGCTGGTAGTGCTATCTTGGGAGGGTGTGGATCATTTTGGAGCTTGGAAATAGGTGGAGAAAGTGGAGCTTGGGGGAGTGGCACTGAGATTTACAGCCTTAGCTCACTTCCTATCCTCAGTCTACTTCTTGTTCTGTGAAGATGTGAACAAGCAGATAATATAATCTCCAGCCTTATGGAAATGCTGCTATGTCTTTCCTGGTTGTGAAAAAGATATATATATATATATATATATATATATATATATATATATATATATACATACACACACATATATATTCATGAAATTGTAAGCAAAAGTAAATCCTTTCCCACTTTGTAAATTTTGTGGTCACATCAACAAGAGAAGTAACTGATACAACAAAAACACATAATTTACTATGGAAGCAAATGAAGACCTCACATTCCTCGGTTTTGAAATAGAAACTTAAACATTCCTAGTATTTACCTTGCAAGGTTGTTATAGAGCCTGGATGGCATTATACATAAAAAACACATGCCTACAACCTTTCTTTTTAAACCTTTTTACTGGACTCAGGTACAGCTCAGTTGGAAAGTGCTTGCTTAGCACACTCAAAGCCCTGGATTCCGTCAGGACTACAAAATTATTCTATTCACTGAGGAGAGAACAGGAAGCACATACAAGCATTCTTAGTCATAAGGAATCCACACTGTGATGGGGGAGCATGACAAACAAAAAAAAAAAAAAATCAAAGGAATACCATGACTGGCAGCAGATAGCACAGTGGCAACACATTAGTGAGAGTAGGCAGATAGTGAGTATCATCAGATCCAGAAGTTTCTTTATAGAAAAAGGAAGCACAAAAATGATCAACAAGCTGGCTTACACTTTGAGATTACAAGGAAGTAAAAATTAGAGGAAGAGATTCTAGACAGTACACTATGAGGAGAGGTCTGTGCAAGGAAAGGTGAGGATTTGGATAACAGGAAACGGAGGAAAAGATTGATTGGTCTCTCAGTATATGCCTTTGGGAGCTTCTCTCTGAATCTGTATACATTTTCAGTTCTTTTTGAAAAGTGTTTTATGGGCTGGAGACATGTCTGAGCAATTAAGAATGCCTGTTACTCTTATAGAGAACCCGAGTTTGGTTTCTGGTATTGACTGTGGCTCACAACCACTTGCACCCCTAGCTCCAGAGCTGACACCCTCTCTTGACCTCTGTCATAACCAACACACACACACACACACACACACACACACACACACACACACACAAGAAAACACTTAAAATATTTTAAAAATACTGTTCTTTTTCAGTACACATTTTCCCTGCCAGGTCACCACCCTTTGCTCCCCTTGGCCTTCACATGACTGTGGGTCCCCTTTGTTTATTTAGTGAAAAACTTCTGGTGCATTTCTCAGGCACCAGCAAGATATCACTCACATCAGCGTGAAATGTCCCTATTATCATCAGGTAAGTTTTTTCTTTTTGACATGAAGTCTCAGTATGATGGCCTCAAAATCATGGGCTTGAGCAAGGCTCCTGCTTCACCATCTACAGTTGGTGGCTACCATAGTCAGCAATTTATTTAAAAAGCTGCCCAAGTGCCACAATTTTTATGTTGACAACTATCATCTATTCACCAGCTTTTTGCACAGGGGCTCAATATTTATTCTCTTGCTTCATCCTTAGAAGCTGTCTGAGGTACACGCTGATATTATCCCTAATATGTAGGCAGAAACTAACATGTACTGAACGTTTATGTGGTAACATGTTCTGTGCTTAAATACACATTGACCCATAAAGAAAATCAAGTCTATATAACATATTGTGTGAAGCATGCTATATGAATTAACTTTTTAAATTTTCACAGCAACTACAATGTAAATACTACTGTTGAGCCTCATTATTCAAATGAAGGAAGTAAAGTTTTGCTTAAGACAAATCACACTAACATAGCTTACATCACTCACAGAGTCGTCAGTGACAAAGGAGAGGTGGAAGTATGAGATATTTGTTCTCGTGTCATAATGTAAGCAGACCAAAAAAAAAAAAAAAAAAAAAAAAAAGGCATGATGACTGAGCGTCAGGTGAGTGTTCATATCAGATGGGACGAGCATGTCTGCCTACCATGCATCTTTATAACTAAGAAGAAAATGTTCTCAATTGCTTAGGTAGCTTATTTGTAAGATGATGAGCAAGAAAATGTTGCCGGGCAGTGGTGGCGCATACCTTTAATTTCAGCATTTGGGAGGCAGAGGCAGGCAGATCTCTGTGAGTTCGAGGCCAGCCTGGTCTACAAAGCGAGTCCAGGACAGCCAAGGCTACACAGAGAAACCCTGTCTTGAAAAAACCAAAAAAAGAAAAAAGAAAAAGAAAGCATTAAGGGGGCTGAAATTCAAACTGCATTCTCCAACTACTTCTCAATCCTCATCACCTGGCCAAATACATGTTCAACCTCCCAATTTAGTAAATTATAATTTGACCCACTGTCTTAACACAGGATTATTTTTTAAAAAATATTTTTAGAGTTCTTTCAGGGCTGTATTACTAAAGACAACTTTACAATATTGAAAACATTGTAATTATCTTGCAATTTGTTTTATTCATTCAATATTATAAAGTAAGCCCTTTATCATCTGTATTTTGTTTTTCCTGCCCTTATGTCAAATTGTTTAACATTTTAGTATTTTCAGTCTCTCATTATTAAAAGTAATAATGCCTTTGTGCTAATACATTTTTATTTTCCTTCTACTGAAATAGTCTTTAAAATAGAGTCTCCAGCCAGGAGTGGTGGCGCACACCTTTAATCCCAGTACTCGGGTAGTAGAGGCAGGTGAATCGCTGTGAGTTCGAGGCCAGCCTGGTCTACAAAGTGAGTCCAGGACAGCCAAGGCTACACAGAGAAACCCTGTCTCAAAAAAAGGAACAACAACAACAAACAACAACAAAAAATGGTCTCCAGAAAGGAATTGCATTGTCAAAGGGCATGAACAAAATTGATGGAAAGTATTAAAGTGGTTTCACAAGGAATTGGGGCATTTTTGAGTTGCACTTCTTTTGGTGGACTCTAATCATAGGAAAGACTTTTAGTTGCCATTCTTTCTGTTTGAGTTTAGTTTTTGTTTTTGTTTTTCAAGTCAGGGTTTCTCTGTGTGGCCTTGGCTGTCCTGGACTCACTTTGTAGACCAGGCTGGCCTCGAACTCATAGAGATCCACCTGCCTCTACCTCCCGAGTGCTGGGATTAAAGCTGTGAGCCACCATGGTCCAGCTTAGTTTAGTTTTGATCTTTATCGTTTTTATTATTTATATACTCGAAATATCCAGAAGGAGTGATATTTTAAAAAGTACCAGTGAAGAATGGATTACAAAGTTGCTTTCCGATATTATTTTGTCCTGAGTTTCTGAGCAGGCTGGGATGCAGTCCTTTTCAGGCCCACTTTTCCCTAATGGGATGGCAGGCGGGAGTGTGCTCAAGTCTGAGCTGTGGTAGGAATGTTAGGTAGGGATTCAGGTGGCATCAGTCAGCACTGAGGACCCAGTGGCACATGTTTTTGGAAACAGAAAGGTAGAATCTCGATTCATAGGTGGATAAAAAGATCCTCAATAGCAAGTTTCACAGGGTCAGTCCATGACCATTATAGTGAGGGGCATGGAAAGAGGGCATGACAGCAGGCAGCTAGGTATAGTGTTAAAGCAATAGCTGGGTAGTATTTGCATCTGATCCATAAGGCTGAGGTAGATAGAGACAGACAGACTGGGCCTGATGTGGGCTTTTGAAATCTCAAATCCCATCTCTAGTGACACAACTTCTCCAACAAGACCAACTTGTGAGTCATCACCCCTTTGAAGATTGAATGACCCTGTCACAGGGTCACATATCAGATATCTTGCATATCATAACAGTAGCAAAATTACAATTATGAAGTAGCAACAAAAATAATTTTATGGTTGGGGGTCACCGCGACATGAGAAACTGTATTAAAGGGTAGCAGCAATAGGAAGGGTGAGAATCACGGTCTTAGAGGTTAGTTACTATTGTAGGTTGAAGGTTTTATAGCTGGGTGACATAGATAATTACATTTCTCCTCTGGTGGTATTCATAGCATCTTCCAGAACCATGAATGCTAGTCAGTTAGGGTGAGAAATTGTCCCATCTTTCAGAAGTCATTTACCCATTCAAGCTCTGACTCAGCTCCCACAATTCTCTTCTGGAGGAGCTGTCGCTGAATGAAAGGACTCTATTTAATAAACTTGGATGTCCAGAACAATTTTCATCAAAATCAGAATCCAGCACAGCAAATAAGTGATTCAGTAAATGAGCAACAATTTTCATTCAACTAATCAGGATTCATGACTGAAATATGCCTTGCCCCCAATTAAAACAGGACAAGAACTCTTCCCCATCTCTGGCCTTTTTTCTTCTTATTGAAAATAGATTTTTTTTCACATAATTTATCCTGATTACAGTTTTCCGCCCTCTTCTCCTCCCAGTTCCTTCATACCTCTCCTCCCATCCAGATCCACTTCCTTTCTGTCACTAATTTGAAAGAAAGAGAATAAAGAACAGGCCTCTAAGGGATAACAATAAAATGAAATATAAAAAGATAAAAGAAAAACTAACATAGGCTGGAGAGATGACTCAGGGGTTAAGAGCACTGACTAGTCTTCCAGAGGACCTGTGTTCAAGTCTCAGCACCCACATGGCGGCTCACAGCTGTCTGTAAGTCCAAGATCTGACACTCTCACATAGACATACGTGCAGGCAAAATACCAATGGATTAAACAAACAGAAAGAAAAGATCCCAAGAGAGACACAAGAAACAGACTCACTTGTTCACAACATCAGGAATCTCAAAAACAGTACACTGGAAGCCATAATACATACACAAAGAACTTGCAGGGTAAAAAGGGAGAACAAAAAAATTTAATGTATCTTAAAAGATACAAAAACCTTAAATATTGTAATATGACAGATAACCAAATAATTGTATCTACATTAAAATGACAAGCATGATGTTGCTGCTTATCAAATAAAAAATTAAAATTATAAATAAAAATAAAATATACTAAGATAAAATTTGTAAAAAAAAAAAAAATTAAAGGAAGAACCCAGACACAACCTTATGAGAGAAGGAACCTCCAATAATGCTATTGACTTCACTTTCCCTTGGTCTACTGCTAGGCATGCAGCCTACCCTTAAGAGTACTTTGTTTCCCCAGTGAGGCTCCCTTGGAGAGGACTAAATTATCTTTTGCAAGTGGTTATCAATTGTAGATAGTTTCTGGGTTAAGTGTTGTGGCGTTTGTCTACTTCTTTCAGCTCTAGGACTCCAACTGGTACAGACCTGTGCAGGCCCTGTGCGTGCTGCCTCAGTCTCATGTGACTTCATATGAGCTTTGCTCATGTTGACTCAGAGGGCCTTGCTCTCCTGGTGTCCTCCATCCCCTCTGGCTCTTACAATCTTTCTTCCTCCGCTTCAGTGGAGTTCTCTGAACCCTGAGGGGAGGGATTTGATGGAGACATCCTGCTTAGGGCTGAGTGCTCTTTGTATAATGTCTGCTTGTATGTCTCTGTGCTGGATCACATCTGCTACAGGAGGAAATTTTTTTTTGCTGATGGCAGAGCAAAGCCCTGATCTATAAGTAGAGCAGAATGCCATTAGGAGTCATTTTATTGCAATTTTATTTAGACAGTAGTATTTGGTTTTACCCTTGGTCCATGAGCTGTCTAGTCTCAGGTTCTTGATCACTGAAGCAGTGTTGGGTATGGGCATCTCCTAGAGTGTTCCTTAAGTCGAATCAGATATTAGGTTGGTTACTCCCACTAGCTTTGTGTTATCACTGCACTAACATATCTTCCAGGAAGGAGACCATCCTAGATCAAGGGTTTATGGCTGGGTTGGTGTTCACATTTTTCCTTTGATAGCCTGCAAATAATCTTCCTGTACCAAAGATGCTAGCAGGTAGGGATGAAGGTTCAATGTAGGTAACAGCTCCACCTTTTCATGTTCAGTGTGTTGTGTAGGTGTTGTCTTCAGCAATAAGACCTTGCTGTCAACCTATAGTCTTGGCAACATTATACATTGCCTGGGGGTTCCCAAGGAACCCCTTTAGTCAACAACTCAGATGTAACACAATTCCAGGACTAGAAGCTTCACTTGGTGACAAGATTTAGCCACTTGGGGCCCTGTCTCCTTCCATTATTATTAGTCAATTTCATTTAGATCAACTTCATATATTTATATATTTTAGGAAGATTATGATATATTCGGTTTCCATACTACCCACCAAATGGCCCTTAATTTTAGCTGTCTCTCCCAGTATTTCCTCTCTTATCCTACTCTTCCCTTCTCCTCTTCACTTGATCCTCCCATTCCAGTATTTGCCTGACCCCATTCCGTCAACTACATATTCTATTTCCCTTTAAAGGGAAATAGATCTGTCCCCACCTAGTTCTTTACTCTATAGATAACCTTAGTACTTTTATGAATTGTAGCTTGGTTATCACTGGCTTAAAAGGTAAGATCCACATATTAGTGAATAAATGTATTTGTATTGCTGGGTCTGGGTTATCGCACTCAGGATGCTTTTTTTTCCTACTTCCATTCAGTTACCTGTAAATTACATGATTTAATTTTTTAAATGGCTAGGTAATATTTCATTGAGGGGCATCTAGGTTGTTTCCAATTTCTGGCTATTATGAATAGGGCAGCAAAGAACATGGTTGAGCAAGTATCGCTGTGGCAGAATGAAGCAATCTTTGGGTATATGCCCAAGAGTGGTATATCTGGATCTTAAGCTAGATGGATTCCCATCTTCCTGAGGAACTGCCACACTGATTTACATAGTAGCTGTACAAGTTTGCAGTCTCACTAGCAATGGATGAGTGTTCTCTCTATTGCACATCCTGGCCAGTATGAGCTGTTACTTATATTTTGGTTTTGGCAGTTTTCATGGGTATAAGATAAAATCTCAAAATAGTTTTGGTTTGCATTTCCCTGATGGCTAAGGATGTTAAACATTTTCTTTAAGTGTTTCTCAGCCATTTGAGATTCCTCTGTTGAGAATACTGTTTAGATCTGTACCCCATTTTTAATTGGGTTATTTGTTTTCTTGATATCTAGTTGTTGTTTTCTTTATATATTTTGGATATTAGCACTATATATAATGTGTAGTTGGTAAAAAAAATATTTTCCCATTTGAAGGTTACCACTTTGTCCCAATAACAGTGTCCTTTTCTGTGTAGAAGCTTCTCAGTTTTATGAGGTCCCATTTATTAATTGTTAATCTTAGTGTCTGTGCTACCAGTGTTCTGTTCAGAAAGTCTTTGTGTGCCAATGAGTTCAAGGCCATTTCCCATTTTCTCTTCTATCATTTGTGGTGTATCTGGATTTATGTTGAGGACTTTGATCCACTTAGAGTTGAGTCTTGTGCAGGGTAGTAATTATGGATCAATTTGGATTCTTCTATAGGCAGCCATCCGGTCAGAGCAGCACCATTTGTTGAAGTCACTGTCTTTTTTGAGTGTGTATTTCTGGCTTCTTTATAAAAATATCAGGGATCCATAGGTATGTATATTAATGTCTGGGTCTTCAATTAGATTTTCCTTATAGAGAGGGTCTGTTTTTGTACCAGTACCATGTTGTTTTATTAATATAGATCTGTAGTACAATTTGGGTTCTGGGATGGTGATCCAGCTACTCCACTGGGGTTTACTGGTAGAAATTTTTTGGGTCACTTATATTATCATATTTTTTTTGCAAATAAAGTTACTTTTATTTCTGTCTTTCTAATTTGTACCCCCTTGATCTCCTTCACTTGTCTTATATCTCTAGCTAAGACTTCAAATACTATATTAAATAGGTATGGAGAAATTAAACAACCTTGTCTTGTTCCTGAGTTTAGTGGAACTGCTTTGAATTTCTCTTCATTTAATTTGATGTTGGCTAGTGGCTTGCTGGATCCTGCCTTGATTATGTGGAGCTATGTCTCTTATATACCTAATCTCTCCAAGACTTTTATCATAATGGGGTGCTGGATTTTGTCAAAGGCCTTTTCTGCATTTAATGAGATGATAATGCAGTTTTATCCTTTTGTTTATAGGATAGAGTGCATTTATTGATTTATATATGTTGAACCATCTCTGCATCTCTAAAATAACTCTTACTTGGTCATGGTGGATGATGTTTTTGATGTGTTCTTGGATTTGATGTGCAAGTATTTTATTGAGAAATTTTGCATCAATATTCACAAGGTAAATTGGTCTTTAATTCTCTTTCTTTGTTGGGTCTCTATATGTTTTGGATATCAGGATAACTTTGACTTCATAAATTGGATTGGGAAATATTCCTTCTGTTTCTATTTTGTGGAATTTTTTTGAAGAATATTTGCTCTTCATTCTGTGCTAAAGCTATCTGGCCCTGGCCGTTTTGGCTGGGAGACTTAATTACTGATTCTATATGACTAGGGGTTATATATCTGTTTAAATTGCTTATCTGGTATTGACATACCTTGAAACTTGGTAAGTGGATGTATCAAGAAAATTATTCATTTCTTTTAGATTTCTAATTTGGTGTAGTTCATGTTTTAAATTGTGTCCTTATGATTCTCTGGATTTCCTCAGCATCTATTGTTATGCCCCCCTTTTTCATTTCTAGTGTTGTTAATTTACATGTTCTATCTCTACCTGTTAGTTAATTTATATACATGTCAAACTTACTGATTTTCACAAAGAATAAACTTTGTTTTATTTATTATTTGTATTGTTTTTATTTGCTTCTGTTTTATTGATTTCAGTCCTGAGTTTATTTCTTGTCTGTACTCTTTACATGAATTCTCTTTTTTTTCCCTAGAACTTTTGAGTGTGTTGTTAAGTTGCTAGTTTGAGATCTCTTCAAGTTTTAAAAAGATCTATTTATATATCATTATGTATACAGTATTCTTCTTGCATGCACACCTATAGGCCAGAAGAGGGCAACTCATCACATTATAGATGGTTGTGAGCCACTATGTGGTTGCTGGGAATTGAACTCAGGTGCTTTG
The DNA here is from genome assembly GCF_903995435.1 of Acomys russatus. Taxonomy (NCBI): domain Eukaryota; kingdom Metazoa; phylum Chordata; class Mammalia; order Rodentia; family Muridae; genus Acomys; species Acomys russatus. Next base: position 19,894,759 of record NC_067169.1, on the reverse strand, counting down.
GATGAGCAGCCAGTGTTCTTAACCGCTGAGCCATCTGTCCAGCCCCATCTTCAATTTTTTAATGTAAACACGTAATACTATGAATTTGCCTCTTGGAGCTACTTTCATTGAGGCCCATAAGCTTGGCTATGTTTTGTGTTCATTTTATTTCTTAACTCAGTTTTCATTCAATAGAAAACTGTTCAGTGTCCATGAGTTTATAAGTTTTCTGTTGCTGATAACCAGTTTCTTTTTAAAGATTTATTTATTTATGTATATAAGAACTCTATTGCATATATGCCTGCATGAGGGAAGAGAGTATCAGATAAAAAGGGCATCAGATTCTGTTATAATGGTTGTGAGCCACCATATGGTTGCTGGGAATTGAACTCAGGACCTTTGGATGAGCAGCCAGTGCTCTTAACTGCTGAGCCAACTCTCCAGCTTGATAACCAGTATTTTTCTGTTTTATTATAATTTATTCAGATTTCATCTAATTTGTTCTCTCTTCGCTTGTATCCTCCCATTCCCACCCACCCGCCCTCTCTCACCCTATATCTCTCTCCTAGACTTGTGACAGAAGGGGACCTTCTCCCCCACCATATCACCACAGCCTATCGGGTCTCATCCAGATAGCCTGCTTCTGCTTCTTCTGTGTGCCCTGGTCTCTCCACCATGGGAAAGTGATCAAATCTTGGGCACCAGAGCTCATGTCAGAGGCAGGCTCCATTCTCTACGCAACTGTGGATAATGTGTTGTCCTTTGGCTAGATCTGAACAGGGGGGGGGGGTCTAAGTTTACTGCATGCATTGTCCTTGGTTGGTGCAACAGTTTATGCAGGGCCCTGTGGGTCCAGATCCACTGGCCTTGATGGTCTTCCTATGGGGCTTCTGACCACTCTAGGTCCTTCCATATCCCCATAATTCCATACCACTCTCCATGTTCCATCCAGAGCCCAGCAGCAAGACCCAGCATCTGTCCTGATCCCCCCACTGGGTGGAGTCTCTCAAAAGACATCTATGTCCGATAACCAGTTTTGTTTTGTTTTTTGAGACAGGGTTTCCTCGTGTAGCCTTGGCTATTCTGGACTTGCCTTGTATACCAGGCTGGCCTCGAAGTCATAAAGATCTGCCTGCCTCTACCTCCAAGTACTGGGATTAAAGGCCTGCACCACCATGCCGGACTCTGATAACCAGTTTTAATCAAGGATGGTCTGTGTGCCCTGATCTCAGGGGAATTAAGAGTTATTTCACTTTTTGTAGCCTTTGAGACTTGCTTTGTGTCTGAGCAAGTGGTCATTTTTGGAGAAAAGTTCCATAGGTGCTGAGTAGAATATCTGTATCTATATAGATCAATCTATCTATCTATCTATCTATCTATCTATCTATCTATCTATCTAGTGTGTGTGTGTGTGTGTGTGTGTGTGTGTGTGTGATTGAAATGTCCTGGAAATATGTTAGGTTCACTGGAGTTTATAGCATTAATTAGCTCTAGTATTTTTCTGTTTAGGTTTTGTCTGAATGAATGGTCTGTGTATTGGGGATAGTGGGGTATTGAAGTGAGTTTGAGGATCAATATATGGTTTAAACTGTAGTAGTGTTCCTTTTGTAAAATTCCTTGTCCTTGTTTGTGTGTATAGATATTATGAATTGCAATGTCCTCTTGATGGAATTTTCCATTCATGAGTATGTAGTGCCCTTTCCTATCTCTTCCAATTAGTTCTGTTGAAGTCTAATTTGTCAGATATTGAAATGGCTATACCACCTTGCTTCTTAGGTCCATTTGCTTTTCCCATTCATTTTACCCTGAGATGATGATGTCTATCCTTCATGTGAATTTCATCCTTTTTGTTGTTGTTGTTGTTTTTAATAGCTGAGTAATATTCCGTTGTGTAAATGTACCACAGTTTCTTTATCCACTCTTTGGTTGAGAGGCATCTAGGTTTGTTTCCAGCTTCGCTAGCAGGCTTGGCCTCCGATAACAGGATGAGAATGTCTGTGGGATCCACTGGAGACAGGAGCAGAAAGGAAGGGCAAGCTGCAGCAGGTGGTCTGCCACAGGGATGGAGGTGTTTTGAAGAACCAGGGGGAGAAGTGAAAATCTGTAGTTATGTTGCCTGCTTCCCTGGAAGGAGTGCCCTATGGTTTCCCAGGGAATGCCTCCTTGATTTCGGGACTGGGATACAGAAATAAGTGGGAAGAAAGTTTGGAGGGGAAGATCTGTGTGATCCACCGGCTATGGGGACAAGGGAAATGGAGCATGTGACAGGTGATCTGCTGTACATTGGAGGGAAGACTGGAGGACTGGATTTAAAGCAATGGAGGGAGAAATAAAGATCTGGAGTTATCCTAGCTTCTTCCCTGGCTGGAGTGCTCCTGCAGTTTATCTTGAATCTTACAACAGCTCTACACGTTGAGTACAATTAAGCCAATTTTACAGAAGAAGCCTCTGAAGACCAGTGCTGGTAGACAAACAGAGCTATAATTAATAATGTGATCATTAGGTTGAGTTCTAAAGCCTGGGTGGGAAATTGGGTTTCCCCAGTTAATTGTTATGTGACCCTTGGCAAGTATCTTCACTTCTCCAACCTTCAATCTCTCCCACTGGCAAAAGAAAATGATAGGAAAATCTGATCTTGTAACGGTGCCTCAAGAATTAAAGGAAGCAATATACTCCACATTCTTTGAGAAGTGACTGGCACACGTAGGTATGTAAGAAGAAAGCCTGGATCCCAGTCCTAGTCTGCTGGCCTCTAAATATCACCTCTCTCCATTACCTCAAATGGCCCTCTTCAAACGAGCATATGCTGTTACCACACCCTGTGTACCCACACAAAGTATTTGCTTGTTCTGTTTCTCGAATTGAGCCTTGATTACTGGCAATGGCAAAATTTAAGAAAATTAACCCTTAACCAGCTCTTGGCTGTGAAAAGAGCGCTTCTTGTATTTCTGTATTCATAATTCTAGATCACGGGTTCACTGGCTGTGTTAGTGACAAAACCCAGGGCCTTTCCAATGCTATGAATGTAATACATCACAGAGCTATGCCCCTGGCTATGGGGCATGATCATTTGCCAGCAAGCAAGGCAATGTCCAAAGTTCTGTGTCAAATTGTGACCTCCCGGAGCTGCAGTAAGCTTCCTCATCTCACCTTTTTTCTCTTTTCATTTTCTCAGAGGCCACAAATGTTAAGTTCCTTGCTTTAGGTCAATTTTAATGGGGAAAGTGACATTTAGGCAGGGAGATGCCAGTATTAATAACCACAGGAGTTAACATTTATGAATCACTTAGTATTCCAGGCATTATTATCAGTGTTTCATATCCATCCTTACAACCTCTTCTGAGTTAGGGACTATTCCCATTTGTTAGAAGAGGAATGTAGGTAGAGTGGTTAAGTAACCAGCTGATAGGCATCAATCTAGTGACTGCAAGATACTAGGATTTCATTTCAGGGCCCTAAAGCCTACACATACAATAATACTACACTATCTCCATTAATAGAAATGGTGTAATTAATAGCCAGAGGCTAATGCTGGTATCCAGCAAAGCCCTAACACAGAGTAAGCATTTATTACATAATTGTGGAATGTTGGATGAACTGTTCACTATGTCTATTTACCATGCAACCCAGTAACAATTATACATTTAACCAAGTAAATTGATGTCTTGTTATTAATTTGTCTAAATATCAAATTAAACTATTTCCCTGGACTTGGTATTCAGTGTGGCTCCATATAATTTAATCATCTGTTAAAAATGTACAACAGAGCCATTCATTCATTCTTTATTGATTGAGAACATTTTCTAGAGGCCAAATCACTGTACTATCTCTAGCAATACAGAGATAAATAGACATAAAACTAACAGTGTAGTGGAGGAGACATTTTACACACACACACACACACACACACACATACACACACACACGCACACAATCATGATGATGTAGGTATGAGAAGGATGATTGGCAGGGACACCCATGAGAGATGCTAAAAGTATAAATAGGCAGAGAGCACTTTTTCTTTCCAGTGTGTCTTTTTCTAGTAAAGCAGGCTCATTCTATCTAGATGGGTACATTACCTAGTTCTGGTGAGTCAAAGAATTCTGTTCTTCTGGCCATTGTATTTGGTCTCAGCAAGAACCCATTTTTGGAAATTTCACTGGCACTATTTCAGAAGATAGGTCTGTGTTTCCACTGGGGTTGCTAAGTGGTAAGATACAAATCTAAAGTTCTTGGTTCCTAGTATCTTGGCATTCAAGTTACGAGAGAACCTGCCCGAGAACTGGATCAACGGAGGAAATCAGAGCCAAGAGATGAAAAGCTGCTAATGACATCATTTGGGCACATGGATCTAGCTATGCCGAAGGTAGCCATGCACCTTACTATTAGTATCAATAACCCTTTCTTTTGACCTAAACTTGTTTGTGTTCTTTCTCTGTACCTTGCAAGCAAAATAACCCTAATTCATACAAACAACTCTCTAGACTTGTGTATGTGCATCCCTCCCTCCCTCCCCCCCTTCTCTCTCTCTCTCTCTCTCTCTCTCTCTCTCTCTCTCTCTCTCTCTCTCTCTGTGTGTGTGTGTGTGTGTGTGTGTTGATTAATTGGAGAAGAAGTCCTAGAAATAATTAGGCCTGAGGGTACGATTAAAATTTTGATCCAGGCATGATGGTGCAATACCTTTTAATCCTAGCACTTAAGAGGCAGAGCCAGGTGCATCTCTGAGTTCAAGGCCAGCCTGGTCTACATAAAGTCAGGGCTACACAGAGAAACGCTGTCTTGAGAATACAACAAAGCTGTGGTAAAAGTTACTTAAACAAAGGAAAATACTTCATGGTAGGGGGAGACAGAGACAGCATATGAGTGGAGTTGGGAGGGAGGGAAAATATAATCAATATAGACTGTATGATACAAATTTTAATGTCCAATATAGCAGATACCGTATTCAATTTTGGGTAGCCAGATGGTAAAGTGACAGTTGGTGGAGGTAAAGATAAATCTGCATAGCCACATCAGAGCACCTGGAGTGCTATGTTATTAATGTGACAGTGGACTGGGGATGTGGCTTAGTGGTGGAGGACAAGCACAGAATATGAAAAGTCTCAGATCCCATGTGCAGCATCACACATGCACAAATGAGTTAAACCCCAAAGAAATAAACTGCAGACCTAGTTTTAAAAGATTGCAGCAACTACTTCTTACATCTACTATCTACAAACCAGTCAAATGTTCACATTTTCCTCTTATTATTTGCTCTATAGTATCATGGATCAGTAAATAAGAGTCAATTCCGACAGCTCGATAAACAGAAATTTGGTACGTTTCAATATTTCAGGATCCCTTTTAGGTTCGGGGTCATTTCTTGGAGGTGTCCTCTTTCCTGTCAACTCTGGATGGGTCAGTCTTCATCTATTGCATGATTTTTAAAAATGCATCAACATACTATCCAAAAATGTATTACTCATACATGTAAAATTGTGTTTGGTCTTCTAGGACCAGTGGCAAGTATTCAATGATGATTCACACGTATGTGAAGATTCTATGTTAGCTATTGTGTAGCTTGGTTTTCACCTTCAAGAAACGTGTAGCCCAGGAAAGGGGATACATACAATAAAATATGAGCAGGGTCACAATGAATTAGAAACGGAGCAATGGAAACATCAAGAGTAGCTGATGGTTGCTTCTGGATAGTGACAGTTTCTTCTCTAACTATGAACTTTGTTCTGAGTTGAAGTTCTACCCCCTGCATCACTAATGAAAAGGCACAGAGCGACATGAAAACAGGCTGGTTTTAGGGGGACTGCCAAAGTGCCCATAATTTGGTGTTTCTGTAGCACCAAGTGTGGGAGTGGGAGATTGGCAAAGAATTGGGGATGTCATGGAGGATAAATGCTAGCTATGCCGGAAGGACCCATATAAAGAAGAGACTTAGTCCGAGGACTTAACCATTTATTCAGTAAGCAGAAAGGAGCCATCAGAGTAGTCTCATGGGAAGTGACATACATTTTGTGCTTGGTTATACTTTATTAGGAGCAACTTTTGCTACAAAGTAGAGAATGGATTCAAAAGCAGTGGGAAGCACTATGGATGTCAGATAGGATGGTTTGAGATGGTGCTGACGTGATAGTGAGGGTGAAGAGAAGTGGATGGATTTGAGAATCAATTTAGGACTAGAAATGATTGTGTCTCATGATTGGATGGGTGTTGTTTAGGTTTCTGAAGTTTATTCCATATCAATGAAAAGAAACATACTAGAAGTGTCCTATATACTTGAGCATTAAGAAACTGTTCTGAGATTCCTGACTATCATTTGAGGATTCAAGGCCCTTTTTCTTTAGTAACTAGAGCTGTCAGGTCCTCAGAAAAATTACTAGGTATCCTCGGACTTTAAAAACAAATATCACGTGTGGGTTTGTTCATGCATCTATCCAGGCTGAATATTATACATGAACACACCTAGGCATGTGATCACATCCTCCAAAGGAAACAATTGACAAAATAAAAAAGAATCCTTTCTGGAAGCCCACCTAATTATTCCTAGATGAAGCAATTGTTCATTCTTTCCTTGTTCAGCTGGATCATTATGAATTTGAGTTAAGAGGATAATTATTTTGCCAGGCAGTGGTGGTCTACACCTTTAATTCCAGCATTCGGGAGGCAGAGACAGGCAGATCTCTGAGTTTGAGGCCAGCCTGGTCTACAGAGTGGGTTCTAGGGTAACCAAGGCTACACAGAGAAACCCTGACTCAAAAAAAAATAATTATTTCTTTTCAAGTCAATGTTTTCATAAGTGAATTCATTTCTACCTAGAGCAATTGTTGGTGGATGTGCATGCATCTCTCTCTCTCTCTCTCTCTGTCTGTCTCTCTCTGTCTGTCTGTCTGTCTGTCTGTCTGTCTCTCTCTCTCTCTCTCTCTCTCTCTCTCTCTGTGTGTGTGAGCACTATAGCAGCAAATGTCTGTACCCACCAAGCAATCTTTCAGGCCTCGTATATACTTCTTTTGGCTGTCAGCCATGTACTTTTCCAAAGCTTCACCAAAACCACACTGGGGTTAAATTTTCTTTAAATGCTCAATAAATTGTTCTACCTTCTCTACCCCTATAAGAAGGAAAAATGATGGAAATGTTTTGAAAAAGAAAAGTGCTGCCTTTTTGGTACGTGTGTTATTTTTATTTTTTTCCCTATCTGGAGGGATCAACAGAAAAAGGTTATGAATGACTGGATAATGATTCCCTGAAAACAGCCCTGGAGAACCATAACAGATTGATGAATACACAGCATATACCAAGAGGCAGCCTCTGAGCTGAGTACCAAGAAGAGCTCACCTTACAGCCTACATATCAGATCTGAACAGTTCATATAATTTTCACATCCTTGGTATGAGGGAGGAGTCAGGTACTGGCTGAAACAGCTCTAGAGCAAAGGTGAACATTCACCACAGCTCAGCTGAACCAGCACCAGGTGCCCGAATTTCCCAAGTGCAAATTGAGATGATACTAGTATGCTTAGAACACATGCAAACATACACACTCACACACATACACACACACACAGGCATATACACATGCACATGCACACACACGTGCATGCACACACACACAATGAGAGAGAGACAGAGACAGAGACAGAGGGACCAGATTACTCAGCTCAAGAAGAGGCCCTGAAAGAATGGGATGATCTAAAAGGCATATTTAAGCGACAGAAGTACTCTTTATAAAGTTATCCGAAGAAACATAAGGTCCATATTTCTTTAGCAGTTCTGTTTTTACAAGGATTTATTTAACTAAAATGGTGTCTAGGCTATAGCATTTTGTATACTGGTGTTAAATTAGCTTTAATTAACAAGTAGCAAATCTCAGCCATGAATCTTTCTCTAGCCCGAGGCAAAATTCCCTAGGAATTAGATAAACACTCTTTACTAGGATAGTCTACTCAGAGCTGTCTTTTGCTAAGCCTCCCCACCCCAACTGCCTTATACTCTGAACTAATAAATAATTAAAAAGGGGGATCTTGCTGTTTTCATAACCTGTATATGAATAATACCTACAACGTCTGACAATTTTCTTTCCTTTCCACTGACAATTATCATTGCCCTAGATCTCTCTCCATGAGAAACACCCAGAAGAGTCAGAGTAAGATCAATGAGGAAAGATAGAAAGGGCACTAGAATCCATGTACAATAAATAGTCCAATAGACCTTACTAGTGAAGCTAAAAGAAGAACATCTTTTGGGCAGGGCTTTTGTTGTAGTGGGCGAGTGCTTGCTTAGTACATATGAATCCTGCACAGTGGAACCAGTACAAGAGTGAAATGGAGGAAATTGATTCCCACTCCCCCTACCCCCACAACAGAGCAAATTGCAATATACAGATGATTAAAGGCATTATTACAGGAAGCCCCTGCAATCTCTTTGCCTTTCTTCCTCCCCTCCCCACTTTGACTTCACTGAATGGAACTGTGGCCCTCATACTCACCTTTTGCCTAGTGCTCCATCATTGAGGCTCACTTCCAGCTCTATATGTAGGTTTGAGGTAAAAGTCACTATTGACTCCCAAAAGGTCTTTAATACAGAAACAAGAGAATAGTGCTAGGAAGTTTTAAATAGCCTCATAGGACCACTATTTTAGTCTTCTTCCTTCCTCAAAAGTAAGCTGACCAAGTTTTAATGAAAATAGGACATATATATGTATATATTTAAATTATTTCAAAATTTCATATATAAATACAATGCATTTTGAGCATTTCATTCCCATGTCCCACTAACTCTCTGGGAATCCATTTCCAACTCAGTTTCGTGTCTTCTTTAATAACCCATGAAGTCTAATTTGTGCTGTCCATGTACTCACGGGTCTGAGGTCATCCACAGGAGCACAGTCAGCCTGCCAGGGACCATACCCATAAAGAAAACTGACTCTCTCTCCCCCAGCAGCCATTATCAATTATTAGCACCTCAGTGAGGCGATTAGAGCAGGTCTTGTACAGGTAAAAGGAGATGGAAACACCTAGTCTGGCCTCTTATTGCTTCATTTCACACCCTTTGTTATCCTCCTTGACTTTCCAATATTAGCATAATACTTTAAATATTTTATTATTTTAATAGGCATGTGTGTGCAGATGCCCATGATGGCCAGAGGTATGGGATCTCTGTGGAGGTAGAGTTTCTGGTGGTTTAGAGCTACAGAGCTGACAGACATGGGTGCTGGGAACCAAACTTAGATCCTCTGCAATAGTGCTAATGACTCTTAGCACTGATCTATTTCTTCAACCCCCAGCAGAATATTTTTAATTATTAGCATAATATAGACTTCCACATAAATCCCCTTTTTCTTATTATAATTTCTCCTGGTGAGATTATCTATTCCAAGTAGCTTTAATTACAAGTCAAATGTGTTATTACCAGTCACCACTCCTCTGTTGATGTATACTTTTCTGTTTCTACCCACATATTAGAGTTTCCACTTTTTTTTGTACACAGGCAATTTAACATAGAGTGAACTCGTCACCTCTGTTATGGTTCCAGTGTGTGTGCAAGAATTCATGATGACTGTTTTCTATTGCTGTGTTCTCATTTGATTCATCTCCATCATCAAGGCTTTGTTTGCATATATGTGTGGTGTATATATGTATGTATGTGTTATGTATGTTGTATGTATGTATGTATATATGTATATGTATATATATATGTGTGGTGTATATATGTATGTATGTGTTATGTATGTTGTATGTATGTATGTATATATGTATATATGTATATATATGTGTGGTGTATATATGTATGTATGTATGTTATGTGTTGTATGTATGTATGTATATATGTATCTATGTATATTATGTGTGGTGTATATATGTATGTATGTGTTATGTATGTTGTATGTATGTATCTATGTATATGTGTATATATATGTGTGGTTGTATATATGTATGTATGTGTTATTATGTTGTATTTGTGTATGTATGTATATATGTATATATATGTGTGTTTGTATATATGTATGTATGTGTTATGTATGTTGTATGTATGTATGTATGTATATATGTATATATATGTGTGGTGTATATATGTATGTATGTGTTATGTATGTTGTATGTATGTATATATGTATATATGTATATATATGTGTGGTGTATATATGTATGTATGTGTTATGTATGTTGTATGTATGTATATATGTATATATGTATATATATGTGTGGTGTATATATGTATGTATGTGTTATGTATGTTGTATGTATGTATATATGTATATATGTATATATATGTGTGGTGTATATATGTATGTATGTGTTATGTATGTTGTATGTATGTATGTATATATGTATATATGTATATATATGTGTGGTGTATATATGTATGTATGTATGTGTTATGTATGTTGTATGTATGTATGTGTATATGTATATAATGTTAAGAGCCTAGCCAGGAAGTAATCACAGATTTTGTAAAATATAGAGGAATTCAAGAAATCAAGTACCTCAACCTTTATAATTTTACAGAAGAGAAAGATGCCTTGGTGAATATACATTGCTAACTGAAGCCATAACCAGCTTAGCGCTCCATTTTCTCACGTTAGGTATCGTGGTACATTACTTGTTTTTCCAGTACTGAAGAGCTGTGAGTTCAAGTCCAGACTTCCATTATGAGACTCTATTAAAAAAAAGTAAAAAAGAAAGAGCGAGGTTTTTTTTTCCAGCAAAGCAGAAAGATGATATCTCCATTATACGTACAAGACGTCTACTATTTCTGTATTATTTATGCAAAGAATGAAGTCATTCATCTTCCCCTTTAATGTTGAAAAGGAGAAGATAAAGAACCAACAGCACTGTGGAGTATGGCTTGGAAGAAAAATAGTTTGGCTCAAGGCTAGCTCAGTGCCTTGTTTCATATTAAGGTCAAGAGAACTTTTTTCCCCCTTTCTAAAGTGTTTTCATATGTATTATTTCATCTTAGTCTCTCAATAGGTCTCAGTGGCAGGAAAGTCAGAGCTTGTTGGCAAAAGTTTACAGATGAAGAAAATAAGACTGCAAAGACTTAGCTCAGTGATTTGTTCAAGGCCACCTCTATAATTAGGGACAAGGCCAGGGCTCCAAAGTATGTCTCCTGTGTACATATACCTTCGTGTCTTAGACACAAGATTCTGGTAGTCCTTGTGTAGTGATCATACATCCTGCAAGATGAACTTTATAGATTTCAATATGCTAACCGCTGACTTTCACTACGTTCCAATTTGAAATGTTACTCCAGAAAGTAAAAGAAGGCTTAGTTTCAGAGCGGGATGGAACAAATGCATTGCAGCTTCAGTCAATATACAACTTAAAAACCAACAAGCTGGGGCTGGGGACTTAATTCAGGGATACAGAATGACTGCCTAGCATTCTTAAAAGGCCCTAGGTTCAGTACCCAGCATTGTACTTGTGCACACACACATAGCAACAAGGGGTTTCAGGCTCTGGTATAAAAACATTCATCTCAAAAGGGGGGTGGAGATCAGGGGATAAATCTCAAGATAGACCACTTGCTTGTCATGAACAAGGTCCTAAGTTCCACCTTTAGTGCCAAAATTAAAAAAAAAAAAAAAAAAAAAAAAAAGGGCAGGGGATCAGCAAATTGAGATGGCATTTTCTGATCTCTGGTAACACAGTGTTTGATCGTGGCTTCTTATGTGGATCATCTCTAAGGATACAAGGCAGATTATAAACATCCAAATGACCATTGTGAGAAATGTCCTTGGCACGATGGGGCATAGGGCAGGCAGCAGGATGTTTTAGAAACAGTGAGGAAACTGGGAGCCGAGAGTGGACACCTGAATTGTAGAAAGCTTTCCAGGGAAGGAAGGCACTGGATCCTGTTTGTCTGTTGTGAGAATGAAATTGCATAGGATGGGAAAGGGCACTGGAAGGCGATACAATGTCAGAAGGTCCTGTTGATTCAGCACAGGCTTGCCAACACTTTCCCTGCTAGTGTAAAGCCCTTTAAAAAGTCACTTCCCACTTGGGGCCACAGAGACACCGCCTCCCGCCCCCCACCGAGAGGGGAGATAAACTACTTAGGCCAAGGCTGAGAGATCAGCATCAGCCAAAGTAACACACTCATTTCTCAGGACTGTTATTGTAGCTGTTAGGCCCTATCCTAAAAGCTGGAGGAACAGGCTCAACCAAAAGCAGGTGATGGGGTATGCTTCAGGCCCTGTGTATAAGCTGATTCTTCCAAAAGGCCCATCATTCCTCTGCCAGCTTTCTTGTATGCTTGTATTCAGCTAGTCAAAACTTTGTAGATTCCCTAGGTTGGTCATTTCTGGGGGGGGGGGGGGGGTAAGTGCAAGGCAGTGCCAGGATCCCAGATGAGTGGAGTATATACAATCCCAGTCATAGGCACCAGCAAGGAGCTGGTTTGTAGCTGAGCCTGGTCAGGGGATACCCTCAGTGCTCCTTTATTTAAACTATGCTCCTAGGCAATGTTCCCTAATGACTCCACACAAGTCGAGTGTACTTGGAGCAGCCTACGTGCACAACCTCTCTGTATTTGCTGGTCCACGGTATATTTTACTTTCCACCCCTTTAAGCAAGGTCCATAGATTAGCAGCCTTGTAAGTGCCCACTCCCCACCCCCACCCCCACCCCCATGTGCTCGCCCCAGAACCTGTGTCTCAGGACCTTCAGAAGAAAATGGCAAGTCTAAGAGACATGAAGGAGCTAATCAGAAAAGTGCACGCGGCCACGAGGGCCATGCACAGTGACTTTCACCTCGGTTTGCTTGGGCTGAAGGAGGGGCTGGTAGCTCCTCAGTAAAAGAGGAGGACCAAAGAGGGGGCCTACTTGAATGAAACAATGTAACAATTGATGTGAGGCCTTGCCTGGCTCCCACTCCTCAGCGATTCTATAGGCGAGGTCCCAGTGACTGCCCCTCCCCATTGCTCCGTTTTCTTGTCCATTAAGCGCCATCCCTCCGCCTCTCTTTCCTTCTTTTCTTTTTTCCCCCTTCTCCCCCTCCTCCTCTCCCCCTCTCTCCAGCTCCGTGTCATTTCCTCCTAGAGCTCTCTAGCTGCCTGAGCGTCTCCAGCCTGGAGAGTAGGCGGAGCGGGGCGGCGCGGCGCTGGAGGACGATGGTGGCTGAGCTGCTGGGGGCGGAGGCTCCGTAGCCCCCACGGAAAAGGAGCCGGGCGCCGCCTGCCCAGCCGAGCCGAGGATGGAGAGCCGGCCGGGGTCCTACCAGTACGTCCCGGTGCAGCTGCAAGGGGGGGCGCCCTGGGGCTTCACCCTGAAGGGGGGCTTGGAGCACTGCGAGCCGCTCACGGTGTCGAAGGTAAGGAGCGGTGGCTCGCTCCTCAGGGCGTCTAACTTTGAATGGGCTAGCGGGTGCGCTGACTGCGCGGGTGCGGGCCTCAGCCCCACTTTGCGACTTGGCCGGCCAGAGCCTGAGGGGCTACAGCCCCAAGGAGAGGGTCCTGCCTCCGGAGCGGACTGCAGTTAACTGTGGCTGGAGGATGGGACCCTAGCCACCTGGCCCTGTTGGAGCTTTGCGTGCAGTCACACTCGCGGGGCACCGGGGCAGCCCCGCTTCCCCCACGGCAAGGAGGCCACTCACCTCCGTGTGGGCTGCAGGAAATGGCGGCTGCTGGGGGTTCTCCTTGCCTTGGAGGGCCCTGCGCCCAACTGGACAGTAAGGGGCTGAGGGCACGAGCTGGGGGAGGGAGGGGGTGGGCGCTAGGCGCTAGCTCTCCAGGCTCTGCCTCAGGCTGTCCTGCCCAAGGCAGGTTGCTGGGCTCGGGTCTGGCGCGGAGCTGGGGGACTGGATTTTGGTGGCTTTTCTCAGCCTCTCTTTCTACAGCTGGACACACAAACTTGCCCGTTCTGCGCTGGGAAGTTGCTGCTGCCGGTTCCCCTCGGCCTTTCCCTCCCTCTCGAGTTCGCCCCCCCCCAAGCCAGCGAGATTTCTTGCACACTGAGAAGTGTGGAGGGAACTTTTGTGCCATGGAGCACAGCTGTGTGAAGCGGCCACTAGGGTTGGTTTGATTTAAGAGCCTGTGGTCAGCTGGAACCAAGTAGCAGCTAGAGGCCAGGGGAGTGAAGCACTCCCAGTAACTCTGGAACCTCCAAACCCAGGCATCTCTAGTGGGAGTGAGGGTGGAGGATGGGGACAATTGGAGCGGTGACTGGGAAGAGTGACTTGTTAAGACTGCTCGGCTCACCTTGAAGCACAAGATTGCCAGGTGGAGGGACTTCATGAACTTTAGCCCACTTTCTTGTTGTTGTTGTTTCTCTTACAGACTCAGCTAGGGAGCCAGAGTTAGTCCAAGGCGGGGAGAAAGCATTTAAGATTGTAGGTGGGGGAATCTAGCAGGAGGTAGAAAGATGTAGCTTTTTTTTAGGTAACAAATGTAGCTATAAGGCTTCTTGCGCCCCACCCCCTTCATGTTGTTTACTTAGCAGCTGGACTCTGGAAATTAACTGCCCCCCACCCTCATAATAACCTGTGTTTTGGTCTCTCTGTGCATTGGAATGCCTCCCTAGCTAACTTGTGCGGGTGGCCTGCAGGTGTGGTAATAATGTGTTGTTCATGGGTGAACCGGTCAGCTCTGGCTGGCTGGGGCGGGGGGGGGGGGTATTGAGGCAACCTTTGGAGGGTATTGGCAGGGACCTGGAGAGGCTCTTTAGCCTCCTCAAAGTAGGCAATCTTCATCTTGGTTTCCTAGCCAGATTGACATAGATGCCTCTGATCTACCGTCACATCCCTGCTTTAAGGCTCTGCTCTTCCTTTGGCAGCGGCGGTCTCTGGAGCCAAGCAAACCCATCAAAGAGCCCCTTTGGAGAGGGGACTCCTAGCTTTGAAGAATTTCCTCTAATCAAAGTCCTCCTCTTTTCCTCTCTTTCTACCAAGGTCACAAAGGGCTATGCAGCTCTCTGTAGTGTGCCAGTTCCTCCCTTTCTTTTTCTTCTCAGGCTGCCCACAGAATTTCCAGTCGGCCTGGACAACCTGCCCTGGAGAGGTCATTTTCAGTTGTGTTCAGGCTGACCCAACCTGCCAGGCACCTCTCAAGAGTGCTTGTTGCTGTGGTCCTGAATTATTTTGTGAGCCCATAGGAGCATGGCAGGGGGTGTTACTAAGTATGGGCCAGCCAGCAATTTGTGGTCTGGCTGGGGGATTATTTGAGGACAGATGAGGGTTTTCTTGGCCACACTGTTAAGGAAGTGCCTCGTGTGGAGAGGCAGGGTGCCTTTTAATGATTCCTTTTCTGTTGAATGCACACTTGGCCCCTATTATATGGAGGTTCATTATTACATGCATGGATATGCAGGAGGTAAATTCAGTTTACTCATTCCTCCCAAACAGCCTGGCTCCTTAGAGTAAAAGCCAGGTATAATGTGCAAGGTTAGCTGGGACATTACATAAAGGGGGCGGGGCTTTTTTCAGTGTAATGTTTGCTGCTTTCTCCTCCTCCTCCTCTTCCTCCTCCTTCTTCTTCGCAAGATACTATTTGGATTATTCATTTTTCTACCTTAGTTTTTAAACATGCTTTAGAACAATACAGCTTTCTCCTCACAAGTAGCTTTTAAAATCTGTATCCGCTGGTGGGAGCGGACTAGAAATAGACTTGAATTGGTTAAATAAGAATCTCTGGGTTCAAACCCTTGCTTTGTCATTCTTCCTTCTGGAGTCCTGGGACTATCTTTTCCTTTTCCTGAGAGCCTGGGCATTCCTTGATCTAAGATGAATTTGAAGTGGGCCGTCTTTAAATGACACTATGATGGTTTGGTTGTTATAGCCCTGGCAATTTTTTTCCACTAGAGCCACCATATAATGAGTAACGAAGACAGCTGTCTCCTTGGCCTTTGATGCTACTGTGCATAGTGTGCTTCTCATGCCTTACTTCATTGTCTTATCACAGCCATGCCGTGAGACAGTCAGGGAAGGTTACAGAGAAGCGGACGGGAAAATAAATGGACTCTGCAGTGCATTCGGTGGCTCGCTTCACTGTATCGTGCAGTGGCTCAGGGCAGGCTCTTAGCTGATTTACTTTCTGTGGCTTAGAGAATCACTTGATTCTTCTGGTAGTACAAGTTGTGAGGGAGCACTGACGAATAACTTTGAGGGATATGTCAGGTCTTCTTGGCTTCTAACTCCACTAATGCTTTTCATGCCATGAAAGTCCTCCATGATGGCTGTCTTTTAGGTATACATTAATGAAGTCTGGGCTCAAGGCGGGGGCAGCCAGGTCGCGGGGGGTGGTGGTGGTGGCAGGGGGAGACTGTTTTGGTAACTGAATAACTTAGGCTTCGGAGAGACAGAAGAGCCAAAAGCCATCATGCAAAATGGCAGCAAACCTCCTTTGGTGCTGGGGAAATGAAAAAAAGTAGTTTGGGTTTAGGATGCTGGCCTTTGCCTGCTTGGGAAAGATAGAGAGATCAAGGAATGGAGAAAACTGAGAGAGGGTCATCAGTAGGAGGAGAAGGCATGGAATAGGAAAGCTTACTTTTCATTTGTCATAGACAAACCCTTAGACCAGGAAATGATCAGGTTGGGAAGAATCATCAGTGGAACTAGCTATTATGGTTTCCAGGATGTGTAGAATCCGGCTGCTTGATTTATGGAGACGTGGATGGCTGTGTGTTAAAAGTCAAGTGGCAAAGATAGTACATTAAAGCCCGTTCTACTGATGATCACACGTTTGAGGGGACTGTTAGTGATTTTTCCTTATGTAACGACAGTACTACTACAGTCATAATAAATGAAAGAAGATGACTATGAGGGAGTAGTCCCATGATTTTAAAATTATTAATTTCTTTGCCTAGCTTCTCATACTAGACCAGGGCAGGTATTGTCTAAATGAAATGGGGGGTTCTCAAGAAATCAGATGTGTCTCTTTTACTGTGTTGTGTTATTGTCTACAGTGTAGACAGTCATCCATGGAGTTGACTCCCCTGCATAAAATGATTCTTTGAGGGCATAAGTGAGCTTTGCAAAGTTCTGGCACCAATGAATTCATATTATATAGGACCTCTTGGAGGTCTTAGACACGCAAGAAGTATCCTTGTGTGTGGGTATGGGGACATGGAAGAGACGAAAGAATGGAAAAACTGAACTGTACCCTAAGGGTCCTGTGTCAATTTCCAGTTCTTAGAATGGTGCCCTGAAATTTGAAAAGCATACGGGAAAAGAAAAGGTGGAGGTGGAGACCAGTGTCAAGATACAGGGAAAAGAGGAAGAAAGGTAGGGTGAAAAGAACAAGCCAGGAAATGGTGCTTGCCCTCTATATTTGCTTTTTCTGGCTTTTTTTTTTTTGGTAGGTGTCTCAGTTTGGCACAGTGAGGCAAGTGGGAGCTAGTCGCTGTTCTCTAACAAAGGAGGGTGGAGTAGGAGAAGAGTCTGCAGGAGAAAGCATATGGGATGTACACGGATATCCTTCTGTCATTTTACTCCTGTTAGATGTAAGTCACTGTTTACAGAGTGCCAGTAGGCATACCAGCCTCATCTTCGTTGCATTTGGTAAACCCTTTGCTCTCCTTGACCTTGTAGAAAGGCCCAGGGCATGTTCTTTACGTTCCTTGTAAGCTCTACTGTCTTCCCACTCTGATCTTATTTCTATACGCACAGTTGACCTGGATGATCAGATTGAAGTTTTCTTGTGACTGGAGGTAAATTTGGGCTGTGACTTTGAGTTCTTGTTGGATGCAGAGGTTCCATGAGCAGTGAGATACCTTTCAAATCTTTTCAGCTGTCTTACAGGTCAGACCTAGCCCCAGCCACAGCCCAAGTCAAGGGCCTGGGAGTCCCAAAGCTATCACGGGGCATGGTTTATAGGTGAAGAATACAGCCTGATTAATTATATGAATCCCTTCCTGATCTTTCCCACTAGAATCCACAAAGACACCTACTGCTTCCATTCCATAACTTCTGCCTTCTTCCAGAAAGAGCCCAGCATATGGGGGCTTGGACTAGGAATCTATCTAAGGCTATTAGAGGGAGGTAGAACAAGAAGACTGTATGGTATGTCTCACAAAGCTTGGCTAACCCTTTGCATACATAGGATTTTAGATGCTGTCACATGTAATTTGCATATATGGGATTTTAGGTCTGTCATATATACCTAGTAGCCTGCTGATAGCCACATGTTCATTCCCTGAAGGAAAAGAGTCCATGCCTTGTTATAGGGGTTTCCCCCTTCAAAACCTCAAAGACAGTACTTTAACTCCAGCTGGAAGACACTTGAGTGTTGTTCTTCTTTAAACGGTTAAACGATTCCCCCCTTGCTTCTCCAGGAGCACTCCCCAAGAATTTCTTTAAAGAGAAAAAAGAGACAGTTTTGGACAGAGACTGCTAGTTATGGAACAATTATCATGGGGCGAGCACACAATTGTGTTTATGGTTTGGTTTCTTCCGAAGCGGAGGGAAATGTGCTGAGCCGTCGGTGGGAAGTTAATGAAGAACAGCAGAGATTACAGGAAGGTGAGCTCTCCTGCTCACTGCCCACCCTGGGCCAAAGGGCATACTGCCCTTAGGGCTGCTGTACCTATTGCTGCTCCCACTGGTGTTGGTGACCTAGAGACGGAGAATCTCAAGTCCTTGGAAGGCACCCAGTTTAAGATCATTAAGGAACCTGCTGTGGAGTGTCTCTGATTTTGTTCTCCACTGGTCATGGGTGTGTGTGTGTGTGTGTGTATGTGTGTGTGTGTATATTTAAACCTGCCCGTTTCACTGTTGTCAGGGGTTATCTGTGGGCATTTTTTTTTAACTCTATGTTGAGTTGCAAATATTTCTCTTTGCCTATCATCCATGGGGCTAAGATCTGCAATCTTGGACCACACAGAACATTGGTGCTTCCTCTGGTTTTAGACAAACCCTGACAGTACTTCCTCAATTTTTTCTTCATGGGGTCTGAGATTCAGCCTCCCACTCTGTACTTTCAAAAATAAACTTTATGGACTTTCTCAACTCTTATGAGATAGGAGGTTACGCCTCCTACTCTGGATTCACCCCATCTTGTCCGTTGTTCTCCCTTGCCTTACCCCCCCTTTAAATTTCTGGTGCTTGAGATCAAATCTAGGATATTGTGCACGGGAGACAAGTGCTCTACCACTCAGCTACACCTCTGCTCCTTGGGGAATCTCTCTTTGTTATTGTTTTGTTTTGTATTTTGGTTTTTGAGACAGGGTTTCTCTGTGTAGCATTGACTGTCCTGGATTTGCTTTGTAGACCAGGCTGGCCTCGAACTCACAGCGATCCACCTGCCTCTGCCTCCCGAGTGCTGGGATTAAAGGCGTGTGCCATCACACCCACAGGGGCTCTCTTAACTTATGGAGCCCACAGCAGAATATAGCCATCTCCTGGAGAGAGCTATCAAAATTAAATGAGACCTTTAATGCTGAGAATTGCATCCAGGGCCTTTCCCATGGCGAGCATGCATTCTACCATTGAGTTACATCTACAGATCTTTGAAAAACATACAGCCGAGAGGGGCTGGAGAAACGGTTCAGCAGTTAAGAGGGCTTACTGCTCTTGCAGCCAACCTAGGTTTGATTCCCATTATCCACATGACGGCTCAAATGTATAACGGTTCCAGGGGATCTGTTGCCTTCTGACCTTCGCAGGCTCCTGTATGCATGTAAGCTCATGTGCATGCTCACACACACTCATAACATAAAATAAGTATGTTTAAAAGAAGATCTAGCTGAAGAGGACAAGGTTTCTCTGTTGGCAATGCTATATATATATATATAAGAAGGCTCGGTGTCCGTTTCTGCTAGTTGAAGAAGTACTGTGCTACTGGCTATCCAGAGACAGGGTCTCTCTGTGTAGCCTTGGCTGTCCTGGACTCGCTTTATAGACCAGGCTGGCCTTGAACTCACAGCGATCTGCCTGCCTCTGCCTCCAGAGTGCTGGGATTACAGGCATGCACACCGGTGTCCAGCTTGGTAATCCTGCTTGTCCAAGGTCTTTACATAAGCAGGGAGGAAAGCTATATGATGAAGTGTGTGTGTGTGTGTGTGTGTGTGTGTGTGTGTGTGTGTGTGTGTCTGTATGTGTGGAGGTCAGAGGCAGATGTTGGATGTCTTCTTCTGTTGCTTCCCACTGTGTTTTTGAGACAGGGCTTAACCTAGATTGCTTGGCCTTGGAGCCTCTGGGAGCTGCCTATCCCTGACCCCTGCTGGGTTCTAGGTATGTACCACATCCCTGCCTTCTATGTGGTTGCTAGGGATCTGAACTTGGCTCTTCATGATGACACAACAATTGCCTACTCAGCCATCTCCCTAGCCACATCTAATGAATTTTTGAGTGACACTTTTCATCTTCTACTTTTTATGTGGAATTTCCCCTGCTCCTAGCCCAGAGCAGCCATGAAAAAAAAAAAAAAACACTTCAGGGAAGATGAGAGAGAAGGCATAAGACTTGCCTTCATGGAGCATATATACTAAACAAAGACATCGTTAAGTTAACAGAGGAGAAAGTGGCATTTAATAAATGCTGTCAAAAATCAAAATTCCATGTTTTGTTTTTTTTTTTTTACTTCTTTGAATTTCCCTTCTAGGAAAAGCAATAATATCCCAAACTGAAAATATCAGCCATATGTAACATAAGTGGTCTCTAACTTACATACGTATATACGAAGGTGTACACAATTGGTGTGTGTGTGTGTGTGTGTGTGTGTGTGTGTGTGTGTGTGTCAGTGTCACTGATTGCAGTGCTTCCTGCAACTCTGGGGTTCTGTTTAGATTTGGAATAGCCACAGAAATCACTCCTGCTGGAAGTCATGCATTCACAGACTTTTTAAAAAAAATCCATCTCCCCACTTAGTACCTGAGCTGGGAATTACCTTTCTTTACTCCTAAAGTGTAAACCAGGGAGACGATTGGATCACAGCTTAATGTTTGTTATCGGAGCATGAGGACCCTAAGGGAAAGCAAATTGAAGTCTAGAGAACATGTCCACACTGACACTTGACAATTATTTGTTGTTAGGCTCATTCAGAACAATTCTAGAGGGGCCCATTTAATCCACACTGTATGAGCAATGCAATTATTCAGTGTAACCACACTGCGCAATAGTTATCTATAAGAAACGGTATTTAGAATCCCAAGACGCTTACATAAACAAAGCATTCTTGGAAAATAATTCATTTATGGGTTAAGGAAAAGCACTCTAGATCATTCTGTCTCACAGATCTGGGTGACTTTGGGATGTCTGTTGCCGTCAGTGCTTAATGTGTTCATGGTCTCAATACTGGGCCAGATGTGTGATGTTTTCCTAGAAACTGAACTGTAGGTTTACCTAAGAGTTACCTTGCAACGCTGGGCAAGTTGATAATGGGAGCACTTTCACTTTGCATCTATAAAGCCAAATATTTTGTTTCCTGCTGCTTCCTCAAATATTTATTTCCGACAGACTTTCATTAAGTCATCGGTGAGTACACTGAAATACAATTTCTCCTAGCTAAAGATTATGTTCCAAAGCCTGGGATGAAATAAAATGTGTCTCTTCATGTCCTTTAGCCACCTTCAGTGTAAATAGGCGACTGGAAAGATTGTCCTGCGTGTTAGCTTTGCAAGAGATGATCTGTTTCTTCCTCACACCGCACTGGCATGTTTATTTGGGCAGAGCCATCCTGCTAGGGCACTGAAGTGGCAAAGATCTAGATGACTTGAGCTCTCAAAGTAACTTCTAACCCTGCCCCTTTCACTTCACCTCCACACCCTCCTCTTTCAGTGTGAGTCTGGGCCTGTGTTCTGGGACAGATTGAGTACTTCCTCAGAGAAAGAGACCCATTTTTCATTCATCACGTCCAGTCCTTGGTTCCCAGCCTGCACCCACAAGCACTGGTTGTTTAAGGCCTACATTTGGGATTCTCTCATTCAACTGCCGTTCACTCTTTGTTCATTTGCTCATTGACTGCCCTGCCCTTCTATCCATAACCCATTTCCCACCCCCCCCCCTTTGATTACACTGAGCTCTTCTCCTTTGCTAGACCAGCTTTGTCTGTCTTGGCTCAGGCATGCTTCTGGTAGGAGATGAGAGAAGCTAACGGAGGCTCATAAGTTTGAAATGGTTCGGTAAATTATAGTAGAAAGAGAGGGAAGATGTCTCACACTTCGTCTTTGTCTTGCCTGAGTTAAGGACAAGTATTTGGTCACCGTCAGTTACTTTAGAGATGATCAGCAATTTCCTGAGTAATCTTGACACGTTCCTCCACCTCTTTGTGCCATCCTTTTTTTTTTTAATTTTTTCGGCAAGAACTTCCACAGAGCAAATTTCTACTTTATGGAAGGCTTGTGAAGGGCTTGAGGGTCCATTTCTGGGTCTGGCTTTGGAACCGGGCAAGATGATTGGCAGCAGGCAGCTCTTACAGGACATTGCTTTTCTCCACACTGCTACTTCCTATCTTTGCAGAAGCGGCTATTTCCTGGTGTGTTCTCAGACATGGTCTGTTAACTCTCCCTCAAGTCTCTTAATGTTACATCTCTAAGGAATGCAGGAGGTGTAGGATTCATTTGACAAGATCAAGGGTTAAGCCCACTGAAGATCAGATTCTTTGAGGTATCTTCTGGCCCTCATTCTAATGCCACCCAACAGATTTCTAGCTGTTTTGCCTTTTCTCTTGCCAGAAACCCGTGGCAGGAGAGTTTTGAATGGTTCTCTTATATTTATTGTCTTTCACAGTCTATCAGAAACTGATTTTTCTTTTGCGAAGAGGGGGTTGGAGGTGAGATGAGGTAGAGCTAGAAGTAAAGCTGGTTTGACTAGTTATTCAGGAAAAGGGTTAGATACTCAGGGCTGCAGCCTCATCCTCGCCTATGATACCATGACAAGCTAAAGCCGCGTCTTTGTTGGGCTGTCTTGCAGTTTTCCATTTCTTTTTTTTTGTTGTTTGAGTCAAAGTCTTCCCCCTTAAAACTTCCACAGGCCAAGTGGCTTTTAATGGCATCACTAATTGGGGAGGATGAGTGGTGGTGTTTTGACTGCTCAGGGCTGAATGTGTGTCAGACCTGACTCATGTTCTTTGGAGGAATTGACTGTTAAGTTGGGGCTTTCTTAATTTACATTGCTAATCAAGAAAGGTCAACACCATAGGCTGCAAAATGGACCCGGCTAGCATCTGGATACTCCCAGATATTTACAGAGTGTAGGGCCTGTACTTTGGGCTGCATTTCAGCAATCTGATGCATGCAGAGGGTGGTCAGAGCCTACACGCCGAGGGCCCAGAAACACTGAGAACCAGGAAAACATGGCACAAGTGCCTGATCCTAGGTATTTTACACGTACTCGCCTTTCTTTGAGATGGATAGTGATGCCTCAGTTATGCAAAGGAAGGGGCTGAAACCCCCGGAGAAGTTCAATGAAAGACTCTAAATTCTTTGCTAAGTGGGAGAGCTGGCATTGAAGCTTTACTTGGAAGGCAGAGCTGTACCTTAGTAGTACAGAGTTTCAGTCTGTAGTGCCACCACAATATTATTTTAATTTTAATCATTTATTTTGATTTTTCTTGCACTGCTGCAGCTAGAACTCGGGCCTTTGTACATGCGAGGAAAAGCTCTACCCCTGAGCTAAACCTCTGGCATTCAAACTTCTGTCTGAGTCCAAATCTCAGTTTCTTTTGACAGCGCCATGCTTATATGTTAAGGAAAAAACAAAAATAAAGAGTACTGTGTGTTAGAAAGAAGAGGAATGAGAAATGACATTTAATGATGAAACTGGTAATGTTGTCAATAATTGCTCCTTGGGGGGGGGGGTTAGTGTCAAAGAAAAGTTTATGCTTTAAATCTCAAGTCAGGGTAAGGAGACTGTGCTAGGATTCAAAAGACCTGAAGCATTGTGGGTTGGTTCTCTTTAAATTATTATTATTATTTCTTTTTTCTTCTGTGTGCATGTGTACGTGTACGTGTGCGTGTGCGTGTGCGTGTGCGTGTGCGTGTGCGTGTGCGTGTGTGTGTGTGTCCTGGCAGTGCTGGGCATAGAATCCAGGGCTTTGGCCACACTGTGGAATCACTCAATCGATCTACAAACTGAGCCATATCCCAGGCCTAGATTTTTTTTTTCAAAAATGCTTCACTTCTGAACTACAGCTACACCTGCATCCTTCAGAAGATCCGAGTCTTTGTCTGTCTTCTGCTCTGCATTTGTGAACCTCGAGCAGATCGTTTTCCCCCTTCTGTCTAGGGTTTCATAATTCTCAAAGGAAAATTATCAAGTTTGCATGATCAATAACAAAGTAGTGAAAAAAGAAGCCAGGGATTTGAAGGAGAGCAGGACAAGGTATATGGGAAAGTTTAAATGGAAGAAGGTAATTAATTTATAACCGCCAAAGTGCAATAAAGTAAACTTGCATGGTTGGTCCAATAGTGATAATTCCCTTTATCCTTTATTTCAGGGATATATGTGCTCGAAGAAGGAAATAGAATATTTCCTAGTTATCCTATTGTTGTTTTTGTTTCTGTTCTTTGAGAAGGGTTTCTCTGTGCAGCCCTGGCTGTCCTGGACTTGCTTTGTAGACCACTAAACTGGCCTCGAACTCACAGCAATCCACCTGCCTCTGCCTCCCAAGTGCTGGGATTAAAGGTGTGCACCACCACACCGAGCTCCTAGGTCTCCTTATTAAGCTGAAATTCTTGTCAAAGAATTCTGAACTTAAAAACTAAAATGTTTGAGGTTACCAAATGAGTGTGAAATGTCAGGACAGCTTTAGTGTGATGTCTGCAGCTGCCAGAGGTAGGAAGACAAGACACAGTTTCTGCCTCACATCGAAATAGCTGGAGCTCTAAAAGGCTGTGTTATTCCTTGGTTGGTTGTCCTAAGAACTCTCAATTAAAGACTTCAATTACTAGGGCGTGGTGGCACACACCTGTAACCCCAGCACTCAGGAGGAAGAGGCAGGCAGATCTCTGTGAGTTCTAGGCCAGCCTGGTCTACAAAGTGAGTCCAGGACAGCCAGGGCTACGCAGAGAAACCCAGTCTTGAAAAACCAAGAGAAAAAAAGAAAGACTCATTAGTCAGTCAGCCAATCTCCCAATCTATCGGTCAACACATATTTGTTGAGCACTTTGCAGTGTGCCTACCCCCAAATTACAGAATTCAAGAGATGACCACCATAGTAGACCTGACCTCTGGATTCTCAACGAGCTGACAAGTTTATTTATATGTTGTTCCTTGGACATAACTATTTTCTGTATGTCAAAGGGGAGACACGTTTTAGTTGCTTGAGATCATGGGATATGATCTAATAAAACTTGTCCACGGGTCCGTGTTGGGAGCTTTGTGGGAAAAGTAATCACTGAAGCTGGACCTGAGGGGTACATGGTACTTAGGTAATCTTGGGATAGAAGACAGTTTGTTGTAGTTGGACATGCAATGAATGCCTTAAAGGTGCAGGCAGAATTAACACATTTAAAACAAGCAACCAGTATAGCACCAGTCACATAACTGCTTGCATGAGGAGAGACCTAAAGTGAACAATAGATAGGAAGAGACCATTTAAAACAGTGAGTGAGTGTGCTGACTCCTTGTTGGGTGTCCAGGGCTTAGTGATACTGTATACTACTGAAGGAATGAAGCAGAATTTAATATGAATGGGAGGTGATGACTCTATTTCAACTGTAGACGATGGGGATTGGAAAAGAGAAGCAGTTTGTCCTTTATTTTTGGATCTTCTGATACTGTTTATTAGACAATCAAGTTAGGTCGTCTAGTAGGCAGCTGCAGACAGAGAAAGGGGTTTGTTTATATTTGTTTACTTAGGGGCCCAGTCAATTAAAATAACAAGTCATTCTCTTTTTTTTTTTTTTTTTTTTTTTTTTTTCCCCATTTTTTTTTTATTAATTTATTCTTGTTACATCTCAATGTTTATCCCATCCCTTGTATCCTCCCATTCCTCCCCCCCCCCATTTTCCCATTATTCCCCTCCCCTATGACTGTTCCTGCGGGGGATTACGTCCCCCTATATATTCTCATAGGGTATCAAGTCTCTTCTTGGCTACTTGCTGTCCTTCCTCTGAGTGCCACAAAAGCCTTCACTTACCAGGAAACTGGGACAGAGGGGAAGGCATCCTATTGGGACTCTAAATGAGAGACGCATGGGAGAACAGCAAAATAAAAGGATCCAGAGGGTCCTAGAAATCTACAAGTAGAACAATATGATAGGCAGATTTGGGCCCAGGGGTCCCGCTCAAACTAAGGCACCAGCCAAGGACAATACAGGAGGTAAACTTTAAACCCCTTCCCAGATCTAGCCAATGGTCAGAATATTCTCCACAGTTGAGTGGAGAGTGTGATACGACTTTCTCACATACTCTGGTGCCTCACATTTGAACAAGTCATTCTCTTAAGACTACCATGGTCACACACAATTTTCTAATCTCTTGATTGTTGGTGAATTAGTTAATTGCTGGACTATCTTATGCCCCCAAGACATAGGAAACTGGCCTGCTTTGTGATTTAATGAGCTCCCCTAGCTTTGTCTTGGTAGCTTCTCCAGTCTGCAGGAAGCCTAGTCAGCGGAGCTAGTGGTGCTAGCTGGAGTTCTTTTGATACAAAGAGAAAGTTCAAGTGATCAGAAAGTGGGGGGGGGGGCCTGCGGCAGAAATCCAGCACAAAATGGGAGAAGCTGTGTAAAGCCAAACCTCAGATGGTCACGGTAATGTGGATTGAGGCTGTTAAAAACCATCAGTTGGCTTCACCAAGATGAAGATGTTTAAGAATTGCCTTCTGTATATGTAAAACGAAATGTGGTGGCTTGGTGAGGCAAACCTCAAACCACTGACGTTTCCAGTTTCTGTTCCATTTTCATTGTTAGAAGTATTATTCTCTCTGCTTGGCATGGTATTATTAATCTGTGAATAGCATTGTTTATGTTTCTGCCAGCGAAGGGTTCTTAAATATGACCTTTAAAAATACTGTTCTGGGCTGGAGAGATGGATTAGAGATTAAGAGGTTAAGGTCCTGAGTTTAATTTCCAGAAACCACATGGTGAGGTCTAGTGCCCCCTTCTGGCATGCAGGCACACATGCAGGCAAAATACTGTATACATACATACATACATACATACATACATACATACATACATACTGTGGAACGTTTATACTATAGAATACTACTCAGCTATTAAAAACAAGGAAATCCTGAAATTTGCAGGCAAATGAATGGAACTATAAATGATCATCCTGAGTGAGTTAACCCAGACCCAGAAATATACACATGGTATATACTCACTTATAATTGGACACTAGCCCAACAGGGATATCCTCTGAGAGGCTTCACTTAGCATAAGATTGAGATAGATGCTGGGTCTTCCCATTGGGACTCCAGATGAGAGAGGTATGGGAGAATGGGAAAATAGAAGGATCCAGAAGGTCCTAGAAACCTACAAGAAGACCATCAAGGCTGGCGGATCTGGACCCAGCAGGATCTGCTCAAACTGCTGTACCAACCCAGGACAATGCATGCAGAAAACCTAGACCCCCTATTCAGATCTAGCCAATGGACAGCACACTTGCCACAGTTGTGTGGAGAGTGGGGACTGCCTCCGATATGAACTCTGGTACCCCATATTTGACCACTTCCCCTTGGTGGGGAGGCCTGGTGGCACTCAGAGGAAGGATAAGCATGCTACCAGGATGAGACCTGATAGACTGTGATCATATGGTGGGGAGGAGGTCCCCTTCTGTCACAGACCTAAGGGAGGGGAATAGAGTGAAAGAGGGAGGGAGAGGGGAACAGGAAGATCCAAGTGAGAGGATAAGAATTGAGATGTAGTCTGAATAAATTACTTTAAAAAAATAAGATTCACAAAACAATAAACAGAATAGAAAAACATTATTCAACTTCCATATGGGATTTCATCATCTTAGGTGGTATCTTTACTACCCACAAATAGAGAGGATATGGGGGTGCATTTCAACCTCTTTTGCTGTAAATCTTGCTGGAAAAGGATGCTTTGTCATAGAAACTAATACAAATTTGGAGTGATTAACTATAGCACTGACGTTGTTTATACTTAATGGAGTGCCTTAGAAAGAGTCAATTTGTGTGGGGATGTGCCGGCCAATTTGAGGACCAGCCTCTTCTGCTTGGCTGCCTAGCTCATTACTACTTTTCTGCAACATCGTCGGTGTTTCTGTACCTTACGAAGCTAAATTCCGAACTTTGTAAAGATGCTTGTCCTATGGAAATTGCCCTAAATCTACTCTCCACCTCTTTGTAGATGAAATGACACTGTTTGCTATAAGGTTAATGGGCATGTAGGTTCTTTAATTGGCTTCTTCTCTCTGACCAGGTAAAATAACTTGTAATTTATATTTGAAATCCGTTCAAATACCTAGCTGCTGCTGTTGGGGAGACGTGTTTTTTTTTTCTTTTTGTGGAAAAGATTGCCTGAGTGTTTAGCTCTTACAAGAGCTAGCTTGCTGACTGCTCTGCTGTTTGAGCTAGGGTGGGAGGGTAACACTCCTCCTCAGGATGTAAAGGCCCCAGTATGTAATTTTCGCGTGTTTTCTTCATGCCCTTGGCTTGAGAAATGTGCAGTGTCCTGAAACCTGCTCAGACCCTATACATACTGGATCTGCTTAGGGAAGGAAGCTTTTGGCTCTCAGCCCTTTACAGCTGTAATAGGGTTAGAGTTATGGCGTTTCCTTTTCCAGCCCGTAAAAAACCAAACCAAACCAAACCAAACAAAACAAAAAACAGAACTCACAAAAAAATACCCAAAAGAATAAAGGGACAGGGAGAGTTAATTTCCACTGCTAAGACTCAGATGAGGGGCTTCTATCTCCCATCTCCTAGGCTGGAGCCCTAATTTAAGGCTGGGCTCTAGTTTAAGCCTGTAAGTGATTGTGATCTGAACCGCCCTTGGCAATCAAGTTTTGCCCTGTGCTGGGCTCTTCTTTTCCCGTATTTTGCCTATCTCTCTTTCCCTTCACTCCATCTTTTTCCTCCTGTTCTGTTGGCATCTTAGAGGAGGCAGGGATTCTAGTGACCAAGTCACTAGAGGAAACGGTACGTCATCCTTCCTTCCATCTAAACTGGGAGTTTTACAGACGCTTCTCCCACTGCATGCTGCCAATTCACTGACCCAACCTCGGTACAAAAGTAGGAGGCTTGGTCTTGAGTGAAAAGCATTATTGGTATGGGTGTCACTCTCAACTCAAAAGAGACTCATGGTGAAGAGCTCTGGGATGGTGAGGTCAGATGGGGAAAGGCTGCCATGAAAGAGGATCTCAAAAACAAAACAAAACAAACAAACAAAGACAGAAACAAAAACAAAAGCAAAAACAAGCAAACAAAAAACTAAAACAACAACAACAACAACAACAACAAAAACCCAAAACACTGCAATGGGCAGAACAGGTCCTCCTTCTGGAGGAGCAACTGAAATAACACATTTGCCTCCTCAGACAGCTTTCCACCCTTTAATCGGTCCCATCCCCTTGAAGGGATTTCATAGTTTCCTGCTGCCGGTAGAATAGAGCCCACAGTACTTCTGCCGGGTATTACAGACCATTTTCTCTCTGACTCTAGTTCTATTTTTTTAATTTCTAGTTTCCCCGTTACGTTCCAGGTTTTCAGGCAGAATGGCATCCTCTCTGTTCTCAAGCTCCTCACTGAGAAGTTCTGTGTCATCCCCCTTTGTCACCCCCAGCCTGATAGCGCTTCCCGCGGCCATGCTTTGCCCTGCAACCCTCTGCTTCCTCACTGTCACCAGCTCCCCAGGGCAACATCCCACACGGGTCCTGGTGGAAATGACCAACTTCCCCTAGAAACTGTGCGGAATCTCAAACCCACATGTTAGGTACAAATGGAAGGAATATGTGAAAGGAATGGGAGGGGGCGGGGAGGTTAAGAAGGTCCCCTCCAGTGCAACCTGAGATGTGAAAAGGGAGTGGCAGGAGTGGAAGATGGGGTGTCTCCAGGCTGCCTGACTTGCGGATGTAAGCTGTGTTCCCTAGGCTGGTGTCAGGGAGTGGTCCTCATGCTGTGAGCCTTGTAACACAGCCATTCTACTTGGTACTCTGTTTAGAGTGGGTGTAGTCATTTTTGTGCTTGATTCAAGTACTTCATTCTTTCAGCTAAAATTTGAAGACTTTAAATCAGCATGTGCGTGTGTGTGTGCGTGCGTGTGTGTGCGTGCGTGTGTGTGTGTGTGTGTGTGTGTGTGTGTGTGTGCGTGTCTGTATGCATCTCTGTGTGTGTGTGTATGTGTATGTACGTGCGCGTGCTTTGTCACTTTTGCTTAAACAAGCCCTAACGTGTTCTATCTCACTGGCCTTGGTTATGAGTCACTGTCTGGTATTTATACATAATGCCTTAAGTGTCTTCGTTATTTGACCATGACATTCCTTTTCTCACTGTTTCACTCAAAGCTGAGATTGCCAAGAAAGGAAAGGAACTGACATACTCCTCCTCCTGATGAGGTTTAATGTCATTGGTCCTTGTCTGTATGACGGTGAGGTTATCTTAGGGCACTAAGGGGACAGGTTAAGGATCAGTGTTAAAATACACAGGGACAGCACGGTAACACCCTAGTGCTTCTCTTGCCGCTGACCAGTCTACTGCTCCGGAGTGTGTTTCACTGGAACGGACTTTCAGAGCTGGACTGTCGGGCGACCACTGGAAGCACATATCCTTATCAGAATCTCTTGTAAGTATGAGAGAGGTATGAATAATTTGAGGCATTCTTAACTAGGAAATGATTTGGCCTTTTCATACATTGGTGGGAGATTTGGATAATATTACTGCGCTCTCTACTTGTAAATTTTCTTGGCGGCTTATTTTTAAGGGTGTGAGAATGGTGAGTCCCGTCCTGGGGTACCTTAGTTATCAAAGGGACAGAGCCTTGGATAGAGAGGACATTGCCATTCGCGTGGTCATTTAGAGGCCAGACAGCCAGTAAATCATTTAAGAAGGAATTAAAGGTTCAAAGGGCAGGAGAGAATTCTTTGGGTGACCTCATAGGTGCTTGAAAAATCAAAGGGCTAGCTAGCTGATGTGCTTTTATGTACTGAAGGCTGGTTTTGAAAGGGCAAGGGGATGAAAATGCACAATAGGAAATTGGCATTGCAGTGTTTATGTGCTTGGGAGCCTTAACTCTGGGCTGGAGATGATCAAAGTTGCCGTTAAGGATCTTGTGTGTTCTTGCAATTAGGCATTTTCACTATAAAGTCATCACTGTCATATACGAAGTCATACTGGTCCGATTTCACAGATGAAGAAAGTGAGGTCCAGAGAGGCAAGTCATTGTTTTTCAGATAAAGCGGAGTCGAGCTAGAATCTGAACCCGCGTTTAACTGACAGCAAATCATATGCTTGTCTTATCCCTTAGAGCTCTGTTTGAGAGATCCCATTTTTATACCTCAGATTATCTTTCTAATCCCACTATTCACTCTGCTCTGGCTGTGTTGTTTGCATTGTAACACTGGAGAAAGTTGCGTCTCACAGAGCAGTCATTTCAAGGCTTTCTTGGGAAGCTCATTTAAGGCACCAATTAGACACTCCGGGCGGGGTGGGGGTGGGGATACAATGTGTGAAAGATAGCTATCGATGTCCCTATTCTAAGAGAGAGATATGGAGGTGGCGAGGTTTAATTAACTTGCCAAAATTCATTCACTCAGTATACAAATGGTGATTCCGCCCCCCCCCCCCCAGTTTTTGGGAGTTCCTGTTCTTCCTAGTGCTCCTGTTGCTTGTCAAAGTGGGAAGGGAGTAGACACACACTGGGTTTGCTACTTTGGGTCCCTACAGATCTATTCTTTTTCCCTTTTCTACCTTTGCCAACAATTTTCCTTCCCAGGCTTCTTACTGAGACAGTTTATGTGTTTAAGCTGTTATCGCAGAGGAGTGATTAATCAATGATCATGGGCCAAAATTCAAAATATAGAATCAGAAGCATCTTACTTTATCCCTGTCCCTAAACCACCTAAAGTTTCTTCCTAGAGGCAGCTGCGGACATCAGTTCCCTATGTACTTTGTGTGGGCTCAGGCACATAGAAGTGTGTTCAGTGCTTTTGTTTTCCTCTTGTCCGTGTCTTCCTTATTCATCTCCAGTGTGACTAACTGATGCCTACTTGAAGGCCATATTGACTGACATTCCCCTGTCTTCATTCTTAGTTTTGCTGCACATGGCTTGCAGGCTGCTTAGTATGAAAAGGGGGACAAAGAAGAATTTCCTGCTTGTTTTAATCTCCTATCTCTCTAGCTTTATTTCCCCCAGCTGAATGTATTTTTATTGTGCTTTTTCACAGTATATATATACCCAGGGAAATGTGAATATATACATATATATTATTTTGCTTCTTACAGAAAAGGTAGACTATTGAAACAGCCTTCTGTTGCCCCCTTTTGTCATTTGCATATGCTAGAGGTCATTCATTATCAGTATAGAGAGAGCTACCTCCACTTAAAAACAGCTCTTATCTGTAATTGTTTAACCAACCCTCAATTTCTGCTACCAATGCTATTGTTTCCATTATATTCTTTTGACTTTATTGTCCCCCAAATCCTGTTGCCAGCATGGTTTCTGGGGCTCTGAATGGCCTTGTTTCTCTTCCCTCTGTCTATTTTCCCCTTAGTCAGTATGAATCGAGAATCGCAGGTTAGCCCCTTGTCTCTGTCTCTTGTCTCCGTCATCGGCCCCTGCCCCACCCCTGCCACGTCCGCCCTTAAAGTTCCCATTGATTAAAGTCTGTATTTTTGAAAATCACTCATCTTTTACTCAAAAAAGTGCAGGGAAGAACTCTCACAACTCCCAAGACCCTATGTGATGGGCAATGCTTACTTGAATATTCTTTCTTTCTTTCTTTTTTTTTTTCTCTTCCTGTAAGCCTTAAAATGTCTAAAATGGAATTTGTTATTGTCTTCTTGCAAAACTGCCATAGTCCCTGGCCTCTTCACCTCCCACTCAGTTAGATTGAAATCTTGGAGTCACCACTTACTCATCCCTATATCAGGTTAATTATCACATCCTGTCAGGGCTTTCTTCCTTCAAAATAGCCCTTTCAATCATGCTCCTCCCACCTGCCCTCAAGCCCTGGTTACTTTAGGTCTGGATTTTTGCACTGCAGGCTGGCTCAGCTGCATCTAGGCCCATTCCCGTTTAAAGGTATCCTCTAAGTCACTTCCTGTAGTTGAGAAACTTAGCAACCTTTGTCTGTATCACAAGGAAGCAGAACTCAATGATTGGTCTCTGAAGCTCTCACCGCTGACATTTACTTCAGAAATTGTTAAAATAGCGTGTCTCAGCCTCTTACTGTCGCCACTCCCAGTGTTGCCCCCTTTCTCTTCAGTGCTTGCTGTGACTACATGCTCCTAGCAGTGCCTCACAGACAACCTTTCTCCACATTCTTCCCGCATCACCTCACATAGAAAAGGCTCAGAAGAAGGCCATCCACACTGAGCAACACTGCCCCCTGCCTAAACACCATTTCTAGCACCTCAGATTTGCCTGGCTGTGTTCCTCTTGCAAACTCCCCCTAGGAGGAGCACTCTACTACAAGCCAGGGCTTTGGATTGTCATAGAGCTATAGTTTTTACACATCTTCTCTCACAAACGGACACTGATTGATCTGCCTTCACAATACTTGATTTATTATCTCCCATAGTCACTGCTATGTACTGTTAGTTAGCCCCAAATGTGACAACTCACACTTTCCAGAAAATACTGAGTACTTCGCTCATCATAACATCCCAACTTCGTTTCTGGTCCAACTTGCCTGACTAAATTTGGCCTAATTTGAGGACCATCCTAAACAACATTTCTTGTATTCTCTGTATCATCATTTTATTCATCCTAGCACTAACTCCTTAACCTTTCTCTACTTTTCTTCACATGTTCACCATGTTCTTTTTGAAGACTTTTTTCTATTTATTAAAGGATTTTTTTTTTTATAGTGCCAGGAGTGGAAGCCAGGGCCTATATGCCCAGAGCTAAATGCAAAGTTTTATTACATTGCTTGTTTAGCTGCAATCTGATCTTTTCTCTCCCTTGCTCTTAACATTTATCACTATACTTTACAGAAACCGATTGAAAAAAAATGCGCTTTTGAAAGTATAGATGTTTCTGTATTCAATCTACAAACTAGATTGTTTTGCATGTGTTGGGAGGTGGATAGACAGACACACAGAGATAGAGACAGCTACGGAGACAGACAGGTATAGAGATAATGTGGAGTGATGTGGTGGTTTCTTTTGGAGAAATAAACTATTTTTGTTTCTTATGCCAAAATAAAAAAAAAACCCTGAAAATTCTATATCCTACAGAACTTCATCTCCTACTTTGCTCATCCCTTTTCTTCCTCGTTTCCTTGTTTCTCTCCCTCACATGCACACTTTCATAGTGACTATAGCTTCTCGTGTGTATTTTGTAAATGGCTTCTATCTGAAGTTGGCCAGTCTCTTAGGTTGAATGAGATATGCTTATCTAGTACATTAGACAAAACCATGATTGACTACCCAGACAGACAGGCCAATTCAATGGGTAACATATCATTCTCTAAAAGACCTTGATACTACTCTTAATTCCCTCTATGTACCAATTTAATTGTGTTTCAGAAGTCAAGAAATATTTAAGTAGTTCCAGTTGCAGCATTCCAGCTCACTAAACATTAACTATAAATCACTAGTGGGCACTTAAAAATGTCTGTTGATGGAGTGGCTGGCATTTTACATGAATATAAGGAGCGCACCTAAACGATTCTAGTTTGGTCCTGCAAAGTACAATTGTACTCCTGATTTCTCTCTCTGGCCCGAAGTTTTTGTCCACCCCACCCTACCCTGTGCAATTTCCACAAGGCCTCCTTTTCTTCTCCCGTTATGTATTTCGTCAGACTCTATAAGGGAACTGGTTGTGATTATTACTGAACCATATGGGAGCCACACATTTTAGTTTTCCTCTACTGTCTGCAGTGAAAAAGCTCAACGATTACTTTTTAACTATTGCAAGGCTTAGGATCAGGTAGCCCCATCTTAATGTCATCATCCAAGAAAGCCAAAGCTAATAACCCTCTTCTTTATTTTTATTCAGCTGACACCTGAAGCCATCTCTCCAGACAAGTGATACTAGTTACTGAGGTATCTGTTACTATGCAGCTTTTATGACCCAGTATGTTTCTAACTAGCACTATTCTGTATTAGAAGGGTCTGGGAGTCATTATATGTAGCTGCTCCTTCAAGACTGGATTGTGCCTTCTGGGTAAAATTGGAACACAAAATAAGGACGACACTGATGTTTTTCAGTCTTTCTTTTTTCATCTTTGAATTCAGAAAAGTATATTTGTTGGGGTCAGTTTTCATACAAAAACAGTGAGAAAATCAAATTACGGAGAGCAAATGCCTATTTTTGGTCACCTTTTAAAAAGTTTAATCTATGAGTCTTTGGTCCACTTGCTTTAGCCTAATGGTGATAGACCATTGAAACAGCTCTTGGTGGACCAAACCCATTCATCTCATGGCCAGGGTGGTGGTAGTGGAGGAGGAGGAGGAGTGTGTGTGTGTGTGTGTGTGTGTGTGTGTGTGTGTGTGAGAGAGAGAGAGAGAGAGAGAGAGAGAGAGAGAGAGAGAGAGAGAGAGAGAGAGAGAGAACATATAAGGAGGAGAAAGGGAGGTGAAGGAGAAAGAATGAAGGAGGAAAAGATAAAGAAACCAGGGTCCTTCACCCCCTTTGGCACCCCTTCAGTTATATAAGGCCCTCCCACCAGACCCTACCTCTTAAAGTTTTCACCACCTTCTAATAGCACCAAACCAGGGACTAATTCTTTAGCACATAGGCCTTTGGGGGACACTTAAGATCCAAACCATGGCAATATTCATATGTCTTGTTAAAATTTTACATCCACCTAACTTTTTATTGCGACGAGAACACTTAAGAGCTATACTATGAATACATTTACATGGAAAATATATAAACAACAGGCATCATGCATAGTGGATCTCTAGAAAGGTATACTCATGGAGCCTAAGCTTCTCATTTTCATCTGCTCCCTGGCATCCACCACAGCATACTATTTCTATAACTTTCCCTATTTTAGATACCTTGTCTAAATGTAATCAGATGGTCTTTCCGCTTCTGTGACTGGACTGTTATCTCATTTAGCTTAAGGTCTTCCATATCCACCCATATCAATTTCTTTCAGAATAACATTCCACTGTGTAGTGTATAAAATTTCCCTTATCTATATATCCATTGATGGATATTTACACGGTTTCCACATTTTATTTATTGGGAATAGTGCCGTAGCGAACATGTGAAGGCAAATATCTCTTTGAAGATCTTGGTTACAGTTCTTCTAAATTAACACCTGCAAGTTAAATATTTAGTCATGGCCTATGATAGACCACCATGCTTTGTTCCATTTTGTATTCTCCCCAACAATGTACAAGTGTTCTGGTTTCTTGACTTTCTCACCAGTGTTTATTTTCTATTTTAGTAAAGCTATGGTTAGTCATTTCCACATTTCATATGCATGTATGTCTTCGTTGAAGAAATGTCTACTCATATTCTCAGCCCGTATTTTCATTTTTATTTTTAAATACTGTTGAGGGCTGCTCAGACTAGCCTGGAACTTTACTATGCATCCCAGTTTGGGTCATTTCAAAATCAAGTTATTTGCTGATAAGTTTCTTATGTATTTTGGCTACTGATCCTGTAACAGAGAAATTGTTTTTATATATTTGTCCCCATTCTGTTCACTGCCCTTTAATATTGTTTCTTTTCTCATGCAGAAGGGTTATAGTTTTTCATGCCTCAATTGGTAGAAAAGGTTTTCATTTCTCTGATGTGTCTTCTTGAACCATTTTCAAAGTAACTGAGTTTGTTTTGGGCCCTTCTATATTGGTTCATCACTGTGCACATCTGCTTTTATGGCACTACCCCCGTATTTTAACTGCTGTCATTTTGTAGCATAACTTGAAGCAAGGATATGTGAAGCTTCCAGCTTTGTTGCCCCCTTTTTTTTACTTATTGTTAGCATATATTCATTCCATACAATGATGGGTTTCATCATAATATTTTCATTCAGGTATGCCAGGTTTCAATTTACCTAACTTTCTCCATTTTCATCTATTTTCCTACAGATTATATGACTTGTTTTGATTTATGGCTGAATAAAATTACATTATGGATATGTACCAAATATTTTTAAAAATATTTATTTATTTATTATTATGTACACAGTGCTCTGCCTGCATGTACACCCACAGGCCAGAAGAGGGCATCAGATCACATTATAGATGGCTGTGAGCCACCATACCGTTCCTGGGAATTGAACTCCGGACCTCTGGAAGAACAGTCAGTGCTCTTAACCTCTGAGCCATCTCTCCAGCCCTGTACCACATCTTATTAATCCATTTATCTATTGATTGGTACCTAGTGTGATTCTATAATTTGACTATTATGAATAGTGCCATAATAAGTGTGTGAGGTTTTTTTCTCAAGATGATGATGATGATGATGATGATGATGATGATGATGATGATGATGATGGTTGGCATTCAGGGTCATAAGCGAGTCCTGATGGATTTTATTTATCTTTCTATTTTAAAAGTTTAACAGAAATTGAGATCCCTTGCTTTGTTAGTGTGTTGGTTAATTTTCTTTTTCAATGTAACAAAAGTTAGGGTCATCTGACAAGAGAGAACCTCAGTTGAGAAAATGGCTCCCTCAGATTGGCCAGTTATAGAAGGAAAGTAGAGTAGGTAGTATAGGCATTTTGACAGCATAAAGTCCTTTACACATTAGCATTGAATGCTTTAACATAAATATTATTTCCTTGTAGCTTCTTTCATTAATATTTTGTAGTCTTTAGGGTCTAAATCTCAGTTCTTTATTTTATTTTGGTTTTCTTTTTTTTCCCCCTTATTCTTTCTTTGTTGTTGTTTGTTTGCTTGCTTGCTTGCTTGTTTTTTGAGACAGGGTTTCTCTATATAACAGAACTCTGGCTGGCTGTCCTGGACTTGTTTTGTAGACCAGGTTGGCCTTGAACTCACAGAGATCCACCTGCCTCTGCCTCCTGAGTGCTGGATTAAAGGCTTGCTCCACCAAAACCTAGCATAAAGCACATTTTCTTACTTATATTTTGTCTTTAAATATTTTATTCTTGCATCAACACAAATTAGATTGACTTACTTTCCTTTTCCTGCATTTCATTGTTAGTATGTAGAAAGAGCACTCATTTGGCGTGTTGAATTTTATTTATTTGATTTTTTGAGACAAGGTCTCATTGTGTAGCCCAGGCTAGCCAAAAACTCACTGTGAATCTCAGGTTGGCCACAAACTTGTGGCCATTTTTCTGTTTCATCCTCCCAAGTGCCAAGCTTACAGGCATGCACCTCCATGCTTAGACGTATGTTAAAGTTTCAAACTCTTGTTAACTTTACAAATGTCCTTTTTCTATAATTTCTCTGTATGTTTGTGTAAATAGTAGTGAGAATTTTCTACACTCAAGATCTCATGTTATCTGCAAACAAGTGATTTTATTTGCTTCTTTCAAATTTTCTTTTTCATGCCTGGTAATCTAATATAGGAGGATGTCTACTACTGCATTGACTAGGAGTGATAGGAACAAACAGCCTTGCTTTACAAGAAAAGTGTTCACTGTTTTCAGCATTGACAGTATTTTAGCCATGAGCTTACAAGAATTTTATTTTGTCGAAGTAATTTCCTTCTATTCCTAATTTGTTGAGAGATTGACTCATGAAAGTTTATTAACTATTACCCAATTTTACAGGTATTAATATCATAATGTAATTTTTATACCTCATTCTATTAATGTGCATCATATTTATTGATTTGTACATTGTGAATCATCGTATCTTTGGGATAAATCCCATTTGGTCATGGTGTATCATTCTTTTAATGTGCTATTGGTGATTTTGTTGCTGAGAATTTTTATCTATATTAACTGGGGATCTTGCATGTGTTTTGTTGTTATTTATTTTATAGTATCATAGATTGGTTAGCATCAGTAATTTTGATGTCATGACTTGGGTTTGTAATTGTTCCTTCCTCTTGAGTTTTAGGGCAGAGTTTCAGAAGGATTCACATTAATTCTTCTTTAAAAGTGTTGTAGGATTTATCAGTAGATCCATTTGATTCTAGGATTTTTTTGTGCTTTAGGTTTGTGATTCTTTCTAAATATTAATTTTTTCCTTCCTTGAGGGCCTAAAGAGATTGCTCAGTGGTTACGGGCACTTGTTGCTCCTCCAGAGGATGTTCCTTTGGTTCCCAGCACCCATTTGGCAGCTAACAAGTTTTTACAACTCCCATTCCAGAGGATCTATTGCCTTTTTCTGGCCTCTATGGTGAATAGATACACATGCAAGCAAAAAATACCCATGCACATAACGAAGAAATAATTCTTAAACATAATTTATTCTTTGACCCATTTGTTCACGAGTGTGCTCAATTTCCACATTTGTACAATTTCAAGTTATGATTCTGCTCTTCATTTCAAATTTTTAACACATTTTGCTTGAAAACATAACTAGTGTGATATTAATCTTCTTTAATTAATACTCATTTTATGACCTGGAATGTTGTCTATCCTGGGGAATGTTCTAATGAGTACTTGAGAAGAATGTGTAATCTGATGATTTGAGTGGAATACCTGTAAGTCTGTTAAGTCTATTTAGTCTGTAGTGTTCAAGTCTAGTATTTCCATCTCAAGCATCTATGTGAACATTTTATCTTTTACTGAGAGTGGGTTGTTGAAGCCTCATGCTACTGCAGCATTGCTATTTGTTTCTCCATTTGTGGCCTACTTTATGCATGTATGCCTATTATTACTAAATCATCCCAGATAATTGACCCTCCCCCTTATGTCTTCTGACAGTTTTGGGCCTAAAGTCTGTTTTGTTTGATGTAATTATAGTCATTTCTGGATACTCTTTTCTGTCTCATCATTTTCAACTTACATATTTTCTTAAACATACAGCAAGTCTTTTCTAGATGGCATATGTGGGTAACCATCTCCATATGTGGGGTTGACACCCACAGATTCAACCAAGCAAGTCTTGAAAATATTCACAACAAAGATTCATCTATAATGAATATATTTTGGCTTCATTTTTGTCATTATTGTTAATCATTATCATTTAACAAATTCTGTTTGCATAACATTTATATCATATTGTGTTTTATAAGTAATCTAGAGATGATTTATAGTGAAGATGTGCATAGTTAATTGTTAATACTGTTTTTCTATAACATTCACAAGCAACTGCAGGTTATGGTATATATGTATGTATATGTGGAAGAGGGGAATATCCTAGAGTAAAGCCTCTGTAGACACCAAGAGATTACTATGGGTAAATCTTTTTTTTTTATAATTTTTTTTATTAATTTATTCTTGTTACATCTCAATGGTTATCCCATCCCTTGTATCCTCCCATTCCTCCCCCCCATTTTCCCATTATTCCCCTCCCCTATGACTGCTCCTGAGGGGGATTACCTCCCCCTGTATATTCTCATAGGGTATCAAGTCTCTTCTTGGCTACTTGCTGTCCTTCCTCTGAGTGCCACCAGGTCTCCCCCTCCAGGGGACATGGTCAAATGTGAGGCACCAGAGTACGTGAGAAAGTCATATCACACTCTCCACTCAACTGTGGAGAATATTCTGACCATTGGCTAGATCTGGGAAGGGTTTAAAGTTTACCTCCTGTATTGTCCTAAATCTTGCTTTCTTATCCTTGTATGTTTTTTCAAGACAAGGTTTCAGTGTGTAGCCACAGCTGTCCTAGACTCGCTTTGTAGACCAGGCTGGCTTCGAACTCACAGAAATCCGCTAGCCTCTGCCTCTCTGAGTGCTGGGATCACAGGTGTGAACTACTGCACCCAGCTACTTGATATATATTTTAAAGTTTGGTGATTGAGACTGGAGAGGTGGCTCAGAGGTTAAGAGTACTGGCTATTTTTCTAGAGGTCCTTAGTTCAATTCCCAGCAACCACATGGTGGCTCACAGCCATCTATAGTGTGATGAGATGGCCTCTTCTGGCCTGCAGGTGTATATGCAGATAGAACACTCATATACATAAAATAAATACATAAAGAAAGTTTGGTGATTTACATGTATTTTTTAATGTTTCTCTAAGTGTTTATACTAGAATTCAAAGTCACTTGCCTAATATTTTCGTAATATTACATATCTCTCTATTGTACATTGTCTCTTTCTGTTTGAATATTTATTTTTATCAGTGAGTTCCATGCACTTGTGTATTTCTGCTTGTTTTCCTTGTGTAGCACCCACTCCTTAACATTTTAGGCAGATCTTTTAATAATAGCATCCCAATCATATCTATACTCTCTCCCTACTTCTCTTCCTCCCTCCCTTCATCCATTCCTGTCCCTTCCTCTCCTTTAGTGCCCTTATTTTGCCAGGTCCAATATTCTAAAGTGGCAGGTTTCTTTTCTCATTCCATACTATGAATCCTTATGTCACATTCCTTTGTGACCAGTAAAGTCTTTCCTGT
Source organism: Acomys russatus (assembly GCF_903995435.1). NCBI lineage: Eukaryota > Metazoa > Chordata > Mammalia > Rodentia > Muridae > Acomys > Acomys russatus. The sequence continues at coordinate 19,853,347 of NC_067169.1, read as the reverse complement.
GAAATCAGCTGATAATCTAATGGAAGCTGCCATATGTAAGACACATTGTTTTTCTTTCATTGATTTCTAAATTATCTCTTTATCTTCTTGAGACAATCATTAAACTATCTTGCTGAGGATTTCTTCACATCTATCCTATCTGTTGCTCATTGTCTCTAGATGTGAATTTCTTTTTCTTCATTTGGGTAGTTGTAGATCGTTACTTTTTTAATACATTTTTTGGGAAAACTTTCCCTCTTCTCCTCCTAGAACTCCTGTTTGCATATATTGGTCTCATTCATGGTGTCCCACGAGTGCCTTAATCTCTCCTTGCTCTTTCTTTTTTTCCTTTGCTTCCATGATGGGTTAAGATAGGATAATTACCTTGGACTTTAATCATTATTTTTCTGATTGATTTAGTCTGTTGTTGAACTTTCCTAGTGTAGCTTTCAGTTTAGTTACCATTCTTCAGCCAACATTTTTTTGCTTTGTTTTTCCTATTTTGTTGTTGAACATTTTAATGTGTACATGTATTCTTCTCTTCTGTATCTTGATGCTACTATTTTGGTGCTGTCAGATGAGTTATGTATCCCTACTTCATTTGGCTTATTTCGGATGGTTTTGTTTCTTTGTTTGGGACTTATGTTCCTTGAAATTTTGTGTTACTCTCTGTGCACCAGACAGTTAACTCTTGTAATACAGTCCTTATGCATCGATTTGCTCGACTTTAGATGCTGATGGTTTTCAAACTGTCAAATTTGTATGAATCTAACCTGTATTCATTGCTATTAGTGGCCCCAAGGATTCATACATATACCAAGTCCAGTTAGCAGCCTGGCATAATGAGACAGAGGCCGGCCTCTAGCCCAACCTCTGGAAAAACTGCATCAATAGACACTCTTCACCTCTTTCTCAGCCCAAAGAAAAACTAGGGTTTTTGTTGTGTTTTGTTTGTCCTGTTTGCTCTGTGCTGAGCCTGTTGGGTGCACTATGGCAACTGCCAGCATAAATTGTCGTGTGGGATCCCAGTGAACCTGGTAGTTAGGAGTATGCCAGGGTCCCTTAGTTCTTCAGGACAGATGAGACTAGGGCTAAAGGATATTATCACTGAACTACAAGAGGCACTAGAAGAGTCCAACAGAAGACTTCACATGCCCTCCCTCCAACCCGCCCCAAGAACTTGGGGCATTGGTCACGCTCTTTCCTTCAGGGAGAAGCTAAGATCTAGGGTTTGTCATCTGTTGCCTCCTATGCTTCCTTAGGAGAGAGCCTGAGATGACTATTGCTCTCATTCGCTGCCTCAGATCTCACTGGTCACAAGGTGGCTAGCGTATATGCCCGTTCCCACCAATACTCTAATATATAAAGCGAAGGCTGTGCTTTCAGACAGCTCCTGGCAAAGCTGGAGTGTTAGATCCATGCTCCAACGGTCTTTTCTTGGGGAGAAGTCATAAGCAGGAGACTTTCCTATCAATCATGATGTAGTGCGATTGGTAATGACTATGAGAGACTGCTTCAAATTTCTCGATCAGCTTTGAAGTGATCATTCTCACGCGCCTGTGGTCCAGGAGTGGCTCAATCATTTCTGGATTTCTTTTACGTTTGTTTGGCATGTGGCATGTGTGCGTTTGCACACACATGTGTGCGGGTGCTCCTACCACAGGTGTGGCAGTCAGGAGGACTTAGGGAGGCAGTTCATTCCTGTCAAGCAGATGTCTCGGAATAAGCTCAGGTGATCAGGCTTGGTGGCAAGAGCCCTGGCCACTGGCCCCCTTGCTATTCCCGTCTGGATTTCCTATGAAGGAATTTGTTTGTATTTTGCGGTTGAATTGTGGTGGCCATTGGGATGAGAAAGTTAAGAGCTTATTCTGTTGTCTTGTTCATATCATTTTATATAGTGATCTCTAGTAAGTAAATTTTACAAGTATTTTCAATTTTACTAGCATATTCAGCATTAGTGTAGAAGTATTATTGAGGAGAGAATGTACTTTTGTATTGTATGCCTTTATTGAGGAATAAGTACTATACAATAAGAATACTTGCAAATGCATATATAATTTGATCAATTTTAGCTCTCTCTGTGAAACTATTATCTTAATTCAGATATCTATGGTACTCCAAATTTCCTTGTACTCTTATGTAATCTAGTGTTTTTTAAATGTATTTTTTCCTTTCTAACAGTGGCATAAAACTCAGAGCCTTGAGCATGCTAGTGTACAACTGAACAGTTTTGTACCCCTGTATTTGAATCTAGAAGTTATATAGTTTCAGTTCTTAAGCTTAAGTTAGGTAGTGTAATTCTTTTTTTTTTTTTTTTTTTTTGGTCATGGTGCCTTTTCTTTATTTTTTTTCAGATTTTTTAAATTAAAAAATAAAATTCATTCATATTACATCTCAATTGCTATCCCATCCCATGCATCCTCCCATTCCTCCCTCCCTCCTGCTTTCACCCCATTCCCCTTCCCTATGACTGTGACTGATGGGGATCTCCTCCCCTTGAATATGATGCTAGGGTATCAAGTCTCTTCTTGGTAGTCTGCTATCCTTCCTCCGAGTGCCACCAGGCCTCCCCATCAAGGGGACATGGCCAAATATGGGGCACCAGAGTTCATGTGAAAGTCAGTGGGGGGTGTAATTCTTGTATGTTGTAGAGGAAATGACTGAGGGTTTTGTTTAGTTTCATTCTTTAAGTGCTAGGGATTGAACACAGGACCTCGCACATGCTAGGGGAGTACCATACCACTGACCTACATCCCTAGCTCCTAGATTTTTGAGACAGGGTCTCACTATTTTACCCACACTGGTCTCTAACTCAGTCTTCCTGTTTGTGTCTCCTCAGTACTGAAATTACAGTTGTGTGTCATTGTGTCCAGTTGTTTGTTTCTGCCCCCTCCCTTCTAGAAGTTCTAATCGTATTTGTTAAAGTGATGAACTTGTTTGTATTCATTTCCATTGGTCCTATTCTCAAATGAGGTTTTACTTTGGAAATGTTACATATTAGTAAGTTACATATTTATCTTTAGATTGATACATACTATTTTGAAATCAAGTAGTCCTTCAATGTTCCTTTTAAAGGTCTTTTGTTTACTCTTAGTTGTTTGATTTTCCATATAAGCTTTAGACTCAGCCTTTTAATGTTTATTTTAAAAGACTGTTGGTATTATGATTACGGCTGTGTTATATCAATAGATCAAGTTGTAAGAGAATTAATATTTTAATGATGCTGGCTCTTCTAGTCTAAGAATAAGAAAGCTTTATATGTATTTATATCCTATCTTGTTAATCATAGCCGTGCTTTGTATTTATTAAATTTCTCCTTATATATTTTCATATTTGACGCTAATGTATGACTTAGATTTAAATTTTTACTTACTTTTTATTTCCACTGTGTAGAAATATAGTCAAATTATTCTTACTTATTTCACTTATTTGTTCTATTAACATTTTCATAGATTCCTTGGATTATTTTTTAATCTAAATTGTGCATATCATATATGAACAGTGATAAATTTACTTTCTTTCTAATCTATATCTCGACCTGATTTGACCATCAGTGTATGATTGTATGGCATGTAGCTTCTCATGTTATTTCATTTTCTAGGAACACTTAGCATGATACTTAAGTATACAATATTTTATTGTTATCTGCAAGTACAATGTGGTAGGACAAATTTCTAGAAAATATTCTTCTTGTATAACTGAATTTTTATGTCAGGTGCTTAGCAACTTCCTAACCCCTATAACCACCTTTCCATTCTTTATTTCTATAAGATCAACTTTCTCAGTCTCTCATTGGAGTTTGTCCTTCTATAAATGATTTACTAATGTCTTTAAGGTTTGTCCATATTGACACATGTTACAGGATTCCTTTTAAAAACAACTTTTTAATTAAAAAACTTACATGTATGGGTGTTTTGCCTGAATATTTGTCTGTGCATTTACTTGCATGCCTAGTACCTGTAGAGGCCAGAAGAGACTGTTGGATCTCTTGGAACTGGAGTTACAAATGCTTGTGAGTCACCACATGCATGCTGGAAATTGAACCCAGATCCTTTGGAAGAACAAATGTTCTTGATTGCTTAACCATCCTTCTATCCCCTTGTTCTTTTTCTTTTTATTCACGTATTTATGTGGGAGAGGGTATGTGCCACAGCATGTGTGGAGTTCTGAGGACAATCTGCAGGAGTTGGTTCCCTCCTTCTGCTATGTGGGTCCTGTGGATTGAGTTTAAGTAGCCTGGCTTCTCAGCAAGAACCTGTACCCACTGAGCCATCTTTCTTAGCAGATAAGTACTATTTCATTTAGTGTATATGTGTGTATACTAGGTATGGACACTTGTTTATACTATATAACTTGTCTTTTTGTTTGTTTGTTTGTTTTTGGTTTTTTTTTTTTGAGACAGGGTCTCTCTGTGTAGCCTTGGCTGTCCTGGACTCACTCTGTAGACCAGGCTGGCCTTGAACTCAAAGTGATCTGCCTGCCTCCCTAGTGTCGGGATTACAGGCATGTGCTACCATGCCTAGCTTATATAACTTGTCTTAGACACTACATTTCTCATCAGTAGTATGAGGACCGTGGGAGTACAAACCCCATATAGTTATTGTGATGATTAAATGAGATAGTGTGTACATTGCACCTAGAAAAGTATTTGGCAGAATATATATCCCCAACTCTTTATTTTTTGAGACTTGGTATTTAAAAAAAAAACAGTCAGCACTATATGCTCTTAATGTTTATATTCATTTATGTTTCTGTCATCAAATAATTATATATATTTTAAAAATGAAAATTATAGTATATAGTTAGGCTTTTCTATATCTTGGATTTGATATATTTTGCTTACTAATTCAATAAAATTGATATTTATTGGAATTACTATAAATTTATCATGATAAGCATTTTCTTTGAGCTTTTTCAGCTTGTTGCTCTCATGCCTGGGATATAGTAATCAGAACTGCACATGGTATTTAAAGTCAGAGCAAATGATGAAAGCCAGGGAGAAAGGGAAGAGTGTACATTTCCTTGGTTTTTAAATTTTCTGACTTCACTAGAACAATAATTGTTTGGTTTCAAATAGCATTTTGGGCTTTTTTCTTTTCTTTTCTTTCAGGAAACAGTATAGGATGACGTCCAACTCTTTCCGGTTTAGAACTGATAGCTTGGAGCCCATAAAGAGCCTGTTCCCATCCAAAAATAGACCACTATTACCTCATATTTGTGTCATAGAACCATTGATCCGGTAGCTAGAATATCTAGGAGGGCTCTTGCTTGGTCTCTCAACATATAGCTGTAAGGATCTAGGGTTATAGAAGAGTCCAGATTAGTCAGTATTCTTATTAAGAGGAACAGAGATGTTTTTCATAGGTGTGGAATCCAGGGAGTCCAAGATCCATGGCCTAGCTACATCTGTATTAGAATGGCGCTGGAGAGGTTTTTTATTTTTCCTTTTGTTACTACAACACATAACCTGAGAATAACAACTGAAGAAGAAGAAACATTGTTGCTTTCCAGAGTTCTGAGCCTGTTTTTAGGCAGTATGACATAAGAAACAGTAACAGCAACAACAACAACAGAAAAAAACAAAAAAGAACAAACCAAAACAACAGCAGCCTCCTCAGTTTACTTTATGAGGACAGAGGAGGATGAAAGGGAGGGGTGTAGGGAGGGACACACAGTGGGACAGGAATCCTGGCCACTAGTTAGCTACCTTCTTGAGCTAGATCCCATCTCCTAAATTTTTTAGAACCCCCCCTAAATAACACCAGCACCACCTATAAGGTAAATCCTTAAACAGTGAGCTTGTGGGGGAGCATTTCAGATTCAAAGCATGACAAAAAATGTGAAAAAGGGAAACTCTGACCTCCTCTTTATAAAACCACTAATCTCACCATAGGGAACCCCTGGGGTCATGACCTCTTCTAACTAAATTACCTCCCAAAAGCTTCACCTTCAAGTACTATCAACATATTAATTTGGGGACTAAATCTCCAACATATGACTTGGAGGAAGAAGGCATTCAAACCAAGTATAGAACAAAAATAATCTAGTTTTGGCATTCAAAAATGAAAATAAGCAGCTTATACCACCAGATCATACTTTGTTGTACTTGTCATTATTTTATTATAACTTGGAAGATGCGCATTGGGAGGAATTTTGCAGCTTCATTTGGTAATAAGGTTAAATATTGGATGCCACCGTAGAAGAGGAAGAAATTTACCTGCTAATCTCAAATTAGCTTGGAAGATGGGGGGGGGGTCTGGGGATAATGGAGAGGCATGTGCTCATGATGTGTGATTTCCATTTGAGAATTTGTAGAGGAGGACAAAAAACATCCTAGTGGTATTCCTATTAAATTATCCCAGTGTTCCTGTACATAGGGGTCCTGAGTGTCTGCTAACTTATTTTCTCCCAAGCTACATGTGCATTTGGTAACCTTTGTCGGGCACTTGTCACAGGTGAGAAGTATATTTCTGAGCTTCCTTTTTGCTTTGGTTGGGCGGCTGACTGACATGGAATTGATATGCAAAGGATGCCCTTTCCGGGAATGTGTCAAGGAATCTAATAATACATCACCTGGTCAAGTTTCAGTGCACACAAAACAGTGTGAATCCTTATCCGAACCAACCTCACACACTGTGACTCCCATGAAGGGCAGAAACTTTGCCTTAACTGGTGGTGATTAGCAATGGTGCCTGGGTGACTGTTGGAACAGGAAGGAAGAACCAAAGATAACAACATCCAGTGGTGGAGGGTTGGAGGCACATTGTATGAAACTCTCTTCCTCCTTCCTGTGAGCTCCAGACTCCCTGATCCCATCACAGAAATATCGGTGCCTATTTCCTGGCTAGGGGCAGTCTAGATAGCTGGGGATCCAAAGTTTCTATTAACCCTCTCTGGCCTGGAGTGCTTAAGGAGAAAATCCCAGATGTTCAGTTAACTACGACCACTACTTTGCTCTCCACAATCTGTTCACTTTATGTTTAGATCATTGACTACAGTATCAATGATAATATTTTGATTGTCTGTACTAGTGTGTTTATGAGCTCTTGAAAGCTAAATCTTGAGTTCCAAAATCTAAGCACTCCAAATAATTGAAAATAATTAGCTTTCACCTGGTCTGTATTGTCTATAAACCATCAACTATCTTTCCTCTGTTGCCAGTAAAATCCATTGCTCTGAAATGTTAACATAGACTCTGAAGTCCTACATATTTGAATTCCAGTGTACTGTATTTTGCCTTCTGTGAAAATAAGGGTGGGCTAGGTGGGTAACTACGTGATAAAGCAATTGCTTAGAATGTGTGATACCCTCGCTTCCAGCCTCAGCACTGGTAAATGGACACACAGACAGACAGATAGATAGACAAATAAGGGTATTATCCTGAATGTGGTGGCTTGCATCTGCAACCTCAGCATTTGAAAGGCTGACACAGGACGACTACTGAGAGTTGGAGGCTGTGCTGGGATATATCGTGAATTCTAAGCCAGCCCAGGAAATAGTGTGGGACAATCTTAAAACACTCACCCCCTGGAAAAACAAAAAGACTACTCTAAATCTTTCTGAGGGGTTATGAGAGTTCAGTGAGATTACTGTATGCTTCCTTTCAGCACACAGTGTATCATAAACACAGTTCTGACATGATTATTATTGATGGCCTAAATTTTGAAATATGATTGCCAGATTTGTTGAAAGAACGTCCTATCTCTTCATATATTTACCTTACAATAGCTTCTTGAGGTGGCTTATAATTAATACCTCCACTTCACAGATGAAAAAGATTGAGGTACATGCTGATTAAGGTACATGCCTAAGGTACAGCTGCAAAGTATTAGAAAGGGATGTTTGATTTCGGCTGGAAGCTTCCAGGTTCCATAGTCCTAATGACTGTTGAAATTGAATCAGTTTTATCACATTTTATTTATTTTTTATGATTTGACTCTTCGGCTGAGATAGAAGAACATATTTTATATGTTACATTTAGCCACAAAGAGCTCATGCTATTGCATGACACAGGTACAAGGAAAAGGCCCAGCTGGGACTAGTTTGGATACAAGCAAGGTATAGTTCTTAGAGATTTTCTTGGTGATTGGTTAGTGACAGGAGTTCTACATTCACTGAGAGACAAATTCGAAACAGTAACCTGAACTTCCACAATGTTCTTGGTGTCCCCAGTCACAGATAATCTCTAGTGCTGTCCTTTTCGCTCCAATGGATGCAGAAGAACCCTCTGTGGGAGTCTGAGCGATGCATTAATATGATCAGGAAGGTGGTTCTTGATGCCTGGAGGAAGATGAGGATAGGTAGCAAAAAACAAGGAGATCTGGTTCAGAGACTGTTAGGCAAGTCCAGGCAATCTCTGAGAGCATAAAGGCCTGGGCCGTGGCTATGACAGTGGAAATGGGAAGGATTTCTTCAAGAGTTCTGAGGTGAAGGGCACCCTAATGGTTGGCGTCGCTTTGCATCATCCTTTCGTTTAATCAGCACAACAACTGTAGGAGATTGCTGGTTACTTGCACCCCTGTTTTACAAATGAGATTATGTAACAGAAACTTAAACTGTGGCTGAGAAAAGCCCGACTGCAATCGACAAGGCATGACATAAGAGGTTCGAACTGTTCATTTTGATTCTTAGAAGTTTTTTTCACATTAACGTAGTAGATTGTTTTACATATAAAAGTAACTTATATTTGAGATTATACTACACAGTCGTATTATCTTCACCCTACCCTCCAGCTCTACTGCTTAGTTAATTATGGCCCTTTGCCCTTGGCATTAGACCTGGTTTTAAAACTTAATTTTAAATTACTTTTTAATAGCCTATGATGTAGATGACTCATACTCCAGTTCCATGAAATCAGTTATTTATATTTCCTCACTTTTTTGTATTGGTATCAAATTAAAGATGTGAAGAACATCTTTAAATATGTATCTTATCTGAATGTTGGATAATTTACCTGAAGCCTTAGCAACTCTTTATAAAGTCTTCTTACTCATTTACAACTGGCTGATTTAATGCTCCAGTAAAGGATCAGGTCATTGAAGGGCTTAAGGAGGGCACCCAAGCATCTCTTGCAGGATTAGCAAGTGAACTCTTGCTGGGCCTCCTAGTTCAGGAAATCAGCTCTTGAATCATTCAGCTGCCTTGGGGTGTCTTCAGTTTCCTTACTCTGATTCCTCAGTCAAAGATATAATTTTTCATTGAGCTCTCTCAACCAGGGTAGAGGTGAAATGGAAGATACAAAGGAAAAAGAAAAGAAAATGAAGAGCCCAGATACTGAATCTGAGAGGTTTATTGTTTTTGGGGGGGGGGGAGGAAGAGACCAGAAACGTGGAAAAATTAAGAGATCGAATCAAAGCACTGTTTCCGCAGCTTGAAAGTCTCAGGGAAAAGGTGGATATATAGCTGCTATAATGGAAGATTTTATTATCTCTTTTTTGTTAATCAATATTTTCTATGGTTCTATGAACTATTCTTTCATTAATTTCTCATGGGACCTTGGGATTCACATTTAACCTGTTAGTTGAAGATAATAATATAGATAATATGGAAACATTCGGATTTGAACAACTAACCCCAGCCACTAAATGCTTAGTGCTATACTTACTTATGTTCAGTAAGTACTACATAGTAGTACTGTTATGACTATCATTATATATTTAAATAAAGGTTAGGTTATGCATATACAATTGGATATAGCCAAATATATAATGTTAATGTGCTATTATAAATATAAATTATAATAATATGACCATATACCATTAACTACATTTATAGAAATATATAATGTAGAGTGATATTTACATATCTATAGTTACATAAGATCTATGTAACAGTATGTATTGTACATATTTAGTTATATGTTCACATCCATTATATATAACTGTTTTAACTTTTTATTTACATACCTAAGAGTGATACATATGTAAAATATGTTAAATACATAGAGGAAAGAGATACTATAAAATAGGTAGAAACATAATAAAGTCTAAAACTTCTGTCTGTCTAGCTGTGCCATTGGAAAGCTTTTCTCTGGCACTAATATACGTTGCTCCCCTCCGCCTTCCACAGCCAGTGTTCAGGGCCTGGTTCCTACTCTACTCATACAAGCTTTGAAGCCACAGGTACCTGGGCCCAAGGGCAGAGAGTTCTGCTTCCTACACGGGCACATCCTTTGTCTCATTCTCCTTTCTCATCAAATGGCTGGTACACGTAGGTTTCAGCATTATTGGAAGGACAATCCGGGGAAATAAGTCAGTCTATTTCCATTTGGTCATTATTGGGAGGAAAATGTTCCTTCCCAGTTCTTTTCTGACTGGCATTTCTGCCCTCCCCTTTCTCCTGCCACACCCTTCAGTATTTCTTCTACCTGCACAAGGGGTCAGGGTTCTCACACGTTTTACTTTGATGAGACCTGGTTCCTAACAATCCCTCCTTTGCTTTGTTATCTGAGCCAGCTGTTGGTCTCTCAACAGAAGTAAGCAAAAACATTCAGACTGGTACTCTCCAGATACTCTATTCTTTCTACCTTCCTTTCACCTTGACTCCCGGCCATGGCATTTCTTTCCATTTACTACCCTCTAGACTGCACCTCTTGGGTAAACTGGGGTAGATCTTGGCTACTTCTTGTGACAATATTTCTCTGAGTTTTGGAATTCTTGTTCCAGCACTGTTCTTGGTCAGACTATCTACTGGTTGCCACTCCTTGCTACACCTGCTTAAAAACAAACAAACAAACAACAATACCAACAACTCCCAATTATTCTTCTCTGTTGACTAACAGCTTTTTTGTGTACTTCTGGGATGGAACCTAGGGCTTCATATGAAGCACACTAGGCAAGGACTCTATTGCTGAGCTACATGCCTAGAACTTTAGCTCAGGGAGCCCCATGGAAGAGGAGGCAGAAAGTATAAGAGCCAGAATGCACAGAGACTGGAGCAGCAGGCACAGCTCTGTACCAGGTCTTCTGAGTATATATCATGGCTTCCAGTTTAGTGCTTTTTATGGGATTCCTGAAGACTGCAAATGAGTATTGTGCCTTCTCTTGGGTTCTTTTCCTTCTGGTTGTTTGTCTTGTCTAAATTCAATGTGGTAGTTTTGCTATTTTAAAATGAATGAATGAATGAATGAATGAATGAATAGAAACCTAGCCACTAAGGTAAAGGTTAACGACTAAACTGATACTTATACCTGTTTGGAGAAGGAAAATCAGTTTTTTTCCCATAGAGTGACACTGGGCCTATCAACCACTCCAGGGCAGGCCCCATGTTCAAGAATAGTTGAGTAATATACAATGGATTCCATGGTGTGCATGTTTTTATTTGGTTGCAGTTTGGATTTTTGTTTGTTTTCTCTTTGAGGGTTGTTTTATTTCATTTTCTTGGTTTTGGGGAAACATGTTGGATTTATTGTTAGATTGTTGTATTTATCTTTTGAGAAAGAACGTAAAGTTTGGTGGGTATGGAGTGGGAGAGAATCTAGAAGGACTTAGAGGAGAAGAATATGATCAAATTATACAGACAGAAATCTGCCTAAAATAGGACAAGCTTGGATGCAGGCAGAGTCGGCGGCCAAACTCTGCCAAGACAGGGTAAGCAAGTCCTTAACAGTTCCTGCCTCACAAATATGTCTGTCAGATATAGTGGGCCAGAAGGCTGAAAATGATGCTCTGATGTTATAGAGAATTTTGGGTGGTTATTCAGGTAACAAACTGTCTCTGCCATCTTCTCATTTGAAAAGCTACTAACCTGTACTCCCTGTATACTCAGGTAATCAAATTTATTCCTGCTCAAGTCTCTGAGGGAGTTGAAGACCAGGTATCCTAGTTTTACAATGATGCTTAGTTGTTTGTGGGTGAAGATGTTTTTAGGTATAGATAGATGTTTTAAGTTGATAATGACAATATGTGATGGAGATTGATTTACATTCAGAATTTTATTTTTATTTTATTTTTAAAGAAGATTTATTTATTAAGTATACAGTGTTTTTGCCTGAATGTATGTCTGCATGCTGGAAGAGGGCACCAGATCTCACTACAGATGGTTATGAGCCACCATGTGGTTGCTGGGAATTGAACTCAGGACCTTCGGATGAGCAGCCAGTGCTCTTAATCTCTGAGCCATCTCTCCAGGCTCTTCAGAGTTTTAGATGCACCAAAATAGGAAAGATGTTTTCTTCAAGGATGTCAAATACAAGTAGCTAAAACACTAAGAATGTAACATTTATATAATTCTTGATTGTGTCATGGTTCTTCTTGCTATAGGTAGTTTATTATATATATGTGTAATAATATAAATATATATGTAAAAGTTTAAAGAAAAAGAAAATTGTTTTAAATAAGAAAAAAATAAAATCTTACACAATTCAAAAACCCTCTTTCAAATTTTTTTTGGAAATCTTTTTGGCTACTTAGTAGGCCTGGAAAGTGGACAGAAATATGAAAGAAACTGGACAAGGCAAATGTTTGAGTTTTTCTGGAGCGACATTAACATATGTCTATTCTACCCTGGTATAGCTTAGTGAGTAGGTGAGTGGGTTTCTCAGGGTTACTTCCAGGAGCAAGGAGGATTCGAAGGCAGATGCAGCATGAGAAAGCCCACACAAGCATGGGTGTCAAGTCAAGAACACTGTAACCTGTGTGCTTCACAGCTTGGCCTCTGGGGCAGTCTCCTCTCCTCTACAATTATTACTGCTTATATAACACTGGCAAGGGGCCTTATATGAATCTTCTAAGATTTTTGAACTTCCTGAGACTTCTAAATGTTATTTCCTGAATCTTAAGGAAGCCTCCCTTCAGGAAAGAATGTTTCAAGTAGGAAATACCTACATAACAGTCATTGACCTTGTGGGGAGGTACTTCAAAACTTTGGCCTACATGGCCTCTGATCCTTTTGTTCTTCAGCATTTCTAGTCTTAAGTCCTAAGATGGTCTTCTCTGAGATTCAGGCGAAGTGCATCATCTTTTGGACATGCCAACCAGAACATCGTTAGTTGACAGCATTCTGAGACTGTTAGAAAGTTGAAATGTTTGCTTCGGGGTGAAGTTTGTACTTAGTGTCAGGGAACCAGACCTCTAGCACCATATATCCTCACCAAGAATGCAGTCACTGTAAGTTCTCAGACTGGGAATTCAGGGAGACAACTGGTCTGCATTTGGACACTGTGCACCTTGAAGGCTTTCCTCATCCAAAAGACATTCTTTTGTAAACTGTACTTTCTTGCCTGTATTTAATCTCAAAAGAGGGATAATGTTGCTTTGGAATAGGTTATTTTCTTCAAGCTTAGCTTTGATGATGTCTCTTTTATGCTCACTGCTTTTCCTTGGATCATCCTTCAAGCTCATTAGCTATGATCTTTTTAATTGTTTTTATTTTTTGCTCATTGTGACCTGGCTATTGCTTTAGCTAAAGTGTAACCATTTATATTTTAAGTGATTGGAAGTGTCTTTCACGAAGCATGTGAAGAGCACAGGCCTTGATATGATTCAGACCCGAGTTTAAACTTTGCTTTGTCACACTGAAGCAGTAGGGCCCACAGTTCTCTGAACTGCTACCTGGAAAATTGGTACCTCCTTGATAGGTGTACTTTGAATCTCAATATATTAAGACAATGTATATCGTTTGTTAGACATGTACTGAGTTATCACTATTTTGATATACTTTAGTTACTAAGATTATCATATAAGGCAACAAGTATGAATTGAAGTACCATTGACCAACCACTGAACTGCAAGAATTCATCTGTGTATAGAACCCTATACAGCAATTTATTAAGTTTGCGATCTGTGTTAAGGAAAGGCAAAAGTATTTAGGTACGTACTCGAGTAAGATGAGTATCAACTTCCTTGTGGTAAATAGAGGATATGCAAAGAATTCTGGAGAATTCGAATTTGTCTGTTAGATTTGTCCTAGTTTGTTTTCATATTAGTCCTTACCTTTAATGGATTTATACTTTGTGAAAACTTGTATATGAAGCACTGAGCCTGGTATATGTCACAGCCAGTAAGGGTGTGATAGAATGTTAGCTGCTGCTTTTGTTTTTTTTTTTTTTTTGTAGCAGGAGTACTAACAGTAGAGTAACCGTGGCACTGTAAGATATGGAACAGTACCTAACATAGAATTACACACACATTGGGCTGGAGAGATGGCTCAGCCATTAAAGGCTAGGCTCACAACCAAAAATACAAGAATTACACACACACACATACACACACACACACTCACACTCACCATAGAACTACACATACACACAATGTGCACACACACACAGTGCTTATTAAGTACAGGAAGGAAGGATTTGGCCATGTATTTCCTATCACCTTGTTTCTTACAGTGGACCTTTGGTCACCAGGCACTTTGTGCCCTAGAGTTTGGTCTTAGGTCAGCCTTACAGGAGAGCAGATCTGCTATGCTACACCGCTGGAGACTAGATTGCATAGAGTGGAGAGGCGGGCTGTCTTTAGTCACCTTCGTGCCTCTGCAGTTCCTTGCGCATGATGGGTACTTAGTGAAAGAATGGATAGTTAGGGAAGAAAGGATTTTAATCAAACTAGGAGAAATCTTACTGTAATAGAATAAAAATGTAAGTATCCTTAAAACCATAGCAAAAAGTGATTATTCAGTAAGTGGTTGGTTGTTCTTACTGTTGTCCCAGCACATCCCTTTATCTTTTCAAAATGAATATAGCTTCATTTTTAAAAAGTCATTAAAAACAGTAATGCTTCTTGTTTTGATGTTAACTTGAATAACACATTAAAGTTTAAAGAAAACTGGCCTCCTTTCTATTCCTTACATTAATATTTAGTAGTATCTATTTTACAGTTTACTCCTACACGCCTATACATATATTAATTACAAGATAATATTAGGTACATTGTCTTATAGTTCATGATTTTACACTTAACAGTGTGTTATAGAATCATTTTCTGTCTACATTTTATGTAATCATTTCAGTGAGTTCACAGTATCACATTTTATAAAGGCTATAATTGTCATTTAATTTGAATCTAATGTTTGGGTACTATAAACTGTAAAATTGCCATTTGTATACATACATATTCATATACTCACTGGATTATTTTACTAGGAGAAAGTGGAAGGCTTAATTTCTTCAGTCCCATGAAATGCATATATAGACAAAGACATATATGCAATTACTATTTTTTATAAAGGAGACACCTCTTTACTCCCTCTACCAACTTGCAAGACGAAGAACTCTTGTAAAGCTAAAGAGAGACAGTTGCCTTTTTCAAGTTTCATAACTGGTCTTATTATAAAATTGTTTTCCTTCAGCGTTTGTTACCACTGGTAGGT
This sequence comes from Acomys russatus, assembly GCF_903995435.1. Classification (NCBI taxonomy): domain Eukaryota; kingdom Metazoa; phylum Chordata; class Mammalia; order Rodentia; family Muridae; genus Acomys; species Acomys russatus. The sequence goes on along the minus strand of NC_067169.1, from coordinate 19,838,059 downwards.
GGTTTTCTGTCTTCTTTCCTAGATTACAAGTGGTTTGTGACCTTGGCCAAAATAAAGCCATGTGATTTCCAATGTTTATCAATAGATGGCTGAGCAGTGAGAAGCTGTTGCTTTTAAATAGGACTGCTTCCATACAAATATCCAAACCTGTTTTCAGACAACATCAAATTCTAGGAAACCTGAAGCACAACGTCTCCAGAGCTCCTTAGGCTTGAGCTCTGCTGCACTGTAAGTGGGCACTGCTAGAAGGTAGGGCCAGACCCGGTAAGTTAGGCCTGTAGGACTCACTACTTTTTTTCTGTGTGTAGTAGTGGGAACAGTGCGGCAGAACAAGACTTTTTTTCTGTGTTTTATTCTGAGATAGGGTCTCCTGTGTCCAGGTTAGCCTTAAACTCATTGTATAGCTGAGGACAATCTTGAATTCCTGATCCTAATCTTGCAGCTTCCACACCCTAAGCACTGCGTTTGCCGGCTCCCAGCACCATACTCAGCTAAGAAAGCCACACTAAGGAAACTTGAGGGATAGTGTCCTGTTTATGGATTCCATGGCCGCACCTTCAGCAAAAATGCTCAAACCCTCTGGCCAGCCAATAGAGACTAACCTACCCACTCTTCTGTCGCCTTCTTCTCCTCCTCCTCCTCCTCCTCCTCCTCCTCCTCCTCCTCCTCCTCCTCCTCCTCCTCCTCCCCCCTTCTTCTTTTAAGTAGCCAGAGTGCCTTTTGAGTTTCTTTTCTATAAGCATGGCTGAGGAAGGGAAGTGTATGTTGAGAAGTCTTGAATCTGGATCTCCTCATCTAACAGGCTACATTCTCTCTGACTTCAAAGGCTGGGCACTGGTCCAGGAATGATGCTCTTGGCCTCTGCTGGAAGGTAGGGCCAGGTGTGGGAATGCAAACAGACTTTGGGGCCTGTATGAGGCAAATAGGCAGAATATGTGACCACAGAGGGGTGCAGATGCCTGTGTGCTTGGCAAAGCTCCACCTTACAAAGGGTACTCCTGGCAGGAATGTTTTCTCTGATTCGTGTCAGGGAGTGGGACTTGTTTAAATGTCTGAGTCTAAATTGGGTGATGTTCTCCATAAGCAATAAGCATGGAAGTAATTTACTCCAGGACCTCGACTGTATTACTGTCAAATCACCAGCATACTATCCTGATGGGGGCTGTTGATCCTTAAACAGTTTCCTGAGTTCCCTATGAATCCATTCTCTCCAGTCCTAGCAGATTACTTGTCACTGTTCAGTGGCTATATGTATGCTGCCTGCCTTGAAAAAACAGGACTCTGTGGGGAATTTCGACTTATTCTTTCTCCTCTTTACTCAGTTCTCCAACTCACTGGCCTGTGAAATTTCACCAGGCCTCTGCAGTGTACTTACCTTCTCTTCTGTTTGTAAGTAAACCAATGTGCATACCTTTTCATGTGTTTACATGCATATCTAGGTACACATTCTTGGCTCCCTGAGGCTATCTGGAAGTCTTTGGCTCTGGCGTGTGGCTATGCATGTGTAAAGGCATGCGTTTTGTATGGGCTTTGTCAGGAGTTTGATTGGAGTGCGATGGGGGCAGTCCTGGGAGCAGGGAGGTGTGATGCTAAAAGGCAGTAATTAACTGCTCTTTTAGATAGACAGGTCTCCATAAAGCTTTAGTTGAATTGTGGCTCTGAAGAACAGGAAGCTCATCCTCCATTGGTGGGAGGGGTCGAGAAAGAAGATTACACTGACTGTGGAAGAGAATGTCTTCATCTACTCTCTTCTCCCTCAGAATATGAAGGGTATACTCAGATAACTAATTCAGTGTCCGGATTCCAAAAGGACTTTCTAGTTAGGAAAAGTTGGGACTTGAGGCATACAAATGGACTTAAGAAAAGCAAGTTTTTAAAAAATTTATGCTAATTTTTTGAGGCCTGGGGGCACTCAGAGGAAGGATAGCAGGCTACCAAGAAGAGACTTGATACCCTATGAGCATATACAGGGGGAGGAGGTCCCCCTCAGTCACAGACAGAGGGGAGGGAATAGGGGAAAGTGGGAAGGAGGGAGGAATGGGAGGATACAAGGGATGGGATAACCATTGAGATGTAATATGAATAAATTAATAAAATATATTAAAAAAGAAATTATAATTACTTCATTTCCCCCACTTCCCTTCCCTCCCTCCAAACTCTCTCATGCACCCTTACCCCTTTCTCTGTCTCTCTTTCTCTTCCCTCTTAAGTTCATGATCCCTTTAATTGTAACTCTCTACACACACACACACACACACACACACACACACTCTCTCTCTCTCTCTCTCTCTCTCTCACACACACACACACACACTCACAGAGAGAGAGAGAGAGAGAGAGAGAGAGAGAGAGAGAGAGAGAGATTCCTAAATGACTAAGTATAACAACCTACTTAGTCTGTTTAATATTACAGTATGCAAATGACCTCAGGGCTGAGCACCTGGTATTGCATAACTGACTGAGTGACAAAGATTTTGAGTGATTCTTAGCTTCTTCTCCAACTCTTCTAGACCCTATGCCCTTTGAAAGTACTTTCTTCATAGGTTTTCCTTTCCGTCCTGAGCCTACAGAGCACAATGCCTGGTAAATGGAGTATCAAAGCAGGAGGAGCAGCAGCAAGGCGTGTTGAGTTTGTTGATGGCCCTGCAGACTCCCAAGTAACACCCCAGGAAGGAAGGATCTGGAGACGAGGTTTTTGTGTCCAGAACTAGCGCTAGACAAGGGGCCTGCCCTCCCCACTCATGAAGTAATTGGCAGAATGGCTAGAACAAGTGAATGATTGTGCCATAATTAGTTTATGACCTGAGGGCATGCCAGTTGTAGCCCTGCCAGTCTGCTAGCTGCCACCAGGACAGATATGCCTCATAAAAGCCCAAGCAACAAGGCTATATTCTGTGGGCCTGCAAAGCCAGATGACTCAGGCCTGTGAACTGAGAGTGACTGAGCTAGTGTGTTAACATTTCCTGAACTGACCTTTTCTATTTTCGTTTTTATGCAAAAGTAACCTTTATATCTATTACAATTGTTAATCCTTGCTTTGACTTAATTGCAATGACGGTCCTGCTCCCTTTCTCCTTTCTTTCGTCCCTCCCTACCTCTGTTCCTTCTTTTTTTCTCTCTCTCTCTTTTCTTCTCTGTCTTCCCTTCCTCCTCCCTCCCTTCTCTAGCCCCTTCTTTCCCTTAGTTTTCTTTTCCTCCACTCTCCTCTTTTCCTCTACCCCTCCCTTCTTTTTCCTTTGTTTTGGGAGAACAGACTAGGGTTCATCTGGCCCATTGTATGACAGTAATTGAAAGCATTCCCTTCTGGATCTGCTCAGGAAATGGCTGAGCCAACATCCTCAGGTCTCACTCCCCTGCCCTGTTGCTGGTATGGTTGCTGTCCAAATATTCTCTTCCAGTTTCTGGAGAGTTCAAGAAACCTAACTTTGTAATGAGAAATCTATCAACCTGCCAACCTAATTCATTGTAAATGTTTACCAGACTGTTGGTGCCAGACCTCAGCAGATCTGGATTCTGAAAGGGGTTTTGCTGCTAAGGATCTGTGAGTTCTTTCCTGCCCGTCAACCTGCACTGCATGTTTATTTCAGATGCTCAGCACATGGGAACCACTACACCAGTTAAAGTTGAGTTAATAGTGCAGAGACTGTGTGCTGATCAAAGCACTAAGCAGCTCATGTTCATAGGTAGAGGCAAAGAGCTCAGGATTCAGGAACAGTGCTTTTACATAGAAGAAGGAAATGCATTCACAGAGTGACCAAATTAAGGCATTGTTCTTGTTCTGCAGTTTCTTTTAGAGCTCTTAAGATGCTTGTTTCCAACAGCAAGCAGCAATTTCAACGTCCAGCCTTTCCTAGGGAGTAGATCTCAGGTGAAGAATCTTTGGGGTTTGTGTTTGTTTAAAATTCCTTGCCATCAAGGCCAAGTTTTCACAGCTTAAATTTCTTTTGAATGTTTGATTTTGTTGGTTATACTATTCCAAATGAATGTATCATTCGCTTTTACATTCCCACCAAGAGTGAGTGGTCTCACTTCCATTTGTTTCCCATTGCCTTTAGTGTGTACACCGACTTCTTTGGTTGGGCTTATGTCCAGGTCTTTCACAGAATATTGCTCTAAGGTGATTGTGGGAGAGTCTATGTGTGTCTTGTTTTGATTTCAGTCTTGAAGCAACTGTAAGAACTACCAGTTTGCTTTAAGAATATAAGTTTAAGATTGTGTCCCCGAAGAGAATCGGTAAGATGGTGTGATGGTCATATGTTTGTGAAAGTCAAGCACATTATTTTTAAATAATAATGCGTTTTAATGAATAAAACAAAACATTTACTTAAGTATATTTTAGCTCATCATAGACAAATAAGCATGAGTAAAATAAATGGATGTATTGTGGCCCGTTCCTAGGCTCCTCTTTTTTCCTAACAAGGCCACATCTACTCTCAATATTACTGATTTGTAGAGGCTAATGCTGTCTTTCCTGACTAGAGGTGTTTGCGTGTGAAAATGTTTGTATTATGAACTAGAAGAATTTTATTAGCATACTTCATGCTCATGAAAAGCAAACACTTTTTGCTAAGAGCCTACAATTCAAGCAAACCCAATTTTGTAATGCCTCGCTTATCTTGAAGCTCATAGCACAGTTTGGACTATGGTACTAGTTTAAAAAGAAAAAAAAATGCCTTGGCATTTAGAAATAGCTGTCACAACACCTGTGGTACAGGAGGAGCGAGGTTTGTGTCATGGCTTCAGAGAAACTCACTGATCCTTTTTCTTTCTTTTGTTTTATTTTTCTCTTCCTCCTTCTTTCCCTCCCTTCTTCCATCCCTCCCTCTGATCCATCCTATCTCCGAATCTTCTCTTCCTACCCTTCTTTATAGTCTGTGCATTTTTGAGATAAGGCTTGCCTCTGTTGTCCAGGCTGGCCTTGAACTCCTGGGCTTATGTTATCTTCCCACCTCAGACTCACTGGTAGTTGGAACTATAGGCACCTGCCACTGACCCTGATTTTCTTGTGAGCCTATTAGTTTTTGTTTGTTTATTTGTTTTGTTTTTGTTTTTTGTTTTTGTTATAGCAGAATCAAATGAAGGAATTAGCATTAGGGGTAGCAGGTTCGGTAGGTTTGGTCAGGTAGTACATTCTAGAAGTAGGCACAGTCAAAGCTGAGTGTGGACAACTAGTATGGGTATACCACAAAAGCGAAGATGGGCAGTGTAGAAGAGGCGAAGAGCGTTCTTTGCTAAAATTCAAGCATGTGATAGTAGACACCTGCCAGACTTTGCTATGGCATTTTACTATTACTGGGCATTTGAGGTTCTTAAAAAATGTTTATACTTACAAACCATGGTGTTGTGAATAGTTGCTATAAAAACTGTGTTTCTTTTGTTGAAAGTTATTGCTTTCTGCTATCTTACCAGAAATGTATCAACTCGGCCAAAAGGCAGAGCTGCTTTATTGTTGCTGTTATGTGTTGCCAGACTGTATTTTGAAATGCTATGCTAAGAGTGCCTGCTTGCACAGAACTCTGATACACTGAGTCTTATCATTTTAACAGCTTTGCTAGTTTGATAGATTAGTGAGTATACTGTCCATTTGTTCCTTTTTAATTTACTTAACAAGGCTTTTCATTTTAAATGTCTATATTTACTGTCTCTTTGTTCCATCATTTTCTTTCATCACTTTGCAAGGAAGTCTGGACATTGATCTTGTATATTTTTATTCATTCTTTATATTTTGGGCAGTCAATTGTATCATTTATATTTGTCACACATTTTTCCAATTTTGTTGTTTTCATTTTTATGTGTGCTTTATCATCTTTCACTATGGAAAAGTGTTCTCTTTTACATTTATGTATTCAAATACATCCGTCCTGTCTGTGATGTGTCTTTCATTTTTCAATATTCAAAAATTTACCACTCCTCCACAGATGGGACAAATATGTGATTCTGTCTTCCTTATTCCCCCAGGGTGTTTTTTTCTTTTTTGTGTTTAATTCCTTGGCCCATCTGGAATTTATTTAAGTATATGGTATGAGGTATGGATCTAAAGTAAAATCTCCATACTAATATCCAAATGTTTTAGCAATTCAATTTGGCAAATACTGCTTGAACTCCTCCTGTGTGCTAAGCGTTGTACTAAATACCATGACAATTTTCCCCTTAAATGAAGCAAAGTCCAGGCTCTCCAAGTGTGTGCTGGTTCTGTTTCCTGTCTTTGTCTGTCTGTCTCTTTCCCTCCTTTTCTCCTTCACTCCCTCCTTCCTTCCCACTTCTCTGTGCATGCTTTTGTCATTCTCTCTTTTCCTTTCCACCTTTCTCCTAAGAGAAGCATAGTGATGGCTGTAGTAATGTATGTAGTTATGTAACTATAATAAAGTACAGGGAAAATTACGATAGGTATCAGTGAGGTTAGGAGCAGGAAATGGAGGTGTAGCTCAGAGGTCGAATGCTTGTTTAATATGCATGAAGCTGTGGTTTTGATTCCTGGTACACCCCTAACACACACACACACACACACACACACACACACACACACACACACACACTAGCGTCCAGAAGCTGTGGTAATATAACAGATTGTGGGATTCTACATAAATGAAGTAAGTAAAAGATTCAAAGTAGACATGTCATTTATAATATATTCGGGTGGCAAGATTTTGTTTATTCAAGAAACATGCAGTGACTATTATACGGGAGCTTGTACTGGGACCTCTAGTCAACCATTACCTGAAACACAGTCCCTGCCCTCAAGGACCTTTCAGATTAGGCAGATGGAATGATGACAGTAAGGAAGCATATCAGTGAAAACAGTAGGGTCAAAATATAAGGACCTCTTACATCTTAAGTGAAATCATGCTTTCTTTTTTTAATTTAATTTTATTATTTTTAATTTTTATTTTTTATTTATCTATTTATTTATTTATTTGAAATCATGCTTTCAAATGCAGGGTATGGATCTGAATAGGCATCTCTTCAAACAATATATATTGATAGCCAATAAGCACGTCATTAGTTATTAAAGAAATGGAGTCAGAACCACTACAACATTTTTCAGATATTTAAAATTGTTATGATAAAAAAAAAACCCTGAAAAACTAGAGCTGAGCATTGTTGGCAACGGTGGAGTATTAAAATTAGAATTCTTTCATACGTTGCTGGTGGAGATATGACATGGTCTACTTCCCTGGAAGAGAGTTGGCAGTACTTCAGCATGTTAAACGCAAAGTTACAGTGTTATGTGACTCTGAAATGTCTTTTCACAAGCCTTGGGTGTTTGGTTCTCAGCTGGTGATGCTGTTTTGTAAGGTAGAGGAAACTTTTGGAAGTCTGACCTAAATAGAGAAAGTAGATATGCCCAACCATATAAAGACGCAGGAGTCAGTAAAGCCATTGTCCCAGTGTACACCGCTCTCATCCATCTGTTAGTAGAACTTGATGCCATGCATGAGATGCTATGTTTCTTTTACTTTTCTTTTTCTTTCTTTTTGGTTTTTCAAGACAGAGTTTCTCCATGTAATAGCCTTGCCTGTCCTGGACTTGCTTTGTAGACCAGGCTGGCCTCGAACTCACAGAGATCCACCTGCCTCTGCCTCTGCCTCTGCCTCCCTAGGTGCTGGGATTACAGGCGTGCTCCCCGTCGCCTGGCATGTGATGCTTTTTTTAGGCATGCAGAATTGATAGAAGCATAGGGGCTTCTGCTCAGATTTCACAGGAACAATTGGGAAGCTAGGCAATGTGTGGTAGGGTCAGGATCCCTGTAGAAAACTACTGACAGGGCAGTGCATCAAGCGGTGAGGGTGAAGCCCAAGCTCCAGTGGAGACTAGAGGAAGGTGGAGATGCCAAGAACATGGGACATCTATTGAAAAGGGGTGCTAGCAAGGTGCAGAGGCAGCCAAGAAGAGAGGCCATATGTACTGCAGCAAGCAAAGCCATAGCTTGGGACATCCAACCTCATTGGAACTTAGGTCCCAATACCACATGTTCCAGATGTTGCCATGTAACTAAAGGATTTAATGCTTGCCCTGTTGAGTTCTGGTCTTATAATCACCGCCTTCTCTTTGCTGTTCTTATAGTCCTCCAATTTGTAATGGGACTGTTTACCCTGTGAGGTTCTATGTTGCAAGTTTATAATGAGTTTTCTGCTTTTAGAGGGGCTCACAGCTGAAGTGTTTGCTTTGACTCTCAGAAGGGACTTTGGACTTGGGGTTTTGAACAGTATTGGAATTGTTCAGATGTTGTTGATGCTTGGAGATGGTCTAGGTGAATTTTTCATTATGAGATGGTCATATGCCCTTGGGGGCCAAAAGTAGATTGCATCAGTTTGAATATGAAATTCATTCTTAGTCTTATGTGTTGAATGTTTGGTTCGCAGCTGTGGTACTGTTTGTGTGGAAGCTTTAGGAAGAATTAGGTCACCAAAGGCATGGTTTTGAAGGTCATCCAGTCTTACGTCCCTTTCTGTCTCATACCTGTCCACCATGAGGCAATTAATCTCTGCCACATCCTGCTGCTGTCACAATGTTTGACTTACCACTGGTACAAAATAAACAGAACCAAGGGCTGTGGGCGGAAGCCTGCAATCCTGTTACTTGACATAAATCGTTCTTCCTTTAAGTTGTCTATATCAGGTAATTTTTCCACAAAGAAGAAAGGCTAACTATCTTACCGTACAACCCAGAATTTATACTCATAAGGAAAATTGAAACATGTGAACACATGCGCTTGTGCATGCACACACACATGCTAATCTGAAAGTATATCATGTTAAATATTTATTAATCATGTACTGATGAATTGATAAGTTGCATGTTATATCTACACAGTAAAATAATATTCAGGAAAAATAGAGTAACAAAACATTATTATATGGTTCCATGTGAGTGAACCTAAAAAATACTACACTCAGTGAACAATTAAATACATACAAGGTCATATGTTATATGGTTTCACTTAGATGAACTGTTCAAAAAAAGACAATTTTATAGACACATAAAATTATTAGTGGTTACCTGGGACTAGATGTTGGGAATGCAGAATTATTTTTCTTTTCTTTTTTCTCTTAAGGATGATATTCCTTAAGCATTGATGTTTTAAAATGAGGTTTTGGTGATGGTTGTACAATTCTGGAAATATATTTAAAAATGTGTTCAGTTGTAAAAATGAGTACCATTGATCAATGCAAATTACATAAATTAGTGGTTTAAGAAAAGAGTAATTGTAGATATCTTAGGAAGAATAGTACTACCAACATGAATTACATTTTAAAATTACTTGCCAGTAATTTTATTTTCTATTCCTTGTACTTTTCCAGGACCTTTTTGTTTTGTCAGTGTCTTCTCTGTGTCTTGCTTTACCTTGCTATGGAACCTGTCCTTTGGATTCTGTGTTCCACTTTTCCCTCTCTTTGTCTTGAACATGTTGCCCTTTTGAGACCTTCTCTGGTGTTGTATGTGGCTTATCTTCTTCCCTCTCTTCAAAATCTGTTTCTCTTATTAAAGCTCATTTTATTTCTAAATCCAGCCTTTATTTCTCAAAACTCGGGCTCCTGTTTTCTTGATGAAGTAGCAAATAAATTCTCTGGAGCTCATTTATACATTTAACAGATGTTTACTGGACACATACTGTAGATTTTGACCCTATAGTGATACTTATGATGTTGACTTTTTTAATAGTCAACATTGATTTATAATTAAATGCACAATCTATATGAATGATCCATGATTTGCTGAAACTCTCTCATCCCAGCTCTTCCTCATGTCTGTGATAAGTTTAGAATCTTCTTCTGTAGCCTGGGTAACACACGTTTTACAAAATACATACTAGCTACATAAAGGAACAACATATAGATGCATATGTATATGTCCCATGTGAAGATGTATACAGAAGCCACAAATAGATGAGTTCATATAGATGTACACATGTGAGATATACACCGTAACGGCAACATCTTTATGTGTGTGGAACAATAAGACTTGTAATGCGTGACAAAACCTCTGAAGAAATTTTGAGTAGTTATATTTCATAGTTGTGTGAGCTTAGCTTATAGAAAGTCTTTATTTAAAAATGGCACTCATGTAATTGCTTTTTCTTTGCCTTTGAGCTGTCCATATGTCTTGGGGTTTACTCCAGTGCTGTGCTGGCAAATCAGTTCTCCAGAAAAACAAGTTAAACATTATTGCACTTATGATTTCTATAGTGGCTGTGCTCCTACCATGGCCAGTTTCAAGTTACTAACATGGCACTATTAAACCATAATTGGTGGATTAGCTAGTGTGAGCCCTCTACCAAAAGGCAATTATACAGTCTCAATTACACACACACACACACGCACGCACGCACGCACGCACGCACGCACACACACACAGCCTTCTAAACCATCTCTAACATATCCTTGAACATTTTTGGAATCAGCATTGCATGTATCTGAAGCTGGATCAGAATTTGGTTTTAGCCAAGGCTGATCTTGAACTTCTAATCCTGTTTCTACTTCTTGAACTGTAATAGGATTTCAGGTGTGGTCCATACCTGTTTTTTTGTAGTGCTTGGAATTGAACCCAGGTCTTCAAGCATGCCAGGCAAGAACTTTGCGAACTTAAAATATATAATTTGGCAAGAAGAGAAATAGTACTTCTTGAATGCCATGTACCATTTATGTACTTTTTGTACTCCTTTCCATGACCCTATCATGGAAACATGTATCCTCTAGGTAAGGAGATAGACTCCCAGAGAGTCAAGGAGTACCTGCCTAAAATCTGCACAGCTAAGATTGTATCCTGATTATTTGATGTCAGCAGAAATTCGTGTTACTTTCCTTCTACCATGGCACCTTCTGGAGAAAAGCTAGCACTAGAGACAGCAAGACAGTGTGCCTTTTCAGTGGTAGTTTCTGGGCTAGTGTTCACTTCATGAGCTTTTGGCATAAGTGTATCACTTGCTGGCCATTTCTGACACTATTAGATACTGGGAGAAATCTTTCTATGAATATTGAGCAGAAAGGCAGTGAAGCTAGATGCGTGGTGTAAGAAGGAAACCTTCTAACCCTTTCGTTGAGTTAATTGACTGGAACTTCTTGACTATTGGGGAATACTTAGTGTCAGAGACGGCTGGAACAACATCTCTCATAGTCTTCAGGTGAGAAGCCTAGAATTAGCTATGTGAGAGGTCAGTGCCTTCTTTAGAGATCATGGATTTTGTGTTTAGTAGCGTTCATGACTGGATAAAGTACCTGGACACAAGGCTATGGCACTATTGCCTAGGCTGTGCTCAAACTCTCAGTTCTCCAGCCTCTCTTTCCAAAGCTGGTAAGATCATAGGTGCTAGCTATTATGTTCAGCTGATGATGGATGGATGCACTCTGTGCCTTTCTCAGGTCTGGATATCACTGCAAATCAAGTCTCTTCTTAGAAATCTTTAAAGCAACAACACTAAAATGTCTCATCTATTTTCAGCTCACCAACTTTTCTTTAACAATTGCAAATATACTACTATGCTAGCTTATATACTGTGTTACTATTTGTTGATTTGGGAAATATTTATTAAGTCTTTAAAAAATGTGTGTGTGTGTGTGTCTGTCTGTCTGTCTGTCTGTCTGTCTGTGTCTGTGTGTGTGTAGGTTGGAGTAGCTACCCAAGGGTTAAAGAGGACACAAATGCTGGATCCCTACTACCTCCAACTCCCAAAGTTTTAATTTTGGCCTTTAATACTTGGATGCTCTCAATAAAAATGCTTATTTTATATGAGCATAGCCAGGGCCATATTGATACAGCCTTTTCTTTCAAACACATTCTTTAAGACGTATACATTCTAGAGACAGCTAATACAGATGAAAAGAGAGTCACTTCAGATGGTACAATAAGATATTAAGAAGCCCATTGGAAAGTATTGGAAGCAAAGAGATAAAGCTTTCAACAGGGTAAAGCCTAGCCACAAAACCCTAGGACCAAAGTGCAGAACAAAGTCCAGATGGAAGGAAGCATGGGTAAGAAACAATTCAAGGGACCCAAGTTTAGCACTGGCGACCATGTTGAGATGAAGCCAGGGAACACCCAAAGTTCTCTACCCAACATTCCATTGGCATGCACACTGGCTATTCAGATGACAGTAATAGCAGCTCATATGGGCATTCCAGGGCACCTCTTGGGGGCAGGGATGTCCAGGTTCTTGTGTCTCTGAACAGGTAATCGAACAGAGACAGCTGGGTGCCACAGAAGCAGACAATTTGCTAGGAAAAAAAATCGCACTTTCCATGTAACAAGTAGGAGAGTTTTGAAGGAGAGAAAAACATGTTTTTGTTTAGATCCCAAGTGTGGGATGAGGAACACACTTGTGAGAGAGCAGGTGATGTTTATCCCATCCCTTGTGGGGGAGGTTGGTTGCCACCAGCTGAAAAACATCCTTGAACAGATTCTGAGAGGAGATATAAATGTGAGCCAAAAACAGGAGGCGGGGTCTCTTTGGAGACTTGGGATTGTTTGGTTGTTCATTGTTCCACTTCGAGACCCTCCTAGAGAGAACTGCTTTAGGGAAGGCTTCCTGGTTCCCGGCTCAAGCTGAGGCTCCTGGTTCCAGTTGCTCCAGGTTCCAGCAGAAGAAATCCTGCTGATTACGCCAGGAGAATCATTCCTTGGAACTGATACCCAGAAGGTTTCATTCTTGTGTTCTTTAATCTCCTTTTCCTCTTGTTTAGGTTAGTCGGGTTATAAGTGAAGTACACTTGGTTAGTAAGTTCATAATAAAATATCATTGTTAAGAAAATTGAGCCTACAGAGTTTAGTGGCTCAGTTGGCACTGTCCTACAAAGAGTTGGGGGCTTCCCCTAGTGAGAGATTTTTGGGCCTATTTCCATACTGTGGGAGTTTGACTTATTTGAACAGTGTGGGCTTTTCCATTGTTGCTCAGTTATGTATAGTTATACATACATCCTGTGTGTTGTATGTGTCAGTATCTAACATCCTCATACAGGGGTGTGTGCTCTAAGCATTTTGATCAGCTAGAGGTTATCTTTAGAAAATCTGGAGTGCCTCTGCACCAGCGCCAGTACTGCCTCCTAGTTTTCACTGGCCTGGGTTGTTTGTATGCATCCTTTCTCATTGTTACTTTTTTTTTTTTCATGTGCTAACCCTGTAAAGTTATGAACAAGGTCTTTTCTACTCCTGTACTCCTTTCTGCTCCATTAATTCTCCACTGAGAGCTGGAGCCCCAGAAATCTTCTGGGCAAGCTGAATGGTGATGATTTGTCATATACAACAACTTCAATGCATCATTGAGATAGATTCCCTCTCTAACAAGGACCATGAACTCGCTTATGTATTGTGCATATTGATTGGAGAGGAAGGGCTGGATCCTCTGTGCTAGGGCCTGGCTGGAATCTTTGTAGCACATGGAGCTTGTCTGGGGCTACTGCATCCTGCTATCCTTAAATAAGCATTTCTCTTTGAGCATGAGGCATGTTCCGACTTGAACTGCTGTTACAGTATCTACAGACATCAGGTCTTGTATTACATCTGTCCTCTTAATTTTAACATTCTGTGTTTAGGAATAAGATCCTTTGGACTGTAAAACAAACAGACAGACAGACAGACAGACAAAGTGATGCTTATATAGATGGGATGTAACCAAATAGAAAAGAATATTTCAAACAAGGAATACAGTGGTGGAGTAGATTTAAAGGATAATAATAATAAGTTTGAATCATGGCATATAATATTATACCAACATGTTAAAAGAAAAATAATGAAGAAACCCAAAATATTTAGATTACAGCTAGTGTTAGACCTATAAATAAGTCTTTATCTCTGCATTTAAATAAGATACCCTTTCCTCTTATTTGAAGATAATTTTTAAGTCTCAACAGTTGACAGTTTCTGAGACTGTTATGAAGGGAGATGTTTTCTTGTAGATAATAAATTCTTCACCTACTCTAGGTGAGGCAAGACTTTATCTGACCCACGCAGGTCTCATCAACATCAGAAGATAATGTTTATATCCTCAACAGGGAAACATTTGATTAAAGTCTAATTGTTGGTCTTTTATTTGAAAAAGTTAATGAAAGGTAGTTGCTTAGTTCCTCCTTTTAGATAGTTATGAAAAGAACAGTCAGGCCTTTACCAAATTTTGGAGTGTAGACTTTATAGACAATTTTACCCTAAAGGCACAGCTGACTAAAACAGTTAATGTCTTTCCCAGATAACATGAGTCATAAAGACCTTTAATGATTTTTTTCTTTCATCCATTTAGAGCAACAGAATCCTGTATTTCTCTTGAATCCACTAGCCATTTTATTAAGTTTTATCTTACTTAAGGCATTTGCATAACTTCTGTAGCTTTTAAACATCCTAATTGCATGGCTCAGAGTAGCTGGAAAAGTGAGGTACTGGTAAAGGAATGGCCTTTAACTTTCAGGTGAAGATTTCCAATGTTATGGCTTATATTAGAGTATGTATAAGGTAGTTTCTAAGTCCGGGGCTAGCAACAATAACTCCTTGAGTTTTCAACATTTCCTACATTTGTTACTCCAGCATTTATTAAGTACTCTTGGGTTATTGATGAAGCCAGAGAATGGCACTCTAATATTAGAAAGAAAAATGAACATTTTAACCTGGCATGCCGAGAGCTAGCTGAGGCATTTCAGAGGTTGTCTGCAGTTACTTGGGTTGGAACTTTTACTAGGAAGCTTATTGCAGCTTCAGTCAGTGGGCAAGAGAGCATCTCTTAGAGGACTCTTCCCTTTCTGCAGAGGGGGCAAAGTTCTGTAGCTTTCTCTTCAATGGTTTCCCTCAGCCTTCTCCCATACCCACCACTGTCTTTGCATTTCTAGTTGCTCCTCTCTCCACTACACACACACTGCTCCATCCTGCCACCTTTCCTACCTTCTATCACATATTTGTTTATCATAGTGGCATTGCAAAGTGCAGTATGTCACACAGGTTTTTTTTTTCCCCAAACAGCTTTACATGCAAATACTCACATTGGTTTACTTCAAGGTTTCTGGTTTCTGAAGCACAATAAATACTGGGCCATTGCTAGGACTCCTCTCAGATATCCTGCTGTTGCCCAGAATCAGAGAGGTGTTGTGGTGAGGCAGGTCATCAGAAGCAGGCTCCAGGAGAGCCCCAGGCCACCACACACACACACCCGCCCTTGATGCAGGTCACTCCAAGGCTCACCAGGCTTCACCTTTGTGCTTGCAACCTGTGGGCCAGCTGGCCATGGTGCTGCTCCATACCCTCTGCCATTGTGTCTCTAGGTTCACCATATTCCATGGAGTACAAGGTTCTGCCCCATCATCTCTCCTCCCAGTTTCATGAATCCACTTTTAAAAAGCATCCTCCCATAAAGCCTGCCTTTTAAAAGTTGTTGTAGAGATGCTGTAGGCTCTTCAGTCTTGTCTTTGGTCCCACAGCTGCTGCGATCTTGAATCCCTGCATCTTTTCTGGCTCTTAGACTTCTCTGCCTTATCTTCTATGAGGTTCCATGAGCTCTGAGGGGAGGGATTTATTGGAGACATCTGATTTAAGAGCTGTATGTTCCAAGGTCTCTTTTCCTGCTTGTATAGTCTGACTGTGGACTTCTGCGTCCATTCCTCTCTGCTGCAAGAGGAAGCTTTTCTGACTATGGCCGAACAAGACACTGATCTGTCAGTTTAGCAGAATATCGTCAGGAGTTCTTTATTACTACATTAAAAAAAAAATCTCTTTTTAGACCAGTATTATTTGGTTTTACCTGAGGCCCATGGGCTATCCAGTCTCTGGTTCTGGTCACCTAGACAGTGTGGAAAATCGGTTCCATTTCATGAAGTAAGCTATGAGTCAAATCAGGTGTTGGTTGGTTACTTCAACAAGCTTTGTGCCATCATTGCGCTAGCATACCTTGCAGATACGACATCATTGTAGACCAAAGTGTTTGTGGCTGGCTTTCTGTTTATGTTTCTCTTTTGATAGCATGCAGAGTGCCTTCTTGTACCAAAGATGGTAGGAGGTAGTGGCTCTATGTAGGCACCAGCTTGATGTCTCCATGTTCAATCAATTGTGTAGGTGTTATCTTCAGCAATAGGGTCTTGGTATCAGTTTATGGTAAGCAACCATTTCACCCAACCACGAAAGAGTATACTTTCTTCTCAGCACCACATGACACTTTCTCCAAAATTGACCACATACTTGGACACAAAGCAAGGCTCAACAGATACAAGAAAATTGAAATAACACTCTACGTCCTATCTGAGCAGCAAAGAGTAAAGCTGGATATCAACAACAGGAACAACAGAAACCTTACAAACTCATGGAAACTGATTGAATGAGAAATGGCTCAAGAAAACTTCAAGATTGAATGAGAATGAATACACAACGTGCCCAAACTTGTGGGACACAACGAGGGCAGTTGTAAGAGGCAAGTTCATAGTACTAAGTGCCTATATAAGTAAACTGGAAAAGTTTCATTCGAGCAACTTCACAGCACAACTAAAAGCTCGAGAACAAACAGAAGTCAACCCCAAAGGAGTAGATGACAAGAAATAATAAAAAGAAATCCTCCTCAAACCGAGAAAGACAAATGTGGCATGTATTTTATTATATATGCATATCAGCTGTTATATAAATGGTGACAAAGCTATAGTCTGCAGAGCCACAGAGGGTAGGGATAGAATAAGGAACTAGATGATACATAGAGATCTTGTTAGGAAAGGGAAATAGAATAGACAATTAGAGATGGATGGAGGAGCTGGAACAAGAGGATCAAAAGTGAAGGGAGAAAGGGACAAGCTTGAGGGAGATAATATGTTGATACATAGCTAAAATTAAGGGGGATTTGAGGAATACTATGGAAACTAAGTAGGGTAGAAACGTCTTAAGATGTATCCATATAGGAAGGTGATCTAAACGAAATCATCAAATACTGGGAGAGGCAGAGTCCCAACTTGTCACCAAACAAAACGTCTATTGCCAGGATTTGGTTACATCTGATTTACTTGTTGGCCAAAAGGGTATTCGGGAAATCCCCAAACAATTCAGTCTGTTGTCAAGCATTTCTTTCTGAATAGAATTACTAAATTTCACCTAAAGTACAAGAAGCTGTACCTGAAACACAAGTAAAACATGCTGGTCCTTGAACATTTTTGTTTCCCTTTTTTTTTTTTTTTTTTTTACTAAAGGCAAGATTAAAATCTGTCATCTCCTCTTTTGTTTGTGTTCATCTCCTTTCTTTGGGTTTTCTTCCCACATAAGTAAACTTTACGATTCCTCTAAAGATGCTCACTTGGTGGTGGCAACAGCTTCATTTTGAAATGACTGGTTTTTTTTTTTTTCTTTTGTGCCAAAGAAGGGAGGGCAGGGGAACAAAGAACAGGCAATAAGTAATATAAGTCCCATACTTTAATGCCATAATTTCAAGCTAAAAATCATCTTTAGAAGTTCATATTCAGATGTACATTATATATTAGGTATGCTAGGAGTTGTAATTTTAGAGCCACAGTGATGGCTCAGCAGGCGCAAGTGCTTGCTGCACACATCTGAGCATCTGAGTTCAGTCCATGGAACCCACAACGGAGAGATCGATTTCACTCCCCAAAGTTGTCCTCTGACCTCCACACAAGTACCACGCTGCATGCATACCCACATTCATGTCTCCACACAGGCATACAAATGTTAGCATGCAATGAATGGGAAAATGAGAATGAACTGGCCACAGGATTTGCTATAGTTATTTTCAGGCATTCTAGGGAAATACTGAGTTTTGCCACACACTGTTTTAGGCACTGAATGACATACGTAAACATTAAAGCAATTATCATGAGCATTGGGCACAATGGCATTCAATGATAATAAATGCTGTAGTAAACACAAAGAAGGAATATCTGCCTATATTTGAGATGTAAGACAGGCCCAGTGGAAGTAAAAAGTATCAAGAGATAAAGCTTTGTTATGTTTACTTAAGTTACACACCTTTTTCTCTATTCAAAAGATAAATAGTAGAACAGCTGAGGCGATGTTAATATTTCAAACACCTTCAGTAGCCTGATGAGAAATAAGCAAGATGTGTGTCTCTTTCCTCTCTAACCTCTCTGGTTTTACCATAGCTACCAGGCTTCTTATGGAGAGGCTCTCTACTATCAGCCTATGTGTATGTGTCCCTCTTGGGGCTTTCTAATTCAGTCATAGTCTGGCAGACTCCAGGCAGACAGCCAGTGGCTTGCATGTGTTCTAGCTTCTAGAGTCTGTTTCCTTTCAGGCAGGGTTACACCAAATAGGACCAAGTATAGGTCCTTTCATTCTTTGTCCAAACCCCTTTACCATTCAGCATATATCAGGGCCAGATGATGTCATAGTAAATGGTTTGCCTCTTTTTCTCTCGATTGTCAGCATCAATTTTATTTAATTCTTGAGGCTCTGGGGGCTCTGAGGAAACAATATTTTGTGAGAGGACAGGCAGTAACTGGGAGGCCTCTTGAGCTGGGGATAGAGCCCTCTGGCCCACATATAAAGTCTTCCATGCTTCGTGGGGTTGGCTATTCCTCAATCAAGCATGCTAAGAATCCAAGAAGTCGTACTGCATTGGGAGCGTTCTCCAATTTTGTCACAGTAACAAGCATCCCTGGTGAACTGGACTGTGTTAGCTAATTTTCTAGTTGATGCAACAAAATACCAGACAAAAGCAACTGAAGGAAGGGATGATTTCTTTTGGTCCATTGTTTGAGATCATGGTCCGCTTGGCATGGAAATCATAGGGCAGCTGGGTACATCATACCTGCAGTTGGGAAGCAGAGAAATAAGTTCTTAGGATTAAAAAAAAAAGCTCACTTTCTACTTTTGATCAAGCTTGGGACTCCCACCCATGGGCTAGCACTGCCCCCGCTTAGGGTGAGTCATCCTTGCTGTGATCGAATTTTCTGGAAGCAGACACAGAGATATATCTAGATATATGTCCCCATGGTAATTCTAAATTGTATCAAGGTGACAGTGAAGATTATTCAGCACATGGAGGTAGCCAATCAGAGGCTTAGAAGCACAGGTTTAGACCCCCAACCTTTTTGTGTTCACTTAGGCTCTGCTGAGGTTTGAATGAATCACTACTGTTGTCTTTCCAGGGACTGTGTGTGTGTAATAAATTCCCTGGGTCTGAGATATAAGCCTTTGGCAAGGGCATCTCTGAGTTTATTTTTTTCACCTTGGTGTAAAACAAGTTCTCCCTCCCAAGATGCTCCAAAAGGTCAAAGTGGCACTTTAACTAAAGGAAAGGGCTTGCCTGTGTGAACAGCTCTTGTCTCCCCAGCCTCCTACCCCATATTGCTGTTTAGGCTAAAAGTGCAAATGGGCAGTCTTTCTTCTTTGCCTCTTGCTCAAAGGAGTATCTTACTGTCTGGGAGATTGCATCCATACCCTCAACCTACTTCAGTAAGTTCATGCTTTGTTCCCTTTAGCTTATAGGAGTGAATTATTTCTCAATCTATGCCTCCTTATTTGTGCTGGACAGGTGGTAGGTAATGTCTTGCACAAACAAGATAGAAAGTCCTTATGCCACCACATTTGTATTCAAAATGGAGTCAGCCAACTGCTGCTTTGTAAAACTGAAGCACTCCACTTCAAGGCAGAGCCTGAGAGCTGCTGTGTATAAAGTAGCTTACACTAGGGAATAGCCTGATCGCCACATTCTCCAATTCTCAAAATTTATATTTTGGCTTTCAACACTTGAAAGGAATTTTTTTAAAAGGGCTTCCTTTTTATGAACATGAGTAAGGATCATATTGTACAGCCATGCCTGTCAAAAATATTCTTTCAAAGAAGCAGAATTTGGGTGCAGTTCTACTGCACGGGAGGATGAAGTAGAAGGATCTCTGAACCCCAGAGTTCAGGAGCAACACAGCTAGCAAGAGCCTTTTTTGAAAATCAAAATTGACAGCCCCCAGAAATCCAAGTTAGGAGCAAAGCTCAGTTGTAGTGTGCTTACCTAGCATGTTCAACTCTCAGGAGAGCCAAACCAAAACAACAGATGCACTCAGTAGAAAACAGGGACTCTAAAAGGATATAGAGGGGTCTCAGCTATATATATGCCCATCATGGACTTGGAACCCCCAGAAGATATCAAAAGCTTAACTTGCAGATGAGCACACCATTCCTTTTTACTACGGCCCAGTGCCTTGTTATCTCATGTGTTCGTTTGTAAATTTAAGCATGTAAAGAACATGAGCTGTTTGAGAGGCAGGACACTAGTGTTGGGATTTAGGCGGCAGAACTATGTGATCACAAATCATGCCACATGGCAGGTCCACATGAGAGGTTTTCTTAGGGAGGCAGAGTTACAAGACTGTCTCTGGGGAGATGGAAAGAAAGAATGGGTCCACCTCTTATAAGGTGACCCAGAGCACATGTGGCTTAGGGGACCATAGCATCCTGGTGGCTGGTGATGACGTGATCTGTTGTCACTGACTCTCTGGGGTGGCCTCAGAGATGCCTGTTGTCCCGTTGTCAAGTCTCTTGCAGCTGGCCGCTGAGATGCCTGATTGCTAACAAATAGATCTGTGAAGTCTCCTTCATTCCTGGTGAGAGAGGAACTTTCTTAAAAAATAGGGCATCATTTTTATTCTGTGAACATTCTCTGTGCCAAGGAAGACACAAGCCTCTATAGATTTGACTGTGAAATAAAGCAGAAAGTGATTTAAGCTAGGGACTTCAGGGTCAGGAAAGAACTACCTCCTAGTCAATGGAGTCCTTTAATTCACAGGAAAGACAAACAATATCCTCACTTCTCCCTGGGAATTATTTTTTTCCTCTCATCCCTGCCATTCTCCATTGGGCCATTTCTTCATCTAGAACAATGGTTCTCAACCTGTGGGTCATGACCTTTTGGGGTGTGTCCGTGTCTCATATCAAATATCCTGTGTATCAGATATTTGCATTATGATTCAGAACAGTAGTAAGATTACACTCATGAAGCAGCAATGAAATTATTTTATGATTTTGGGGGGTGGTCACCACAACATGAGGACAAGGGTCACAGCCTTAGGGAGGTTGAGAAGCACTGTTCTAGACCAATCTACCCCTCTGGAATTCCATCTCTCTTCTTTATTCTGGAGGGTGTGTGACTGTATTTGTTAAGAAGGGTGAATGTGTGCTGGTAGGTATAAGCACTGTCATGACTATTATGGGTCAGCTATGGAAGGAATGGAAAGTAAAGATATAATTAACAAGATTCTTCCTAGTGGTTGCCCCTTTGGAAGAAATAACAGAGCTGGAATTTAGGCCCCAAGATCACCTGACAACTGCTGTGTTAGACTTTTTGTTGTTTGTAGTGATGGTTTAACACAAAGGAGAATTCAAAACTGGCACTCCGTCTTTCACCTTTGGAAGACAGTAATTTAAGTGTATTTCCTCACATGAAAGGCTTTCACAATTACCAGTCATTTTCCTTTATTGATGACTTAGAAATATGCTTTTTAAATGAGGGCCTTCCCTTGAGGAAAGCGGGTTTTCTTTTTGTAATCTCTGCATGTATAGAGGAAAGGTAAGCTGTGTGAGTCATTGCATTTCAGGGGGACCCTTCTCCATAAGTGACTTGTGTCATCTCCTCAGCCTGATAGTCACTGCAATCTGGCAAAATGGACTCCTCTTCTGAAAGTCAAGGCAGGCGGCCATCTTGCTGCTCCAGGCTATCAAACGCTCTCTTCTGGCCTTCATCAGCACCACACAGGCATTTGATACACGTACATCCTGGCAAAACATTCATACACATCATTTCAAAACCGAAGAAGAAAAGGCACATTTCTTAGGATTAAGTTGTGGGTGAAACCAGGGCAAACTAAGCCAGGCTCTAAAACGCGAAGGATGTCAGAGCAGCAAGTCCTTCGAAGACTGCTGTGGTGAGCAACCTGAGTAGAAGTGGGCATGTTTATAGCTTGCGTTTTTTTTGTTTGTTTGTTTGTTTTTGTTGTTGTTTTTTTTTTTATAGCTTGCGTTTTTAAGAAAGTTTTCAGAAGCTGTGGCAATGTGTCTTGTTGGCCTTAATTCTCTGTTAATTTCAAGCAGTAACGGCAGCCACTGGTAAACACAGGTTCTTTTATTCCCACCTTAATTGCTAATACGAACCCTCAGATCACATACGCTATTCGTTCTATGCTGTCTGGGTGACAGAATGGCTAACAGTGGGTTTACAGGGATTAAATATATCACAGGGTTCACCTAGGACTCAGTGAAGGCAAGGCATCTGACAAGAGATGCAAAAGAGTCTCCCCACAGGTGGTTGGATTAGGTATTAACACAAAGAATATAAACAGCTGTTCGAGCAGTAGACTGCCAAAATGCAGGGCAGGTTCAGAACACAAAGGGCCATACAGGCGTGATGAGTCTGGAGGAGCTATTCTTCTAGAGGGCCACAGGAAGCCAAGGAGCTAAGAGATTTTATCTGTTGATCCATAAAACATACCTCAGCTGGCATGGTGTCGAAAAGCTGATGACTGGGTTATATTTGCCACTGGACATCAGTATTAAGTGCCTCTCCTTTGATATGAACCAGGTGAGGGCATTGCATCATGCATTCATCCGGTATATTTGATAACCTCATGCACTACTATCTCTGACATAATTTTGGCACTAGAGATCAAAACTCTGCAAGCACTATTACTGAGGTAGACCTTCAGCTCTCTGAAACTGTTTTTGGTATCCCCCTGTGCTCTCGTCCATGTACCCCTGCTCTAATTTGGTAAGTTCATAAGTGCTAATATTTTATTTATATTATTTATCAGTCTTAACTCTGTAGTTTGTGCTAGTTCACCACTCACACAAACAAAGGGTGGTTATTTTACCTCAGTGTTTTCTGATTTGTAAAATGGAGTCACTGGAGACAAGGCACAGTCTGAAAAATGATTCTCTGTATAATATGCTGTAACATGCAGTGGAGTGCAGCTTGATCTCCATCCACAGTTGGGCACTAAAAGCCCGGAACAATGTTTTTTACTCTTATTTTTACTTAAGATTTAGTGAACACCTGCTCCGAACATCCTGTGCTCTTTTAAGATGTAGGAACAGTACAAAGGAAAGGGCAAGGTAAATTCTATTTACAGAAATGTGCTCAGCCCTTACATATTTTAGGGCATCCTGTGTGTTGCAGTGCATTCTCCCCACTTGACATAGATAAGGAGAATAAGACTCACAGATTTATGTGATTTACGTAGTTACCCAAGGGCAGGAGCAGTTCAAACTTGGCTAGGCCTTACTCCGGAGCCCATTTTCCCACTGACCTAAGCTGCTATTTTAAACTTTACTGTTTAGCTAGAGGAAAAAGCCAGAGAACGTAAAGTACTATGTTAATTATAACTAAGCAACGATTATGCAGTTGAGACAGCAGGTACAGGCACGATCACAAACACTTCGAAGGGAAGACCCAAGTTTTCCCTGATGGTATTGGAGACTGGCATGTTGAGTTGCAGGAAGAGTAGACAAGAAGATGTCAACAACATAGCCCACTGTTGCTAAAGGCAATAGTCACCTTTCTTTTAACCCACTGTAGAAGCATCCTAGACCCAAATCAGCTATTCCTAGGTATAAGGTATCGTTAGCTCCTTAGCTAATGTTCTTTTTGCCAGATAGGTAGATACCCTTTTGGCAAATTAGAGCTGATGTCTAACAGTGGGTGGAAAAAACGCAAGTCCTCTGTTGTTCTCCCAGGATGTACAGCTGAGGGCTTGAGTGTGTGATACTTCTGAAGATAAAGATTCCATTGTTCTGTTTTTCTTTTTCTTCTATCACATCACCCTAGGAACAATACTTTCACAGCCGTTCAAAGTGGTGGTACAACAGAGATCCATCCATATTATAAACTGTGTTTAGCATGACTCCATGATTTCAATTAGAGGTACAGAATTCAATCATTGCCTCGTGAGCCTTAACAAAATCAGCTGACTTGTCAAAATGAACAAAGATAGGTATAATTTGACACTAAATTATAGTCTTCTATTTGCATGTCGTTACAAAAACTTGAGTGAGATATTGAAGACAAGTCTTAAAATTTTATGTTTTTACTGAGCAAGACAGATTTCTATTATTGCATATACACTGACGTACTAAGTGATGTCTTAATGGTCTGGCAAATCTTAATGACTGGAATCTTACAGCAGCCTATTCCTGGACTACCTTTAAACCATGGAGTGTTTCAGAGCCTTCCTTAAATGGCGTACTATTGTTCCCCCATCTTCCAGCCTGACCATGTGCTTCAGAATGATGAGGGGTGAGGACTATAACTAAGGTTCCTTCCCTTATAGTCCTTCGAATAATTGAGGTCAGCTAAGTTCTACTTTGGAACTAATTCAGAATTTTGATTGCTTTCGAAAAGGCAGAGGCATGAGACAGTAGGTCTTTGAACCTTGTTAAATGGAGCCTACTCATAAATTTGTAAGTTTCCCCACAACATTTACTTTTCACTGGCACTTGGGCTGAACCTGTGGCCTTGCACTGTACCATTGAGTTAAATCCCTATCTCTGGAAGTTTAGCTCTTGAGGAGAGCTCTATAATACCACAAGTCAGGATATCTGATTGGAGCCCCCTAAACAATTCTTTTTGAAAAAAGAAAAAAAAAAAGACACCAGGCATGCCCTACCTTTTGACAACATGGTATGATATTATAATCTGTGAAGTTTACACTTGAGAACTACATAGTTGAATTCCAAAAAAAAATCTCATAATGTTCTAAGTATGATTTTGTTGAGTTTCAGTATGACTATGCAGCCAGTGGGGCCTAGGTTTGATATGTTTGCTAGCAGTGTTGGCTACAAAGCCTAGCATTTATAACATTCTTTTTTGGTTTATTGGTATTAAGATCTTATGGTGGGAAGATCTGAGTATAGATTCTAGCAAAGATCTCCATACCAAGCATTCCATTTCTGGAATTACTTCCAGAAAGAAGCTAAAGTAATGAGATGCCTATCTATGTGTGTTGGTGCTTTACAGTCAGTTTGGTGCACTCAAGAAGCTTTTCTGTTGTTCACGTGCAGGTTTGTGTGTGTATACACACACACACACATGATCACTCTTAAGATACACTTGTGATAGTGGTCTGCAAATTACCAGAATTCCAATGGCAAGGACACAGCCAAGTTTGTGTTAGCATGGGAAACCAGTTCTGGGGATTAGCAAATCAAAGTTTCCTATAGAAGAATATCAAGCATGTCCTATGCGCTCTATAACTAAACCACCCTCCTTATGCATACCAAGATCACCCTATCTCTGTGCCTTTATGTGTGTTCTACTCCTTTTAAGAATGCCTGCTCTCCCTTTCTACATGGTGAATGCTCAGCTTTTCCTCAAGGTCCAGATCACATGACATATTCACTCTTTACCGTTTCACTCATTCAGTCCTTCTCTTTCTGTACCTATTTTTATACACTAATCTACCTTTCTGTACCAATAGAAACTATGGTATATATTTATATTTTAGGATTACTCATACCAGAAAAAAAAGTCTGTGTTCATGTTTTGGCTAAATCATGACCTAAAAACTGGAAGTTGTGCCCAATTTATATGCTTTCTGCGTTGGCCAGAACAGATGCTGACATAGAAACCCTGAGCCAAGTAAATGCTGATTGAGTAATAGAATCATTTACCCAGGTATGTTTATAATTCCATACCCTTAGGTTATACCATTATTAAGCTCTGGTATTACACCATGTGTATATTTAAGGGACTCTTTTTCCTTCACTGAGGATTGGACCTGGGGTAGCAAACAAACTACTCATGTGCTCAAATGCTTAGACTTTGGACCATGTGGTTTTATTGCTTTGAGCTAAAGGTACATTTGTAGCCTTCAAGCAAATTTGTCCAATGCACGTATTCCAGTGGAACAGCACTGGCTCCCTCTTGTGAGGTACTCTTAGAATTTCTTCTATAATTTCTTAGGAGCCCTGTAGACAAATCCCTCTTAGGAGAGTTCGAGTGATTTCAGTTTTTTCGCTCTGAAGGGTTAAAGAGTATGCCAGCTCTTCCTTGGGAATCTTTAAGACCATCATAGGACAAGAAAGAAGGATTGCAACCAACTGGAAAGCTGCTGAACCTCCTGTTAGCTTAGAATTTCGGCTTCCTAGAGTAGAAAAGATTCCTGGAGGTCATCTTTATGTCCAAATCTCAGAAAGTAATTCATGTCAGTTCTGAGTTGCTCACTATGTTTCAGAAGATTACTTCTTAATTAACCTCTTGTTGCTTCAGGTCTCAGCCTTTGGAACCACACAAAATCGCGCATACCTTTTCCCCTACTTATTGTTATTTTTGAGAATTTCATACACGCGTTCTATATTTACATCATCGCCACCCACTCTCTCCTTTTCAACTTCATGATCTCTTTAGTGACTATTGTTATAATATATGTATACATATAAATACATATATATGTAACAATAAAAGTTAAGCAATAATTGTACACCCTGCTGAGTCCATTTAGTGTTGCTGGTATCTCTATGTGTTTAGGGCTGACCACTCGAGTTGGGTATGCTATTTGAGGGCTGATCACTGGGGACTACAAAACCTATTTGGGGGCTCATCCCTGGAGAAGACTGATTTTTCCTCCTTTGGAAGTCATTAACTGCCTGCAGCTCTTCCTCTAGGGGTTGGGTCTCATTGTATTTCCTTCAGTCACTTTGGCATGGCAGCTGGTTTTGTTTAGGTGACCACATTGCTAAGAATTCATGGGTGCAACTCCCTCTCATGCGCAGAGTACACTATCTCAGAGCAGACATAACCTGCTCTTTTGGCCCTTACAGTCTTCCACCCTCTCTTCTGGGATGTTCCCTCAGCCTTAGGTGTAGGGTTTTGTGTGTTTTAGATATATCAGTTGGGGATGGGCACTGCACAGTTCCTTGTGTTTGGAACAATTATGGAGTTCTGTGATGGTCTCCACGTGCTGCAAAAGAGGCTTCGTTGATGAGGGGTGAGAGCTACACTTGTCTGTGGGTATATAGATAAGTATTTAAGATGCAATTTGGAATTACACAGATTTAAGAAAATGACAGTGGTAGATTCTCTGTTCGGGTGTATGACATCATTAGGTACAGGTAGTTGGCTAGGTGTCCCAGATCAGGAACAATTTTCTTCCTGCTGAGAAGGCCTTAAGTCCAATTAGAAGCCTGTTGGGAGACATCAAAATAAAATTGCTGCTATTGAAAGCTTTCAAGGAAGAAAAACCAAACAACTGTTATCCTACTAGCTGTAAAGCCTATAAGCCACAACAATGACCAGCATGGTAAGACATCTCCAATGGTTCAATAGCAGAACTTGAAGGCAAGAGCACATTGCGGAAGATATCACACACAGGCAAAGGACTTGGAAGGATGGAGCTGAAACTGACCTGGAAGCCTTCAAGTTCTGGGACAGTGGCATGAATAAACAGCATCCCTTTAGATAGCTAAAGCCAAATGCTAGGTTTTGCCTAATATTGTTACATTCACTTCTCCATGTATGAGCACTGTCTATCTATCTCTGTCTGTCTGTCTGTCTGTCTGTCTATCTACCTACCTATGAATCTATCTATCTATCTGTTTGTTTTTTGAGACAGGGTTTCTCTGTGTAGCCCCGGCTGTCCTGGACTCACTTTGTAGACCAGTCTGGCCTCAAACTCACAGAGATCCACCTGCCTGTGCCGCCCCAGTGCTGGGATTAAAGGAGTGTACCACCACGCCCAGCTGTATGAGCACCTTTTTAAAAATTAATGTATTTATTCACTTTACACCGTGATTTTAGCCCCCTTCCTCCTCTCCTCCCAGTTTTCCCTCCTTCCCCCCCCCACTCCTCTATTCCTCAGAAAAGGGGAGCCCTACCCACCCATCCTAGCTCTTCAAGTCACATAAGGACTGAGCTTCTCTTCTTCCCCTGTGGCCTGGCAAGGCAGTTCCCTGAGGGGGGAGTGATCAAAAAGCAGGCAACAAAGTCCATGTCAGAGACAGCCACTTACTAGAGGACCCACATGAAGCCTGAGCTGCCCATTGGCTACATATATGTAAAGGACCTAGGTCCAGTCCATGGAGAATGTCCAACCAATGCCTGACGCAACCCAAGAAACATCCTATGGGACAGAGCCAACCCCTGACACTATTAATGATACTCTGCTGTGCTTGCAGACAAGAGCATATTAGAGCTGTCCTCTAAGAGGATCCACCCAGCAGTGGTTTGAAAGAGATGCTGAGACTTACAGCCAAACATTGCGAGAAACATAGGGAGTCTTGTGGAAAAGAGGATGGGGAGGATAAAAGAACCAGAGGTGACACAAGTTCCACAAGAAGACAACCAGAGTATGAGCACCTTTATACCTTTTGCATATTATTTGTGTGAAGCATTTACTATTATCCTATGCAGCCCAGATATTTTAAAGTCACCCATATTTTATGTGGGTCCTACTCTGTCCTACATGAGCCAACTTTTTAGTACATATTTATAAGCTCTCAATTATACGACCTTGCAATTTAATGGTTCCTTGGAAACAACAGGATATAGTTGAATTGGAAGACACCAGATCAATGTTTCATTTATTTTAACTCTTTGGAAGGCTACATTGTTAGTGATCTGAACCTTAAGGGTAATTATCAGGATGCATATAATAGTGTCTATAAAGCTTCAAGTGGTTTATTTGAGCACTTAATGGGTATACCAGACAAGCTATTGTCTTAGTTATTCTTACTGCTAGCCTTACCCTGCCCGCCAGTGCCCTCTACTGAGAAGAGATCGTAACTGCTTTGAACCTGAATTCTTTGTGGCCTGAGTAAAATAGACCTGTTGAATTTAATTCATTTTTAGCTCCATAGACAGTGGTTATCCTGCATGAGATGTAGCATAAACTGGAGGATGGTAGCATGGTCTCAACTTAGTTAAGAATCATTACTGCCAACCTCACACACAACTCAACCAACATAGAGCCCTATATTTACAGGTATGGCTATTTTTGCGTACTTAAAAAAAAATTACAAGATCCAAAGGGACTCATCATGGATTTTTGGACTATAATCCACATTTTGTTGTCCATTGTCATATAAACAGTCAAAATAGTAGCCTGACTTTGAATGCATTCACAGGTTTTCCGGATAATACGCATGTGGCCTGTGTTCTTTTGAAGGAGGGACATTTATGTAAATGATGCTCTTCATTCCTCTAACAGGGCAATGTGGGTTTGCATAAGTGCAGTGCAAATCAGAGGACTCAGGACCACATTGATTAAAAGCAATACCTTTGGAATTCTCTTTTATGGAGGGCTTTGGGATGTGACAGGAGCTCTCTAAGGTTGGCAGTGATATATTAGAGTGGACAAAGGGTGGATTGTGTGTCAAAGATGAGTTTTCAGCTCCTCTTCTGTCAATGATCCCATATCATGGTACATTTTTTCTATACTAAATGAAACTTGGCCTAATACTATATATTAGGATAAAAACCTCCACTTGGCATGGTGCATGCCTTTATTATTAGACTATTCAAGAAACTGAGGCAGGAGAATCACCTGTGCCAATGGGTTCAAGACCAAGCTGGGAAACATACAAGGATCTCCACTTAAAATTTCTGTCTCTTTGTTGATATTTTCTATTGCATGTGGCATTGTTATTATAGCTTTTACTTCCTGAGCCAAGCTTTTCTTAAGTTATGTGAAGGATGTCACTTTGAAATATTTTCTTCTAAACCCAACATCTGGTCACCGTCACAGGTTTCTTTTCCTTTTTCCTCTAGTGTATGTGTCATGCTTCTTTTGGTTGTTGTCTCTTAGGATACATTGTCAGAAAGCATTGCCCACTGGACTCTTCTCAAGCTTGCTATTTTGCTTAGTCTGTGATGAGCTGTATACCTTTAAAGCGTATCCCCACACGTGGTGTCAAGTCTCTGATACTGCTCCTCGGGCCAGCACAGCTTTGGGGTGTGTTCAGAACCACTTTGGGTGACACTGGTATGGCTCTCTTTTCCTTGGGATGGCTTTTGTCCTTGGCCATGTCCAGCTCCTAACCCCCATCAATTGCTGGGCTAATTGCCCTATTGTTTATAGTTGGATCCTTGGATTTGAAGTCTATTATTTTAATCAGATTAGATTGTCTTTTTGCAATGAGTACTTTGGGGTGAGTGTTTGGTGCTTTTTTTCCCTCCTGGCTCCAGGAAGGTTCCTCCCAGCTCTCTCACCTGGCACCCTGTTCTCACTTGTAATGAATCTTTAGAGCTTGTCTCTTCCCAGTTCCTTTCACTATAGCCTCCACAGTTTTCAGTGTGTTTCTAGGTTTACTCTTATTTCTGCTGTCTCAAGAATAAAGGTAGCCCCTTTGGAAAGGAGTTAGTAGCAGTGAGGCTTTGTGTTTGCTTGCCTGCTTGTTTGCTTTTCACAATCTTAGAGACTGAACCCAGGGCCCCAGGCATGCTACTACAGTAAGGGCTCACATTCTCAGCCTGTTTAAGATTCATTTTAAGAAGGCAGGGGGTTCAATAAGTTGTTCAGGCTTGCCTTGAGCACACTCTGTAGCCCAGGCTGGCTTTGAACCTGTGATACTCTTTGTCTTTGTTCTTTGCATGGATGGGCTTACAAGCTTGTGTTAGCGATCCCAGCTGTTGTTTATTCCTTTTTAGTGAGCCAAAAACAAAAACAAACAAAACAAAACAAAACCACCTCACTATTTAATAGCCCAAGCTGGCCTAGAACTTGGAATGATCGATCATCTTCCTTCTACCTCATGGGGTCCTGGAATGACAACAGTCCCTAATCATGCCCACCAGCAGCTATTTTTCTATGGCGTTTTGGTTTTTTCCCCCTTGCATGCCATTCCCACTATAGGGTCTGAATGTTAGATTGAGAGGGGTCGGTAGCCAGTGGTCCCTTTGGTTCTGCCTCTCCTGCTGTGAGCTAGTTAGGCCAGGACTACCAGATCTCTTCTATTCCAACCAAACCGCGGCCAAAGTTGGGCTACGGCAGAAAAAAGGCAGGGTGCCTCACTTTTTGGCCTCAGCTACCTGGAATTTATCCTAAGCATGTGCAGCTGTGGGTAAATGAGACCACTGCATCCCTTTTGCTCCTAGGAAGAAAGCCACCTTCTGGGAGGGAGAGGAGAAGGAGCATTGCACCCTAGGGTGCAACCAGTCAAAAGAAGAGGGGCAATCAGGCAACAGCAGCTTGAGTTTTGAGCCACACACTTGCCTTTCTCGTCAATTTTCGTAGATATTCTTGCAAAATGTGTCTTCCGTTGCTTTAGGACCTCTTCTAGAGGCTTTAAATGGTTGTCTTTTGATTTTTTGTCAACATTTCTCATCTGTTTCACTTAGATGGCACAGGAGCTTCAAATAATCTGCTCCTGTGGAGGACTGGGTTTGGTTCTCAGCACCCACATGGCAACAACTCTAGTTCCAAGGGAACACAGCGCCCTCTTCTGGCCTCTGCAGGCACTTGACACAAAGCATGCGTGCCCACGCGAACACACACACACACACACACACACACACACACACACACACACAGGCACACACAAGTTAGTAAAAATAAAAGAAAAATAAAATGAATTAAAAATAGCCTTATATGCTAATTTGTTTTCCTCTTCATGTCTTTCTTTTGAACTTAGTTATTGAACTTAGTGTCATTTTCTTACATAATTTAACATTTTTTATTAAAGCCCCTCCTGTGTGGTGATTGTTCCATGTTACATTTCTATATGATCTATGCCCAAAAATAATGATGTATAGTAGTAGTTTTATGCACTTTTAAAACAAGTTAAATAAAAGACAAAGAAATACATATATTGTTATTATCTATTGTGTTTTTGTTTTCATTATTATTCAAGTTGCTGTCTGATGTTACTTTCATTAGGGCTAAAGAATTTCTCAAGAAAGGAATATAAATAATTCTTTCAGTTTTCATTATATGGAAGCATACAGCAGTATCATTTTGCTTTCAATACTTTAGATACCTTTACTAAGTATATGATGCATTGTTGCTCTCATTTTTTTCTTCATTTAAAAATTTTAACTCACTAATTTTTGCTATCCATCACTTTTTGTTTGTTTTTTGTTTTGGTTTTTCGAGACAGGGTTTCTCTGTGTAGCCTTGGCTGTCCTGAACTTGCTCTGTAGACCAGGCTGGCCTTGAGCTTATGGAGATCCGCCTGCCTCTGCCTTTCCAAGTGCTGGGATTAGAGGTGTGTGCCACCACACTCAACTTCCATTACTTTTTTTCCCATTACTTTTTTTTTTTAACAAGAGCTCTACTTGGCATTCTCTTGTAGGGGAGGAGTAATGTTTCTCTTGATGCTTTCACTCTTCCCTGTTTCTCTTTGTCCTTCACATTTCAACTAAGCTGTGTTTGAACTATTGCATTTCTCATATTTGGAATTTGAGCTTATTGGCTTTGAAAAGTAACCTTGCCATCAAAGTTTAAATGCTTTAGTCATTACTCTGCTAATATTTTTTCAGACCTCTTCTCTTTCCTCCTTCTCAAATTGTCAGTATTCCCAGTATGCCTACATTGGGGTACTTAATGGTTTCTCACATTTCTTTGCGGTTATGTTCATTTTCTTGCATTTTTCTGTTATATATTTATATTTGTGATTGCTAGTAACATGTACCCATATTCATTGATTCGTTTGTCTGCCAATTAAGATCTATACTTGAGTCCCTCCAGTGACTATTTTATTTGGGTAGATCTACTTTACTTTCTTTGCCTTTTTCTTTTCCTTTTCCTTTTTCTTTTTGGAGACAGGGTTTCTCTGTGTAGCCCTGGCTGTCCTGCATCTCCCTTGATAGACCAGGCTGGCTTCAAACTCACAGAGATCCACCTGCCGAGTGTTGGGAGTACAGGTGTGAACCACCCTGCCTAGCAAGCAGTGGTACTTTTCAACTCCAGGATTCTATATGGTTATCTTTATAATTTCTGTCTCTGTATTGTGTTTTTTTTTTTTTTTTGCTTAAT
The DNA here is from genome assembly GCF_903995435.1 of Acomys russatus. Taxonomy (NCBI): domain Eukaryota; kingdom Metazoa; phylum Chordata; class Mammalia; order Rodentia; family Muridae; genus Acomys; species Acomys russatus. The sequence goes on along the minus strand of NC_067169.1, from coordinate 19,805,189 downwards.
TTTTGGTTATAGTTTACGTTAAGTCCTCCAATATGCATCTATTTTGTTAATTTAACATATCTGTAACAGCTTCTAGGCCTGGGCTATAGCTCAGTCAGAGAACTTGCCTGACATATTCAAGGTCTTAGTTTGATTCCTAGCAGCAGAGAAAAGGAAGAAGCCATCTTTTAAATATCTTCTTGATAATCTTTGGCAAATACAACATTTGGGCTCCATCAAAGGCTGTGTTCATTGTCTATGTCTTTTCCTGTGTATAGGCTATAGTTTCCTATTTCTTTCATCATATAATTGCAAATAAACCTATACATTTAAAAAATATGTAAACTCTCATCTGTATCAATGATATGTATTGCAGTTTTTTTTTTAAAGATTTATTTATTTATTATGTATACAGTGCTCAGCCTGTATGTATGCTTGCACACCAGAAGAGGGCATCAGATTATATTATAAAAGGTTGTGAGCCACCATGTAGTTGCTGAGAAATTAACTCAGGACCTCTGTTTTGTTTTGCTTTGCTTTTTCCATTCAAGACAGGGTTTCTCTGTGTGTATCCCTGGCTGTCCTGGACTCACTCTGTAGACCAGGCTGGCCTCAAACTCAGAGATCCACCTGCCTCTGCCTCCCGAGTGCTGGGATTAAAGGTGTGCACCACCACGCCCAGCAAACTCAGGACCTTTGGAAGAGTAGTAGTCAGTGCTCTTAACCTCTGAGCCATCTTCCAGCTCTGTATAGCAATTTTTAAAAACATGCTTTGGGGTGCTAGGGATTGAACTCAGGGCTTTGTGTGTACAAACCATGTGTCTGTTCTATCACTACAATTGTGTACCAGTTTTAGACAATGCTGTTCTTAAACATATATAATTTTATAATTTATTATTTGTTTAGCCATCTGATTTTGTTGTTGCTGCTGCTGATGTTTGGACTAATTCTATGAAGTCTGGTTCTCCTACGATATATATTCTCTGGAGTTCATGCTTAAATTTTTATTTGTTTTTATCTCTTAGCCTAGCTTCATAGAGATTGTTCTTGGGTCCACAGGGACCATTTATTCATCAAACATTTTGGCCTACTCCCCCATAGCCTGCTAGCCTTTGTCTCCTTACTCTCAAACTTGTATGTAGTTTGGAGTTTGTTTTCACAGTTCAGGGTATTTATGATTCCCCACCCCACACCCCAAATTTGGTCAAATGGTCCCTTTCTCTCTGTGCTTCTAGGGTTGAATGTGATTTTTTTAAAGGCCTAGATTCCTATTAGCAGCTCCTGGATAAAAATAGCTTGTTGTTCAATCTAGTGTTTTATCAAGGTTGTGTTTTTAAGACCCCTGATCTGATTGATCTGTGTAGTTGGAGAATATTTTTCGGTCTGCCTGCCTTCTCACTCAGATTGCTCCCAGATAAGTACGTATGTACACAGACTTCCAGATGTTGGTGGGCCCAGGAGGGCTCTGCTTTAGCTGTGTCTTTTTAAACCTTCTGATGAGTTTGACATTTCATTGCTTCCTAATGTTACAGAGTTCCTGATTCCCCAGATCTCTATTGTTTATTATAAGGGCCTTCTGCATACTGTTTCAAATAAAGCCAGTCACCTCAGTTGGAGGTGCTGGAAACTTCCATCTTCATGATCTTCCTCTCCCCCTGAGTTGAACCTAGGCACCCCTGGACTGAGAGCAGTAATTGTGGCCCTGTTGCTTCTGAAGCGCCAGCACTGCTGCATGAGCGTGTCCCTGGAGGATAGCAGGCCTTGGTATTCTCTGTTTGCACCCCCAAACATGAAACTTTTTTTGTCAGTAATGGCAAGGTGATTGATTACACTGTTGCTATTGATCTTGCCTGGAGCAAAGTATTCATATTAGTAGAAAGGGGGGGGGGTAGCACCTATCCTTTGAATGATGGCATCCTAGAGCAACACTTCTATAACAAAAGCTGCTCCCCTCACCCAGTGACACTCTAGGAGATAAGGGAGCCTGTCTCCAACCATATTTGTAACATTGGGGAAGAGATGGCCTAGGTGCTGGCTTGTGAGCGGCCTGCCTCTAGGTTGCTTAGCAACCTCTGACATCATCACAGGCTGCCTGCAACCAGGTGTGTGCCGGGGACCCTGTATATAAAAGGACAAACCCTCTATTCGTTGCTCTCTTACTCTTACTTTGTCTTTTGCACTGTTAATCTTGCACTTTCTCTAAGAACTCACCCCCTCCCACTGTCTCTACCCTCATGGCCCACTCAGGCCCTAACTCCTCTCCCATTGTCTCCCCATGTTTCTGTAATAAATCTCTCCATATCAGATGTGTTGCATCTCCCTCTACTTATTTCTAAACCCTAACACTAGGAACAAGTCATGTCTCAAATGCCACCGACACCTACTGTTCTTATCACAGTTCAGTAGATATAGTTGATTAGCCATTTCTCTGCTTCTGTGTGTCATTAAGACAATGTCAAGAACCTTTAAATGGTTGGCTTTTTCATAGTTTCCACTCTGGAGAAAGGACCCACAAACTCACCATGGCTCCATTCTGGAAGTACTACCAGCAATGATCTCTGACTTGCAATTCTAAAGGTACAACTGATGAAACTACAAATAAGCATTGGACTTTATAAAACACACAATTTTTGTACTCTGAAACCCACTATTAAAAACTAGAATGTTAGCTTAGTTCTATACCAATGATATAATTAGTTGTCGTAAACTTTAGTAGTTTATAACAAATTACTTTACAATTTTACAGATTAGAAATATGATATGGTTTTTTAGTCCATTTTCTGTTATGATAACTGAATGCATCAGACTAGATAATGTAGAGAAAATGAAGGTTTATTCAGCTCATGCTTCTGGAATGTGGGAACTCTAGAGAATTCACTTCCATCATCTTTCTCTGACTTAGAGGTATCCATAGTCCTTGGCTCCTTACTCTTTTCTCACTCCTCTTGTGTAGTCCCTTCTCCTGACCACAGCCTGAATAAATACAGTAGTTTCAAGGATTCTTATAGTTCAAGGATTTTTCTCAGCTCAGGATTCTTAACATAATCGTATCTAAAAAGCTCTTTCACCATGTATGAATACTCACATATTCCACAGGTTAAAGATTAGTCTTTGATACTAACTACCCTGTCTATAACAACAACCTCTTCACCAGCAGATAATATTTTCAAAACATTTATCTAAGAGGAATTTATATTCAGAATATAAACAATTTGGTTTACAACTCAATAATAAAAAGACAACCTATTGAGAATAAACATAGGATTTGAAGAGTTATCTTTCCCTAGGAAATGACCAAATAGCCACTAAGCACAGGAAAAGATGCTCAGCATCATTATTTATTAGGGAAATGGAGATGAGTCAAAATAGCACATTATTTTCACCCCCTTTAGCAATTACAGTAAAATAGGCAGATAATACAAGTATTGGTGAGGATAAGAAAAGGGGGACACACCCATCCTTTCAGTAGTAGCTGCCTAGAATAGAACTTGTATAATATTGGAGAAGAGGTGGGTTAGGGACAAGTCATGTCTCAAGTGCCACTGGATCCACTGTTACCATACTTCAGGAGATACAGTTGATTAGCCATTTCTCTCCTATCTGTATGCCATTAGGACAATTTCAGTGGCCTTTAAATGGTTGGCTTTGTCATAGTGTCCACTAGCAAATGTTTGCTAGAACCTTTATAAATGTTGATAGGAATATAAAAAGGAGTAGGCTTATCAGGAAATATGGAATTCACTTTGGCAGTTCCTTTGCTTCTTAACATACACTGACCTATGTTGTACATAGCTTTCTAGATATCATCTAAAAAATGAAAACTCTTCCATACAGAAATGTATACATGAATGTTTTTTATCAGTGTTATCCACAGTATCAAAACACTGAGGTAACCAAAATGTCCATCAAGAGGTAAATAGATGAATAAAATGGGGTTGTGTCCCATAATATTTGGCAACAAAAAGAATTACAATTCCAATATGTTCCACGAGATACATGAATCTTGGAAACATTATGCTAAGCAAAGAAACCAGGGCTAGGTAGAGAGCAGAGTTGGCAAATCGCTTTCTGTGTAAACATGAGAACCTGAGTTTGATCCCCAGAACCCAGTAACAACTTTGGATGCTATAGATGCTTATGATCCTACTGGAAAGGCAGCCAAGTGGCTTCATGAGGTTTGCAGGCCAGCCAGCCTCCTACTGGGGGAGCTCCAGGCCAATAAACAATCAATAGCTCAAAGAACAAGGTTGACAGCACCTGAGAAACAAAACCTGTAGTTGATTCTCGGGTTTCATGTGTGTACACACAGACACACCCACACACACGTGCACACTCAAGAGAGAGAGAGAGAGAGAGAGAGAGAGAGAGAGAGAGAGAGAGAGAGAGAGACACTAGATGCACAAATGATGATATTTTATTTATAAGAAAAAGCAAATTTATAGAGTCATGATTTGTGGAGGTATCTTAGGGCTGGGTGTAGGAGCATAGACATATATGAGCTAAAAGTTTCTTTTTGGATCATACTGTTCTAAAATGAGATTTTGGTGATCATCATTTACCACTTTGCAAATATAGTAACAGACATTGAATTGCATTTGAAATGAATGAATCTTTATGATATGACAATTGCATGGTATATAAATTATCTTGGTAAAGCTAACTAAAAAATTGATCAAAATATCTTTCTCAGTTTTTATCTGTCTTCCTCTGTGTGTCTCTGTCTCTGTTTCTGTCTCTCGGTCTCTGTCTCTGTCTCTCTCTCCGGGTGTGTGTGTGTATGTGTGTGTGTGTGTGTGTCTGTGTGTGTGTGTGTCTGTGTTTGTGTATACCTTAAGGCAAATGACAGGAAGGGAGGGAGAGAAAAAGCTGTCTTTTCCTCATCTTTTCTCTGAAATTGATATTTCAGCACTGAGACTGCTCATTTGTTCATGTACCTGAGTCCAGACTGGAGTAGATATATATGCAAAGTTTCCTCACCTGGGCTCTATTTCAAAAACTTTTATATTATATTATATTATATTATATTATATTATATTATATTATATTATATAGTATAGTATAATTTTCATATATATTTTATGATCAGGAAAGGAGCGCCATTATTTAGGTAGTAGAAGCGACCACTTTTGGT